>NC_138376.1:38501083-38624060 GCF_054177405.1 Leptonychotes weddellii | reverse complement strand
TTTTTTTTTTAAAGATTTTATTTATTTATTTGAGAGAGAGAGAGAATGAGAGACAGAGAGCATGAGAGGGAGGAGGGTCAGAGGGAGAAGCAGACTCCCTGCCGAGCAGGGAGCCCGATGCGGGACTCGATCCCGGGACTCCAGGATCATGACCTGAGCCGAAGGCAGTCGCTTAACCAACTGAGCCACCCAGGCGCCCTATTTTGAATATTCTTAAACAAAATGGTCCTAGAAGTCCTCTTGAATTGGCAGAACATCCTGAAGGAGGCTTAATAATTTTATTTCTCACATGCTAAGCCTCATTGTATGATTTATTTCAGGATGTTTTCTTTTGAGATTAGAGATTGCACTGAAATTTCTTCATTTCTCTTCTGACACTAATGAGTGATTTCACAGGATTAATAAAACCATCCACTGCTGATTACCTTCCCTACCACTTTCCCATTCCCCCAAAATGAGAAAAATAAAAACAAAACACAAACCTATACACACTTTGGGCTCCTTGGAGACAACCAAACAGGTCACGTTCAAGTAGAGACACACATGGTCTCCTGAGTGAGCTGCCGAGCATATGGCGCTCAGAAGATAGTAGCTGAGTTGACTGGAATTCATGTCATATGTGGAACATAAAGAAAAGGGGGATGAATAGCCCAGCAAGAGAAAACCAGACACCAAAGCTGTCTTTAGAAATTGGGAGGGAAATGGAATTAAACTGACTGTGGAAATCCCCCAGGGAGTGGGACATTAGGGAGACAGATGTTGCCTCAATGGAAGGAAGGCATTTCAGATAGAGTTGTCAGAGATAGAAGGGATGTCTGGGCAATGAAAAAAAGAGTCTGTTATTGAAAGTTTTTGAGCCTGGAATGGGTGACAACCTGACAAGAATGCTGGAGAGAAGATCCAAATGTTGAAGGAGAGTGGGAAATGTAAGGGGCCTTCCAACATTGAGAATCAATGAAGAAGATGTCATCACCAGCAAATATACAGATATCTGGGAAGTGCCTATACATTTCTTATTTCCAGGAATGATGGGAAGAGTATTTCTCCCATTTCTATGGGAGGGTCTATTTCTAAGGAGGTGTGATGTCAATTCACTTTTTGACTGCAACAGAAGAATTAAGCATATTGATCATTTCACTTCCCTAGCCCATGGTTTGATTAAAACACCATGGCCCTGGGAATAACCCAGTGGAGAATACATCCAAGACCTAATAGAGATATTATCATAATCCACATTGATGAATATATTTATTGGGTACATACTATGCGCTAAGTACTATGGATAGATAGATGAAAGCCTTTCTTAATTACCCCAGGTAATTACCTGTATTGTACTTAATCCTTTCTTACAAAATCTCTCATATATTATAAGTTTTTGTAAGTAATTTTCCTCTGCATTACAAGTTCCTAAAGAATGTGACAATCCTTGAGTCCCAATCTTTGCACCACTGGCCATTACCACTGTAAAATACAAGAAATAATAACATTTCAGGGTCCTAAGATGGGTGCCAGGAAAGAAAACGTCCTCATTTTTCTGATAGACTGCTTTTTCTGAATGGAGCATTAAAGATAGTCTAATTCTCTCCCCTTGTCAGACGTGCTTTCGCTTGACTTCAGATTCAAGGTGATTAGGAGAACGTAAGAGACCAAGAAGGGAAAAGTTGCTAAGACTTCCTTGAGATCGCAAAGAGGGGAGTTGCTAACATTGAAGAAAATGAGGCCCCTGGGCCTCTGTCTGAGCTGAGTCTGTTCTGTCTGTGAGGCCCCATGCCACCTTGGTCTAATTGCCATCGTTGTTCCTGGGAATTGTATCTGTGGGGTGTTGTGTAGATTTCAATCAATTCTCTTCCCTCTTCCAGTAGGTGTTACAGTGTCTGCTGTGTTCTCTACACTCTTGATGGTACTCAGTAAATTATAAATAACGACTAAGACTGATTGCTGTTATTTTGATGGAAACAAACAACTTTCCAGGCTATAGATTGTGAGAAGAGTCACTGCTATATGGTTTCCCAGAGCACACAGATATGGCAACTACCACAGGAAACTGGAAGTAGTTATCGGTGCTTTTTGAGGTCAGATCATTCCCTAGCTTTACGTGGACATGTTCAGTGGGCCGAAAGGAAGCCACAGTCCTCAGGTACCAAATCAACCACCCTGTAAGGAGTAATTCAAGTGGTCTACACTGGGAAGGGTATTTTGACCAAGTAAAATAATAGCAAAAGTCGATGTTACTAATTAGAGCATTCTCTATGCCTATCCAATCACACTCTCTCCTTACTTCTTTCCCAGCCAGAACTCAGCAAAAACAGTAGAAATATCAGACTCTGCCAAAGGACTGTTTTCAAAGTTAAATGTGTTATGCTTCCTAACTAATTTTTCTCTTGAGCTTATGCTTCTATCAAAATTAAAGTTACTGCTGTCAGTCGGAAATTATGAAAGAGCCACATTCCATGCTGACATGTTTTTACCCAGATTATTAGCAGAATAATAAGTATAGAAACCTTTCAATATGTTGGTATACAAGACAGAACTTTATATAATTCTCAGTGTCACTTTAAAAATGAATCAGAACGGTTTTTCTTCCAAAGTTAAAAAATAAATAAATAAAAGCTAATAGTCTAGAAACATCCTAGGGCTGTGGTTCTTAAAGCTAACTATCAGAATCAACTTCAGAGTTCTGCAAACAACACAGAAGCCCAAGTCCAATGCTAGACTTGACCTATTAAATTAGATCTTTTAAAGTATATTCCTGACCTTGAGATTTTTTAAAAACTCCAAGAGAGATTTGGAGCTGGGAAACCAGGTTTAAGGGCTACATTTAAAAAGTGTGAAGTCTGGGGCGCCTGGGTGGCTTAGTCGTTAAGCGTCTGCCTTTGGCTCAGGTCATGATCCCAGGGTCCTGGGATCAAACCCCGCATCGAGCCTCGTATCGGGCTCCCTGCTTGGCGGAAAGCCTGCTTCTCCCTCTCCCACTCCCCCTGCTTGTGTTCCCTCTCTCGTTGTGTCTCTCTCTGTCAAATAAATAAATAAAATCTTAAAAAAAAAAAATGTGAAGTCTTTTTCAAAGTCAGGCAGCAAGCTGACATTTATAGTCCTATTAAGTTATTCTATTGAGGCTTCTTTTAATAAATGCACAGTAAAAAAAAAAGACATACATTTAAACTTGATCTGTATCAGGAGACTTCGATTTGGGTTTTAATTGGAAATGTCAACCATGTATCTTTTGTTTAAAAAGACATAGTTTAAGACATGAAGAGAAATGAAGCTGGACACCTACCTTACCTTATATACAAAAATTAACTCAAAATGCATTAAAGACCTAAACATAAGACCCACAACTATAAAACTCTTAGAAGAAAACAGGGGGAAATCTTCATGACTTTGGATTTGGCAAGGATTTTGGAGCTATGACACCAAAAGCACAAGCAACAAAAGTAAAAAAAAAAAAGGCAAGTTGAACAACATAAAAATTTCTATGCATCAAAGGAGATAATCAACAGAATAAAAAGGCAACCTACAGAATGAAAGTATTTGCAAATTCTATGTCTAAAAGGGGCTAATATCCAGAATATATAAAGAACTTACAACTCAACAACAAAAAAGCAAATAACCAGATTAAAAATGGGTAAAAGACTTGATTAGACCTTTCTCCAAAAAAATGGCATAGAAACGGTCAACAAGCTTATGCAAAGATGCTTCACATCATTCATCAGTAGGGAAATACAAATCAAAACCACAATGAGATATCACTTCATACCCATTAGGATAGCCACTATTAAAAACAGAAACAGTAAATAGTAAGTGTTGGCATGAATGTGGGGGAAGGAGAACCCTTGTGTCCTGTTGGTGGGAATGTAAAAGGGTGCAGCCACTATGAAAAACAATTAACATACTTATTGGGTACACACCATGTGCCAAGTACTGTGGATAGAAAGACGAAAGCATTTCCTAATTATCCCAGGTAATTACCTGTACTCTGCTTAATCCTCTATTGTAAAATCTCTTTCATGTATTATAAGTCTATGACAGTTTCTCAAAAAATTAAAAAAGAATTACTATATTATATAGTAATTCTACTTCTGGGTATATATCCAAAAGAATTGAAAGCAAAATCTCAAAGAGAGATTTGCATACCCATTTTCATAGCAGTACTATTCACAACAGCCAAGGGGTATCCATTAATGAATGAATAGATAAGCAAATGTGACATATACATACAATGGAATATTATTCAGTTTTAAAAAGGAAGGAAATTCTGACACATGCTACAACACAGATGAACCTTGAGAACATTATACTGAGTGAAATAAGCTAGTCACAAAAAGACATACTGTATGATTCCACTTATATGACGCATCTAGAGTAGTTAAAATCATAGAGACAGAAAGTAGAATGGTGGCTGCCATGGGCTAGGAGACAGGGGGAAAGGGGGGAAATGGGGAGTTTTTTAATGGTTACAGAGTTTCAGATTTGCCAAATGAAAAAGTTCTGGAGAGTGGTTGCGCAGCATTGTGCATACACTTAACACTGCTAAATTGTTCATTTAGAAATGGTTAAGATGGTAAATTTTATGTTAAGTGCTTTTTATCACAGTAAAAAAGATATAATTTAGGAAGTTTGCTATAAAGTGAATTTTAGTTATGATGAGGGAACAGAAGGCTAGCTGAGGACAAAGCAGAAGCTAGTACCCACCCCCACCCCCCCCACACTTTGGGATATATGTGACATTCCTCAGGCACTCCTGGCTGCCCTAAAGGAAAAACAAATGGTTAACTGATGGAGATCACAGTCCTGCAGGACAGAAGTCTCCCTCAGTTTACAAATGTCCTAGTGACTTACAAGGAAGAGCTTTCTTATCAATAACCTAACTTCCAGAGACCCATAACTCAGTTTCCTGAAGCCCTAACATCTTCCCCTACATGAAATTGAGGGAGGCTGAGGCAGAGGAAATGTAAATAATATTGAATTTCTTTTGAACCTGAAGCCCATTGACAAGGACGTGTGATAGGAGGAATGTAACACTCCTCTAGGAAACTCCCAACTGTCTTCATGTTCGTGCCTCATTAGAGGGAAAAACAACCTTGGCTTGACAATAACCAGGCCTCCAGTATCCTGAGAGTCTTTAGCATATGGCAGTCCTTCTGGACACCCCCTTTGTGCTCACTTCCCCAACTCCTGAGTATATAATCAGCCACTCCTCAAGACCACAGGGCAGCAGCTCTTTCTGCCCACGGGTCTGTCCTCATGCTTTAATAAACCACCATTTTGTACTAAAGACGCCTCAAGAATTCTTTCTTGGTCGTCAGCTCCGGACTCCACCCCACTGAACCTCACCTACATTCCAAAACTCCACCAGTTAAGTGATTTCTATCATCCTACTACCTTCCACTATGAAATCAGAACAGCTCATCAAAATAAATAATCTGGAATATAGTTAAAGCAAAGTAAATAAAAAATCTGGAAAATATTAAAAAGGCCTAATAAATAGGAAATCATAACTTCCCGATATCAAAACACTTAATAAATAATATTTATAACAATACAATATTTATGCCCATGTATATTAATATATAAATAATAATAACAAAATTTTTATAGATGATACTTTTATAAGTAGATATACCATGTAGTTTTAAATTGTTTAAGGTATGGCTGTATATTTCAAATGGTTGTGATTGAGAATCTGCAGCCATACATAATCTTGAGAGTTGTATATCCAAAATATAAGCTCTTTTTTAACTGGGCGGGGGCAATTTTCAATATATGTAGCTCTTTTCGGGACAATACCAGACTAGTTTGTTACCATATTCTGCATACTGGGGAGGTAAATGAGAGCAAACAAAGCCCAGGAAGGAAACACACAGCTCAAGCTTAGAAGTGAAAGTTTTCTCTAAGGAGTTCTGTGGCATTGATTTGGCAACTAACTCAAGTATCAACAAATTAGCAGATTGTGCCTATGCTGAGCAAACACATGGTTTGCCTACTTATTTCACACTGTCGCCAATATTCAATTTACACATTGATGCCGTATTTTGTTTTGTGCCTGAAAAAGGACAGCTCACTGTCTGATGAAGGCTGCGGCACCTGTAATTGGAAATAACCTGGTAGCTATGATATAAAATCTGAATTCTCTATGTTTTAACAATAAATTCTTCCTTAGAGTGTATTTGTAACGTAACAAACTTCCTTAAATCAAGACTTGAATTTGTATAAAAATTATTAAGCTTGGAATTGAACTTCTGTAAAAATTACAAATATCTTTAGTGTGGATACAAAAATATGGAAAACATTTGTACAGATATGACAGTGGGACAAACCATACCTTCTAAACTTGGATCGGTGGTGGAGTAAACAACCCATCATTCACTGAATGCTTACTTTATATTCATTATCTCATTTTATTTATTTATTTATTTATTTAAAGTAAGCTTTATGCCCCACGTGGGGCTTGAACTCATGGCCCCAAGATCAAGAATCACATGCTCTACTGACTGAGCCAGCCTATATGCATTATGTCATGTTTGCTCTCTACCATCATATAATAAAAGGGTTCTTATTCCATTTAAAGCTAGGGAAACTGAGGGCTGGAAAGAATGCATGTTACCCCAAAACTACCCAGCTCAGCTGTATGATGGTCTGGATTTGAAGATGGTTCTATTGACTCCAAAGCCTTTTCCCCTTAACTTCTGGGCATTGTAATTTCTACCAGTTTTATTACACTCACTTTCACTAACCCAATTGAGTGCTAGGAGAAAAGTCCTGTGAGATATATTTTTGGTATATCTGGTACATTTTTAGAAGGTAAACCCTAAATTTAGTCTCCAAAGATGTATCTACTACATCTTAAGGAGTCTTGTGGCATGATGCAAAATAAAATATTCTATTTAAAAGTCTCTGATGTTGCAGATAAAATTCCAACTCATTGAAATATCCATTATTTTATATAAGGGAGTATCCTCCTCAAAAGCATTATCATTGGTGAGAGGTACTGAAAACATTTTAAAATTTAATGTATAATAGTCTTTATTTAACATTGTTTTTATTTGTTTGCTTTGTTTTGTTTTAAGTAGGCTCCACAGCCAGGATGGAGCCCAATGTGGGGCTTGAACTCAAGACCCTAAGATCAAGACCTGAACTGAGATCAAGATGCTTAGCTAACTGAACCACCCAGGAACCCCTGCTTAACATTGTTTTTTAAACTGAATGATGATAGTTAAAAGAGGACAAAATATTTTTTACATTGATGAGAAATATTATGTAAGGCATTAGAATTTTAGGGCTTTAAAACTGGAAGTTACCTGAGTAATTATCTTGTTCCTTTCCACATTGTCTCTAGGGCATAAATTAACCAGAAAAAAAAAAAAGTCTATTCTTTTCCAAAGCATCTCAGAAAATAAAATTTTAAATATGCTTTCAATAACACATTCCAGGAGCTTTAAAATATACTTGTGTGGTCTCATTTAAGAACCATTTGCAGCTTCTAATTGGGCAGAAATTATTAACATATGCCTGTAAAATCAGTGTATGATATCCCATTAATTTGTGTCATATCTGTCCATTCAATAATGTGCCTCACCAAGATAAAGAATGATTTCAGAATCCTGATTCAAAAGTGCCATTACTTGAAATAATAGTGTTCACTTTCAAAGTCACAATTTCCTGAAAATTGCACAAAGACACTAAACTTTCTGATCTAAAGTGCTTCATGCATTAGTTATTTTTATAATTTGATCTTACATGCTTGCAATTTCAAAAGATTCAGTCAGTCACTATATGAATATATAAGCAACATCTCTAAACGGAATTGCGACAGGAATACAAAAATGTCTGGGTTAATAAAGATGGTTTAAGAATTTAAAAGAGAGTCTGAGGAGATTGGAAAGCCAGTCTTACCTGAAATGTGTTAAGTGTCTCTGGATGTCAAGGTCTAGAATTGGAGTGGGTCTGGAGGATCCCAATGGTGATCTATCTTGGCTCAAGAGGTCTTGGAATTCTTTACAAATTTGTCTAAAATGAAAGATTCATCATTGAAGTTGAACCCTTAACATGGGGCTTTCATTTCATCCCATGATATTTTACCAAAGGTTTGTTTTCTCATTTAAAAGAGGACTAGATTAAAAAAAAAATAAAAAATAAATAAATAAATAAATAAATAAATAAATAAATAAATAAAATAAAAGAGGACTAGGTCAACTTTCATAAATCAACCTCCAAAGTTCCATCTACAACATACAGATGAGGTTCACAACAGCAACTTTGCTCCCAAGTACTATAGGAAAATTGTAAAACTTTGGAAGTGATCAACAGCCCACAAGCACTGACAAAACCGTGTTCGTTTTTAAGGTGAATATTCACAGATCAACCTCAGCACAAGGAAAAATCTATATGAAAGGATCACACTTAATCATTGTTTTTTTAAAATATTAAAATATGATTTTTGGAGGGGATATCACATTTGTAAAAAGTTTAAATCAAGTTATGGGCTTCTTTCAGAGCGGTGATTCAAGTAGGCTTTGGAAAATCCTGTTTCCCAGCATTTCATTAGATTTCAGACTCTTGTGAACTGAATTCATATTTTAATATTTAAAGTATGTAATCATTTACCACAATTCAGCCCATTAGCCTCACAAAAATGATTGTTATGTCCCATGTAATATGGTTTCTTGCAAAAGGTATGCTTAAGAGAAAATCTGCTGCTTTTCTTACATTAAATAATTGTGATTTCTGATGAGTTTTAATTACCACATTACTATATATATTGAATAACAGCAAAGCCTTTGTGATACATAGTCTAAATGATACAATTCTAAAGAAGCAAAACATATAAAGAAAACAGTTTTTTTTTAAACAACAACAAAACTTACTAGATTAATACAGTAATTGAAGAATGAAATAAAGGACAGACAAGGAATTGCTCAAAAGAATACATCATCTAATATGAGGCCACTCCATAGCCAAGGGATAATGTGATAGTGATTAGGGGTTTTTTTTTGGTCTGGATTTACAACGGGTAGTCATAAAAATCTAATCATTAGCCCTGATTATAATTATCAATGTAGCTAGCCAAAGACAAGTAAGTACAAGAGAGTCAAATTATTCCAAGTGAATGTTACTCCATGGACCCAGCCACTAATTTCTCTCCAAATCATTTGTGTCATTAACAAATAACTACCAAAAAGTGACAAAATGTCTTGAATCACAAATAATTTACCAGTGAGTTAAAGCCAGTAGAGTTTTATAATTAGGTGCCTAAATTTCTTCTAAAGACCATTTGTGATTTTTCAAATGAGCAATAATCCCCAGGGTTATTACCAGTGTTATTTTCATATTGTGTGAGTTTATAGAATTTGCCCTTTTCTTTGTGAACACAGTTGAAAGTAAAAGTGGGTCATAAGGAGAGGAAAAACAAACAAAAAACCAGAGATGGCCCTTATCTGCTCTAAATCAAACAGGATCCTCCATATCCTCCAGCTAATGTTTTAGTCTCTGAGATACAGCATCTAAATGCATGCTTTTAACAACTGCATGTGTATACTTTCATTGAGAATATTTGATCTGAATTTATCACTTTTTCTGTTCTGAGTTAGAGACTTAGTTGATTGACTTGCAGGTGTATTGCCTATGTTTTAATAGCAATTTAAACTAAGTTTTTGATGCCAGTCGGTGGCATCAAGTGATGCCATTTGGTAGGGCATCGTTATCTGTTGTGCTTTGTGTTACTGAATAGAGTTAAATATACTCTTATCTTTATTTTTTAGGAAAGTTCTAACTAAAATTTTAAATCCAGATTCATGCTATCATTTTTCAGACTGGCAATATAAATTACTATTTGATAGACTATCAGTATGTTCCATTACTACAAAAAATATATATATTGGGGCTATTTAAAGATGAGTCTTTTAATTTTATACCAGATTAAAATATATTTAAAAATTCAAATAAAGGTTGAAATGTTGCTTTAGTTCTTGTGGTATGATATCAGAATTATTTGGATAATTGAAAAAATTAGTTTATAAGCTGGTAAATCAACTTCCTTACTGTATAAACATTATAGCAAGTTACAATAAACTTAAAGGGGATGAAGAAATGAGGAAAAGACAAAGTGTGGAAAAATTTAACTTGTGCTAAGCAATTCAGCTACACTACACAGGAAGCTGTATCGGGAGAAGTTGCAGAATTCTCAACCTCTGGTATTTGATTCTGCTGCTCTTAGTTCTGACTTAGGACAGCTTCTTGACTTAAAAACAGAACAATTCTGTAGTCCCCCTTAGGCAATTATGATCATCATCTCATTATGACAATTACAGAGATATTATTTTTATGACTAGTTTTGTCCTCATTTAAAATTTTATTTATAAGGCTACAATAAGAAATACTCATTTCTCAAAACAAAATGTCACATTATGAATTATGTAACACAAGATGATCTTTGGTGAATCACAAATTCTAACTTTATCACTTACGTCACTGTCCTTAAGGACATAATTTTTAAGCTGATGTCTGAATTTCAAGTTCTGTGTTTCTCCTTTTGACAATTATTGTTATAGTAACAATTAAAACATGTTAACGATTCTGCTTTACCCTGATGCAGATCAAATGTTAAGCATATTTAGTCCTAAATTCAATGAAGAAGTTTAAATGTGTTTTCCATGAATCAAAGGTTTTGTCCAGTACATTTTTAGAATTCAAAAATGGTCTAATTCAGTTTCTGTCCCTCCTATATAACTGTCTAATTACACCAACGTATTTGGTTAATCAACAAAACACAAGAAATTAAGAGGAATTAGGAAGCTCGACCCTTAGTCAATGGGCCTTTCATTTAATTATGCAGTTGGCAAAATAATTAAATACAACTGAATCTGTTATTCATAGAGTTAAAAGAGAAACATGTAAGCCAATCCAACAATGCAGATCAGTTATTGGATCTCTCATCCAATGATTTTGAATTTCATATGATTTTTGATGCAATTGTCACAGTCTTGTGAACAAAGATGAGCTAACTAGAATGTAATGAGTATCCGTGTAGGCTACTTAATTTCAACGTTGAGCATTTTAATTGAAAATATCCAAAGCTTTACTATTAGAAAATTAGAAACTTCTCAGAACACATGTTGGATCCATTCATATATTGCAGAAAAAGCATGTTATTCCTACACATCCCTTAATTTATCCACTTACATTGATGACTACTTGTCTTGTATATATTTGCTATGACTACATAGTCTCTCATTCTTGTTTCCCATTGTCTATAAGAAGATGGATGGATATACACAACCAAAAAGACAGAAAAAAATTATACAGCCTGTCTCTTAATTTCTAGATGTTTATGACCTATTTACTCATATAAACTAAGGTAACTGGAATCAGTGAACCCAATTCTTGATTATTTAATGGTTTGCAAATGTCCAGCTATGGGCAGAAGGATCAAAGTACATGTTCTCACAATATTTTATGAAACCAATGTCCCAAATATCATCTAAAAATAGACATTATTGAGATCCTAGGTAAAAGGAAAATACTACTCCTGAGTTGAATCCACTACTCTAAAATAGACGTCTCAGGGCGCCTGGGTGGCTCAGTTGGTTAAGCGACTGCCTTCGGCTCAGGTCATGATCCTGGAGTCCTGGGATCGAGTCCCGCGTCGGGCTCCCTGCTCGGCAGGGAGTCTGCCTCTCTGACCCTCCCCCCTCTCATGCTCTCTATCTCATTCTCTCTCTCAAATAAATAAATAAAATCTTTAAAAAAAAAAAAAATAAAAAAAAAATAAATAAAATAGACGTCTCAGCATAACTTTGACAAATATGGAAGTACTTCTCTTAATCCCCTCAAGTTCTTCTAACACTGGACTTCGGTGAAAACAAAATCTCCACATCAGTTTGAACGCACAGACGTTTAAATAGAGTATGGGAACTCTCCAGAAAGTGGGTACTTGTGTTCTGAATGTTAATAGTGGCATTGCTGTGGGTGGTAGAGATGGGCAGCTATGGAACCATCCTGGGGAAAGGAGGACAAAAAGAAGGATTTCTCTGGATTAGGGAGTGAAAGTCTTAGAATATGCATGATGAAACTCTAACCAACTACTTTTGAGGCAGAAAATATAAAGGTGTCTTTTCTTGGATAATTTGTATCTGGGGATAACACTGTCATTCAGAGGTGTCACATGGGTACACATATTGGGAAAATCTGTATAATCCTGCCAGCTAGAAGGATACTATGCTTTGGGAACACCTGGAGGACGCTACCTAACTTCTAGCAGTGTATTCTTCTCTTGATCTGTAACATGTCTTTATAGTTCTCCCAGATGGTATTAAGGATTCAAACTGACTACGTGTACTTTCAGTTTCTCCTGGAGAAACTAAAATGTTACTGATGAAGACCCCTCTGGGTCTTGCCTTGCAAGAGGGCAAGAGTAGAAGCAAAACAGAAAGAAAGATCCCCCAGGAGATTAGCCACACAAAAAATCCAGGTTCAGCTCTTTCTACCAGCAAGTTTTTAGGAGCTTGCACAGAATAAGGTCTATCCCGAAATCTTAAATCCACATTTTATACCTGCCTTCTAATTTTCTTTCTCTAACCCTTGTTCTTCATTTTCTTTCTCTGCTGGTCCTTTCCCTTTCGTTTCATTGTTTTACCCTTTTTCTCCTTTTGCCACCATCTTTTGTTTTCCTTCTCTCTGGGGCAAGATGAATCATCCAAGTTACTCTCAGAAAAGCACTACACAGATAGATCCCAAACCCAAAGAGTGCCAGCCACAAGCAGAACAAATCCCAAAAATGGGACTCAATATCGTGGGCAAAACTGTTGGGTGGTAGGTTTCCCATTTAAACCCTTAAACTTGTAAAAACAAAAAAAGATCTATGTGACATTAGAAGTAGGTAGAAGAAATATTTAGTTTTGGTTTTATGCATTTTGAGGCCATTTAAATTTTAGCCAACCTGTTGTGAAGTCCTTTTCCATCAGTTTCTGAGAAACAACGTCTTTAACACTTACCTACTTTATATTGTCTCTTTGAAAGTTTTCCCCAAATAAGAAACTAATTTAGAAAAAATAACTTAACCCACCTGGGACTATTAGTTCTAAACCCTGAACATACAGTTAGAAAATTAGATAAGATTATTAATAGTCTATTATGTAGCATAACTTATTTTAATAAAGAGAGCAAGAATTACCTATTGCCTGAAAAGTTTTTCTCTAAAAATTTGAACATGACTTGCAGCAGCATTTACTGTTCTGTTGGGTTTTTACACACTCAATGGTAGTTCTTCCATTCCTTATCAAAGAACTTTCAAGTTTGAGGGAATCTGAACTCATCTTATGCAAGCTCCCCTTTCCTATGTCATCTCTGTCATTATTTTAATTCACATTTTTGTTGAACTTTACACTTTTCAGAAGCTTTCACATACATTATACCTTTTCTTTTCGACAGTATCACCACAGGAGATGAGACAGTATAGGGATTATTTGCTTAATTATACACCAGAAAAGATAGGGACACTGATGGTGATTCTTGGCCCCAGAGGTCTCCATGTTACCTCTCACACACCTGGGTCCTCTTTTGTCATATTCTCCAAACATTCATAGTGTTTTAAGATCTTCACCCTCATGTGTTAAGACGCAGTGAGTGGTTTCGACCGAATCACATAGCAGCTAATGACACATTTGCCTGGAATCTACATTTCCTAAACATACTTTTCTCCTAAGAACTCCTGCATATTCTGGAGAGGTTTTCTAAAAACTTTCATCATCACTAAACAAAGGTAGTTTGTAAATCTTGCTATGGGTGCAAGGCTGGGGGTGAGGGTATGTCCTTGTGTAGTACATCTAGCTGCTGAAGCTTGAGACCCTCTGCTTTAGAGAACTGGTACTTTCTAGACTCTTTCCCTCACTCAAAGAAAACGGAAAACCTGAGAGAAGGCATATAGAGACTTCCCATTCTGCTTACTTGGTCGCTAGGATCATCTTTTTTCTTGCTGTCTGTTCTTTCTGTTCCATATGTTGTCTGGCAAGATGTTCTCCTACAGCTTTGGCTGGAAACTCTGTTTCACAAGTGTAGCCAAAATCCCGAGCCAAGTGTAAAGCTTCTCCTGTTGGCAGACAATAAAAGTCAGTTTTCCACAAATGTCTAAACTCAGTAAGAGTAGCACTTTATATTTTCCTCAAGCCTCATCCCTCCTTGTGGTCAGATGGATCATTTTTTCCTATTTATTCTAAATAATCCTAGGGAAAGGACTTTTGGAGTGGGGGTAGAGTAGGATGAGGAGAAATTGAGGAACAGAGAAGCTACTTACCAGGCAAATGTACGTGAGAAACTGAAGGGGAAAACAAGAACAATGATCTAGGAGTTTTGACTTCCCTAGAGGCTCGAGCCCAGTTTGGCTTCTCAGATCCTATACATTAATGCCCGAGGGAAAAAGCTCCATGGGCTTGCCATTCTGTTGTTGATCGACCTACAATCTATCCTTAGTATATTTGAAATATTCAGATATCTTTCCCAGGGGATCTATCAAAATATTGACAAAGGGTCCAAGTAACTTTCCAAAGAACCTGAAACACTTTGGAAAGGGGAGAGCAGTGAATGTTATCAATTTCATACCATTATGTTTGCAAGGACGCTAGTGTGTGATCATAGTACCAGCATCATCAGGCTTCATGGTAGGCTTCAGTACCTCTTAGCACAGTGCACAATGCTTCGTATGTACATTAGTAAAAACACAATGCTTTTTAAGTATAATAAAATCATAAATAACTTTTAGCCTTTCACAAACATCTTAAATCTGAGTAAATTGGTAAGAAGTGAGGTAAAAATGGCTTATCTGCAAAGTAAGGTTTGGCAATATAGTTCAACCTTGAAAACAATAGTAGTTTTAAAGCTCAAGTCAAATTTCACCTGAGCATGAAAACTTAAAAAAAAAAAAGCAAGCTCTCATTGCACATATACTCAGCATTTACTTTGCTCAAGGTGCAGTGCTATGTAGGAGTAATGAGGGATATAAAAGGGCTGTCCCTGTTTCTAGGACAATGACAGTCATCCCCATAATAGTAGCAAAAAACACCCTAGTAGCACTTTCTAATTTACATTGCAACCTATATGAACACTATCATCTGCTCATGTTTACTGACATTATGTTGCTATTATACATAATAAAGCCATTGTACTACACGTATCACATGAGTGTTACAGATAAAGTGTTTTACAGACATTCAAAGGGGGAGAAGGGGGTCAACATGGGGAATTAGATCAGATAATGTCTTGTGAATTACGGATCAATGATTTCCAACCCCCTCCCCCATTTCAAAGCAGTGGCAGGTTTTTAGTTAAGATTTTCATATTCATGTAGTAGGAAACATCCTTGTTAGCCATCCATTCTAAATAGGAAGAGGACATAACTACATGGAAAGGGTCCCTATATTGATGAGTCTGGGAAGTGCTAGTTATTGAAGGGTCACGGTTTTAGATAAAGCTGCAATGTACAGGAAATATTTTTAAAGTGCTTATTACCAGTAGTTTATCCCCCTAACTGATTAGGAAAGAAAATGTGTGCATATTTGGCAGAAAAATGGCACAAAGATTAAAAAAAAAAAAGACATTGTGGGATGCCTGGGTGGCTCAGTCTGTTAAGCATCTGCCTTAGGCTCGGGTCATAATCCCAGGGTCCTGGGATCGAGTCCCACATCAGGCTCCTTGCTCAGCAGGAAGCCTCCTTCTTCCTCTGCCTGCAGCTCTCCCTGCTTGTGCTCTCTCTCTCTGGCAAATGAATAAAATCTTAAAAAAAAAAGACATCGTAATGCCATATAGGATGGCCACTTTTGCTAGAAAAATGACAGACGGGAGATAATTCAAGACATTTCAAAATTGAGGTATAAAATCTGAAACAGTGGCCATAGCACATGACTGAGGATAAGCTCATGTGATCTTGAGACTACAAGTATCTTGCCCCTAACACAATAACCGTTCACAGTGTCATCTTCGTACATTATGTTGAGTTATGTATATTGATATATCTGCATATTGCAATATTGTCACTGAAAGATATTTGGGTAACATTTTCACAGACACTATTACATATATATTTGTCCTCCACCGCTTGTGCAGTAGTGGGAGAAGTGAAACGGTGCAAACAGGAGGGTGGCAGCATGTCTCCTAAATTTTATGCTAAAACCTGATTCTGGCCCATTATATGCAAAGCTCTCACCGTGTGGTAGTTTTTAAAACAGTTTGAATGGAACAGCTGCTATTTACATTTATACTGACAGCCAGATCCTTCCTTCCCTTAGTTCTGTTTACTGCTTTCTCTTGCTTGCAATGTAACATTGTTACTGGATGTACAGCGATGCTACATCAAAAGAAGTGGCAAGTGAAGACACTCTGATACGTAGTTAAAATGTGTGTATCATGCCACAAAAGCTTTGTGTGTGAGGGCCCAAGAATGAATGAATAAATGAATCCATGAATTAAAATACACATGATATCCAGTAAGGAGGACAGATTTGTATTTAAATCCTGTACAGCAGGTATCTTAGAGTCAACGAGTTTAAGAAAAATAGAAATTTTAGGATCAAAAAAGCATGTGAAGGGGTGCCTGGATGGTTCAGTCAGTTAAGCATCGGATTCTTGGTATCCCCTCAGGTCATGATCTCCTGGGTCATGAGATCAAGCCCCACAATGGGGTCCCCCCTCAGTGGGGAGTCTGTTTGAGATTCTCTCCCTCTGCCCCTGCCCCACACTTACATGCTTGCACGCACATGCGCATTCTGTCTCTCAAATAAATAAATCAACCCTTTTAATTTTTTTTTTTAAGCATGTGAATAAGATTCTAGGGGATCTGACTGATTCATGAAGATAAAGATCAATGAGCTTCTCTGTCTTTGTGGTGGGACAAAATTCCCACGTGAACAAGAAGAGGGTGCAGCAACCTGTGGTGGAAGAGTGATTTAGGAAAGGCCGAGAACATTTTTCCTTCTATTTCCATACGGCAAATATTGTTGTGTCACCTCATATCTTTGTGATATGAAGTAGGATGCCCTAGTTCTTTTTTTTTTTTTTTTTTAGATTTTATTTATTTGACAGAGAGAGACACAGCGAGAGAGGGAACACAAGCAGGGGGAGTGGGAGAGGGAGAAGCAGGCTTCCCGCCGAGCAGGGAGCCCCGATGCGGGGCTCCATCCCAGGACCCTGGGATCGTGACCTGAGGCGAAGGCAGACGCTTAACGACTGAGCCACCCAGGCGCCCCAAGATGCCCTAGTTCTTTGTTTGCAAAATAGGTTTAAGTCATTTTTACATTTTAATGCACTGTGCCACTTGACAAACCGGTACCCTCCCCTCTTTTTTACACAACCGAAGCAATACACTAACTTTAGCATGGATGGCCATTTTATATCATGTCATTTCAAACATACTTTAGAATTAGGATGGATGTTTGGGGGTTAGGGTTATTGCTTGTAGAGGAGTATGTTAAGTGCAAGGCTTTAGGGTCTATAAGCCAAATAGTGCTTACCCCCCTTCCAAAAAAGTAAAAACCCCTAAGAAATATTCATTCTTTTCAATAATAACATCAGTGGTAGGTGACTCTTACTGAGTAACTCTCTCAAAAAGCTAGCAGAAGTAAAATTACAGAATATGAAAATAGCATAAAAAAGAATTTTCTCCCTGATGTCAGGACACTCATTTTTCACACTCAAAAGCAAAAAGTAAACAACTAAGGGGAAAATATTAGGAAAAGTTTAAATGTCCATCACTGATACAGCCTAGAAGTGGAAAGTTAATGGGAAAATGTTTTCTGGATCACCTGTTTTACTGAGTTTCTGGGTTCCTACATTATTTTACAGGAAGAAGATCTAAATGTATTTTTAAGTAGAAATAAATACACCAGATTTTCAACCTTTTATAAGTCATTAAGGATTTTTCCTTCCTTTAGAGTTACTGTATTTTAGGGGAAAATGTACTTTAGACAATTAAAAATCAACATCTAGTACACTAATTTGCACTAAAGGGTACTGCTATATTGTTATCACCATATAATTCTTACCAACTGTCAATGTAACAATATTGCCTTAAAAACAATTTGTTTAACTTAGTATTGCAATACCCAATGTTATTAAATAAAAGCAACAATTCATATGTGTTAACTTCTAGTCACATATCTATGATTTCAATTTTATTTATATGTATGGGAAACTAGCACTTTGAAATCTATCTGTAGGATTATTCCAAGAAGTACCTATTAGAAAGCAGATTTGAGGGGTGCCTGACTGGCTCAGTCAGTAGAGCATCCGACTCTTGATCTTAAGTTTGTAAGTTTGAGCCCCACATTGGGTATAGAGATTACTTAAAAATAAAATATTAAAAAAAAAAGCAAATTTGAGAATATTTTCAAACCTGGATAAGATATTCTATCAACTAAACTGTAATATCAAGCCACAGTAAACCATCAAGCTGAAGGACAAAATTAATATATTATAGGTTTCCCAAACTATTCTGAAAGGAATGTACTCTGTAGCACTCCATATAATAGAGTCTATGATATAAACCATTGCCTTATAATGTGGTAGTTCCCTAGTTTAATGATGATTTTGTTTAGACACAAACACTTTGTTTCTCAAAGCAATAGTTTCGTTCCCCATTCCACACCAAACACTTAGCACAGCACCTGATTCATAATAGGTACTCAGTAAACATCTGTCACATGAAAAAGCTTTCAAAGATCTTATTGGTTAATTGCAACAATAGTCTTGTGAAGACTTCTAAAGAAAATGGTGATAAACTGGAACAAAGAATTGCTAGAAAGAATGAACTATACAGAAAATCCATAAAAATAGAGTCTATCCTTGTATCAGTGGAGGCATTTTATAAAATAGACTATACCTATATTTTTCAGCACTTTCTGCTCCCGTAACCTGGGGTTTTTTGTTTTTGTTTTTAATGTAGGGGTGTCAACCCATAACAATCAATCTCTGGGTATGTGCCTGTTTTGAAGCTCCTGAAGTAATCTCAGGCCAACATTAAGAACTACTGTCCTAAGGTGATGGGAAAGCATTATGTAGGGATTAGTTGTACACCTTCATGAAATAAAAGAATTCTGTGGCTTATACAAAAGGAAGGCAGTCACTATAAAGTCAATTATAAACCATAAAGACCTCTGTCTATCAGGGCTTTTGCATAAAGAATTCTGCCTTATTTGGCTGACATACTATAAACTCTAAAAACAAAACAAAACAAAAAGGAGAGGCACCTGGCTGGCTCAGTTGGTAAAGCATGTGACTCTTGATCTCAGGATCATGAGTTCAAGCCCCACATTGGGCATGGAGTCTACTTAAAATAAATAAATAAATAAATAAATAAATAAATAAATAAATAAATAAATAAAATAAAAACAAAAAACGGAAACGTAATGGTAGAAGGAGAGACAGACAGCACTGTTAAGGAAACGAAGTCATTAGTCTACTGAAAAAGTGTATTTGTACAGAGAGATATAGTGTGAGATGAAGCTTGCTTTTCATACTAGCAGGGAAAAGATGGGTTTTCAAGAAAAGGTGCTGGGACAACTGGGTGGCCATCTGGAAATAAACAAATAAAATTGGATCTATACCATGCATCTAACAACAAAACAAGGTCCAGATGGATCAACAATTTAAACATAAAAAATAGAACCACAAAGTAATTAGAACACAGCAGAATTCTTTTATAGTCTTGGAATAAAAAAGTTTTTAAAATATTACAGTTAAAACTAAAAACCATGATATAAAATATATGAGACATATGATTATACTCATATCAAAAAGTCTGTAAGGGTGCCTGGGTGGCTCAGTTGGTTAAGCGACTGCCTTCGGCTCAGGTCATGATCCTGGAGTCCCGGGATCGAGTCCCACATCGGGCTCCCTGCTCGGCAGGGGGTCTGCTCCCTCTGCCCTCTTCCCTCTCGTGCTTTCTCTCATTCTCTCCCTCTCAAATAAATAAATAAAATCTTTAAAAAAAAAAAAAAGTCTGTAAGACATAGATCTAAACAAATAAGCAAACCAACAGAAAACTTGTAACAGCAAACAGACAAACCAAAGCTAGTGGTGGGGAGGCTTTGCAACACAGATCAGAGACATACAGCCAGTTTTCTGTTATATAATGAACACTTACCAACCATTAAGAAAAACATTTAAAAATATCCCATAAGGGCAAAGTAAAAGAATAGACAGAGAAGCTCATTAAATTCTTCTAGGAATACCTAACTCAACCTCCTTCATAACTGAGGTAGCCTTTTTTTTTTTTTTTTTTTTTTACCCATCAAATTAGCAAAGATCCAAAAGTTGCATATCTACGGAGTTATTTATGTAAGTGTAAGGTTACTCATTGTAGCACGATTTGTAATAGCTGAAGATTGAAAACATCTATATAATATTCAGTAGAGAACTGGTTAAATAAATTATGAGACACTCAAACAAGGGAATATCATGAGTGTTTAAAAGAATGGACAACTTGTAAGCCCTGAGAAAAAAACACTATTATAAGGTGTGAAAAAAAGAAACTGACAGCAGAATAGTGTGTATAGAATACTATAATTTCTTTTAAAAATTAAAAAATCCAATGCATACACACACATATCCTTGGAAGGAAATAGAGACACCATTTGTTTTCTGCCAGGAGGGGAACTGGACAACAAGGGAATAGAGTGCAAAACAGATATTTTACAAGATGCTCTTTTGTAACTTTTAAATTTTCTACCATTTGAATCAATTATCTATATAAAGTTATATTAATTCAAAAGTAAAATTACTCTCTGACTCCATTCTTAGAGAGATTTAAATCTAAACTCAAATATTTATTGTAAATTAAAACACAAGCTATTCCAAACCTGCCACTGTTATTCAGCAGGATGTAGACATCAAAGGAAGAACTACAGTCTATAATTTTACTAAAATACCTATGGATTTTGATAAATGTAAATCATGGAAATAAAGCAGAAACTGCGTGTTTGAAAAGGACATTAGTCGAGACATACACATTGAAAGACAGAATAATGGAAAGAAGAAAATAAAATCACGAGGGAAGTAATGCAGAGACATGTGTTTTTAAGTGAGCAGCACAATTTGCAAGAGTGAGCAGTGAGATGGACCAAAGCGGGCAAGGGCAGGCAGGACTCAGCCAAACAGGCTTGGAGACACTTGCCTTTTTGCAATGAGTAAAAGCAGGAATTTAAGGACGCTCCAAGCACACAGTCAGACCCAAAAGCATATGGGTAGTAGCCTATTTCCTCTACCCCTACACATAAATACCTTTTTCCCCTGAAGATGAATGAAATCATAAGATGCAGATCAGGGGAGTAATATTACAAATGACTTAAGAACACGTCTCCTAAGATGGTGTCTATTTGTCCACAGCGTTGTCTGATACAATCTCTCATTCATGGAGATCAATTCTTGAAAATTCTGGTAAGTGCTAGTTCCCAGATATAATATCTAATTGTTATCTAATTACCAATTATCAAAGCAGAGTCTCTCAGAAACTCTTCCATACTTTAGAATAAGAAATTTACAAATAACGTGATACCTTAGTCTGGGGGGGGTGGGGCGGAAAGCTTTTCCAAGACAGATCTTAAAATGATTCACACAGGCCCTACTAGCATTTACTTTATTGAGCCCAATTCCACCGACAGCTCTGAAATGCAAAAACTGTGCTCAAGACATTGTCCATGACAGAGTGTTTGTATGCAAAAGGGAACACCAGGTTCTCCTAGTGACTGAGCTCTTCCATCTGACTGTCTGACCAAAGTGAGCACCAATTAGAGCTATTATTACAAAGGGCCAATTTATTAGCCTTTTTATGTCACACACAGTTTAAGAAGGAAGCTGGAAACCTTTATCCTGAAGGAGGGACTAACGTGGGAATGTGAGTCTGGAATGGCCAGACTCATGGGATGAAGGTCCTTTCAGACTTACAATCATGCCATGAGTCCCTGAAGGCTAGCTTTCAGCTCCAGATTCCCATAGAAACCCATCGTGGTACCACGTGAAGGTAATGAGAATATCCGTTTTGTTCTAAATTTCATGAGAAGAGCATCTAAAGCTGAGCATGCCCTGTGCATGTATTACCACTAATACTTGGCAAAGGACTTTGGTGTTTGAATCCTATGAGTCTCAAGCAGTGAACAATACTTCTTCCTAAAATAAAAAGCCATGGACTAATCACATCAGGAAAACTTGATATACCTATACTCACTCACTATACCTCCTCTCTAGGAAAGAGTTCATTGCCAAGTCAGTTGTCCTTGTCTACGTGAGTATATTTAATCCTACATAAGATGTACAAAACAGGGGTGTCTGAGTGGCTCAGTCGTTAAGCATCTGCCTTCGGCTCAGGTCATGATCTCAGGGTCCTGGGATCGAGCCCCGCGTCGGGCTCCCTGCTCCGCGGGAAGCCTGCTTCTCCCTCTCCCACTCCCTCTGCTTGTGTTCCCTCTCTCACTGTCTCTCTCTCTGTCAAATACATACAATCTTTAAAAAAAAAAAAAAAGATGTACAAGACAGATGTGGCAGAGTTGAGTGAAGGACCATCAAAGATTTGTCCTTTCTTTACATACTATATAGCGTTGCTGCTAAGAAGACTCTGCCCAGCTAGAGACTACATTTTCTAGTATCCCCCACACCCACCTCTGGAATTGGTTATGGACACATGACTAGTTCTTGGAATGTGAACAGCAGTAAGGTGGGTAAGAAGCTGTGTACTTTTGCCACCATGTCTCTCCTTATTGTGAGTTCAATGAACGGGCTCCTAGGACCTAGAGAAGGGAATAGCTACAGATGGAAGGACTCTGGGTCCTTGATTAAAACTGTGAGAAAAGGCCCCTGGTGAGGAACACCCACCTCAAACTATGCTGAGAAATAAGCTTCTATCATGGTAAGCCACTGAAAATTTTGGAATTAACTGTTATAACAGCTAACATTGTCCTAACCATTACAGATATTATGATCTTTATTTATAAACTAAGACAATGAAGCTGAGTCAGTTTAAGTAACCAGCTCAAAGTCTGACAAAATTTCAACGGTGAATTTATTCAGGACAGGGGAGGCGTACTTGCCTAAGGGAAAATACATTTTGCAAGTGGGACAACTAGGTCATATGAAGTAAGACATGCAGGGCAAGGTCTGGAAGCTTACATTTTTTGAAACTAAAGAACGAAACAATAGTAATGAAGGATTTAAACTCAAAAAGAGTGAATAGAGATCATATGAGGTATTTGTAAATGGTCCCCTTTCTTTTGCTGGTGTATATTCACACCCTTCTCTGCCCCACACTGTTTTGAAATACACACACACACACACACACACACACACAGAGGATTTGACCCCCTGTCACAACAAACTGCAAGTCAAGGTATTTATGTTTAAGGACTTCAACGGTGCTTTCAGAACTCCTGGTGTAGCCTCAGAATGTTACATGAGCTTTTGCAAATTCAGCAGAACTGTCCCAGGAAAGTACTCCACTCCAGTGAACAAAACCTCCCTCCAGCAACACTCTGCAACTTTGGCCATCTTGGAAAACCTCAAGTGAGGGGTGGGAGCAATGGGCAGGAATAACTCCATCATTGACTCCTCATGTTTGTTTTAACAACCACCAACTCTGCAAAGGTTGTTCTGGAATAAAATACAGAGAAGACAGCTAACAGAAGGTGCTAATTCATAAATAATAAATATATAGTAAGAGTATTAGAATCAGAACAATAATATTGGCCAAATTCTTTGAATGTTTTCCAAAGATGGAATTATCACCACTATACAAGAGGCTGGGATTATCCCAAGATCTCAGGAAGATACGTGCATTGGGTTAAACGACTCTAATCCACCATATTTTCCAGAGACTAACATCTATTTGATGTCATATATAAGCAGAATGAGACAAAAAAGAAGTCCCAGCAATATGACTAAAACAAGGGGAAACAAAAAGAACATCAAGTTTATGATAAAGTGGGGAAGAAGTTGTATCAACCATTAGTTATATATCTAAAACCCATTAGATGAAGAAATATGGATAAAAAGGGGGAAATGATCTACTATTACATTCTGAGGACTCTAGATTCAAACATTCATACCTCATTCTAGCTCAAATATGTCTGTTACATGGACCCAAAAAATTCCCACTCTAAATATCTGCCTTACCAAAATGTTCACTTTTCAATCAACTTTGTAAGGTGAAAGAAATCAGTTTCAAGTGAACCACTTCATCCCAGTGGTTACTAAGTACAATGATATTTGTAACAGAAATGTTGTGAATTACTTAAATATAAATTTGCATTAAATAGCCCTCTCCTTTAAATTTCTAAAATAATCCCAAAATAATTACTTTAATATGTTGATTTGAGAACAATGTTAGGATGGCACTATTAATTGAGTGACTCCATTTAAAAGAAATACAGGGGAAAATTATTATAAAACAATTAAAAACAGAATGATGGAAAGCCCAAGGCAAGCATGGAAATTTGGACTACCATAACAAAACTACTGTTATGTCAGTGACAGGGGTAGTTTTTGAAAAACAAATGTTCATTTGCTAATTTCAATCCTCATTATAAAAAGCACCTTGCTGTTCACCAATTGGATCTTTACAAAGGTTGTATCACCTCTGCATGGAATGCCTACCAGAGTTTCCACGTACTACTCTTTTATTTTTTGGAATTTTTATCAAAATAGAAACAATTGGCAAGTCTGTATTCAAATCTTCCCCAGAAAAGCCCTGACAAGTACTGTAACATCATGGTGAAATTTATTTCTAGGTCTGGTGTATGAGAAATAAAATCAATTAGATACTATCTCACTTATGCTTAAGTCCTATCGCAAAATGGAGGTGGGGTGTGTGATTGAATAGTAATAATATATTGGGCCATCAGGATGTTTGAGAAATGACTCTGTAAGAGTCTCAATTAACAGTCTTAAGAGACATTTAAGATACATCAAAATAAAAAGCTGCACAGCAAAAGAAACAATCAACAAAACTAAAAGGCAACCTACAAAATGGGAGAAGATATTTGCAGATGACATATCTGATAAATTGTTAGTATCCAAAAGATATAAAGAACTTATAAAACTCAAAACCCAAAAAATAAATAATCTAATTTAAAAAATGGGCAGAGGACCTGAGTAGACATTTTTCCAAAGAAGACATCCAGATGACTAACAGATACATGAAAAGATGTTCATCATTACTTACCATCAGGAGTTGCAAATCAAAACCACAGTGAGATACCACCTCACACCTGTCAGAATGGCTAAAATCAACAACACAAAAAACAACAGGTGTTGGAGAGAACATAGGGGAAAGGGAACATGGGTGTACTGTTGGTGGAAATGCAAACTAGTGGAACCACTGTGGAAAACAGTATGGGGGTTCCTTAAAAAGTTAAAAATAGAACTGCTCTACCATCCAACAATCATACTACTGGGTATTTACCCTAATTCAAAGGAATACATGCACCCCCATGTTTATAGCAGCCTTATTTACAATAGCCAAGACATGGAAACAGTCCAAGTGTCCATCGATTGATGAATGGATAAAGAAGCTGTGGTATATATACAATGGAATATCATTCAGCCAAAGAAAATAATGAAATCTTGCCATTTGCAATGACATGGATGAGGCTAGCAAGTATAACACTAGGGGAAATAAGTCAGTCAGAGAAAGACAAATACCATATCATTTCACTCATGTGGAATTTAGGAAACAAAACAAATGAGCAAGGGGAAAAAAAGAGAGAGACAAACCAAGAAACAGATTCTTAACTAGAGAACAAACCAAGGGTTACCAGAGGAGAGGGGGGTGGAGGGACGGGTAAAATGGGTGATGGGGATTAAGGAGTGCACTTGTTGTGATGAGCACCAGGTGATGTATGGAATGATTGAATCACTATATTGTACACCTGAAACTAATATTATACTGTATCTTAACTAACTGGAATTAAAATAAAAACTTTAAAAAAAGAGAGCCATTTAAGAGAAGCTAAATTACTAGGTACTGGTATTCAAATATACATATGGGTTATTGCAGAAAATCTAGGAGGTAAAGGGGAGATAGCAATAAAAATGGTAAGAAAAATACTATTCCTTCCCATAAGACCACAGATTTATAAGAAAGTTGATGAACCATTTTTGATGACTAGGAATCTAGTTTTGGAATTTCTGAAAAAATTAATCTGAAATGTTGCTGGCTCTTACAAAATATGTTTGATAAAAGAAGAAAAGTATCACCCAAAGACATGGTCAACTCAAAGTCTTACCAACACCAACTGGTAAATATGGGGAAGTTTTAATTTACCACTTAAAACTATACAAGCAAATAAACCTGAAGGAACTGAATCAGTTCAAAAAGGATCAAGCTTCCAAAAGTACTGAAGAAAAGCATTAACTATGTCAATTTTCCAGGGGCTTGATAAATCAGAATTGAGTCACCATTATTTTGTATACAACCAACATCATCTACAGGATTCCAAAGACTATGAGCCTAATGCAGAAAATGGCATCTTGCTGGCTGGAAAGGAGTCATCAGCTGTCATCACCAACGTAACCAAAATGTAGGAATAAAAATATATAGGAGAGTCCTCAAAAATAAAACTGCTCTTCTTGTCATCCAGAGATAAAATAAAGCCTATTTTAATTTAGATGGAATGTCTTTGTTCTTCAAGTATTAGGTTCTCTTCATGTCCTAAGACAACTTCTAGTTTTTTAAACTGTGGGTCATGACTCAGTGTGAGTCTTGAAATGAATTTAGTAGGTTTATCATCAGCATTTAAAAAGAACACAAAAATATGGAATAGAATAAAAATCAGAGAATATACACATGGTAATAAAACTTTTAAGTGAGAGAGAGAGAGACAGACAGAGACAGAGAGAGAGAGAAAGTGTACATGTGCATTTGAGGGTTATAATATGTGGGGAGTTAAGGGATGCAAAAGGTCCCTTTGCCTCTAAATGTCTTTTTCTCAGTTCCATCACAGTGTCTGAAATTAAAGAAGATGTATTTCTCTACATCATGAAGATTTGGCTTGGCTACCATAAAAATCAGTAAGAAGATTTGTGAATATACCCTTTTATGTAGGCTCTTCAGCTTCTATTGGCCAGTATTTCACCGACACCACAGAAAACAGTCTTTCTTAGGGCCTTTAATTTTCACACCAGTTACAAATTTCCTGAGAATTCACAGTCAGTCCATCCTAGGAAGTGAAAAGGATCTCGAGAAATACTTAGACCAATGATCCTTAAACCTCATTATACATCAGAATCACTGGGGATGGTGAAAAAAAGTATAGATGCCTGGGTCATACCCCCCCAAAGATTGAGTTTCAGCTGGTTTAGAGAAGGGGCCCAGGCATTTTTAAATAAACCTCCTGAGTTGATTCTCCTGCAGAGTTGGGAGTCAAGTCTTACCACCCATATGATTCTTAAATCCACCTCATTATATACTGAATAAGTGTTTTGTTCTATTGTTAAATAGTTATAATCATAATTATCTTCTTACTTAAATTGAGCAGGAATCTGTCTCCCTTTAGAATCAACCCCATGTGTCATTTTTTTCTACCTCGTCCTTCCCCCAGTACCCCCAATCAATATGAGTGGATGACAGGTCAACTTCCTCTGCCATCTGTCAGTTCTCAGTATCAGCACACACAGGCAAACACATCACAAGACATAGAACATAGTAATAGTAACACTTATTAGATGTTTGTGGTCAATAATATTATTGTTACCACTGTTACAAATAGGGAACAAAGCAAAGCAAAGATAAATATTAACAGCAAAATCACCAAAGCAATTTTGCCCAGACCAATGTCTAGAACACACTACTTCACAAAGTTGTACAGTAAATAGTATGAATTGATAATCTGGATAAAGGCAAGATGTTTGTTTTTGTGTTTCCCTTACTTTTCACTTCCTTTAGTGCCTTATAGACAAGAGAGTAACCAATGCAAGAAAAGTGTCACAGGTGTGTTCAGGTGAGTTTTGGTAAAAAGGCCCCTTTGTTCAGATTTAAAACAATAGCATTCTGGGTTATGGAAGAACTCTCCTTTGGCATTCAAAAGCTCCCCCACAAAGTGAAAAATAAGTCTCCAATAATACCTCTTCTTAAAAGAAGTTTGAATAAAATTATGTAGTTTAGTCCTTACAGAAGAAACAAAAAGGAAAAGGTGAGTTGGGAAAAAAATAACTTCTGGGAATATATTTTTACCTCTGTCTCTATACCACTGATAAACCTTAACCCTTCTTTGACTCAGCTTATCCACTCAGAAAGCCATGGAACATCACGGTACTTTAAGAGATACATACTTGGATTAACACGTTATGCTCTCAGGCTTGGTATCATGGCTAGACTCCTGTGAACCCTATATAAAGGGTGATTATTTATCCTATAGATCATGTTGCACTGAATAATGAGTTAAGCTAGATTTATCTGAACTCTAAAATAAACAATCATAAAAATGACAATAGCCCAGCCAGTTTTCTTGTTGCTGTTACTTAGGAAATACTGGTTGAAGTACTTAAATCTTGCACTGTCTTCTTCTGTGTTATTGCCAAGATTAGTATATTAAATGACATTTTATAAATTATCTAAACCTGATATTGTCTAATGTCATCATCTTTATCATGATTAATTGGGAAATGCACCTGTAAGTCTTAACTGTCTTGCTTAATACCATAGACAAAAATGAAACAGCATGATCTAACAAGCCTGAGGTCCAAAGAACTGCTAACCTTGTATCATTACTTTGCAGAGCTGAAAAATCGTACCTTCAACTAAGGAAGTAAGGAGCGTGACATTGGCCGCTTTCCGTCTCCCCGCTGGCAAATTCAAGCCAAGCCGATCCAGTTTCTCTCTCAGGCAGCGACCCCCATTCTTGGATTTCGCTCTGTCCGAAAACAAAAGAAAAACTAGGTTTTGAAAGTTCACATCCTGAGGGAAATGATGAGAAGACCTGACCAGATGGGGAATTCAGTGTGAGACCGAAGGCTTCAGGGCTGAGGGTGGAGGAGTATGATATCAGTACAGTTGGAAGACACGACATGCCAGGAGACAATTGTCTTACCTTCTCAAAATGCCTCCCAAGAGTGAAGCGTTGAGGCATTCAGGTGGTGAGAGGCGCCTCTTCACCTCAGCAATCGTCACCTTGTATTTGGAAGTTGAACTGAGAAGGGACAAACGGCCAGGGACAGAGCAAAACAAGTCTGTGGGGTTGACCACACAGGTGCCACCTTGAGGGAGGGGGAAAGTATATTACATATTAGTGACAGTGAGAGAAGATAATTGCACGAAAGACAGTTAACATCAAGGCACTATTTAGGATTTGGGAATACATGGCAACGAATGTTCTCATACATACGTCACCTGGATCATCTCAGAAAGCTGCTCTGAAGACATCCTTTCAAATAACAATACAGGTTTTAGCTTTCAAATATCATATAGAACATGTTTGTGGGGGTACAATTTTTTAATTTAAGCAAAAAATTATCATCCTACGTGAGCTGGCTGGCCCATCAGTGCTAATTTTGACATCATACACACCAAAAAACACTTCAATTAATTAAAAACCCCAAACTCCACCAGTTACCCCCACAGAGGGTATGTATTATTTTTCCATGGCTCTGTATATGTGTGTGCATGTATGTGCAATAGACACAATGGATGGATATATTTTATCCATGACTTACTATATAGACAGAAGTTTTGAAAACTCTTTTCCAAATTGTTTAAAAATTGCCATCTCTTTTCTCTCATCCACCTACCAACTATAAGTACTGGAATCACTCAGTTCCCAGGTACTACCAAAAATAATCTACCCATTGTCATAAACTTTTAACCCATGTGGGTGGATGATAGGTCACATCTCTCTACCACATGTCAGCCCTCAGGATTGGCACACACAGTCAAATATAGCACAAGACTAGAACATAGTAAGAGTCACATTGTGTTAGTGGCCAATTATATTATTGTTTGGGTTGTTGTTATCATTATTACTATTAGGGAACAAAGCAAAAATAACTGCTAATAGCAAAATCACCAAAGCAATTTTGCCATGCTAGGGCTCCTGAAGCAGAAGCCTTTGGTCTCCAAGCTCCAGAAAGCCCCTTGAGCTTTGCTCTTCTCCAGGACAACAAGAGTACATTCCCTAAACTCAGGCACCTGAAGTAGACCTGAGAACCCAAGATGATAATCATTGAGGAGAGTTTCCTGCTGCCCAATCCTCCCATACTGCAAAAATCCTGAGCCAATGTCCATACTGCTAACATGGTGGCTACACAGCCCTGGCATTCAAGGCTGCCTCCTCATGCATTGAGCAAACTGAGGACAGAGCTTATGGGGTTCACTGGCAGGTTCAAATTCAAGGCTTGCTTTCCTGAGCATACATCTAATTTCTTCAACTATGGGAGATCTTAAGACTCCTCTCCATAAAAGGTCTTCTATGAGAGAAAAGAGAGAAAAGTAGGTGGAAGAAGAAAAACAAGCAGGAGAGTGTTGTCCAAAATCTTTTTACTCAAAGGGTTGTCCTCAACTGGCAACACTGGCATCTCCTGAGAGCTTGTTAGAAATGTGGGATCTCAGGCTCAACTTCAGACCTTCTGAATCAGAATCTGCATTTTAACAAGATCCCCAGGTGGTTCATGAATAGTAAAGTTTGAGAAGCCCTGGTCTAGGACTCACCACTGGCCTTCCACATAGATCCTCCTCTCCTTTACTAAGTGCTCAGGGAGAATGTTGTGTTGCTGACGTCTCTGGCATTCAGATTTGGGTGTGTTCTCTGAGCACAGTGGCTAAGGAACCTGGGAGGATGTTTAAAAAGGCGAAGAGGTCCTGGACCTGGGTTGAGAGAATAGGTTAACTTTACCCTACTCTTAAAGTGTTTCTACTCCTGTACTACCTGGAATTCTTCCAGGCTGTCTTGGAGTCATCCAAGTTTCCCCTGAAAGTACTGGGACCAACGTCTTTCTCCTTAAGCATTCTGAGGCTGGTGATCACCCTGAATGACCCCCCAAAACAGAAGAGAGGATGTTGATATCATTAGAATAGCCAGCCCTCTTTAGACTAGAAGATGAGTCCTGTACACTTGGCTAAGTTCTCAATGTGAATGTCTGGAAACTGGCCCTCAGGCTGAAATCTGAGAGGTCACAATCTCAACTGTCAAACCGAAATCCTTTTCCTGGCATTAAACTTGTGGTCAACATAGTGGAAAATCATGCAAATGTCTGCCTCAGAGCCCCAAATACAAATTCACCTGCACTTCCCCACTTTGCATCGTCACAGAGAATTTTAAAACTAATCATCATCATCATCATCATCATCATCATCATAGTTTTCCCAGATTTGGGGGCCTGGAACTATCATTATCCATTCATTAATGTTCTCCCTTTATACCTATAGATGCAAAATGCATTTTACAAATAAGCTCTTAAGTGACTTCTCAAAAACTGAGATGAACAGGATATCAATGAACCTGGCTTTTAGCATCATTTTGCAGAATCAGGACCCTGATAACTTTAGGACTTAGGTCATTGTGGGGTCATCTGAAGCAAAAATGTTAAAGAATCATAATATCCATCTTCAAAATTCACAGAGCCCTGTTCTGAAAATGGGCCTCCACCCATGGTCATGGAATCATAAGCAAATTTACATTCTTACGTAAATCCTCTTCTCTTGTACAATAGCCAACATGCAACTGAGGACACAAGGAATCTCACCCAATGGGTCTCAAATAAATGATGAGAGAAGAATGTTTGTGCATGTGTTACTTTCCCAGCAAGCCAAGGGAAAAAGGACACAGCTTTAGACCTTTCCTATATTTACTAATCTACAGTGGGTCAGAAACCTAATTTAGGGAGACACAGAAGATTATAAAAGATTTTTGTTAAAAAGAAAGGAGTTAAATCAGTCTTTCTCCAATTGGAAAATTGCCCCCTTTTGGCAAAGTGAACCCCATGTGGTGAAAGCCAGCTGCTCCCAGAGAAGTCACTGGATCTGCTACCCAGCCAAGTGCTATCTTCCTGGGCTCTGGGTCTTTCTCTCCTGCATCCAGGTGAGGCTTCTGGCTTATGCTCAAATAAGCATTTATTAGGTAAGTTACACAGGCTGCATATTAAGAGTATGCTTTATGCACACACAAACTGCCTGGAGGATTTATTTTGTATTCAGGATTAGCCATCAACTCTAGAGTCTTTTATTTTTTATGTCACAGCATCTTTAAAGGGAATTTCTGTTGCTTTGATAGTTGGCATTGCTGCAGCCTTGGGGAACTCTCTCGTCCTGGCTAAAGATTTGGCAACTTGTAGAGTTTACAGCAGCATGGGGAACCTGATCTCTTTCTTCCCAGCGGTTTATTTTGGGGGGAGGAAAAAAAGAGTAATAGGTCAACATAACCAGATTTTTGCATTTACAATGAAGGTTCAAGGAGGTGGGACTTCTTTGAGGGGATCCAGACTACAGATAGCAATGATGAGACTTCAAAGGAAAGCCATGAGAGTCAACCATGCCAAGGCATTTACAGTATTCATCCCCAGTGTTACCAGCTGAAGTTCTTCATGGTGCCTGTGTTGCATGTGGGCTCTTACTGAAATTATGTAACATTCATTCTAGATCCAGCACTCCAGTTAAAGATGCCTCTGGTGCCAGAACCAGGCTACTCATGCAGAACTTCTCTAGAGTACATCTCTTTTCCATTCATAGTGCACTGAAGTAATACTTCTATGGAGGGCACTATTTTCAAAATTGAAATTTGGAGATGGGGCTTCCCATTTCCAGTGATGCTCAAACTCAGATCTGTAGCTCTAGAAACAGCATAAGAAATCGGGGTCTATTTACTTAAGGTCACTTGTCTAGAACATGACTATCATAAAAGGGATAACTTTGCCATAGCTACAGGGAAAAGTCAGCCAAAGAAACTGTGCAGGGAACAAAACTAGGCATGAAATACACAGATGCAAATCCTTCAGCTGCCAGACCCTGTTAGATCCCATGAAGCCCAAGAAAAACGGGTCGAGCTGTGTCCTTCCTGGTGTGGCTGGAGACATCTGGCCATGTGATGGCAGGCACAGCGTAGGGGAGCGGAAAAAGTACTGGGCTGCAAGTAAGAGGTTGGCCAACTAGCGACCCATAGGACCTTTGATGAGTAACTCTGGGCCTTGGTCTGTCCATCTGAAAAATGGGGATGCTCACGCCTGCTCAACTTATTTCCCCAGCTCGTGGGAAGTGCAACGGGAAATGGACTCACACGTGCTCAGCAACCTGAGTAAAGCCCGCCCAACTCCATCACTGTGTTGGGCAACTACCACCGCCCAGGGGTGCGAGCTGTGTGGAGCGCCACGATATCCCCACCCACCTTTTGCGAGGCTACGGGATAGAAAGACAAGCGCCGACGCATGAGTGCGCTTTTCCTCTTCTTATACAGGCAATTAGGGCAGAGGAAACAGCCGCGACCGTCTCCAAGGGGCTGTGGCTCTCCTGGCGCCCCCAAAGCTGCCTCTAAGCCACGCGCCCCCTCTGGGTGCCTTCCTCTCTAAGAACTGGGCGGGTGATGGCTAGAGGCCCTGCGCGCTCTCCAGGTGCGATCAATACTTCCTGGCTGGCTTCCGGGCGCGGGGCCCTTGCGCGCAGCCTCTCCGAAGCCGCAGCGCCGCCCCACTCCCCGCCGATTCGGTGTTGACATAATTAGACCAAATCTTGAGAGCAAAATAAATGTTCTGTTCGCCTTACAGCCAAACAGATGTTTACAATTCAAATGAAAGAAACACAAACGGCAGGGATTTTTTTCTCCCCTTCTTCATCTCCAGTGATCGCTCGTTTTTTCTGACACATTAAAAATGTGTAAGCGATTATAGGAGTTTCCTGTCCCTGTTTGTTCTGGCGGGTGCATTTCTGTGAGGTGCGCGTGGAAGCTGGGTGGGATAGGATCGTTCTCGGCTGCTTGCTCTCTAGCCCCTCGCCCTTCTCCATCCCAAACCCCTCGGGTAATCCCCTCTTTGCTCCTCCGCCCCCCCCCCCAGCATGTATTAATTGTAATCAAACAGCAAAGGGATAGTGGTTTAATTGCAATCAAATAGGCCTCAAAGGATGCATCAGCCGCTAACTGCGCTGTTTGAGGGGAGGATATACCCTTACAGGTATAAGTGGATTACCAGGTTTGAACACGCTCCTCCGTGTGCAGATTCCAAGCAGAACAAAAGAAAGGGAGGTCTGCACGGAGAGACACAGCTTTAATGTGGCGGTGGGTGTGTAATTGTGTGTGTGTGCATGTGTGCATGTGTGTGTGTGTGAATTAATCCCCATTTCTCAATGCAGGGAGTGCTTTAGTTTTTGGTTATTTTAACAGCGATAAAGAAATTAGAGAGAAAGCAGTAGGCTACGGAAAAGGAGTTTCCCTCCCCCGCAAAAAAAAAAAAAAAAAAAGATTTTTAAGAAACCATGCCTATAGATACTTTGGTATATGAATTTTAGTCTTCATATAAAGGAGATTGAATTCCGAACCTGCAGCATGTGTATTTGGGGACTAAAGAGGCGGGAGAGGTGTGTTTCTGGCTGTATTTTCAAAATGCATGAGCTATAGAGATGAGTTTTGGCGATTCTAGTAAAGAGAGATTCTGGGGGCCCTGACAAAAGTAGAGGAAGAAGCCTTCCCACCCCACTCCAATCTTACTCCTTCTGGAAGCCGCTGAAAGAGCCAGAGCCTCTTTCTAACTCGAGTTCCAAAGCTCAGGGTCCTCGCAAACTGAAAAAGCAGAAGCAGCTCATCCTCCTGCCCAAGCAGCTGTGGGGGCTGTAGAAGGGAAGAGCGGTCAGGTCCATCCACCCAGTTATTGGCAGGCTGGGCGATTGATGCTAAACTCCGTTTCACAGAAGCATTTTTAAAAAATTAAATCAGATCTGACAATGTTTGTACCGCAGCGTAAATGCCTCCTCCTTGGCGTGCCAGTCACCTCTAAGCGATCTGACAAACTCCAGCTCTCTTAAAACGTGCAGAGTTCAGATCATATTAATTCCCCAAAAATGTTTTGATTCAAAGTAGTTTGTATTTTGTGTAGCCACGGGCAATCCGGAAAGTGCTCCTGCCTGCCCGTGGCCGGGTCCGCTCCCTCTCCGCGTGGCCCAGAGGCTATGGCGGTATTTAAGCGTCTGAAATTTGCCTGGGGCTGCAAGGCAGAGTGATCACAAAGCGAAACAAGGGCGCTTCCCCTCTTCACTTTTTTCATTTTTTTTTTCTTCCTTTTTTTTTTTTTTTGAGTTTGCCATTGCGATTTCTCAAAAAAGACCAGGGCCAAAATGTCACTTCCCACCCAAATATGGAAAAGCTGGGTCTTCTTTTCTCCTCTCCATCCTCGTCTGAAGGCCACAGCCCCCTACCCAATTGAACCCCTACCCCTGCCATTCCAATCTGGATCCATTCGTTATTAGCATCATCATCATCATCAACATTGTTCTCCTACTATTAAATTCTCAGAGAGAGAAATGAAAGGGACCAGCGCCTGACAAAGGGGAGGAGGCCATGAGGGAGCCTCAGAAGATTCATGGGGAAAAGAAGAGTGGGTTTTCCTTTCTTTTTTTAATGATTAAAAACACAGACGACTCCTGTAAATAGAAGCCTCATTTCTTCAAGAGACGCCTTTTGAAAGCCAGTATCTGAATATTCAACGAAGGCAAAGCTCCACTCTGTATGTACAACATTAATATGATCTCTGCAGAATTTGCTACTCAGAAATATTAACATATCAAAGCCGAAGCCGGAGGCGAGAGAAGCTATCGATACGCGAGCACAGGGTAAAGTAAAGATTATTGGTTCTGATGGTTGGATGGCGGAGCTGCGGGCAAAATCGCGCACACCATTAAGCGAGAGTGAGCGCGCAGAGTGAGCGCGCAGGAGCTGCACCTCCGAGGCGGTGGCAAATATTTTATCTGGGCGGTAATTACCTTGCCGCTGCCCCTCTTCCGCGCTTTCTTTGGCTACACGGCCTTCATTATAAGCAAAAACAATGTAACTGCCACTTACCGAAGTGAGTCAGAGAAATGGTATTTTGTTCTTTGCAAATAGAAATAGCCAAATTTAAAGAACTGAACGCCTTCCCCAACACCCCCCCCCAAACACACACACACACACACACACACACACACCATGCAAACAAGGACAGCCTCTCCCTGGTGAACTCATATGGGGCACGTAGAGATCTTTCTTCTAGAAGAGCACTCAGGAGTCTTTGGAAGTGAAATCTGTTTTGTTCCTCCCACAGTAAATTCTGGAAATCATTAGAAACGTAAGTTTATCAGAGAACTTACTTAGCACGGGAGGAAAAATGGCAAAAAAGTTGTGCTTTTCAAGAAATCATGTTTCCCATGGAGAGTCGCCTGTAAACATGGATTAGAAGAGAAACAGACATTCCTATCTAAGCAAAACCATTGCACAATATGGTGATATGGCAGAGTGCTTGACTTAGTGCCCTCCTGGTTTTTGATGAACAAAGGTGACATGAGCTATTTATATTAAGAATCCAGTGCACTACCATGACAAGAGAGAGAAGGGGCTTCCTTAGCTTTTCTTCAAAAACGGGGAGTCCTGAGATGAGGGGCTGGCAGTCCTGAGATGAGGGGCTGGGCAGACTCTAGCAGGATGTACAAAACCTTTTAAGCAAGACTTCCTTGCTATCCATTTGTAAATTGTTATGAACATTGATTATTTCAGAGTAACAGACATACACTTGGTCTCCTGGGCTCAACCAAGTTAATTGGCCTTTCTCTAAGACATGTGGAAATGGAATAAACTCAGCAGCTAAATTCTGAATTCCTTCGCAGGGGGTGGCGGGGTGGGGGGGAAGGGGAGGACTGGGATTTAGTCAAACAATACAGATAGAAGCCCCAAGTTACCACCCCTTTCTCTTTGGAGCTATGCTGTTCTCCTAAAAGATCAATATTTGGTTTAAAAATCACAGGCTCCACGCTGATTTTCAGGTGAAACGAAGTGACACCAAATTCTACAAGAACAATAAAACATCACCTAAGGAAGACCATTTCTGTGGCTCTAATAGGACAGGACGGCAGTTCCCATTTTGTAGTTACCCAAGAGCGTAGGCCTTTCTTGGGGAATGCTGAGCGGGTGTCCCCTAAATCTCTCTCCAAAAACTTCAACTGATTACACAGCCACCTCCCTGCCAGCTCCCGCCCTCGGTCTCAAATAATTCCCACCCTCTGCCAGCTACTGTAAGATCTGATGCAATTTCCAAGCATTTGAGAAGGTGATCTTGGAGCAAGTGCGGAACTGAACGCGTCGACCGCAGTAGCGCCAGTCGCGCTCTGGGAGGAGCCGGCTCTGGGCGCTAATTAGTGGCGCTGTCCTTCAGCACCACCGAAATCTCCGTGCGCCCCGAGTACTCAGTCTCACCTTTAGCGTGACCGCCCCAACAGACCCGGATCACACCTGACCCCTCTTTCACCAGGCATTTTAACCCCTCCCTTCAACAGTATGTGTATTTATTTCAATTTTCCTTAGTCTTGGGCCTATTTCATGTCACTTCAACATGGCTGAATATTAGCTTGGCTGACAAGCCTAATATTACTCATTTAAAAAAATCCTTATGTAGCAACACTAATGGTTTTTTTTGAAAAAATAGTTTCAAATCTCCATGGAGCCGAATAGTTGTTTTACATTTAGTGGAAGTTCCAAGTATCCACTATGACAATCGTCAAGTTCCAAAAGAGAGGCAATCTTTGTTTTCTTTACTCCTCAATTTAAATGGAATTTCACATTGAACACTGGGTTGTAAAACCTGAAGTTTAAACATGAAAGAATCCATTGCTTTCTTTGGAAAAGCACTGGAATCTTTCAATAAGCTTTGAAAAGGATGGACAGGGACTGAAGGACATTTATTTGGTTCCATCAGAAAAGTGACTCAGTCTTTAGTAGTTCAGTTACTGAACACAACTGCGGCCCTCAAGCTGGAATTAGTCCTGGTGAATAGGCTACATCTTATTAATTCGTATGAAGTTGGGATAACAGCTGGTCCCCTTGCCTGTGTGCTCCTCGGGTTACTCAGCTTTGCTAGGAAAATAAGCTTCAGAGGCTCTGGGTACAGTTAACTGGGGAAGCTAGCAAAATCTGCACTGCCTTGAGGCCCTTAAAATGTCATAGTTCAAAACCTTTTGTCAAAATGGAACATCTGAGATGCAGCCCCTTTCAGTGTCTGAGCCAAAATCACCAGCTCTCGACTCTTGCCTTCCCCCCACCTTCCAATTCCATGGGTAACTCTGGATTCAGATGTTTTCCTCAACAGATGGGAACAAGAAAGCTTTATCCGGTACAGTTAACACCACCTCCTCCTCCCACCTCCCTTAAAGAAAGAAATGTTCTGGACACTTAGAAAAATAAGGGCAGCTACAATATTGGTGTTTCATTAGCCTTCCCTGAAGCCTCAACGAATCTAGTCTTTCATAGAATCCTTCAAAGCCTCAAGCTAACACCATCACCTCAATCACCCAGGCTGTGGCTGGCACATTCAGGGCTAAAAGAGACCAGAAATTCTGCTTGAGGATGTGGTGATGGGGAAAGGAGGTGTGACAAGGATTTTATCCCTTTCTTTTCTTTTTTCTTTTTCTCCTCCCCCCCAACTTTTATTCGGTCACTATTCCATGAAGAACAGCAAATCTCTTCTATCATAGTTCTTTGGGGCACAGGCTGGGTTCAAGCCTCAGTGAAGGAAAGGAGTATGCCTGTGTAAGACAAAAGTAATCAAGCAAGAGTAATTGTTTTCTTAATCATCAGACAAGGAATCTGATACTTAAAACACCACCAGATCTTCAAAACAAAGTATCAGATGAGAGAAGAATGTTTTGTTTTAACATGTCACTTACCTCTTCTTATCACTCCACCTTGACCATTGAGAACAAGCCCACACTGGGCTTCCACAGAGCCCTTAATAAAAGAAAAATAAGTAAAATCACTCAAATAGATTCTAATAGGTATGACCACATGAGTTAAGTCTTTCAATCTGCCCCACTCCTGAACCCCATATCCCCATAGTAGACATTTAAAAGCAACCATTGAGCTGGAGCAAGTTTGGCAGCACACATGATTTTAAGGAAAAAAAGTGCCAGAAAAACCACAATCTAAAAGTTGTATAAATCTTAAGGTATGCATTTTGCAGCACCACACAATATTACACTTCAAAGCACCTGAGTGCCTTTCATCTTGGCATAAGGGAATGAGAAGCCCTTTGAGTCCCCATCAAGGCACATAGCATATATACAGACAGTCTCCACGGCACTTTCTGCGTGGAGTAAATTACACTCAAAGTGTCAAGTCTGGCACTGTGGGTTTCTGGGAGCTCAGAGGAGCCATTACAAGTGCAGCCTTCAAGATATCTGATGTTGGTTCTGCTTTACCACGGAAGTAGGAGTATCCTACCCAAAATATGCCTTAGAGGGGAAACACCTTCAGGTTCACTCACTGTAGATCTTCATGCTCCTAATGGATTGAGGGATCATTTGAGCTGGGAAGAAGGAAAGGGTTTGCTGATTTTTGATTAAGAAAAATAAAAATTTCTCTCTCTGTCCTTTTTTCCCCCTGAGTTGAAATGTGTTAAAGGCTCATTTTCCTTTACAAACAAACGAGGTATTGGACATGAAAGAGGCCTTGAAGGGTGTTAACCTACCCAACAGCCCGTGAAGAGTTAAGTAAATGCGGAGAGAGTCGATGCATAATAAAAACCCACTTTACAAAACAACCTTTACAGCCCTGGCTCCCTCTCGCTTCCCCATTTTCACCATATTGAGGCAGGCCTGTAAGACCCCCCTTTTCAACCTACTCACGAGCTCTTTCTTATTTTAAATGTTCTGCCTTAAAGTGATTATCAAATCAATATGAAAAAAAAAACTTGGAGACTGAGCATAAATTAAAGCGGTGATGGGAAAAGGTGTGACAGTTTCCTTTGTTGGCCATAGCAAATCTTTTTAGGGGACTCAAAGATGGAACTGAAGCCACAAGACTGTTTGCATCTGTTAGGCAGACTTAGACCGCCCTGCAAACCATTGGACTTTCACTTAAAATTCTGTGCAGGGAAAAGTATATTTACATTTGTTGCATTTGAAATGAGGCATATGCTGATGAATGTTTTAAAAAGGAAGAAATAAAAGGAGAGAGACGGGTTTCTCCCACACATCCCCTCCCTATTTCTCTTTTTAAAAGTAGCTATTACTTTTTTCTCTTTCTTTTTCATTCTGCCAGCTAAGTCCAGGAGGAGTGCAAGAAAATAACTTGCCAGATTTACAACTTGGCTTCATATATATATATATATATATATATATATATAGTGTATATATATATACACACACAATGATATGTACATATATAGATATGTCTCTAGACATAGATACATAAATATATCACATATCATACTCCTCAATTTCTTCTAGGATCTTGGAGTGTTTCTCTCGGTATGAATATTCCCTCAGTATGAGCAATAAACTAAAAAAATACTATAAATATAAAAAAGACATAGACTGAAAAAAAAGGTCTCAAAATATCTGAAATGTAGAAGGTAAAGGGTCTCGAAGTTCTCCAAGGGAGCGAACCACTCTCCCTCCCATTCTCTGGCGCACTGTTAAGATGTTTATTTTCTTAGAAGAAACGAATCTTGGTCTCTACACTTAACAAACTTTTCCCCCTCATAAGTAAAACATGTTGTTTGGTCGGATGACATTGCATAAATGACCAGTTGAATGGCACTAAGTCGAAAATTGGATAAACTACGGTGTTCTTTTTCACGGGATTCGCTCTTTGTCTGGTGCTTGCAAATGTTCTAATCCCCTCTTTTGAAAAATGCCCGGCTTTGTGCCTAGCACAGAAAAAAAATTTGTACAGATACAAAAAAATCAGCAGCAGACGTGGCTATTAAAAGGAGTAAATAGGTTTTAGTTGAGCTAAGCATTGAATGGCAGATTTTTTCCCCCTTGAGACATAAGGGGATCCTTGTGAAAAATGTAAAAATGTTCTGAGCGTATAAAATTATTTTGTGAATGTAAATGTAGAAAGTCAAGGTTTATGGAGCCAAATCTTTTTTCTTGTGTGCCGATCTTGCGCCCACGGCTCTTTGTTGGGACTGTAAGGGCTTTCACTTTAATTTTAAAATAATCCCTTGCTCGGAGGTAAATGAGGGGCAAAGATTTTCTGTGCGCAACAAGGGATCTCTTACGTCTCCAACTTGTGCTCTTGGAGTATCTTCCCTTTCGTTATGGAGGCTGTGGAGAGGGTAGCCAGCTTTGTGCGGACTGAAAAAGTGGGGACTCAGCTACAGTTGTCCTTTCAGCCAAAAGAAGCTACAAATTCATGTCTTTTGAGTTCTTTTTTGGATATTTGTGGGTTTATTTGTTTGAAATGTGGCTGTGACAATATGTTTGCAAAATTATAAATTCTATTGTTGGCAAAGAATGTGCAAAAATACATTAAGAAAGAAAGTAGGAGAGAGATCCTCTGATTGATGGCCTCCATAGTATCTGGATTCCTTCCTTCCTTCCTTCCTTCCTTCCTTCCTTCCTTCCTTCCTTCTTCTCTCCTTTTGCTCACTCCCTCATCCCTCCTTTCCTTTTCTCCTTTCTTCTTCCCTTCTTATTTCTTTCCCCTTTCCCCTTCCTTTATTTCTTCATTTCCTTCTTTTAAAGAAGTTGCATCTTGTGTAAAAGTTAATAACCTGGTGAGAAAAATAAAGTTGTGAATTACTCAGCTGGGTGGTGGGATTGGGTGCTCCTTAGAATTAGGCTCAACTCCACAACCTGGTGAAGTGCATTGTGCAGATTCTTTGATTGGTGTAAATTTTTGAGACTTTCATTTGCAATTCTTTACTATCCGCAGCAATCTAGTATATTCGGGGAAACTTTTGCTAGAGCTCAACAAAGTTACAGAACAAACCAGCCCCCCAATTCTTAGTAAGTTTCCACAAGCTCAGTCTGGGACAAGCACCTGGGACAGGTGGGTAGACCCAGTAAAACGCAGAGACTGAGGGTGCGATTGGTCATCATCTAATCGGGTCTTACTCTGAGTCCAGTTGGCTCAACCCAGCCTCCATGATCTCCTCCACCCCATCCCTTCAGGGACAGAAATGAGGATTCACAACTGACTTCTGTGCAGACCGACTGAAAGTGGGGCCCGCAGGTAGCCAGACTCCCCGGGGACCAGGTGAAATGCCTTGATCCAATGAGAGTGACAGAATGGCACACGCCTCCTCTAATTGTTTTGATAACGTTCCATAATAAGTGGTGTGTGTGTGTGAGAGAGAGAGAGAGAGAAAGACAGAGACAGAGACAGAGAGAGACAGAGAGAAGAGGAGAGGCGAGGCGAGGAGAGGCGAGGAGAGGAGAGGCGAAGAGAGGAGAGGCGAGGAGAGGAGGTTTACAGTTAGAGCTTTAATCGAGCGGGAGGGGGAGGGCAAAGAGGGGAGGGCGCAGACAAATTCGCTGCATGCTTATTTACCTGCAAGTCGTCTGCTCCCGCGGCGGCCAGCCCCAGGCTGGGCCCTGGCAGGAGTCTTTGATCTGGGTGCATTCCATACTGAGAGCCATGGCTCATGAGGGACAGGTCGTGGCGGCGGTAGGCATCGAGGCAGCCCAGCTCCCGCCTCTGCTCGTCCAGGCAGGACGACTTGAGCGCCCGCGCATTGTGCAGGTTAATAAAGTCGGTGGGCTCCCCGTGGTGAATCTGCTGGTAGTACTGTTGCGAGTGGTGGAGCGAGTTCAGAGAGTAGGCGTCGGGGGTGACGGCCGGGTGGCTGTGCTGAAACTCGTAATGGAAGGACTGGTGGTGGAGCGGGGTGTACTGGTGGTTAGTGGAGAAGTAGGGGGACGCAAACTCGGTGCCGGTGGTGGAGTAAGTTAAAGGAGAGGAGGAGGAATAGGCGACGGTGGAATTGGCTACGGACTCCAGACAGCCAAGCTGCATCAAACGGTAGCTGTTTGATCCGTCGTGACGTATCTGGAAGGAAGAGGGGGAAAAGGGAGAGCAGAAAAACTTGAGGTTTGTCATTTTGCAACCGAGGCGCCGCTCTCCCGGAGCCAGGAGCTTTCTCTGGCTCTCCAAGGAGGGTGAGCACGCAGGGCTGGGGCCGAGCTGCAGCCCCGGCTCAGCGCCTTTGCCAGAGAGACTTTGCGAGCAGGCGAACTGGGGGTGGGCGGCCTCGTCCTCACAGTCGAGAGGGCGGAAAAAAAATCCCCCACCCTATATAGGTGCGGGTGACACACCACACCACACACACACACACACACACACACACACACACAGCCCCTGCCTAACTTGCACGGGGAGCTGGGCGCCGGGAGCCAGGTTTACGACCGACTCCGGGGCGGCGGGGAGCAGAACCAGAGTCCACACGCACAAAGCGCGGGCCGGCGTCTCGCCACCGCCACCAGGTCCCAACACCGGGATTCCGCGGTTGTCCATGCCAAGCTGCTCCGCCAGAGCGGCTCAAAATCATTATCCATATATTTACAAAATCCAGTCTGTGCAAATCGTTCAACTCGCTCATTTCCTGAACCACTTGAGGCAAGGAATCCGACCCCCCTTTCTGCTTCACTTTCCTAGAATAAGCCCATTCCAAAAGGGGTGCGTTGTTCCCCCACCCTCCTCGTCCACCTACCGCCCCCCCATCAATCTCTTTACTTCGCCTTTCTGAGTGTCTTTTTTCCATCTCTATCTCTTTCTCCTCACCCCCCTCCTCCCTTTCTTTATTATTAGGATTATGTTTTCCCCCTCATTATGGCAAATGTTTCTTAACGTGGCAGAGAGTTGCCCTTCCTGGCGACAGATGTCATAACGAACTTTCTCCCCTTTCCTTCCCTAACTTCCCCCGAAAGCCAGATTATAATTAAACGTAACGGTCCAATATAGATTAGAGACAGGGAGAGCTGCCGCCGCGCCCGCCGCGGCCGCCACACACACGCGCGCTCAAAAAAAAAAAAAAAAAAAAAAAAAAGTAATAATACCTCGGCATCGTGGACTAGTCCCGGAAAGGTAGTTGACATGTTGGGTTTCTCCGAAAGCTTACGATGCAATTTCCCCCTCCAAAAAAAGAATCGGGAAAAAAATCCAAACTTCTTGTATTTTCCAATTTTTTTTAAGGAAAAAAAAAATGTTCTATAGATAGAGATCTAAATTGTAATGGCTTTGCCCGGATCAGATAGCTCCTTGCCTCGTACCCACTTAAAAACCTGTAGGAACAAAATTTTCCCTCTGCACAAAAGCAGCTCCCTGGAACAGATTTTGTACTTGCTGAGTATTTCTTTGGCTGATGTCGTAGGTCCCTTGGTAATATAGAAGTTTTGAAAATTAAGCATCAGCACTGAGAACTGGGAGGACAATAGGCAGAAGAGATTTATCCCAGGAGACAAGGAATAAATATTGTATCTTCGCCTAATAAGGAACTGGAGGTTCTTTCAACATTTTTATCCATTTTTTCCAACCTTTATCATGCTTTTCTGTACTGACTGAGGTGGGGACTCATCTCTACAGAGGGCATTTGCACACATTTTATTGTGAAGATAAAGATCCAGCCCCGATATGTGTATATTAGAGATAGAAATATATATTAATTAAAGCTCCCTTTTACATGAGTAAGTGTTCATTCCTATTGGTTCCACCCCCTAGATGCTGAAAAGCTGCTTTTTCCAGCAAGCACCCAAATCAATTTAACCCAGATTGGGGTGTCTGCCTTTGCCCAAGTGGAAACAATACTGCTCTTTCCATATTTACATCGAATTTGGGTTCTTTTCCTTTTTTTGAAAGGCAACACCCTGCGGTTGCTTACACTTTCAGCAGCTTTTAAAATAAACAGCCACGGTGGACAGCCCCAACTTTTCATCATAAAGAAATGGTGTAACTGGCAATATATTTAAGAAAAATACAAGAGAATAAAGATGTGTGACAAGAATCTACATTTAGGTAAAACGTTGTGTTGCACTCTCCAACCCAGCCCATTTTCCCCCTCTTTTGTGTTTTCCTTCTTCCCTTTCTGAAACAGTGCTGGATGGGGGTGGGGGGGGGTTGTAGACCATTTAGCAGTGACACCAGATATTTGAACACTATTACCCCAAAATAATCCTTAAATGTTTGAAAGTTATATTTTACAAAGAGAGGGCAGAAAGGAGGCAGTGCACACCTATCTCTGTCTCTTCGGTGGATTTCTCGACTTTCAAACAGTATTTGAGCTTTACTTCGTTCAAAATTCTGCTTCCTGCACCAAGTGTTCTAGCACCTGGAGGGGGTAGCAGTGGCTACATGCCCGCAATACTGAGGCTTTGCGAGGTCTGCTCTCCAGCCCTGTCTATCTCATAAGAACTGGCTGGCCCCACAGACTCATCTCAGAGATAGAAGGGGTAATTTAGTCTTAATTGCCATTTCATTTGGTTAGCTTTTAAGTGTTTAAGCTGAGAAGGTGTCTTAATAATAAGCCGCAGGCAAACAGGCATGTGGCTTTTTTTTTTTTTTTTTTTTTTTTAGGTCGGGGTTTGGGAGGGTTTATTAGGATCTGCTCATGCAGGCTAACTGGGGCTGTCACTCAGCGCTCTTTGCTTTATATAAATGGACAAAGGCACACGACAAGAATTGAAATGCACTGTCTGAAATGGAGATCCGTGATGCTTCAGTCCTGCACAAGGGTCAGCAGCCAGCACTTGCTCCCTTTTTCAAGGTGCGCAAGCTCCCCCCCTTCCTGAAATTTTATATTTTGGTCTAATGAAGTCAGGAGAATGAGAGCCCAATGAAGATGAAAAGAAAGAATGCCCAACTTGATCTTTAAGTAGGAGGGGGTAAGATGAGTGCCCTTGGCATTGAGGGGCTGAATCCCAAAATGCTTGCAGCGGAATCTTTTGTTTGTCAGGACTGAGTGAGGCCTCTATATTCCACCCACAGAGGAAATAAATAATCGTCTGTGGGAGTTGGGGCCTGCCCCCACGACCTTACCCCAGGAACCCCCACCTCTGCGAAGGTTTAACACCCCTCTCACCATGACCACCCCCACCCTGAGAATGGGTAGAGCCCGCAGGTTATCTTGGGAATTGCCAGATGCACTTTTCTAGGTGGATGATGTTGGTTTCCCTGCATATCCGAGCTCAAATAGAAAAGGATGGCTCCTTCTCAGACAAGCTGCAAACCCCTCCCCCAACTCCCCTACTGTCAGATACGTCTTCATTGAAAGTGAAGGGACCTTCTCTCCCCAGTTTAGGTCGAGGCAGCAGACGCAAAACCCTCTCCCCTGGGAACAACCAGGAGGCTCAGGACGTGGTGGCCGCCTGCTCTGCCTGCTGGGCCAGTGCGTTTGGCCCATGTGTTTGTCCCCATCCGGGAGAAGATCCACACGCAGGGCCCGCACTACTGATACTCTTGGTAATGAGCTCTGGCCTGGAGCTGAGTACATCCACCTAACGACCTCTAGTTGTCTCCTCCCTCTAAATCCTTCTGGACATCACGGAAGAATGGGCAATCTTAACTCTCCATTCCACTCCCTATCCTCATTTCATTTTCCTGAGTGACTTCTGGATAATAAGACAAAAGGCTTCCAGGGTTCATTTACTGTTTCTGGAACCCCCGTGGAATTAGAGGAAAGTAAAGATCTTGCAGAATGAGAAAACAAACAAACAAACAAACTTGCATTTATATTTAAAGGAAATGAAGCAGGGAGGGTAAAGTGTGTCTCTTGGCTTAAGGGTCTACTTTGCCAGGACCCACATCTGCCTTGGAAAGCTCTCCTCCCACTCCAGTGTCCCAGCTTCCCACACCAGAGTCTGAACTGTAGGGAAACTCCATTTGGCCAACTGCTCCCTCTCGCCTCATCCCAACAAAAAGAAAAAAAAAAAAAAAAGCTGTCTGTCCCTGAAAGAAAAGTTGGGGAAATCATCCGCGCCATATGCACATACTGGTCAACGCTCCCTTCCATCTGCTCTGGGGTTGCTTGGCGCGCCCCTATTCTAAAGAAACTCATCGAGGCAGGTGTGTGGCTGTGCTTGGTGTCTGTGTGTGTGTGTGTGTGTGTGTGTGTGTGTGTGATGTGCGCGCGCTCGGGATTTGTTTCTGTCAGACAGTCCCCCCCACCCCACACCATCTCCCTTTCCCATCCAATTAATAGTCTTGAGCAATTAATAAGTGCCATCCTGCTTGACCCAAAGGCTGGGCTTTTCAGCAAAGCTAATTCCTCTTTCTCTGCTTTGCCCCTTTCTGGGAGAGCGATTGGCCATACATTCTCCAGCGGGCGCATAATTGAATTAACTGGCCACGGCGAGTTGGAGACACGGTGACAATCGCCTGGGGCTCCCTCCCTCGGGAAACCGGTAGTGAGCATCCCAGCCTGAGCCCAAGGCCGAGCAGATCCCGCCCACTCGAGATAGCTCATAAAAGCACCGGAGAACCCCCGCCAGCCTCCCACCCTAGAAGCTGAAGAAGGGTCTCCCTTAGCACTCAGCGCTTCTGTTCTGCAGTCTGATTCCATGCTCCACACCCCAGGAGGGATTGTTCTACTGCAGTCGCTTTTTAGGAATCTGCAATCTTTATATCTATCATTACTGTCTTGGTTAGGATCTAGAGCTAGAAAAGAAAGGTTATGAACTGTTTCCTGCAGTTCAGATGTTGGTGTGGGAAGCTCAGGTTCCTTCCTGAGCTTCTGGGCTGGTATCATACAAGTCACCACAGTTTTCATCCAATGCCAAACATCTCCCCTGAAAGGGTCTGCCACCCCACTGTATGTTTGAAGTTGGTGGACAATTACCAGCAAACATGTGGCTACCCTAACTTTATTAAACACATGTTTCTCCTTTTCCTCCTCCTCTCCCTCCTCCCCCCACTCCTCCTCTTTTTTCTTTTTCCTACTTGGGATTTCCTTTGCTCCTCCAAACAGATTTTTTGCGTTTTCCTGTTGCCTAAATAGATTTCCCCCACAAATAATGCTAAGTGAAATGGAATAAAGATTGTAATTATTCTAATTATTTGGACACTTTTAACCAAAATTATTTCCTTGGATATATTCATACATATGAATCAACTAGAGTATCTTCCTTCTTCTCTCCTTTTCCTTTCTTCCTTCTTCCTTCCTTCCTTCCTTCCTTCCTTCCTTCCTTCCTTCCTTCCTTCCTTCCTCCCTTCCTCTTTAGAGGAAGATAGAGATGAGATTGAATCCATTAAACTTATGCTTTATCAGGGCATGTGTGTACATTATCTAGTAATGAAATTTAGTGTCTTCTGCTCCAGTGGGGCATACAGTTCCATAACCCAGACATAAGTTTGCACAATAGGAGATAATTTTCATGATTACAAAGACCCAGCTTTGGAAGGGTACTAGTATGGGGAAAGAGCAGAGCACTAAAGATCCAATACAGTAGGCAGACCTTCTTTCCACAAAGCAAAACAAGGGGTGTAGATCTGAATATCAGTACCTTTCCTAACCCTTCCAATCCTTTCCTTCCACTTTTTATTTTGGATGCACATAGGGAGCAGAGGGACCTTTAGAGAGCCTAAAGAAAGCCAATGACTGCTGTGTCCTGTCTTATTTTCTTTTTAAGTAAGTTCTACACCCAACGTGAGGCTTGAACTCAGGACCAAGAGTTGCATACTCTACCGACTGAGCCAGCCAGGCACCCCTGCTCTGTCCTATCTTAGTGGTGTCTGGTTCTACCCTATTTCAGGCACCTTTCCCCCTGCTCTTGAGTTCCCTGCCCTCTGAGTGCCTCCACCCTGGCTGGATGAGCTTCTGAACTCAGCCTGGGGTCTCCAAGAGCCAACAACAGAGGGAGCTCTCAGGGCCCTCTGGGGAAGGGGGTCCAAGGTTCACAATCTCTCAGGATTTTAATGACAATGGAGAGGTCTTATCCAAGGACATCTTCTGATGTGATTCCTCTAATCTCTCCCAGTTACAGATGCTGTGGATAGGTAGGTGGGTGGGGACAATCCTTCAAGTCATTTGAAAGGCAAACGTGTTGGGTCCACCACAGTATTCCAATCCCTGGTTCATTCATATTTTTCCTCATTAGTAATGAATGCAAGATGGAGAGAGAAGAGTGTTCCAAATACCAGGAAAATTCTGGTCAGGAGCCAAGCAGCTAAAACTTGGCCCAGTTACAAGGGCTCGGATATTTGAAGAGAAAAGCCTTGGACAGCACCGGCATGCATAAGCACTCCAGGTCAGACCCCCCCTCCCAGCCAAGAACGAATTGCTTGCCTTTCCTACTTCTGTTAGCTTGAGCTGACGCTGATCCCGGGTGTCTTTGGAAAGGTCCCTCCCGTCCAGTCAGGATGTGATAACTCTTCTACCTTCTCTCTTGGTATTCTCTTCCCCGGCCCCGATTCCACTTTCAACAACAGAAGGGCCACTTTGCGTAAAATGTTACCTAATTCCAAACGAGAAAAGGCAGACCATTTTTAAAAAGAGCTTTGGGATATTTAGGGGAAATTAACATTTCTGACAGACTCTCAGGTCATTTCAGTTTAAGGGTTGTCATTGATTTTTCTAAATTCTTTTTTCTTACTTTTTTGTTTTGTTTTGTTTTTTTTTTTAAAAAAAACTTTCTCCCGCACGACCCTACCCCGCCCTCCGCGCTGTTTGTCAAAAGCCTAAGGCAGATCTGTATTCCGCTTCAGCCTTGCAGCCGACAGGCAACACGGATCCCATAATCGTACAGAGAAGATGCATTTGCAAGCAATTAAAAAGCCTTGCGAATGTATTAGTCGAAAATTAAATAGAGGAACTCTCGTCTGAAGTCTTCTCTTTCGTAACAGTGCAACTTGGAGCCGAGGCCCTCATGTGAGAGGGCAGCCTCCTCACCCTTCCGCCTCGGCTGCCGAGCTGGACCCAGGCAGGGCACCGGCTCGCGTACCCTCTCCGAGAGACCGGGGCGCGGAGGGAGCCGGCCTCGCCAGCCCGGCGGCGTCCGGGGGCGCTCACCCCTGGCAGCCGCGCGAGCCCGGGAGGGCGCGGCGCCCCGGAGGCCTCCTGGCTGGCTGCGCTCTTTGAGGCGGGAAGCCGGCTCTTCAGCTAAGGCCTTGCTCTCTCCCCTGGGGAAACTTGCTCCTTTTCCGCAAAGAACTGCTGAGTTCACAGAGGGCCGCGCTCTGTCCTCTCCCCCTTCCTTCAGTGTTTCACCTTGCGGGGCGCTAAGGATTGTTTGAGGCATCCGGGTCGCCTATGGAGCCTTCCTTTGCTAAGCACCTTTACAAGTATTGACTCATTAGATCCTGAGAACACTCCCCTCCCCACGACGCAGGGAGGGAGGATTTGCATAGTTATTACTTTGTTTTTAGAGAGCAAAGAATAGCAGCAAATAGCCGGAGCTAGCTTTTATTGAGCACTTGCTATCTTCGGACTCCTCACAAGCATTACGTCGTTCTCTCCTGACAACAACCCGATGAGGTAGGTAGAGTGTGTACTAATATTGGTTGGAGGTAAGGCGGTGTAAGTGCTCCCCCAACCCCGGGGAAGGCGGAAACTGAAGCACTCGGCAGTTGCTCAGGACTCTTCCGCCCCCCCGCCCCCGACAGGTAGGCAAGCCTCCAGAAAGTGAGGCTTAAAAGGGTAGGAGTGATCGCCAAGGTGTCCTACTGCTACGTCTTCTGGCCCGTGCTGTTGCGTGGAAACTTTTCCCGTTTTCATTTCCTCCTTTGTATCCCTAGTCTCCCTGCCCTTCTAGACTCCTGACAGAAACCACTCACCTGGAGGCCCGGTCCAAGTTTCCTTTGCAGTAAGAGATGTGCCACCTTGACACCTTCCTGGGAAGTCTTCCGGACTCCCGAGGCCTCAAATCCGGCCTCCCTGATTTTGTCCCTCTCTTCTCTGGTGGCGACCGTGTGCGGGCTTCCAGAGCCTGTCCCTTGCCCTGGTGCGTTGGCCTCGGGCCCTACCCATGAGAGTCAGTGGCTCAGACCTGCTGGGAGTGCCGAACGCAGACGGAGCCAGGCCGCTGGGCCAACCGGAGGATCAGCCAGTCTCTCTCAGCACCTGCTCCCCGGCAGGGTGGCGAGTGCCTCTCTCTGGGACCCCCTCCTAAGCCCTGCAACCACAGCGCCTGGGGCTTCAATCCCGAGTCTACCTCAGCCAGTTACTTAATTTTCTCACCTGTAAAATGGGGAAAAGACTATGAACACTTAGCTTATCAGGACATTGTGAGGCTCAAGTGAATATATATATCCCTTTGATCAGCCTGGAGGGAGGGAAGCTCTTAAGAAATGTTGGGTATTATTATTTGGAAGGAGGGTGGTTGCTAAGGAGGTAACTAAGAGAGGCATTATTAGCAGGTTATACTAGCTTCCTCAGAGTTGGGTTTTCTAGCCCTTGGACAGATGGCACCAAAGAAAATCCAGCTGGGGGAGATGTAGGGGGTCATCAGGTCCTACCGTTTGCTGCAGTCACACAGCTAAGCAAGTGACAAGGCCAGGGCTGGGGCTAGAACTCAGAAGCTTGCATCCACTCAGTCCAAAGTCTCTCACTCACGATCCAGGGAATGGACAGCTCAGTCCTCCTTCTGCACACCCCAATTCCTTTTCCTTTATGGCTAATTATTTCCAGTATTTGCTCCTGGATTACTGAACATTTTGGTCTTTTTAATTTTTGAGTTTCATTTCTTCCTTTCTTCTTCTCTCTCTTTCTTCCCTTCCCTTCCTCCCTCTCCCTCCCAGTCCCTCCTCTCCTTCCCTTTTTCTCTTCTTCATTCTTTTCCTCCTTCTCTCTCCCCAATTTTGCCCCAGGACCCCCATACATATGTCCTCCTGGGATTCTGCTCTGGTTTAGTTCCCTCCCTTCCAGTGTCCACAGGTTTCCATCTCTCTTTGGGCATCTTCTCAGTAACATGGGGGCTGGGAGACTGTGGGTGTGCTTCTCCATTTGGAACACTTCATGTTCTGGTCACCCTAGTACATATCTCATTGTCTACCTTCTAACTGACCCCTGGTGATGTGTCTGGTGGCTGACCCTAAGCCCCTGCCTCTTCTCCCTCTTAGTAGCCTTGAGGAGCTTTGAGGCAATCAAGGCCTCCAGTTACTTTTTTTTTTCTTCCTGAAACAGCTTTGTCTTCCTCTTCTGTCAATTACCTCAGCAAGCCTCTCAGAGGTCCCGTTTATTTTTCCATTGACCTTTTCTTCCTTATGTACTGGAACAATGCCTTATTATTTTATTTATCTTAATCTCTGGTGCAATCGCCCTTTATTCTTCAACTTGGCTGTGCTAGTGTTTGCCTTTACACTTTCTTGACTTCATTATGTAATCTTGCCGAATCTCCACGCTCTGTGCATGAAGTTTAGACCTCACGTCTGTCTTTTACTTACCCTTGAATAGTTTTGTTTTGAAACTCCTGGTCCATCCATATTTACCTTATTCCTTTGTTTCCTGCTATCTGTCTGCTGCCTGGAATATTCAGGGACATTGTCCAGAAATGTGTACCAGTTCTGCCTTATTATGTATCTTACCTAGTAGGACATTCCATTACATTTTTTCCCCCTACTTTGGTCCTGCCATTTTTGGTAGCCTGAGGTAATGCCCCTTCCTCCCAAGTCACTTCTGGTTATAGGCATCATATGGGCATTAGACAACTGCTAGCATAAATTTATCTCTTTTGATTTCCCTTTGAGCCTGTGGAGGATAACGAAGGATGCATAGATTCTGCCACTGACTGGCTCTATGACATCAGGTAAGTCACTTAACCACTCTGCTCTCTTTCATGGCCAGTTTATATTAAATGGGGGTAAATATATACAAAGCAACTTTGTATTTGATAGTGCGCTTTCAAATGATTAGGTAAGATTTATTTCTCAAATTACCTTCCTGCTGGTAGGCTGACCCTTCTCATGGGTTTGTATCAATTCCTAATAGTGATGAAGCGTATGGCTTCTCTTCCATGACCCATCCTTTCCCACACTAAATTCTGGTTTGTCTGTCTTCATTGGAAACATTTCTACTGATTTCCATGTCAGAGTACTACCTTTTTGAAGTCTAGATTCAGAGGAGACAACTTTGCTCAGGCCTCTTCTCCATTCTGGTGTTATGAAAAGCCTTGAGGGAACCTGCAGGCATACTCCCAAATCCCCTCTTGTCTCTCAATGTTCTCTGTAAAGGATGGAGGTAGCAATCCCGGAAACAACCTATCACCACTGCTGCCCTTTGGTCATCCTCTCACTATTAATATTTTTTCCTGCTCTCAATCACTCCCTTTCTCTCTCGTTGTCCTCAGATAAAGCATCTTTACTGAAGAAATTACTGCGGAAAAAAAGACAACCCACTCTAATGATTCTTGGAGTCTTGTCCCCTTGGGAGTATCCTGCCAATCTGGCTGGGAAGAGGGCATGTCATGGAATGTCCATTTCAAGAAGTTCAATGAAGTGGGGATGTTATGGGTTAATGTAAATCTTCAGATGTAAAAATAACATCTCTCAAGCCCTCCTTTTGGAAAATTAGAGACTAAATCTAGCACTGAGACTTCTCTCTAGTATAAGACACCCGAAACACGTATAGACTGTGATGTATTAAATATGTACCACATATTAGAAATATCTGTAATGAATGCAGACATTCTGATAAATAATACAGTGTAAGGTTCTTTGTATGATTGAACACTATCTACTTCTCGTATATTTATGTGCCAGGAGTTAAGGAGAACATGTTTCTTTCCCTAGTTAAATACATTGAAACAGCATTAGTCTTTTAGGAGTGTGTTCCAGTCTGAATGCTAAGATTTAGATGGTGACAAAACTAAGCACGTGTAGATGCTTTGCGCTAGCACATCCAGTTTTGACTTAGTGGAAGATTCTCTTCCACTAATTATCTGGACTCTGGCTGTGGAGGAGGAGTAGCAATGCAGAATGTTAGAGACATCATTTAATGTACTTTTCATTCACAAGGTCAAGTGTATCTCAGGTACAGTTGACAGCAAAATTCAAAATCCTTGAGATGTAGAAATTGTATACCTTGACATTGTGCTTATTTACCACCATTACATAGATCATGGTGGCCAGAATAACCCAAAAGGGTTATTTTAAAAGGTCTGGGATTTCAAATTGTTCATGCTAACATTTTTTTTCTCCCTTTTCAAAATCAAAAAACCAAAGATCACCCCAAAATCTGTGATTTTCTGTAGAACATGGAACCTACTCATATTTCCACAGAAAAGTAAGACTACTGGCCTCTTAGAAAATAAGTATAGAAAGTTCATCCTGTCCCTTCCCAAGGTGGTATATCTAGCATGAGACAGAGGCTCTTTTATGATTCTTGCTAGGTTGGGAAGAATGCCACTTGGGTGGTTTGGAATGACAGAGTTAGGGTTCCTATGACACTATAAAATCTATTCTCAAGAAGTGATTCATTGACTGGAAATCAGGAAATGTTAAAGGATACGGAGATGTTTCACCCACTTTATTTAACTGCTCATGGAACTCCGCCTTAATGTGAAAAATTGGGTCATCTTGACACCTAATTACAGAACTCTTTACCATGAAGTCAGTACATTACATTATGGGGAAAGGACATAATAAAAAGAGGGACCAAAAATATCCAGAGTTCCTTTTAGCAGTGAAACTTGCAAAAACTTTTTATTGCATTGATAAATGTCCCCAGTCAATATGAGTCTCTAGCACATAGACACAATCAGTTTCAAATTGTCTATAATTGTACTGTTTTGTGCCTAGCTACATGTGGCTATGGAGTGCCATTATGGACCAAATTGTTCCCTCCAAAATTCACATATTGAAGCCCTAACCCCCAATGTGACTATATTTGGAGATGGGGCCTTTAAGGAGGTAATTAAGGTTGTATGAGGTCATAAGAATGGGGCCCTAAAGTGGGTGGAGGATGGGGTAATTGGGTGACAGGCATTAAGGAGGGCACGTGATGTGATGAGCACTGGGTGTTATAAGCAACTGATGAATCATTGACCACTACATCAAAAACAAATGATGTACTATATGTTGACTATTTGAATTTAAATTAAAAAAAAAAGAGTGGGGCCCTAATCTGATATCACTCATGTCCTTCGAAGAAGAGGAACAGGAACCAAGAATGTGTACCCACAGAGGAAAGACCATGTGAGGACACAGCAAGAAGGTGGCCATCTGCAAGCCAAGGAGAGAGGCTTCTGAAGAAACCAAACCTCCCGACCCTTTGATCTTGGGATTCCAGCCTCCAGAACTGTAAGAAAATAAGTTTCTGTTATTTAAGCCTCCAGTCTGTGCTATTTTGTTATGGCAGCCCTAGCAGACTAATACAAGAACTTTGAGAAAAAAACTAAACTAACCTACCCCCCCATTCCCCCCTGCCCCAAATGGCTTCTGACATCCAGAAGTTGAACTAGTATTATCAGCTAGGCCATGGTGTTGCTACAGGCTGGCCTAACGCACAGCCAGGTGTACAAACCATCTCACAGAACATCAACGTTACACAGGGCCACTCTGTGACCATGACAGATTTAGATGAAAACAAGACTACTCTGCAATCATGTCAATACAGACAAGACATGAACATTGTTCACACCTGAAAATACCCAATATACTCCTTTCCTGCCTAATGGGAGGGACCGCTGCTTCTTTATTAATTACAGCTTTTGCTTTAGTCTTCCCTCAGTGTAAAACATTTATTGTGATACCCAATCACAAAGTTTTCCCCTCTTTCTGAGAACACTCAATCCAGTGTGAACCTCTACTTCCTTGGACCATTCCTGAAAAAACCCAACCAAAGTTCAAATCATATAATCAATCCTTTCTAACTCCCTTCCATGATTCCCTATGAGGTGCATACAAGTTATAAACCCAATTTCTTCAACTACAGGTGTGTGTTTGGTGATTTTTGGCTAGAAGGCATTGACAATTTGAAATAAAGTTAGTCCAAATTGAGATGTGCTGTAAGTATAAAATACACACCTGATTTTCATACACTTATTTGAAAAAGAAAATTTTAAGCATATCATAATTTTTGTATTGATCATAATGATAATACTTTGATATATTGATAAATATATTATTAAAAGGAAATTTACTTGTTCTTTTTTCTTTTAAAACTGTAACTACTAGAAGATTTAAAATGACTTATGTAACCTGCATTTTATTTCTTTTGAACAACACCGGTTTATAACGTCCCAAGAAAGGTCAATCCTTGGCAATTCTGACCATGGGAAGCTTACTATTTTTTTTTTTTCTTTAAAGGAGTTTATTAGTCAGATTAGGACGTGCTGCACTGTGGTAACAAATAACTCCCAAATCTCTGTGGCTTAACACAGCAAAAGTTTATTTCCCTCAAATATACAATTCATTGTGGATTTGGACACCTCACCAGGACTGCTATTCTCCATATGGAGGTTCAGGGATCTAGTGAAATCTTTATCTCTGCATTATCACAAGGTTATGTTGGGGAGCGGTCTGGAGGTTCTGGCAAAAGTAAATAAGTTCTATGTTCCAGGCCAGATCTAGTCATGTGGCTGTGGTTAACTACAGGGCAAGGAGAGCTCACAATTCCTTACATATTTTTCTTATACCCAGATGAACTTTAAAACAAAGTTCAAATTTTGTTTGAAAGCAGTGTGCAATTGGAATAAACAAAAGAAAATTTTCAAGATCATTGATATTTTTAAGTTGGTTGTCCATCTATATCGATGCATCTATTTCCATCTCTCTTTATACACATATACATATACATACTCGTATATACATACATGCGTACTCATATACACACTCACACATATGTATATATGCATACATACACACAGGCATGTATTACTTTATTTAACAAGGTTTCATAACATTAAAAACAAATGTGATCCTTGAGATTTCATTAGTTAGAATCCTCCCATCTGCAGGAGGGATTCCTAAAATGCAGGCGAACTTGCCTTTATCTTCAAAGGTTTCCTTCTAGCATCAGAAAAGTTGTTTGTAGTAAGCCCAGGGGAGGGAGGAGGGTCTGACAAGCTTTCTCCTCCCCTTTTGTGGCTGAACCGAGAAGGCTTCTAGTATAACTAATTTTACCAATATAGATCAGTAGGTTAATTTCTGAAGGAGGCAAGCCTATGGCTGTGTGGGCTATAAGGAAGAGGGGGGAGTCAGCACTTCATATCACTCTCCCGCCCTCTTTTCTCTCCTCTCTCTCCAGGGTCTGCCACTGCCCTCAGACTGCTAGCCCCCAGCGCACAGCCTAAGAGAAAGGAGCTGTCCGTTCAGTACCAGGACCACGTGCAAGCTGCCCGCCAAAACACAAAGAACTGAAATATTAATTAAAAAAAGCCAATCTGCTCAATCCTCCGCCCGCAGGCAGGCTCTAACGGAAAATCGCATATGCTTTCCCTTTCTCCTCAATAAATCTTCATGTGGGCATTAAAATACCTAAAAGGATTAGTCATTAAATGCTTGTACATTTGGCTTAATTCGCAAGAAACTGTATGTCACAGGGTTACATCAGAACTGCAGTTTAATCTAATTTGCAGTATTTGCGTAAATGCTTTATTTCTTCTGCTGATTGTTACAGAGGATAATATTAATATCCCAAGTGTCCAGAGGGAGAAGGTTAACACACCAGCACGGAAATGAGCTGCATGCTGACTGATGTATAAAAATATCAAAGCTTCTTTTAAGGTAAAACACAAAGAAGAATAAATGGAAGTGTGGCTTTTCCTCCTCAAGCTGCATTTATTATTATTATTTATTATTTGATCCTCAGGTAATAAGGAAAATGCTTTTTTTGAGAAGGATTTTTGCACTTCAGTTGGTATGCTGTCTTACATATTGCATTCAAAAGCTGTCTATATGGAAACAGTGAAACAACTCTTCAAGGGATTTTATTGCAGAATCATTCTTATTTTCTTCTGAGACATTTCTGTTGTAGCAACAACATCCAGTCCAGTTATATGAGCCATCCCTTTCCCCACCCCCTGCCAAACATTTCTTCTTTCACTGAACTACTAGAGCATGCACTGTTGTCTGTATTATGCATCTGCATCTGGCCCTGATAATTTACCTTTTGGTGCTCCTACTTATTTTTGTACACAGTTCTTATAATTTTACTGGACAGTAAGTCCCCAGGCAAAAAGGATCAAAACCCCAACACTATCTAGAAAAATAATTTTATTCATTAAATACATGTTTATTGATTAACTACTCTGTGTGAGCCCTCTGCTGGTTTTTACTCATAGTATATTTTCTGAAATTATTTTTTGTTTACATATTTGGGACACATCCCAAATTAACAAAAGAAGCCCTTAATTTGGGTTAATTCTTGCTTTCTTTTGCCAGAATGCTCGTGGAATACAAGCTATTGTATTTATTAAATGCATTTTTTTAAAAAAAATCAAAGTTTGCATCAATTTTAGTAGAATTCATTTTTAAGAATTCAACAAAATATTCAAATATGAAGTCAACGTTTGATTGCCCAAACTTTATCTACTGGGAAAAAGTAGCCTTAGACAAGAGTCCATTTCAATTTAGGTTTTCCCTTTGTCCATGACATACTGTATGACATAGACAATTGGTTAGCTGTAAAGACTCTATTGATATATTACGCAGGTGGTGAAAAAACGAAGATAAATGCACAATTTGAGGCATTCCTTGGAATAGAAGAAGTTTTTTAGGGGGTTCAAAATAACAGCATTTAAAATTGAGCCAATGTGCATTATTATATATAATAGATGAGTGAATGTCTGTCTATTGTGATAAAAAGGGCACATTGTGGTAAAAAGCTCATTTACAGAGTTAGAGGTTTTTTCTGTTCCTGGTTCATTCACTAATTTTCACACCCATAGCAAATCTCTTGGTCTCTGATCCTCATCTCTTATGTTAAGGAGGTGTATCAGATATCTTTAAGATTTCTTCATGTTCTGACCTTCTATGAGTCTAACTGAACATTTTCAACTTCTGAAGTTTTCATTCCATGTCCTATCGTGACATTCTTTTTTAAGTTAAAAGGTGTCTTCTTTGGGATGCCTGGCTGGCTCAGTTGGAGGAGCATGCGACTCTTGATCTCCAGGTTGTGAGTTCAAGTTCCACACTGGGTGTAGAGATTACTTAAAAATAAAATCTTAAAAACATGGTGTCTTCTTTGAGTCACTCTTTTTAGTTTGTTTCAAATTTGGATAAATAATATGGAAATTTTGGTCAACAATCAGAACTGAAATCATCAGATTATTTCAGCTTTTACTTATTTTCTCTGACAATTTATGGTTTATTTGTTATTTTTACTCCCATCTCCTTTATCTTGTATTATTACTGAATAATGAATTCTTTGTCAAAACATAAATGATTATTCTTGCTTTCTTAAAGTTATTCAGGGTCTTGATGATTTATTTATCATCAAAGTTTTGTTTGTATTTGAAGAGACTGATTATATAAAATTAAACTGATTCTGGTACTCAAACCTAGTATTTTGCCCTCTATTAGATGTAAGTTTAACATGTTAATTCTCAATAGTTTAATCAAATTCTAAAAAATTAAGTAAGCACCTATTTTATTTATACCTAATACCTCATTAGATAGTAGGAAGGCATTAGGAAGTGTATAAAGCATAATTTTCAGAATTTGGGGAACTTACAATCCAGTTGAGGAAATAATACTCACATGTTAAATCAATTATATGAATGGCAGTCAATTATATGAATGGCAAAATGTAACAGATGTGACATAATAACATGGGGCAGAATGATTTAGGTTAGTTTTCTCGGACTTGGTGAAGAGGGGTATTTTAAAACAACATGGTCATAGCCTAAGCATTGATATATGGCATTAAAAATCAAAGTTACATATCATAATAATCAAAGTAAATCATAATAAAGAATCATAATAATTAATTCACATTTTCTACCTCTAACTCTTATTTGACAGATAATTTTTTCTCCCACTTTTATACTGGAACATGGGTATCATTTCTATTTTGTCCTTTACATTAAGCCTTTCTCTTTCCAGGAAAATCTCATGTTTTCTTTGCTCTAAGGAGGGAAATTATACTCACATTCAAAGCATAAACCCAGCTTCCCATGGGACTGCTTGGATGATAACTGGATAAGAGAATTACATTAGGGTAGAAGTGTGGGTCATACCATATCAAACCAAAAACATGAGGCTAGAGTCAAGTTTGGTGAATTTTCCTTGTATCAGATCATTTTCAGGCCAGCTCTACTATTTAGTCTTCCTCAGATAAGGATAATATTCTTGCCAGTGAACAATAAATTGAATTTTTTCTAAAACAATAATCTAGCAGAGTACCACCCACTCAGGAATTAGATGTGATCTGGGCTGAATTGAGATAAATAACTCCTAATTAAATTAATGACAATTCAAATACGTGAACCATAAAATTGATTGTATGAGCTTTTAAGTTAAGGATACTGCTTTTTAGCAAGTGCATCATTTCTAATGCACTGGTAGTTCTAGGGAGGGAAGTTTTGGGGAAACATCTACAAGACTATTTAATATCATCTGTTGTCTACAAAAATACATATCATTTACATCTAATTTGTATTTTTAACAATCATTTTGAGAAAGTTCTTGCTATGACAAACACTTTTTTTGCTAATATATTCTGTCCGTTACATTTGATACATATTTACAAACTCTGGAAAGAGAATTTAAGGTAACGGATGCCATTATAATTTAAAAATATATGTTATGTGTTATATAATGGCTTTGCTTAAATAATGTTTGAGCTGTAGTCTTAAATTTCAAAGTATGTGGAATGTTCAGTATAGACCCAGAATACATATATAACAACTTACGACCTGAGTCCAAAAATGTAATAATACATCATACAGAGATTTTAAAACTCCATCAAGAAGTCTGTGTGTGTTGCTTATCCTTGAATCTAAGCTGGTTTTAGTTATTCTTTTCAGCTAATAGAATGCTGTGGAGGAGATACTGCATGACTTACAAAACCAGAAAAGCTTCCATCCTGTCTGTGGGCTGGGATGCTTGCTTTGGAACATTTTTTTTTTTTTAGAAAGTTGAGGTGGAGGGAGAGGAAAAGATAATCTTAAGCAGGCTCCATGCCCAGCCCAGTGCAGAGCTGAGGTGGGCTCGATCTGATCTCACAACCCTGAGATCATGACCTGAGCTGAAATCAAGAGTCATCCAGCTTAACTGACTGAGCCACCCAGGCACTCCACTTTGGAGCTTTTTATTTTCTTGTTCAGCCTAAGAATTCCTATATTATTCTAAAAAAAAGTTAAAGTGGGGAAGAAACTATAAGTGATGCTAGAGTTTTGTAGTATTCTCCAGACAAAATTTTATAGTTTAAGGTGGTCATTTTTTTGTTTCTTCTTGTTTTTGCATGTTTGTATGTCTGTCTTTCCTTTGATGCCCTCCCCTAGATATATTAAAGTCCTTATACCATCCTCAGCCTAGGTGAAGGTGAACATAACAATATGACTATCTTTATGAGGTTTAATACTACTTTTAAGCTATTTGGTTTAAGAGCTGACTGAGGTGGTGACTGCCATGGTGTCCCACTCCAGTGTGCCTTTCTTGGGAAATAAACAGACCTATCTTTGCCTTACTCAGTTCCCACAGAAATGCAGTTCTTAATAATGATTGGTTTGGCACGTAATATGTTCTAGATACTGTGCTAACTATATATAGTCTTTTTATTTATCACCAAAATTCTATGAAGTATTCGTTATTGTTTTCCATGATTCATAAATGAGGAAATTGGCTTAAAGAGATTAAGTCACGTGCCCAAGGTGACCTGTATAGTAAGGACAGGAGCCAGGATTTAAACCTGTCTTATTCCAGAGTTTGGGATGGTTTCATTTTCTTAGAATCTTGTCAAACAACACACACACACACACACACACACACACAGAGCCATTGGTATAGCCATTATGAAAAATAGCATGGAGGTTTCTCAAAAGAGTAAAAATAGAATTACCATATGATCCAGCAATACCATTTGGGTATATATCCAAAGGAAATAAAATCCTACCTCAAGGAAATATATGCAGCTCCATGTTTTAGCATTATTCATAATAACAAGTTATGGAAACAACCTAAATGTCTATCAGTGGGTGAATAGATAAAGAAAATGTAGGGTGTGTGTATGTAAAGTGTATATATATGTATATGTGGAATTTTATTGTATATATTCCATTGTTGTATGAATTATAATTATTATATTAATATAATATGATGTAGTACAGTATTACTCAGTCTTAAAAAAGAAGGAAATCCTGCCATTTGTGACAACATGATAAACCTGGAGGACATTATCCTAAGTAAAATAAGCCAGGCATGGAAAGACAGACACTATATGATATCACTTATATATTGTATCTGAAGAAAAAAACAAAGAAGAACTCATAGTTTCAGAGTGTAGAATGATGGTTACTAGGAGCTGGGGTGGGGAGGTCATGGGGAGTTATGATTTAATGGGTCTAGAGTTTTAGTTTTGCAAGATGAAAAGTATTTTGGAGAGAGATGATGATGATTGCACAACAATATGAATGCATTTAATACCACTGAACTGTAAACTTGAAAATGGTTAAGATACTAAATCTTCTTATGCATATTTTACCACAATAAAAAAATGGAAAAAGAAGAAAACATTTTAAAAAGAAATTGTACATTTTCCATATTCTTGCTTAACCACTCATATGGTAGTCATCACTTAGCTTCTACCAAGCAGAGGAAAACACTATCCCAAGTGTGAAAGAACAATGAGATGGCAAAAACCATGGTCTGAATGACCACACTGAAAGACCTGCTCCAATAGCGCGAGCCACTTTTCATGTGGACTATTATGTGTGAGAGAAATAAACTACTCTCATCAAAGCCATAGTATTTTTATATTTATTTGACACCATGGTTTAGTCTATAAAATAATCAATTCAGTCCTTTAAGGTCAGTTTTATTACTGAGAAATTAAATGATTGAGAGGAATTAAATGATTATTCTAAGATTACACAGATCTATCTGCCTATCTTCAAATTCCATGCTTGTTCTACTCCAGCATACCAGTTCCAGACACAATGGGAAGAGTCCTAGGAGCTACAGTGAAATAGATTTTGGGAGCTTGCTGAAAATCAGACATATATAGTCTCCATGTAGAAGCTGTCTGGGAGCTTTTCTTGTATACTTAGTTCAGATCCATCAACATATTCTGAGAACTTTGTGTGTGATAGGTATTTTGCTGATCATTGGGATTAAAAGGTGAGTAAGATCCAGCCTTTGTCTTTGGACTGCCATGTCAGTCGCGGTTATGGCAGGAAAGGGAATTCAGGTAAGGTGATGCAAATAATGAGACTTTCATGAAGGGACTATTTGTAGAGTTGTGGCTAGGGTTAAAGGAATGAAGGATGTTGAGTTACCCTAGGAAAAACAATCAGTAGATATAATAGTAGGAGACCACTGCTAAGACTGAAGGGGAAAATCAAGGAAATAGTGTTATTAGAGACTGGTGAGAGCTGAGTCAGATAGAAGGGGGCTCTGAGCAGGAGCTGAGCTGCAGCTTCTTCTGATTAAGACATTGTGCCATTGTTGCCACCCATTGACCAATCCAAGGGGAAAAATAAATGGCCACAGAGTCCAGATTATAGGGTGAGCCTACTGGGGTACAGAGAAGGGCATAGAAGGGTGGAGAATAATCTTTTTGTTACCAGAGGAAGCTAATTGAGAAAAACTAGCACAGGATTTTTATAGTCTATTTTAAGAGGTGGGAGTGGGGCAGGGACCAAATGTGTTGATAGACAGAATGTAATTTTAAAAATGTATTTTAAGTCTTTAACTTTACCTAAAATCTACCCTCATTACTGCATAAAATAGATACACAGGCTTCCAGTGGCCTATTGAACTCAGTAAGTCCTGGTGGAAGAAGCATGTCAAGGGAGAGCTATCCACTACTTACTTAGTTTAATGTTAGATGACCAACTATTACTATTTTATTAAGGTATTTACAACTAGGAGTTTGTATGTCATGGTTCCCTCAAAGATTGCCAGGTACCACAGCTAGCATATGTCATACCTTGATATCTTTCCTGAAAAGCCCAAGTTTCTCATTGTTCACAGAATGGTGCAACTAGTCAAGATTCCTTGTAACAAGCAACCCAAACTGATTTTAGCGAATTATGCAGAAAGGAAGTTATTAAAAAGATTTTGAGTGGCTCACTGAATTGCCAGAAGATTGGGTAAATTGACTTGGAGAACAGGCAAGGTAAAGGAGCCAAGAAATGTGAACCTCAGGCATAAATCATGGCTTAGAACCATTCTGCTGAGGGCAAGACTACCTCTGCTTATTAAACACTGGAGGCTATCTTGAACCATTGTTACTACCTCCAACATGCATTCTCCACCACTCCTGAGTTTTCTTCTACTAGAAGTTCTGCGAATCAGACCTGGAAGAGCTATGTCTGATTGGCCAGTACTAGCACATGTGTCCTGCTTAGCTGTAACAGAGGCCAAAGACGCAAGTATCCAGATTTTTAGTTCTCCACCCCCACCAGGGGACAGATTCTTCCTCCTACCAGGACCTGCAAAATAAGGAATTCTTAAAATCTAGACATAAGATTAAAATATTGGGGGTCATGCATGTTAATTTCACCTGGGTATCCATTTTGCATCTATATCTTATATATAATAAAATCTATTATATACATATTATATTTATATACATATATAATGATAAAATGGGTGATACAAAAAAACTCTGTCTTAGGGGGAAAAGACACTGACAATTATTGACTGATGTTCTCCCAACCCTAAATGTAATATTGATCTTCAATGATAAGATAACTTATTTAAAAGATCAAAAAGGTAACACTGGTGTAGAGTAAATGAAATCATTTAACACTTATATGAGTGCCTACATCTAAGCAAAGAGAGAAATACAAATCATGCATCCCAAGGCTTTCTTAGAAGGTCTAACATATGAAAAAAAAAAAAAAGAATGTCTAACATATGATTAATAACACTTCATAAATTTCATCTTAAATCTCCAAATTAGATTCAACAACTGTATGGATTTAGTTTTAGACCAAGCACATTATAAAATTCATACTGTTTAATGTGACATTTCAGCAGCTATGCCTCTTAAAAGGACCTTACTATCAATACAACAGCAAAATTTCATTGTTTTCCAACTCAAAATAATTTACGAAGATGTAGCTTTTCCCATGTTTTCTTACAGATTTGGGACTGAAACCAGGACTTGGACTCCATGTCAGTGTTTATTTTCCTTTTGATTTGTTTGAAGAGTAATTATTAGTACAATTTTTCTCTGTCTGAAGAAGGTACAACTTGAGTTACATCCCCCATCTCCTTGCAATATTGGCTATAATCACACCAATAATAAGAAAATCTGGTGTATTTTGAATAGGGTAGACAATGCTGGGACTTTTAAATTTCATTTTGAGCTGACACTGAAATACAGAGAGCAGCTTAGTTGTGGGCATAATATGTCAGAAAAATTTCATGTTTAATTTTCATGTAGAGTAACAAGGATTTCTGCTTTTGAATAATGATTCAGGAGTGATTTGCTGATTGGAGAGACAATATGCTTCGAACATGTTATTCAAGATTGGAACAATTTTCAGAGTCCAGTCTTAAATTATTTCTGAGAATGTCCTGTGGAAGGAAAATGAATTAGAAAGGATCTGATAAGGGAAATTCATTTGCATCCCACGTACAACAGAGAACCTGTTGAATGACATTTAAAAGAGGATTAAAGCTGATTTCTTACAAGCTCTAGGATAATCAGATTTCTAAGCTAAAGCAGAATTAGGACTTCCAATTCATTTACAAAGTAACTGATGTCATTGACCAGAGGGCCCAGCGTGATGCAGTTGCTTCTGGATCCCTCTATCCTTTTATCTCTTTCAAGACTTGCTTCTTTCCAATATTTTTTAATGAGAGGGGGCTATGTGTTGTTGTTTTGTGTTGCTGCTATTATTGATATACAAACTTTAGAATGGTATTTTATAGTCAAGACAAATTAGGCCATGCCATGGTTCCTCAAGCTCTATTACATTTACTTGAATAGTATAGATATTTCCTATAATGAGTATTAATTTAAAGACATAAACACAATGTTGAGCAGAGCGTATTCTTTAAGTGAGTAACAGTATGACCATTTTCGTGATATCAATGTGATATGCACTTTTGAGATCATGCCACTCCTTTTGGAAACTCTAGATACTAGGGTGTATTGGATCTCCTTGGGAATAGCCTGATGTTCCCATTATACTTTCCTTCTGTATTTATCAAATTTGACTCTGTGAAAAGCAGATTTTGAGTATGATTTCTGGGCTATGAGAGACAATGAGAGTCTTTCCCCACACTATTCTTTTTTTTTTTTTTTAAATTGAGATATAATATTGTGTTAGTTTAAGGTATGTGATGTGTTGGTTTGATACATTTATATGTTGCAATATGATTGTCATGCTAGCATTATCTAATACTTCTATAATGTCACATGATTATCATTCCTTCTTTGTGATGAGAAGTTAAGATAAAGTGTCTTAGCAACTTTGAAGTTTATGATATAGTATCTTTGACAATAATCACTGTGCTGTGCATTAGATCTCCAGAAATTATTTATCTACTAGTTGAAAGTTTGTACCATTAAACTACACCTCCCTAGTTCTGCCACCCCCTTACCCCTTGGTAACCACCATTCTAGTCTAGTCTGTTTTTACAAGTTATTTAGATTCCACATACAAGTGATACATAGTATGCGCCTTTGTCTGACTTATTTTACCTAGCATAATGCCCTCAAGGTCCACCCATGTTATTGCAAATAGCTGGATTGCCTTCCCACACTACTCTTTCTTTTAAAATTCTTCTCACCTTCGATATCAGTTGGTGTGATAGTTAAGATTATTGTTCAACATATATTCACTCTCTTCTCTTCTTACTGAGGGTAGAGTATGCCTTACTGCCCCCATGTAAGGTCATCTTTGGCCATGTGACTTGCTTTGGCCCCTGGAATGTTATAAAAGTCTAAAACATGCTTTCATAATTTTGCTTGGCTCTTGGATTTCTGCCATTTCCACGAGAATATGTCCTGGTGCTGTCCCTCAGCCCGACCCCAGAATCAGACTCATGGAACAGACTTAACCTAGCCCTTGTCTTAGAGTCACCTCTGGCTGAATCTGGCTGAAATCAACGAAACTTCAACTCTTGTGAACAAGAAAAACAAGTACTTGTTGATGTAATCCATCAAGAATATGAGGTTATTTGTTATGCAGCATTATTGTGGCAATAGCTGATTATACAGAGGGGAAAGTCATTGATCAAGACAAGAAAAAAGAATTTCCAGGGTATAACTGAATTGTTAAGAAGACACTGGGGTATCATTTTATTATTTTGAGAGTAAATTGCTTATTTTACATTATTGTGGATGATATTTAAAGCTAATTGAGCCCCTCCTATATATCCTGAATTGTGCTAAATGCTTTACACAGAGTATCTCATTTAATTTACACCATAACTCTGAGAGGTAGGCCAGGTTATTACAACTTTGGAGCTAAGGAAACAATTGCAGTTCTTTTATGGCACGTGATGGATCCAGGATTCAAACATAGAAGAGGCAAGTAGACTCAGAGCCCATCTCTTGACATTGACATGATAAAGAAACACTTCTTTGGGTGAGACAAACAGCCCATTGTGTCCCATCCTGACACACTGACAGGAAGGCAAAATAGTATTTTGTGTGAAAGCATCACTGTCTTTATTTACTTTCACCTAAAAAACTCAGAGATATAAAACCGATTTCCTGTATCTAGTTATATGTTTATTATTTTGATCTCTTTTCAATGTATATGTCTATATCTCTTATTTATGCAACTACTTGATGCAATCTGTATGATAAATTCACTATTCACAAAAGTTATTTGTTTACCCTAAAAATATCTCCTTCAAATTTCATGGTTTAGGTCCTGGTTGTGAAAATTTCAGATTTGGTGGAAGTCTAATTGACCTTACTCATAGCTTTAGCACAAGTTACAAACATTGTTACCTTCTCAAATTTTATTTTCCTAAGGTTCCTCCATCTCTCTAGTTAATTATCTTCTGTCCAATTTCCACTAAGTTCCCCCTTTTTTTTTTCAGGGAGTAGTCCTTATTTTGCATCAGAGTTAAGTAGTACTTTCAATTTTGTTTCCAGTTGCCCTTCTGGAAATCTCCAGGATTATTCTGAACCTTCAGGCCTTGGCCTTATCATCTTCGGGGATGTGCACTCTTTAGAGAGACTTCAGCTCACCTGAATTATTCAGCAGCACTTAGGTCACATTTCACCAATGGTACTTTACTTTTCCTAAAATAAGCTTTCCATCAAATTACAGTGAGTCCATTTTGCAGTTCTCTCTGTGGTAAGGATGCTTAGATTACAAGATTTTGTTGGCTTGATAATGCAAATATTGAAGGATTATCCATATATGTTACAGCTACTTTTGAAACGTTCCTGACAAATGCCACGTAATAGGAGGATTGTAAGCATGTCCTTGCCAAAGTGTATGTTTGATGGTGGTGGTGAGGTGTAGAGTAAAAGTGAACAGTGTGCTTGGGTACAATCTTCTTTTAGCCATGACAAACACAAGAGAGGACACATAAATATGGTAGTAGTCAGGTGATTCATGTTTCCTCAGGCCAATCAAAAAAAAATAATATACAATCTAAAGCAGAGCAAAATCTAACATTGTTGGTTGGATTGGGGGCTGGGATTTGGTTGAGGATAGGATCTGTTAATTATGATTTATCTGACTTCTCATTGCTTCAGTGGGAATGTGTTGGATAGTTTACATAGTGATGAAGTAGGCCTTCCAAAGTGTCAGTGTAGAAAGTAACAAGATACACGCACACACAAACACACACACACACACATGCACGCATGCGCACGCACACACACACACACACACATACACACAGCCACTCATACATACTTGGCCTGAGTTCCCTGCCAACTGGACTACTAATATAGATGTTTATTCCTTGGAGCCAGCTTTTCACAAATTTGTGATTTGGGTGGGGTCCAAGGGCTCAAGACCAATCATGTGAGAATATCATTACTCTAGATAGATTTTATTTTCATCCCCTTTCTTGGCTTATCAGAAGTGCAAACAGAGAGACTAATAAGTCTGAAAAATCCATTTTCATCCATCTTAATGGTAAATGTAACTTTTACATTTAATATTTTATATTCGTAAGAAAGGCTCACAGCCTTATATGAAAATATGGGGGATGTGACATCCATTATATGGCAGTTTGTCATGGAATGGAGGCTTCAACAATAGTTCAAGGTTTTTACTTCATCTGCCAGTGGAAATGCACAGGGATATTACCAAAAGCTAGAAAGGAGAAATTATTTCTTCTATTCAGAAAAGGAAGCACTGTGGAGGTTGGAGAAATGATTCTCAGGGTGATTTTTAGTCCTGTTCTCACTTTAATTGGGACTGGTTTTGGGTACAGCAAGAGGTTACACACACATAATGATGGTTTTTGTGCAAGGGTATGTAAAAACATTCTTATACTGATTCCTTTTTCTAGGAGCAGCAGGGGCCTTGGATCATCTTTTCTCTGTCACTCAGGTTTATGACTAACTAGAGAGGAAAACTCTGTAGGAACTAAAGGGACACTCTTCTCCCTTCCTCATCTCTCCAGGGAGACCTTCAAAGAGCAGAAAGTCAAAACCACTGGATATCTACTATTTATTTTTATAACTGTTGCTAATTTCTGCCTGTGACCATGGACCTTATATCCTTCCTTTCATCTTCCTGGATGATGCACCCCTGGACAATACTCTGAAAAGAAGGAGGGAGGGTGCTTTGATGGGTAAATGAAAAACCCCCATCTGCTAAACAATAGATTCAGCTACATCTTTGAAAGGGAGTAATACAATGTCCGGAGGAAGGGTAAATCACTAAAACAAACAGAAGTAGCAAGTCACTTTCTGCTTCCTAAAAATTTTAATTGGCAACCCCCATTTTGAGCAGCTTGACTGCAGTTCAAGAGCTCATTTGAAACCAGGAGAGTTTGGCCCTCTGGATTAAGAACTAATTTCAGAGTTCTTTTTTTTTTTTTAACCATCTCTCTTTGTTTTCCTAAATCTCTCCAGACTTTGCTGAACTTCAGTTTTCCACTGTCATTCTAGCAGCTTATATTCAGAAGCTTCCCTCTAGGCTAAGAAATCATCAGAAGGTGGCCAAACATCTTCCCTCAAAAAAATAATGATTGCATTTCTTTTTATTTAACATTTACTTACAAGATATGATGAGATGCTTCTAACCAAGTGACCACCTTCTCAATCCTTAACACCCAAGGTGCAGTTAAAAATTTGAATTCAACTATTATTGTGTTCATGACTTTTGTTTTTTGGACCCTTTACTATTGAAAATGTTAAATATCCGCAGTAGTAATTAAATAAGATAATTCAGGAAGACAGTGTTGAAGTAGCAAATTCCCTTCCATAAAAAAAAAAACAATAAAATGAGTAAAAAAGAAAGTCTTCAGTTTTACTCTACTTAGTGGCCAAATTTTTTTCTTGCAGAAAGTTATATATGTGGGAAAAAAGTTTTCAATTGCTTAAGAAAGCACTGTGATTGTGATATGACAAATGGTTTAGATAGTAAATTGTAAAAACACTTTACTAAATAATAATATATATAATACACTAGAGGAAGGGAAATTCCATTTACTAATTCCCTACTGTGCATGTAAGAGGTAGGTGCTATATGTTCAGTGTGTTATCGAGTTTTATTTTCTTAGTTGGTGAAGATAAAATTCAAATTAGACTTAAAGTGCTTCCTCTTCTTCCTACGTCTTCCTACAACAGAGAAATGAATAAATTCCTGCTTGTCGGTAGCAAAGATGAACAATCATTAATTCTGTGAAATTTTCATCTGTTAACATTCTCATTCTCAAGATTTTTTTTCAAACTATTGTAAGTATGTTAGTAATATCCAATTGTTGCCAAAAGGTTTATGTACTCATTATGAACAACTCTTATTTATTAATTGTAGAAAGACTTCAGAGGCCTCTCCACGAATGTTGGAGGCATTTGAAAGTAAGTTTCATTTCTCAAAAATTATCTCTAATACTGACTGTGTGTTGTGGTGACTTCCTTTCTTTCAGTTCATTCACTAGCTATGTAAGATCCTACTATGTTTCAGAATAGAGCAGGAAAGGAGGAGAAACACTGCTGGAGGTTGGTGGGAAAGGGTTGAAATTTTAGATAAGTAGGACAAGGAAGATCTTATTGAGTTGACATCTGAGTAAAGGCCTAAAGGAAGGGAGGGAGCAAGCTACATGGGAGAGGAATGTGATAGGTTGTGCAACGCAGCAGGTGCCAAGGCCTGAATTGGAATGTACCAGGGGTGTTCAGAGGACAGCAAGGGGATCATTGTGGTTGAGTGGGACAAAGCAGGGGAGAATGGAGGAAGTCAGGGGAGTTCCAAGGAGCCTGACGATTTTGATGAGGCTTTTATTTTTTATTTTTTCTTGTGCTTTTACTTTGAGTGAGATGAGACCAGATTGCAGAATTCTGACCTAATTTGACATAGAGGGATCATTCTGGCTGCTAGTTGAGAGTTTTCTTGAGACAAACACAGGCAAAAGAATGAGCTATTGCAATAGTTCAGATGGGAGAAGATGGTGGCTTGAGCCGGACGGGTGAAGGTGAAGATGTGAAAGATGGTTGTATTCTCGATATAGCTTACAGCTGTATCCGATAGGATTTACAGATGTGAGAGAAAGGAAGAATTCAAGAACAACTCCCAAATTTTTGGCTTGAGAAATTGGAATTGTTGAGTTATAATTATTCAGATTGAAGTAGAGATTTATGACTTTTATTTGAGGATATACTGAGTTTCAGAGGCCTATCAGACTTCAAAGTGGAGATGTTAAGAAGGCAATTGGATATACAAGTTTGGATATAGGGAGTTTGGTTGGCCCTTGCATTATAAATTTGGTATAAATTTTGGAATTATGAGCATTTTGATGATTTAGAAATCCCTGGATCTGGCTCAGGTAACACAGAGAAATAGAAAAAGAGAAGCCCAAAGCCTCAGCTCTGGTGTGCACCACTGTTTATTTAGAGTCTGGGAAGAAGAGGAGAGATCCATAGAGGAGGTTGAGGACGAATATCGTGAGGTAGGTATGGATATGGAAGCAACCTTAGTGTCACCATTTGCAACAACATGGATGAACTTGGAGGGATTATACTAAATGAAATAAGTCAGACAGATAAAGACAAACACCATATGACTTCACTTATATGTGCAATCTAAAAAGCAAGACAAATGAAGGAACAAACCAACAAAATAGAAACTCATAAATATAGAGAACAAACTGGTGATTGCTAGAGAGGAGGGGATAGGAGGGATACATGAAATAAATGAAGAGGATTAAGAAGTATAAACTTCTAGTTATAAAATAAGTAAGTCATGGGAATGAAAAGTAAAGCAGAGGGAATAGTCAATAATATTGTACTAATGTTATATGGTGACAGATGGTAATTATACTTACCGTGGTGAACATAATATATAGAATTGTCAAATCACTGTGCCATGCACCTGAAACTGATAAAATATTGTATGGCAATTATAGTACAATAATAAATTAAAAAATGAAACTGGGCAGTGGTTAGAGGGAGAGGTGGGGTCAGAAGAGAGTTTTTGTTGTTGTTTTGGGTTTTTTTTAAGATGAGAGAAACAATAGCATGTTTGTGCACTGATGGAAAAGATCCAATGGAGAGAGAGAATCCATGTGATTCAATAGAGCGAGGAGAATTCCGGAAGGAATGATTATTCTTGTATTGATGTGGAGGATGGATCTGTTGTATAGGTGGATTTGTTGACTTGCCCAAAAACATAAAAAGTTCATTCTTATAGCAATAGGAAAACTTACCATATGGTACAGATGCTGATAAAGATGCATATGGGAGCTTGTGAATGTTCTCTTTTGAAGCAAGTATGAGGTAGGAAGTGTTGGAGGATTAGAGGATAGAAAATGAAGTCTGAAATAGACACCTATGAGTGTAGGGAAATATGAGCTAGGGAAATATAGTATGATTTCCAGGCAACACTGAGGATCTCCAAGGCTCTTGGTCATGTCTTGGAAGTGAGGTCAGTCAACGTGCTTTTCTTCCACAAGCTTTTCTCCAGCCTGGATTAGCTGTTCAGATTATTTATTTATTTATTTGTTTGTTTATTTATTTATTTTTAAAGATTTTATTTATTCATTTGAGACACAGAGATAGGGGGAGAGAGAGAGAGAGAATGAGCAGGGAGAGAGGCAGAGGGAGAAGCAGGCTCCCCACTGAGCCAGGAGCCCGATGTGGGGCTCGATCCCAGGACCCCGGGATCATGACCTGAGCTGAAGGCAGACGCTTAACCATCTGAGCCACCCAGGCGCCCCCAGATTAATTATTAAAAACATTTAATTTTTTTCATGCGAAATGTCATGTACTGGGGATATAAAAATGATGAAGAAACAGTACTGCCCCAGAGAAGCTCATAGTCTACTGAATTTAAAGGACCTGTAAACTGATGATAAAAAAAAGTGTTGTGACAATTTCTATAGTAGTTGTACAAAGTATGTTCATGCCGTAACTTTACACTGAATGGAACTCAGTCTTTTACATACCAATTGGTCATAGCAAAGTTTAAAAAAAAAGATCTTTAGGGAATATTTATTCACTTTGATATTTGGCATGTCTGTGCAAAATGAATCTGTGGTATTTGTAAATGATTGCAAAGTATGCACTTTAGGGAAATTGTTAGAATTATGGAAAATCAGAGCTGGAATGAAACATGACTCATTCCTTAATTTTACAAATGAAGAAACTGGATCTCAGACAAGGAAGGCAAATGGTATAAAAGGACATGCCTGGTTACTCAGCCTAGGGCTCTTTCCACTTCACCACATATTATCTCCAGACCAGGACTTCACTCAACCCAAGGCTCTGTGGTCATTCTTACTTATTATTCTAACTGGAATTGGCACTTTCCTAATTTGTAAGACTTTCCACCCTTCTGTGGTTTGAGAACAGAAATTGCTCTGGTATATTTCAGAGGCTAAACTCCAAAAGAACTAAAGCAACCCAGAGGTGAAAAGGAGACAAAAGAAAAAAAACAAAGTGAAAAGCTCCTCAGGGAAGAGTTACTACAGGGGATTTGAATTTTCTCTAAATTTCTGGGGTGCCTGGGTGGCTCAGTCATTAAGCGTCTGCCTTCGGCTCAGGTCCTGATCCCAGGACCCTGGGATAGAGCCCCACATCGGGCTCCCTGCTCCGCGGGGAAGCCTGCTTCTTCCTCTCCTACTCCCCCTGCTTGTGTTCCCTCTCTTGCTATGTCTCTGTCAAATAAATAAATAAAATCTTTAAAAAAAATTTTTTTTTCTAAATTTCTGCCTTTTCTTCATACAACATGTAATTGGTGAAGGTCTATTATTTATCACCAGGCATATAGAAAATTGCAGAAGAAGGTCCTCACCTTTGAGAAAATTAAAATCGTTGGTCCAATAGAACCTGCTTTTTTGTCCTTTCTGTCTTTATTCCTTTTGTGGTCTCCTCCATTCATATTCCAGACTTACAGAAACTCATAGCATTCTGTGTAATGAAACTAGTCAGCAACTTTCTCCTTAAATTTCTGAAAATATCAACTGGGTTTGGGTAAACAAGACGTATGAAAAAGAGGAAAGACTTGTTTCCTAAAGGACATAGTAAAAACTCATAGTCCAACTAGTCCAGTTATTCAATTAGCTGACTAACTATTAAATCAACATTTGTGTGTCTATAATATGCCCTGAATTGTTTGGGAAGCTAACATATATGTATCATTGGGGCCTATGCATATAATACATAAAACATAAAAATTGATGGTTAGTCATAAGTTTATGTTGATAAAGAATATTTCTTAAAAAATTTTTCTGTTCATATACTTAAATAAGAATATTTGGTTTCTATTTTTTGCATCATACACTGCTTGCTAATAAAATGAAGATAAGCTCAAAATGTGTGTGTGTGTGTGTGTGTGTGTACACTCACACATGGTAAAGGAGCAGTGACAATGTAGTCGATGACTTAGTCTGGTGTTTGGGAGTGAAGGCTACTGGGAGTTGGAGGGGACAAGGACAGATTGGAGTACAAAAAATCCCTTTTTAATGATCATAAACAAATAACAGGATGAGATGTTTATTATTATTATTTATTTTTGACTTGGGTTTCCATCTTTACAGTCAAAACAAGAAAATTGGAAAACCACATCCATCTTGCACCATTATTCTTGCTTTTTCCTACTGGTGAACAATCTTCCCTAGTTCTCCATTCCTTTAATTGGTCCTTGGAGAGTCCTCTCAAACCTTTACAATGATATTCAGTGAACATTTCTGAGTGGTGCCAAGCCAGAATCTCTGTGATAGCTCACAAATTACAGATTGAACTCAAGCTGTATTACTTCCTTTTGCGATGTTTAATGCATGAGTTTTCTTATTTGGTATGGCTAAGCTGATGACATACAATCTTTTTTTTCTTCTTAAAGCTTCATGAATTTCTTTGAATATGGTTTAAAATGCCTTCTTTAAAAATGATTACATGGCAAACCTTTCCTTCTATTGTTTCCTCTGCACATGGGTTGAAACGAAATGATTACACATGAATGATATATTTCTGAAAAAGTAGAAACAGTCTGCAGAGATGGATTTAAGATACTTAAAAGTCACAGACTCTACTTTGACAGTTCTACACAAAGAAAAGTGAGTTTTGGAATATCTGCAGATCTCTTCAACATCTATCTCATAAATGAGATGAAAGGCATATTTTGGTGGTTATAATACATCAGCTTCAAAATGTTTTCAATATTGACCAAATAAGCTTCAGATGTAGGAGAAAACTTATTAAAGTTTTTTGATAGAGAGGAGAAAATTTTTATTTTCTTTCTTTTTTTTTTAAAGATTTATTTATTTATTTGAGAGAGGGGACAGGGAGGGGCAGAGAGAGAGAGAAACTTCAAGCAGACTTGCCGCTGAGCAAGGAGCCTGACACAGGGCTTGATCTCACGACCCATGAGATCATGACCTGAACTGAAACCAAGAGTCAGACACTTAACTGACTGAGCCATCCAGGTGCCCCAAGAGGAGAAAAGTTTTCAAAAGTTACTAATGTACGATTTTTGTTTCCCTACATTTCAAAATTGAGTGCATTGTACATAAAAATCCAATAAATGTTATTTCCAGAACATTTATTGAGTCATTAAATAATTCGCTTCCATCACCTTTCTTTCTTTCTTTCTTTTTTTTTCTTTCTTTCTTTCTTTCTTTCTTTCTTTCTTTCTTTCTTTCTTTCTTCTTAGAATATAACATTTTCAGACATATTTGATATGTATTAATTTTTATGTTTACTGCTTTTCTCTAATGATTAGAATGAAAGCTCCAAGAGGCCAGGGATTTGATCTATTTTGTTCGCTGTTGTAGCCCCAGTACCCAGAACCTGGCTAGGGAAAAGGTGAGGTCAACCCTATCTAAGCAATACATAAAGATTCTCCATTGAAAAGGAGGAGTTTTTTTCCAGAAGGTAAGAGATGCTAGACAGATAAAGTAACAGTCTACTGTATTTGACTTACTGCTTTCTTACACCCTTAAGCTAAGACATACATATTGCAACACAGAGTTGCACCTGTGTGCTTTTTGCCATTTATGATTTTAAGGGCCATCTCAGATTGTAACTAAAAATATTCTCACTCCTCCCCAGTGGGAGACACATTGTGTCACTTCTTGCTACTGCATCTAGTCCCAATTCTAGATGATAAGTTTTCCTTGAGGTTGGGTCCAGATTGGCTCCACAGGATTTGACAATGAATCAATGACAAATTTCACTGTCTCTGACACTCTCCTGGGCAGGAAGAACAAGGAATCTCTTTGCTGTGGCAGGGGAGATGGTTTCTTGGTGAGCCCAAGAGAAGCCTCTGCCTTGTTCATTGTTTTCCATGACCGTAATTGAAGTAGACACAGAGCGATTTCTATTCTCGAAGCTACACCCCTTGAGCCTCTCACCCTCTGGAGGTGCGGTTTGTTGGGGGCAGCAGGTAAAGTATTAATTGCCTTGCTACTTTATTGAATTTCTTTTCCACACTGTTAGCTATTCGTCAGTCTTGGTATTCTTAACCAGTCATGGTCCTTGAATGCAGACTACCATCATAATCTTCGCTTTGGCCTCCCTTTATAGTTTCTGTTCTTTAGCAACTGGCCTCAGAACTCTGTCCATTTCCCTAATCCTCCTAACATTGGCTTTGGTCTGTGCCTGATTCTTAAATCAACAGGAAAGAACAGGGTTATATTGCCTGCCCCTAAGCTTCTTCTCTATAGATGATTTTCATAATGTACATAATTAGTACTTTAGTCAGGCTGGAGCACATTTCAGGAAGGGCTTTGGACAGTCCTGTCAGATCATGCTCCCCCATTGCTCTGACCCTTCCCATATCACAGCTTAATTTGCCCCATGTCCTTCCCTTCTACACCTCATTTTTGCTTACACTTTATTTGTCTTGAGATTGCCTATTAGGCTTTTGCAAATTCTAAAAAACGCATGATTAATATGACCCATAGTAGTCTTGAATTTCTTGGTCTGGGTAAAAAAGATCTTTTGTAACAAAGATTCTTGCTGTTAACCTTCTTTCTTTTCAAAGGATGCTGTATCAGTCTGAAGAGTTTCTCTTTGGGGCGCCTGGGTGGCTCAGTCGTTGGGCGTTTGCCTTCGGCTTGGGTCATGATCCTGGGGTCCTGGGATTGAGCCCTGCATCGGGCTTTCTGCTTGGCAGGGGCCCTGCTTCTCCCTTCTCCCACTCCCCCTGCTGTGTTCCCTCTCTTGCTGTCTCTCTCTCTCTGTCAAATAAATAAAATCTTAAAAAAAAAAAAAGTTTCTTTTTTAGCAACACCTTATTTTTTTTTTTTAAAGATTTTATTTATTTATTTGAGACAGAGAGAATGAGAGAGAGAGAGCACATGAGAGGGGGGAGGGTCAGAGGCAGAAGCAGGCTCCCTGCCAAGCAGGGAGCCCGATGCGGGACTCGATCCAGGGACTCCAGGATCATGACCTGAGCCGAAAGCAGTCGCTTAACCAACTGAGCCACCCAGGCGCCCAGCAACACCTTATTGAAGTAGCCAGCACAATTCATGCTATTTTTCCACCTAATTGCTCAAATTTCTAGGTATGAGTATGAGCTACAAGATACAAAATTTTATAAAATATGTAAAGATAAGACTATCCTAAAGCTAATTATATTTTTGGGGGCTTAGTAAAAGAAGGAAAACTTCCTAATTCTTTTAATGAAACAACTATAAATAGACATAAAAGCCTAACAAAAATTGTACCAAAAAGAAAACTACAGATTATCAATGCCAAATTTACAAATCAGGAATTAGCAAACAGATTCCAAGAGCACTCAAAAATGCATAATGATTGGGGCACCTGGGTGGTTCAGTTGGTGAAGAGTCTGACTCTTGATTTCAGCTCAGGTCATGATCTCAGGGTCTTGGGATCAAGCCCCACATTGGGCTCTGTGCTCAGCATGGAGTCTGCTGGTCTCTCTCCCTCTGCTCCTCCCCGCCCACTCACGCTCACTCACTCTCAATCTCTAAAATAAATAAATAAAATCTTTAAAAAATGCATAATGATCAAGTGGAGTTTACTTCAGGAATATAAGGGCAGTTCAATAATAAGAATACCATTATATAATTCAACAAATTATTAATAGAGCTAAGGAGAAAAAACATTTTATTACTTGACAAAAAAAAAACACTTGACAAAATTCAAGAATTGTTAATATTAAAAATAAACAATCAATTGTCAATTGGTAGTTACTACCTTAACCTGATTATATACCTACATTTACATTCACCTGTATACACATACAGACCTTAGCCCTAGGAAGTCTTAAAGGGAAAACACCAGAGGCTTTTCTTCTTGGCTGAAGTTTGGAAAAAGACAAGGATGCCCACAATGTACTATTTAATACAACGTTACTCAACAAACTTAGTTAAGAGAAGAGCACTGGGTGTTATACGCAAACAATGAATCAGGGAACACTACATCAAAAACTAATGATGTAATGTATGGTGATTAACATAACATAATAAAATAAAAAAATAAAAAAGAAAGCAAATAGAAGCATAAAAATGTGAAAGGAAGAAATAAAACCTTTTTTCTACATATGAATATAATTACTTATCTGGAAAAGTATCTCACTTTCTCTCTCCTGCTCTATCAAATAAATAAATCTTTTTTTAAAAAGTATGAAAAGATGTTTAATGTTGCTCATAAGAGAAATGCAAATGAAAACTACAAGGAGATATGATATCCAAAAGTTTGAGAACACACTCTGTTGGCAAGGATGTGGGGAAATGGGCACTTTCATATACTACTGAAGGGATTACAAAATTACATATGCATTAATCTGGTGACCAAGAAATTACTTCTAAAAACTTATAGATAAACTGGCAAAACAAAACAAAACAAAAAAGGAAAAACAAATCATGTATGTGCAAGGCTATTCATTGCCACAGTATTTATATAGCAAAAGACTAGAAACAACCAAAATGTCCATTAATAAGGGACTGATTAAAAAAATATGGCACATTCACATAAAAGAATACTCTGAAGCTGTAAAAAGGAATGGGAAAGATTTCTATATCCTGTTATGGAGTGAGTACAGAATATATAGTGTCATAAAAAAAAAAAGGCCAGGTGAGAATAGTGTGTATAGAAGGCTTCCTTTTGCGTAAGAAAGAGGTGAGATATGTGATGCACAGGCTCTACTATGACCCCCAGTCATCCTTGCCTCCTGGTTCTCATGCCCTTGAATGTTGGTGGGAACTGTGACTTGTTTGCAACAACAGAATATGACAAAGATGACTGGTTGTCATTTCTATAATTATATTATTTTTCTTTGCCTTATTTTTACTATATTGGGATTCTTTGTATTTTCTGGATTACACCTACGCACTTCTTATTCTCTTAATTTTATTCTTTTTGATGAATGGATGTTTTTAATTTTAAATAAGTCCAATTTATTAATCTTTTCTTTAATGGTTAGGTTTTTTGGTGTGTTCGCTTATTTATTTATTTATGTTTGTTGTTGAATGTGTTCTTTTTTTTTTTTTAGATTTTATTTATATATTTGACAGAGAGAGATAGAGAGAGCCAGAGAGCACAAGTGGGGAGAATGGCCGAGGGAGAGGGAGAAGCAGGCCCTCCACCGAGCAGGGAGCCTGATGCGGGTCTCAATCCTGGGACCCTGGGATCATGACCTGAGCTGAAGGCAGATGCTTAAAGGACTGAGCCACCCAGGCGCCCCATGTGTGTTCTTTTAAAAGAAATCTTTGGATACGTGAAGGTTATGGATATATTCTCTTATATTTTCTTCTAGAAGTTTATATTTTTAACTTTCCCATTTAGATTTATGAGCCTTTTCAAACTAAGTTTTGTGTATGGTATACATTAGAGATCAAGATTCACTCTTTTAAGAAGATAGCAGGAGGGGAAGAATGAAGGGGGGAGGAATCGGAGGGGGAGATGAACCATGAGAGACGATGGACTCTGAAAAACAAACTGAGGGTTCTAGAGGGGAGGGGGGTGGGAAGATGGGTTAGCCTGGTAATGGGTATTAAAGAGGGCACATTCTGCATGGAGCACTGGGTGTTATACACCAACAATGAATCATGGAACACTACATCAAAAACTAATGATGTAATGTATGGTGATTAACATAACAATAAAAAATTTTAAAAAAAGATTCACTCTTTTCCCATATAGATTCCTGCATCCCAGATCCATGGGATGGGTCATCCTTTCCCTACAGAACTGAAACAGTCTCCTAACTGGTCTCCTTCCCTCCAGTTTGGCCTTCTAGAGAGTCTGTTCTTCATGTAGCAACCAGGGTGATTTTTTAAAATTGTGCACTGTATGATATTTCCATGCTTAAACCTTTCTAATAGCTTTTCATCACACTACAAATGAAATTAAAGAATTCCACGACACATAAGAACCCACAGTACCCGGTTCATACGTAACCTGCCTCCGTATCTGACCTCCTGTTCCATCACTCTTTCCATCACTCATGCTGCTGTAGCAACACACACACACACTGGCCCCGTGCTGGTCCTTGAACTCTCCACAGCCTTTAAACTAGTATATCTTGTTAGTCAAAATGCCCATCTCCAGGTATATGCAGGACTCACTATACCACAGCACCCCCAATTCCATTTCTCCAGAAAGGCCCCTTCTGACGATTGTCCTAAATGGTCTGTAATAGTACTGATTCTCTGTTCCTCTGCTACTTTATTTTTCTTCATGGCACATTAGTTGACACTATAGTTGTTTGTTTATTGGCTGACTCTCACATTAGAATGTAAGCTCCATGCAGGCAAGGACCATGCCTCCCAAAACTAGAATAATGCCAGATACACAGTAGGACTCAACTGGTATGTGTTAAATGAATTATTGAATACATGGAAAAATAAATGTTGATGTCAATGATGTAGAAAGACATAAAAGGATGCAGAGAGGAAGATTGAAAATGCACTTCCCTCTTTCCTTTGCGCTTTTAATTACTTTGTATTGTGATACTGTGCTTCTGAAATATACCTTTGCTGGTATTCATATAGCAAAACGCAAAAAAAAAAAATACGGGTTCAAACCTTAATTCTATCATATACCAGTCCTGTGATCGTTGAGACTCTCTGAGCTGCAATTTCCTGTGAAATAAGAATTATAAATACCTGCCTGTGTCATTATTCTCAGTATTATAAACTATCCATGTAAAGTGCTTACCCAAAGGTATATATATAGGGTTTCAAAGATGCTAACTGCTTTTATTATTACATAATTTCCTATTTATAAATTAGAATATTACTAATTAAAAGAAATCTCTTTGTATACTTCAGTCGCCAGTCGAATTCTTTGCGTATATGAAGAGCACAACAAATATTTTTAGAATAAATGAATAGATACAGACAGGCTATGTTAAGAACTAAAATTCCAACAAGAGTCTGTTTTCTTCTTTTTGTCTGTATCTCACATCGATTTATTGATTTATAACGGAATTAATCTGTCCTTGGGCTAAATTGTTAGAAAAATCTCTGGAGAAAAAAATCCCCAGTTTACATAGTCTCTTGGTCTCTATAAAATATTTTTGACTTTTTATTTCTTCTCTAACTTTAGAGTTAGACCTTTTTGATTCCTCGGTATGCACAATTGTATATTTCAATGATTTTTTTCAATAGGCAAAATACTTCTCCCCCTTCCCTTTTCACTTCTAAAACCTCACAAGCTGTTAAAATGTCCATCCCTTCTGCTCCATTTCCTCACCAAAATCCTATCACATACCATATGAATTTTTAACCCTAACACCTGTCTACCCACATGGTTCCAGAGGGGTAAATTAAAAAAACAACAACAACAACAATAAAGCTCACACATATCCCTATGCAACTAGCCCACAAAGTATATAAAACATAGTTTGTCTACATTGATTACCTACTGTGTACATAACTCCAGGGACCAGAAGAATGCAAAGTATATGTATTAAGATCACAGCTTTTCCACTTTCCTTGCGTCCTGACCAATGATTGTGTTACTCTTCAGTTTGTATGGTTTCAAAACTCTTGGATTTAGAGCTTTTGTCTCATTATCCAGGTGCCAAGCAGTCCTCCAGGCTGCAGAGAAAGCTGTTCTGTGAGATCTGCTTCTGCCTTAGGGTGTGGTGTATGACAGAAAAGAACAAGAAGGAAGTGTGTTAGTGCCAATTTTAATTCATTAATTACATAAATGCTTGATATTAATAATTTTCTTATTCTTGTATTGGGTGTGGGTAGAGAAACCTTTAAAGAAAGCTTCTGCATGACGCTGTAGCTCTGTGAATATTTGGATTTCTATATACCGGAAATCAGTTAATGCTTCTGTATGGTCCCTGGAGTGATTGATTGACAAGCTTCTCCCCTAAGGATTCTTTATTATCCCATACTTCTCCACATTTTCATTCTTTCTTTCTTTTTCTTTCTTTCTTTCTTTCTTTCTTTCTTTCTTTCTTTCTTTCTTTCTTTCTTTCTTTCTTTCTTTTTCTTTCTTTCTTTCTTTTTCTTTCTTTCTTTCTTTTTCTTTCTTTCTTTCTTTCTTTCTTTCTTTCTTTCTTTCTTTCTTTCTTTCTTTCTTTCTTTCTTTCTTTCTTTCTTTCTTTCTTTCCCTGATGATCCAGTTGGGAACCAAGGGGAAATGATGTGTAAGAGTAGCTTTACTGTGGCAGGGAGGAGTATTACTCACATTGTTCAGAATTGTTGGTACATGGTGATAAAGAAAAGCAGACTCTAACTTTTAGTTGGTTTTATCATTGTTTTGAGATTTTTCAATAGACAACATACTCTCTTATTGCTGGCACCCCAGGCATACCATTTGCATCCCCCTTGCCCCAACATACTATTGATAGCTTGGCATAGTTGATGTCTTGAGAGATACTGAGGTATATCACTGGGAGTTTGATTCAGTAATGAGAAGATGACTATTTTGATGGAAATAAGAGAAAGACCTATCTTAATCTTACTCTATGGTCAGTATTTTCCTTAAGGAATCGCATTTAGCTGGGTTTTTGTCCTCTTTATTTTTGTTCTTCTTGTTTTGAAAAGTTTCATGCTTAAGGGTTTTGCTGGTAGGGCAAGGGGGTCAATTTATGAATTATTTAAGCAGCCTGGTCTATACTTTACCCCTTGCTTTCAAGAATAAAAGAAAGAATAAAATAACAATAAATTTGGTAGAACAGTTTTTATGTGAGAAGAATGTTTTTTATCACTAGTTAATATAATATTAATGAGGCCAAGTTTGGGGATTCTAATTCAACAATATTATGTTTTATAGTCATAGAGCACAGCCCAGTTTCAATCTTGATTCTTTATTTTGAGAAAACATGCCCTCTTTTGAAAGATGTCCAGGGGTTGTAATGTGTACAGATATGATTGATTCTATTAACATTCTGGAAAAACAACTCACAAGCCATATCTTGTCCAGTGAGGTATCACATTTTATTGTATCTAAAATGCCTTTGAGGGGCGCCTGGGTGGCTCAGTTGGTTAAGCGACTGCCTTCGGCTCAGGTCATGATCCTGGAGTCCCGGGATCGAGTCCCGCATCGGGCTCCCTGCTCGGCAGGGAGTCTGCTTCTCCCTCTGCCCCTCCCCCCTCTCATGTGCTCTCTCTCATTCTCTCTCTCTGAAATAAATAAATAAAAATCTTTAAAAAAATAAAAAATAAAATGCCTTTGATGATTAAGATGCCCCTTCATGTCATGTATCATAAAGAAAGAAAAAATATGCCAATTATATATGATATAATGCATCCTTACTGCTTAAATGTTTATTTTATATATATAAAAACAGGTTTTGATATCTATTTAGACACATATTTTATATTTTATCACACTTGGGCATGCAAATAAAGGAGAAGTATAAATAAAATGAATTGGTCAAGATACTCTTAAACTTTTATCACACTGAGTCTATCCTATTTGGAATCACTTTTAAACTTAGAGTTGTCAATGTTCGTGTTTTTCTGAACAACACTGTCTTCTGTGTCATCAAGAGTTTTGGTGATTTAGTAGTTCTTAAAATTATATCCTACCATTATTGTTATGATTTTCTTTCAAGGTATAGATACCCATTCTTCAAATTTTGACTATAGTGCTCTTTTCATCTTTTGAAAAACATTGCACCAGCAGAAGCAATCATAGTTGCATCATGACCACTAACTTTCTAATTGGAATTCTAAGATAAATTATAAGATCTACCATAAAATGAATTCCAATTGCTAGTGCTTTAAAATTAATAAGATGTACTCTATCTCAGTTAATTAGAATCTCACCCAATTACCTTTCTGGAAACCAGCAAAATAAGAAATCTTTATAGCGGTAGTGTATGATAGTGTAAGATATTGACTAAAGAGCATGAGACCTGAGTTCAGAAAGGCTTTGTTTTTCTCTGCTATTGTGTAAACTTGACAATGACAATTTACCTCAGTTTCAGTTTCCCCATACGTAAAGTGAGGATAAAAATGCCTCATCTTTATTACAAGGATGAATTGAGATCCTGTATGTTACAGTATTCACTGGGACTCTTGGGAAATATTAAGTGCTCAATAAATGGTACCAGCGTCAATGAGGATGATGACTCGATTTGCAAGATATATATTTGCAATGCAAAAACTCAACCTTAAAGTTATAGAAAAAAAAGGAAGGAGGGACTTTTACAAAGTTACCTTTGAGAATGTGTGTTAGTCTTGGCCATTAATCAGAGTATCTGAATATATCAGACATAACGAAATTTGAACAATTTATTACCAGTAGACCCTCACTGCAAGAAATATTGTAGGAAGGTCTTCAGGCAGAAGGGAAATGATATCAGATGGAAATAAGGATCTATATAAAGGAATGAAGACTATCAGACATGGTAACAACGTGAATAAACACAAAGTATTTTCTTGTTATTTAAATCACCTTAAAACATGAATATTTTAACATACGTAATCACAATGTTGTATGGGGTGATAATGTGTAAAAGTAACATGGATGACAGCCATAGCACAGGGTTGAGAGTGGAGACATGAAAGACGGATAGTTGGAGTTTCTTATATTATATAAGGTGTACTATCACTTGAAAGCAGACTATGATAAGTTAAAGATGTATAAAGATGTAAATACCTAAAGCCACCTATAACATGATAAAATAAAAAATTGCAGCAAATAAGCCAACAAAAAAGATAAAACAGAATCATAAAAAACTAAAAGGAAGCAGGAAAAGAAGAAAATGGGAGAAAAACAGACTGGAGAATTAGAAATCAAATAGCAAGATGACAGATTAAACATATTAATTGGGGCGCCTGGGTGGCTCAGTCGTTAAGCGTCTGCCTTCGGCTCAGGTCATGATCCCAGGGTCCTGGGATCAAGCCTCGCATCAGGCCCCCTGCTCAGTGGGAGGCCTGCTTCTCCCTCTCTCACTCCTCCTGCTTGTGTTCCCTCTCTCGCTGTGTCTCTCTCTGTCAAATAAATAAATAAAATCTTTAAAAAAAAACATTAATCACATTAAACATAAGTATGGTTTAAACCCTCAATTAAAAAGCAGAAATGGGGGCGCCTGCGGGGGGTGGCGCAGTCAGTTAATTGTCTGTCTTCTGTTCAGGTCATGATCTCAGGGTTGCGGGACCGAGCCCAGCTTCTCCCTCTCCTGCTCCCCCTGCTTGTGTTCTTTCTCTCTGTCAAATGAATAAAAAAAATAAAAGGCAGAAATGGTCAGATTGGATAAAATAAGCAAGACCTAACAATATGCTGTGTACAACAGAGTCACTTGAAACATAAAGACATAGCCACTTTAAAAATGAAGGTTAGATGAAGATATAACATGGAAACAGTAATTAAAAACAAAACAAAAAAACAACCCAGAGTGGTTTAGGAGTAGATTTCAGAGCAAAGACTATTACCAGTGATAAAGAAGGTCATTTCATAATGATAAAGGAATTATTTCATCAAGAGGATATAGCGATCCTAATGTTTATATACCTAATAACAGAACGGCAAACACTGATAGAACTACAAGAAAAAATAGACAATATCACAATTATAGTTGAGATTTCACATCCCCCTCTCAATAACTGACAAAATGAATAGAAAATCAGTATATTTTGAATACTATCAACCAATATGATCTAATCAGTATTTGTTGAACAGTCCATCTAACAATAGAAGTATATTTATTCTTTAAAAATGAACACAAAATATTTACCAAGGTAGATCAGAGGTGGGCCATAAAACAAGTGCAAATAAATTTAAAAGTATTCAAGTCATACAAAATATGTTGTGACAATGGTATTGAGTCAGAAATTAATAAGAGAAAATCTCTGGAGTATAACCAAAGATTTGGAAATCAAATAACATACTTTTGAATAACCTATGGGTCAAACAAGAAATCTAAAGGAAAATTAATATTTTGCACTGAGAGAAAACAAAAGCACAAAGTACAGAATTTATGAGATACTGTTAAAGCAGTACTTAAAGGGATAATTTATAGCATTAAACACTTATATTAGAAAAGAAGGAAGGTCTTAAATCAATGACCTTAGCTTCCACCTTAAAAAACTAGAAAAAGGGAAGTAAGTATAAAATCCAAAGAAAAAGTAATATTAAAGGCTGGACTGGAAATCAATGAAATACAGTATAGAAACACAATAGAGAAAGTAATTGAAATTAAGGGCTGCTTTCTTGAGATTAATTCAATTAAGAAACATCTCGAGAGACTGATGAGAAAAAAAAACAGAAAAGACACAAATTACCAATAACAGAAATCTGAAAGATAATATCACTAATGCTATCCAGATATGACCAAAATAATAAGGGATATTATCAACAACTGTGTTAATAACTTTGACATCTTTAATGAAATAAACAAATTCTTTGGAATGCACAAACTACCAAAGCTTAGTCAGGATGAAATAGATAGCCTGAATATCGCTATACCTAGTAAAGATTTTGAATTTTGAAGTTAAAAACTTTTCCATGAAGAAAACTCTAGGCCCAGATGACTTTACTGGTGGATATTACAAAACATTTGATACCAATTCTATGTGAACTTTTCTATAAAATTGAAGAGGAGGAAATACTTCCCAACCCATTTCATGAGGTGGGTATTACCTTGATACCAAAACTAGACAAAGATATAGGAAGTAAAGAAAACTGCTGACCAAAATCCCTTGTGAACATTGATGAAAAATTCTAAACAAAATTTACACAAATTGAATTCAATAATACATAAAAAGGATGATACATAAGGAGAACAGGGGTCCAATTCCAGAATGCAAGGTTGGTTTAACATTCAAAATCAATCAATATAATGTACCTTATTAACCAACAAAAGAGGAAATCTATTTGACTATCTCATTATTTACAGAACAACATTTAATAAAATCTAACATCAGTTAAGGCTCTTGGTACATTAAGAATGGAGGGAAACTTTCACAACCTAATAAGTTCATCTATATACAACTTATAACTAACATCATTCTTAATTGTGAAAGACTAAATGCTTTTCCCTTAAAATCATTAAGTATAAATGTACATCAGCTTTCACTTCTTGTATTCAACATTTTACTGGGACATGAAAATAAGCAGTGTGTGCTCAGGAGAAATAGAAAGTGGATTTTAGTGACCACATAAATAGTCCTTTTGGCATATATTTGTGATCATGTGCGTGAATAAATGTCTTGCTTTCAGTGTCAGAGACCAGCAACTTAAATCTTACCATTTGCAATCTTTCCCTACTGACCTTGCACATCTCTTAAGCACATGGAGTCCCACTGAATACTTTGTTAAAAAAATTATTTATTTATTTATTTATTTATTTATTTATTTATTTATTTGAGAGAAAGAGAGAGAGCATGCATGCATGAGTGAATGAGGGGGGAGGAGCAGAGGGAGAGGGACAAGCAGACTCCGAGCTGAGTGCTGAGGCCCTGGCAGGTCTCCATCTCAGGACCTTGAGATCATGACCTGAGCCGAAACTAAGAGTTGGACGCTCAACTGACTGAGCTGCCCAAGGTGCCCCATCACTGAATACTTCTTGACTGGTTTGAGTAAATTGAATTCACTAATACATAAAAAGGATGATACATAATGAGTAACAATTAAAGAATGCAAGGTGGGGTGGGGTGGGAGGTGAGTGCAAATGGAGGAATAATTGGAAATTTGACAGAGGAAAAATTTGTGGAAGGTAAATAATACAGACTTGGTGTTACGAGTATAAAGTGATTTCATGATCGGACTGCAGGGGAGATGGTGAGATCGTTATTTAAGACATTTGAGGCTGTGTGCCTGGTATATTGGAGTGGGCAAAAGCTTTGAACCAGTGAGGACTGGGAGAAGGCTACTGATGATGTATTGAGGTCAAATCAGGTTTATTTAGAATATGTATTAGGAGACAGGAAGAGAAAAGTGCTATGTTACTAACCTGCTAAACTTTGCTGCTTCTCCTTTCTAAACAAAGACATCAACTGTTTTTTTGACATGGTATGCAGCAGACTTCTGTTTGTTTATTCTTCACATGCAAATTGCCTCTTGTTTCCAGCCGGTCTGCTCATTTCAAAGCCGACCAGGATAGGTGGGAGGCTTATGGCTTTGTAGCCCCAAATAACAAGGAAATGCTAAAGTTTCTTCATTTTTAGAAGAATTCCATGTGGCGTGCCATGAAATCAAGCTGTCAGTTTGGTGTCAGTCTCTTTTATCATACCAATTGTTTCAGAACTTTCCTTCCACTGAAAGGGTAGTGGAAGTCCATACACCTGAGAAAGGGGTCATTTTGGTGGGGGGAGGGGGCGTCCTACAGTTCCCGTGTGGGTTGGTGGGAGTCTTGGTAACAGTTGTAATGGTTAGTAACACTTGGGTGTTAACCCACCTGCATTGTCTTAAAAAGAGATATCTTTAATCTTTTGATGATGTCTGAGAGGGGAGACAGTGGAAAATCTGCCACTAACTTAGCCGTGGCAGCCCTGTGTGTGTGTGTGTGTGTGTGCATGTGTGCACACATTAGCAAAGGATTTTCTGCACTCCATAGTGGTTATATGAAGGGGAAGTAGATTGAAGTGATTATAAATGTAGACTGCCTAACTACTCTTTGCAATATTGTGATCAACCTTGTATCAAAACATACAAATAAGCTTGCATTTTATGTTTTTTTGTCATTAGAATATCTTTAAAACATTTAAATAGCATTTTCTGCTGTTATAAATGTGCGGTATCTATCATGGCATTTTATCTTTGTATCAATCCTTTGAGGTAAGGAGAATACATTTTTTTCTTTTCTCATTTAATAGGCTAAAGGAAGCAGGATCCAAACAGGGAAAGTGGTTTACTCTGGTTTATACCATATGGTGATTGGTGGTAGAGTTGAGACTATGGATATGTATAGTCTTGCCTCATCTCTAGGGGCAGAAGAGAGGAAGCAGGTGTAGGCAAATCTTAATTGGAATGTGATCCAGTTAATTGGAATGTGGATGACTAGCACATCCCCCCCATTGGGGATCGCTATTAAATATTCAGATTTCTGGGGCGCCTGGGTGGCTCAGTTGGTTAAGCGTCTGCCTTCGGCTCAGGTCATGATTCCGGGGTCCTGGGATGGAGTCCCACATCGGGCTCCCTGCTCAGTGGGAAGCCTGCTTCTCCCTCTCCTACTACCCCTGCTTGTGTTCCTTCTCTCGCTGGGTCTCTTTCTGTCAAATAAATAAACAAAATCTTTAAAAAACATTCAGATTTCTGAGCCCGAGGAAGATCCACTGTCACAATTCCCAGAAACAGTGCCTGAGGATCTGTGTAGAAACTACCTCAGGTGATTTTATGCATACCTAACTAAGTTTGAGAACCACCGGAAAGTAGAGTGCAGCTAGGCCTTGGAGCTGAACAGTTCTAGATTTGAGGCAGAGTTGTTCTACAAAGCTATTTGACACTGAACTTCAGTGTTCTTGTATTTAAAACATGCAATTACGGAAAATTTTTAATGTGCGAGAGGAAATGCAGTGAAAAAGTGATTTCTTAAAAAAATGTTGAGTATAGCTTTATCCCAAATGTGAGTTTGCCCTGTTGCTGAGGGGCAAGTGTAAATTCAAACCCTTTTTGTATTACCCACATAAGACTAAAGGAAGAACATAAAAATTAGTAAAAACAAATACACACTGAAAAATAAGACAAATTGGGCGCCTGGGTGGCTCAGTTGGTTAAGCGACTGCCTTCGGCTCAGGTCATGATCCTGGAGTCCCGGGATCGAGTCCCGCATCGGGCTCCCTGCTCAGCGGGGAGTCTGCTTCTCCCTCTGATCCTCCCCCCTCTTGTGCTCTCTCTCTTTCATTCTCTGTCTCAAATAAATAAATAAAATCTTAAAAAAAAAAAAGAAAAATAAGACAAATTTTGCTATAGGTCATACAAACTTATATAGCTAACTTAAGAACCCATGTGAAAACCATGGGCTCCAAGTTGAGGAGGAAACATAAAACTTCTGAACTTTAGACTTTAGGTTGTTTCTAGCACAATGTAATTCAGCTTGGTTAAATTTTTTTGAAAATTCAATTCCCCTGGCAATCCTAGAAGCAGGACATGAATAACTTTCAAAAGAAAAAAATCTTTGTTGTTTGCATAGCACAGCTTTCCATTTGGTTGGAAAAAATTACTAAAATCTCCCTTGAAAAGCAGTGATTGAAATGTTCTAAAAAATTCAAAGAACTTTTTTGAAAATATCAGCTTCAAAACAGAATTTCTCAAGGTTTTTATAAAATCCAAACACCAAAACACTGATGGGTGCTTTCTTATCTCAGGCCTGTGTGTCATCAGCTGATCTGATGTTCTGAATATTTTGGGGAAAGGAATTTTGTGTGCCGGATTTATCCTAGTGCCTCGGCTGGGATTGGGCCAAAAAACAATGGAAACTTATTTATTTTCATCAGGCAGAGAAGTTAATACGAATAATAAACCTTTCTTGAACCCATAGTTTGGGCCAGACACTGTACCAAGTGCTTGGAAAATATGAAATGAATAAAACAAGATTCCTATCCTGTAAGCATCAACAATTTCTTATTCCTAGTCTATAGAGAAGAAATTGAGATGCTGGGGAATTTATATGAGTATCTATCACTACTTTAGAATCCTTTAGGTGCTCAAAGCATGGAACTACCAACTTGATTTGGGGGATCTTTAGGAATGAAACATTTCCTCTAATATCCATTACCCAAAGAGATGTTTGGTGAGTGGTTTAGGTTTGGTCACCTGGAGAATCAAGAATTTAGGATGCTTTTCTGTTCTGACCTTGACATCTTATGTGAGCATTGACCAGCCTTTTTGACATTTCACCCAAACTTCAGAAAGAGAAATTATTGAGAAAACCTCTATATCATGTTGGGATGTATTTTTGCTGAACCAGCTGGCTAGTTTAATGTTCAAGAGATAGACCAGTGAGGGGAATTGGTTTAATTGATTGTGCCATTCACAAAAGTTGAGAAAATTGATTTAGAAAACAAAGTACACAGAAATGGGAGAAATTTTACTTTGCATATTCTGAGTGAGAGAACAACTCATTTGGAAAAAATTCGAATCAAAGGTGCTAGGTTGATCACTCTCCTACTTGTTCTGCCTGTGAAAAATTCTTTTTTTTTTTTTTTTAAAGATTTTGTTTATTTGAGAGAGAGAGAGAGCACAAGCAGGGGGGAGAGGGAGAAGCACGCTCCCTGATGAACAGAGAGCACGATGCAGGGCTTGATCCCAGGACCCTGAGATCACGACATGAGCCGAAGGCAGATACTTAACAGACTGAGCCACCCAGTTGCCCCCCAAAATTCTTTAAGTATAAATTTAATTCTTCAAATCTGCATTTCAGTGGGTCATCATAGTCCCTTTTATACTACACTTGTTAAGGGTAGCAAATAAACATTTGCACAGCTGATGATGGACAAACCCAACTCAGGAACAGATAACACAGCCTGGCTTCTAAATCAAGAAATATTGCTGAGATGTGACTTCTCCATAATATGCCACAGCTCTGCTTCTACTGATGTTACATACACCATGACTATTTCACAGGAGTACTGGAGACACCTAAATAAATGAGGGAAAGTTCTTTGAAAAATGTGAGAGTCACATGCAGACTTTGTCTATTACTGTAAAGTCCTTAAAAATTGGCATTACATTTAAAATTTCTCTGTGAAGTTGTATCATTAACCTATGATAGCTATATTTGAAGGGGGGAATTTTACCAACAATTAAATCAATGAACTAAAACATTAAATAGAATTTTACATCCCACAAAGCCAAATTTCATTAGATCTTATGAAGAATTGTTTGCTAATTGATTTTCAAACCCAAGCTGAACTTGGTTTCAAGGACTTAAGCAGGTTCTATGAAGCATTATTTCTTCAAATCACTTTGGAATCAAGGGTCAAAAAATTTAGAAAACAATGGTATTCTTTCTTTAAAAATTCACAATGAAAATAAAAATATTATTGACTGAGGAGTCCTGCAAAGAAAAAAGCCATTGTGTTTATTTTTGTTTAACCAACGTTTCTTAAACTTAGTTGATGAGTGGAACCCCCTCTCACTTTTAGTTGGCAGAGGGTAACATCTATTCACATCTGTTTTCTTTTTATTTTAAGTTGGATATAGGCTCATCCAGGGAGTTTAAAAAAGTTAACTAAAGTTGAATATCTTAGGCTTAGGAATTAATTACCTTAGCAATCTTGTATGGACATCTTTTTCTCAAGTTATAATCACTACCATCCCACAGGATTTATGGTGTATAGAACACATTCCCAGAAATACTGGTATCAGGGAATGACTATCTATGCCAGAAATCAGGGTTGCTGAAGGCCTATAGAGATCCTCAGTGATGATCGCATTTAGTTTAGAGATATTATCTGTCCACCAGCAGTAGCTTCTGTCCACAAACTCTCCCAATCATCTTATTTTCAATTACCTGTTGAATCAATGCTGACCACACTAGAAGGCAGATCAAGGGGCAGAATGTTAATTTCTTTGGTTATGAACGTCTTTGTATGCACAACATTCTTTTTACTTTTTCCTCTCCACTAGTTTTTGCTTACCAAATCCTTTTTAAGCCTTGTTATCTTATCTTTCATTCATTCAACAGATATTTGAGCACAGTTTTATGCTCAGAACCACGCTAACTGGTGATATAAGAGATAAATAAGATGTGATCCCTGCCTGAAGGCCTGTGGGTCCAGTAGTGAATGAGAATGAGGCTTTCTTTGCTGTCGAGGAGCTTGTTGTCTGCTTTTGGGCTTCTGGTCCATCCGCCTGGCTGTTATCCCCACTGCAAGCTCTAACACTGATACTTTATCCATTCTTCAGCTATGATTTACATAACTGATTTCTGACTTTCAAATCCTTCGTGCTACATGGTTGCTGACACTCAGTGGGGCATTGACAACTAATTTCTCAGACTTCCTCTAGACCCAGGGTCCTCTCCAACAGGCCCCAGTGTAGCCTCAAGGCTTTCAACCTGTCCTGCTACACGACCACCACAAGTGGAATGAGGAAATGTTTGAAGGTTACGTAACTCCATCAAACAAGCTTTTGGAATTGACTTCCCTCATCTTGTCAAACAGGCTGAATGTCTATCTGACATGGTTTAGGCGTGCCAATGTGAAATATTTTGGTGGGTTTTTGAGCACAGAAAAGATTTTGATGTTTCCTTAGTCTTTTAAGTTGGTGCTAAATTTATTACAGTATTAAACTTGAAGTCTTATTTTACTTAAGCTTTTTGATTTTCATATGTAGTAAATTTTAGCAATTATTTTCAAGGGAGCTTTTGATCAATGTTCAATCAACTTCGATAGAACACAATAAATGCTTTTAATACTCAGTTCATTTTCAAAGTTCTTTAGTTTAACATCCTTAAACATTTAAAACTGTGTTTATAAGTTCAATATATTCAACTTTTTAAAAAAGATTTTATTTATTTATTTAAGAGAGAGAGAGAGAGAGAAAGTGAACATGAGCGAGGGGGAGGGGCAGAAGCAGGCTCCCGGATGACCAGGGAGCCTGATGTGGGGCTCGATCCCAGGACCTGACATAATAACCTGAGCTGAAGGCAGACGCTTAACTGACTGAGCCATCCAGGCGCCCCCTATATTCAACTTTCATTTATAAATACTTCAAATATTCAACTTAGCAAGTAAGATGATTCATGTACTAAATGCCATTATGTCTAACAACTAAAACTTATAAATATAGTGAACCACATTTTTTTATCATTTCAAGAATGTTTACAAACATCATTAAATAAACTTACACCTTTCAACTTGAAATCAGAAAGCTGAAATCAATTATTTAATTACATATTTTGCATATTTGATTATATATTCACGTTTACATATTCAACCACGGGCCTGAATCTTAAAGATATTTATCTAACTTACAAATAGTTTAAATACCAAATCTGCAGAGTAATCTTTACACAAATTATTCACAGGGTTTTGATTTACTTAATACATCTTCTTGAATTAAAAAAAAAAAAGACTTATCAGAGTTATAAGACATTTATCTACCAGTGAACAATTTTATCTTTCTGAGAAAGTTGTGGCTATCAATTCCAGGAAACTTAGGCCCAGGGAATTTTGGCCAGGGCATAAAATCTAGGATTACAGATACACAGGGTAATTCTAATTACAATGCTAACAGATGTATTGAATTCTTGTTTGTGGTCTCCACAACGCTGGTATGCTATAAAGAAGTTAGTCCTATTGTTCATAATCCTGGGTACGAGTTATACCATTAATTGATTTTCTGTCTGAATTGAATAAAGAGAAGTCTTATAACTTCCTCTGCTGCTGGTTTGAACTTGAACCCTCAAAAGACAACTCTGACTCCAAAGGGACCTTTAATGTTATTCCATTGGTTAGTTCACACCCTCGTATAAGTCCTTTTCAACCTCATTTAAATTAAAAAAAATATAATTGTGGCAAAATACATAGAACATAGAATTTATCATCTTAACCATTTTTAAGTGTACAGTTCAATGACATTCAGTACATTCACTTTGTTTTGTTACTTTCTGTTTCTATGAGTTTGATTACCCTAGGTACCCTATATAAGTGGAATCATACCGTATTTATCCTTTAGTGACAGGCTTATTTCACTTAGCATCATGTCCTCAAGGTTTGTCCATGTCATAGTATGTCATTTATTTGTCAATAGACAATTGGGGGTTTCCAACTTCTGGCTATGAACATGGATGGACAAATATCTCTTTGAGTGTCTGCTTCCAATTTTTTGTGTATATACCCAGAAGCAGAATCGCTGAATCATACGTAATTCTATTTTTAATTTTTAAACAAACTGCCATATAGTTTTAACTTCCTTTAATTTTATGTCCTGATTAGGTAAATAGAACTCTGCTCATCCACTGCATCTCCACTTTTTTTTTTTAAACTAATTCTTGTACTGCTTGACTGTATTCATTTAATAATGTTTATTATTTTTTTCTGAGTTTAAGGCCATATTGACTGGATCCTGAACATCTCTCATGGCTTTGCCTTCATTCAGAAGTGGGAAGAAAACCATAGAGCTTTGCTGCTTAAAGCTTATCCATGGACCAGCAGCATGGATATTAGCTGTAAGTTTGTTAGAAATGCAGAGTCTCAGGCCCCATCTCAGACCTACTGAATCAGAACCTGCATTTTAGCGACCTTTCTAGGTGATCATTATTCACTCTAAAATGCATGCATGTGGAGCACCAACTTTGATTTTTTTTTTTTTAACTTTGATTTCTCGTGGCTTTTTATTTTGGAAAATCTGTAAACATTAGAGTGAGCACAGATAATGTTATCTAGTATTTGCTAAGCATTTTTATTCCTTCTGTTGGGTCAGTATCAGATTTCAATGGATTAAGACTATAAGAAAAACCTCTGGTCACGGGTCATGGCACCACTGAGCTCTGGAATCTTCTAGAATTCAGGATGTCTGGGAAATCAATTATTTAGGTGAGATTAAGTGAGGAGTCAGGGACCTGGAAAAACACAGAAGTGAGGGTAGAATATCTGGCAGAGTAAAGAAATTACCAAAATATAGTCAGTTTCTCAAGGGCAGGAATCATGTCTTATTTAAATCTGCATTCTCAGAGCCTAGTATTGTATGTGGTATAGTGTTGAGTAAATATTTGTCCAACTCAGTACTTGCTGAACTAACAAAAACCAAGTCTGAGATCTAGATATGGGGGTCTGTAGTCACAACAGTTGAATGGAGCAGTTATGAAGTCTGTCACAGTGGTACCGTTAACCCTTCTGAAAACTGAGACCCTTCTGAGGGTATATTTGGGCATTTATTCCTGGCTGTACTTTGACCTAAAGCAGCTCTGCCATGGGAGTCTGGAGAATTTTAAGTTCTGACAGTGTGAAGTTGGATTCTAAATAGAAAAAGGTAGTCTTTGGTCTTTAGGAAATCACTTTTTAAAACAGACCAAATGGTTGCAGAGAAAGGTGACCTAGCTTTGAGAAAACCCAATACATAAATATCAGAACTGCCAAAAGAGATCAATGTTACTGTCATGAAACTGCCTTAAATTTCCAACCCCAAACCTCATTTTAAAGTAGTCCTATTTTAAATGTTCTTTTCTTCAGGAGGAACATAAACTCTTTCAGGAAACAGCTCTGGGAACACTGTATTAGGACAGGTTGGGAACTCAAGTTATTACTAGAGTGTTTCTGAAAGAAGATCTATTGGACACACAATTCAAGGTCACCCAGCTACTAATTCTAATAAAAGAAAAACATAGTCAGTGCTTGTAATGTTTCCTTTTAATAAGAAAAAAAAAGAGTAATGTTTTTCTTAAAGATTCTAGTGTTAGATGTTAAAAGTAAGCTTAGACAGTAAGCAGAGAGACTCCTGAGCAAAGAGGGTGTTAGAATTAGAAAAGAAGAGTCTCTTTACTTGGTTCAAGTAGGAAGTGGGACAGAAGAGAAAGCCACCTGTCCAGTAAATTGTAAAGAGGCTGAATGAAGACTTGCCCCAACAGAATGGCTATCTCAAGAAAGTGTTAATACTTTAAGGAATATTGATTCCAGCCCACCCAATTCTTGAAGACTTGACACTTCAATGGTTTTTAAACTACAAGGTAGGGAATTTGACTGCAAGTTAGAATTCAGAATAAATGCTAAAGGAAAGTTAAGGATCGATAAAAAAAGGTAATAGGTATAGGGATTTCCTTTTGCACATTTTTCTCTAAAATGTGTTATTGAAATGCACTAACTCAACTAGTAGTCATTGAATACCCAAGTACTGTGCCAAGGGCTATGGAAGATTAAAATATGGGATTAATATTCAAAAGCTACAACTTCAGGCAATGTGGAAGAGTCACATTTGTGCTGAACACAGAGCATTTCTTGTGTATGGCAGGGGAAGATCACTTCCTACTGGAATGATGATGGAAGAGTGGAAGAGGTGATGCTGAAATTGAGCATTCATTGAAGGATTTTTATAACTAGATAGAGGAGATGACAAAGCATTTTAGATACAAGGAATGAGTGAGCAAAGGCTTATAGTAAGCATTCATTTAGCCCCCTCTATGTACTAGGCATTATATTCTTGCACTAGTTTAAAAAAAAAGATGAATATGATACGGAAGTATAATGAGAAAAAAAACATATGTAAGAAATAGTGAATACGTCAGATTTGACTTGGCAAATGTTTCTTATAGAGGGAAAATGTGGGAGATGAACCTGAGAAGGAAATTGGAGACTGATGATAGAGATCCTTGAATGCTAGACTAAATTTGATTATTAAAGTAGCTAACTATAAAGAGCATGAAAGGTTATATTTCGGTGAGTTAAACGGAAAATGATTCCTAGTTTTGATTTGAATCTCAGAGCAAATATTGGAGGGACCACCACCTGGTGGCAGAGTACTTACATTGCATCATCTGTTATTAAGAGATGCATAAACATTCTGAAGTTTCAAACTGCTAATCTTTATTTATAAAATGATAAAGAAATAAGAGATGATTACTCATTGTGTACGTCTTCTCCACCAGATTCCTTTCTAAAAAGAGAAATCCCTGAGAGCATCTAAAATGATTTTTTTTCTAAAAAATTCAATACACCTTTAAATAGAAAAATGGTGAGAATACTCTTTTTATTTGTCCAAATTACTTTGGCAATTAATTATAATTCCACCAACTGTCTGATGACAACATTAGAAAAGAGATTTAACAATTTTATTTTTGGGGTATTTTAATTTTAAAATACTCTTTGATTGTATTCTTTAGATGTATCTTGATTTGGTGGTGGTTACACATGTGATAAAATTTCATAGAACTACATACACACACACATAAAACTAATGAAATCTGAATATCTGAAGTATCTAAGATCTGAATTAAGTCTGTGATTGTACCAACGTCAGTTTTTGGTTTTAATATTGTGCTATAGTTAAGTGGGATGTTACCATTGGTGGAGATTCAGGGAGAAATTCAGTGAATTCTCTGTAAGATTTTTATGTAACTTAGATAACTATTTAAAAATGAAAACTTATAAGTATCATTTAGCTCACCTTCTACGAACTTTAACTGCAGAAATGAAATATAAAAAGATTTACAAATGACCACGCCTGGGTGCCTCAGTCAGTTGAACTTCTGCCTTTGGCTCAGGTCTTGGTCCCAGGGTCCTGGGATCCAGCCCTGTGTTGGGCTCCCTGCTCAGCAGGGAGACTGCTTCTCCCTCTCCCTCTGCTCCACTCCCTCCCTCTCCCCCTGCTCATGCTCTCTCTCTATCAAATAAATAAATAAAATCTTAAAAAAAGAAGATTTACAAATGACCATTTGTAACTATAAATTCTATCAAAGAAAGAATATATCTTGGAAACTAAAGGATGTTAGGTATAAGCATTATATTAATTTTCTTTCTTAATTAAAAATATACTCACCCAGATTGATGAATTTTGTCCTCACTTATTATTTATAGATTTCTTTTGTCTCTATCAAATAAGTTTATACACTGAATGACATATTAACATTGTAGAAAAATTAGAACAAATCAGACAATAAAAAAATAAAGTAAAGGAATTATTATCACTCAGACCTACTCAAATAGTATAGTTTTTTCATCGATCCATTCATCCATTCAACATTTATGAGCAAGTCTCTGCTCTGGATGTTCTTTGACAATATAGATTAGTGAATGGTGTGGCCTCTGGTGCCTTTTCTAATTTGCACAAAGCCTCCCTAGAGGCCGGCACCGGCTCAAAAGGTAGATATGTACAAGGAACTTACATTAGTAACTATCTCAAAATATTGTTGTCTTAAATGATTTTTTTCTATATGTCTAGCATGCAGTAAGCACTATGGAAGTGTTAGCTATTATTATTTTAAACTACTAGAATTTGTCATAAGCATTTGACCACAAGAAAAGTAGCAGGGCCCGATGATCACAGAATGTAGAATCATAGAACTTTTGTTTTTCATTCGACAAATAATTTTGAGTGCCCTTCACATGCCAGGCACTGTCCTTGGCAATGGGCCTGGGGAAAAAAAATTGTTGCTCCCTCCCACCATTCCTATAATATACTTACATTTATCTGTATTTTGAAAGAACCCACCAAGATTAATGAATCAAATTTATTTTATTTAATGGCTTTAATTAAGTGCATTGTACTGGATGACAAGTGAGAGGGTAGGAGATAGGATGTGCAAAGCTTAAGACTGTCTCTGTTATCCAGGGTTTCTGGTATTAACAGAGGAGACATATTTTCATCAAAATATCAAGACAAAATGATGAAGTGTCAAAACACACAGATAAAAAGTTTAGAGGGGGAAGTAAGTTGTTGCCAGTGGTAAAGAAGCAAATTTTTATGGAACAGAGAGGACTTGAGCTGGGACTTAGAGAATGTATACATCATATTCTGCTCTGAAACGACTTTCTGGATATGTGGCACAAACTAGTTAGCCGCTCCCTAAATCTACCTCTCTTCCTCTCAGGAGCAGAGCAAAAGTTATACATAACACTTTCAGTCCTAGCCTATGGAAACTCCCATTTGATGCTCCATGTGCCTTGTTTTCTCCAAATTTTCACTGAATGGTGGCACTAAGGGCAACCAAGGGCAACAATGGAAGCCACATGTCGAAGTCAGTGGAGACCCCATTAGCCCGCGTCCCTCAATGACCACATGGAGCAGAATTTTTCCCTCCCCCCCCCAACTACTGGTCTTTACTTGAATGAAAAATCAACTGTCTTCTCATCTGTTTCTGGGTTTGCCTGTTATAGCAGCCGGCTTTAACATACTATGTAACATGACCAGATTGACTTTAAAATTTTTTAGCACTTTTGACAGTGTAAAAGTCAATATAATACAACATGCAAACTCTGAATCAGCTGAAAATATCCAGTCTACACTGAGGTTATAGTGAGGTTGCCAGGGGAGGGAGATGGGGGGTGGTGGGGTGGGGGGCTCCTCTATAGTCATTAACAGATTCCAATAAATTCGGAACTGAAGATTATGTGCATGAATCTTTTGTTTAACAGATATAGATACACATGAGAGAAAAGACGATACTAAATGACTTGCCTAGTATCTTAACTGGGGTATGTGGAAATGCCTCTTGCCCTGCACAAGAGCATGTTTGACTCCTAACACCTGGGCTGGTTCACTTTCCATTGTTTTGTTTTATTTTATTTTATTTATTTTTAAATATTTTATTTATTCATTTGACAGAGAGATAGAGCACAAGTAGGCAGAGCGGCAAGCAGAGGGAGAGGGAGAAGCAGACTCCCCGCGGAGCAAGGAGCCCGATGCGGGGCTCGATCCCAGGACCCTGGGATCATGACCTGAGCCGAAGGCAGACGCTTAACGACTAAGCCACCCAGGCCCCCCATCCATTATTTTAAATAACTGTTAAGTCTCATCTAAATTATGTTTTAACTCATGTACCAGTGGTAAAACTAAAAAAGCAATTTCATCATCCTCTTTTTAACAATGACTGTACTTAATACGTGGTTGTCACCTCTACTTTATCTTCCCTGGCTATAATTCAGAGTCCATTAAAATCCTCGATGAAATTTGTCAAATAAAGCTCACCAGTTTATAAATACAAATGTTCACAAGTTTTCCTTTTGGTGTGAATCTAGCTCTCTCTTTGACTTTATGGGCCTCAGGCAGTCATGCGGATGGTTTTTTTATACATCACAGCTTATGACATGGCTGAATAAAGAGCAGTTAGTGGCTGATGGGTTATAGTGTAGATTACGTGCAGGTGCTAACTGACCATAACTGGGCAAATGGTCACAGCTGGATCACAAGGAATCAGATAAGGACAGTGATAGCAGAAGCCCGGACTCAGGACTTTAAATTAGGACTCCTTATGTTCCCATTGCTTAGTACCAGTACTGACTCTTGATCTTTGGAAGATACTGAGCCTGTAAGCAAAAGAAGAAGGTTTGAACTTGGGGTAGAGAAATGCGAGACTCCATCTGACATAACTGACACACTTTCCCTTTTTTTCCTGGAAGTGCTTCTTCATTTAGACAAAGCCCCAATGTCTTTGGTCTTAAAATGAGTTGGGTAGCCTCCTGGTGCTTACCACTGGCTGTGTTCTTACACCTACTGTACCGAAAGAGGAGGCAGAGTAAACCTACCCATACACACCCCAGCCCAGGCCCTCTCTTGAGTCCTTGTCAATATCCTTGGGAACAGTTGAAAAGGCTCCATAACAACAAAAGGAACTAAGATGGAAATCTGAAGGGATTATTTGCAAGTACAGTTCCTAACAAGGAAGGTTTAGTTTTTGAGTTCTGCTTAGGAACGCCGTGGAAGGTAATATGACTTGAGGCTATGGAGGCACTTGTGTTTTTGGATGTCAGATGGGTGCTGAAGACAGAGATCCAGGTCTTGCTGACTTTCCGTGTGTCACCTAGAGAGTTGATGGACAGACAGATGCCCCATATTCTTCATGTTTTTGTTCCGAGAAAGAGTACTGCCCAAGCCACATCCTGTTCCGATGCTGCATCTAAGAGGACATGTGTCGCTACCACACTAATTAGGAAGGGCCCCTTCCAGCGGCCGGACTCCTACTTGCTCTGATCATGCTGTTAACCGGCCAAGGATCTAGCCCTGCCAAGTGGACCACAAAAGGAGAGATGCTCTTTTTTTTTTTTTTTCCATCCAAGTGGAAAAGATGCCTGTGGTAAGCTCTTCCATGTTAGAAATTCACTCTTGCATATCTTATGTCTCTCAACGATACCTCCAAGGATTTCATTTCTTTAGACCTTAAGAGATCTTTGAGGAGATAAAGCGTGAGGATTATCAGGCAGTCACTTGAAGAACAATCGACTAAGGCAGCAGCATCAGAACCCACATGGTGTCCGCACACATCAATGCCTTTGTTATGATAGCAGATCACTGTAATTTTCAAATGTTGTAATTTGGCAAATTGGATCTTCAAATGGGTGAATAAGTTCACCTTAAAAAAAAAAATAGTACTCTCACACAGAGACTGATTGCTCATTTTTGTAGTTTCTCTTCTCGGGAGTGTTTGTTGTGTGTGTTTAATGCTCTACCCTTTGTTTCCCCAGCCCCGTCGGAAGTGTGCTACTCTGCTGGTTTCTTTGATAGCTTTGCTCACTGAGGCAGAGCAGCCCCTGAAACTGTTCAATATATCTGACCAGCAGCTAGACTCAAGTGGAGCGGAAAGACCCCGGGAACATGCTCCCTCCTCCCTGTTTCCGAGGTGTGGCTGCCGCTGCTGGAAATGCATCACCTTTTACCTGTTTAAAGTTTATGTCGTCAAAGACAATCACATTGTTTTCACACGCAGAATGATTTTTTTCTTCCTTTAGTTAGCAGAATTAAATAACCGAATCATGAATAACTTATTTGCCAGATTATTTTAAGATTCACGTGCTATATTTTTGAGGCAAAGGAAAGACATAACATTAATTTCAGCACAAGTTATAAAAAATATAATGCTGGGGGGGCACCTGGGTGGCTCAGTCGTTAGGCGTCTGCCTTCGGCTCAGGTTATGGTCCCGGGGTCCTGGGATCGAGCCCCACATCGGGCTCCCTGCTCTGTGGGAGGCCTGCTTCTCCCTCTCCCACTCCCCCTGCTTGTGTTCCCTCTTTCGCTGTGTCTCTCTCTCTGTCAAATAAATAAATAAAATCTTAAAAAAAAAAAAAATATAATGCTGGGGCTGTGATGACTCACTATAGTTAAAGTGATCTTCATGGTTCATTTAAAGAGAATAAGCTATAATATTTAGTGCTTAACCAAAGATAGTCTAAAATGACTCACCTTTTGTAATATTAGCAAATGTTATATCCTATATATATCTAATCAATAAGGGATTGTTAATGCTGAGGACTACTTTTGTCCTTGCTTATATTCCAACCTCTCTCTTTCAATAAATTCTTCCTGTTGCCTTTAAAATTCTCATATTTCCCACTGAAAATAAATTACTGAACACTTAATTTCTTTCCTTTAGCAGCAAATCTACCTCTTTCTCTTCAAATGTAAACTTCACAAAGTGTTGTCTGCATTGTTTCCTTTTTAATGAATCTATTAATCCAACAAACATTTATTTAATAGCTACTCTACACCATATAGTGTTCTAAAATTAATTTGAGGGGTGCCTGGCTGGCTCAATTGGTGGAGCATACGACTCTTGATCTCGGGGTTATAAGTTTGAGCCCCACCTTGGGTGTAGGATTACTTAAAAATGAAATCTTTAAAAAAATAAAACTAAATTAAGTTGAGATTTCTGATCATCAAGACAGTATAAAGAATTCAAAGTGATTTTGGGGGGGATGAAACTTAATTCAAGTTTTTCCATCCAAGCTATAAATGCAAATAACATATAATGGCTGTCAATGAAGGCTTTCTCTTGACTCTTGTCTTATTTAGCATATTCTTATTTTTTCTTTTTTTCTTTACTGTTTCAATCAACCCTTATTTACTGTGACAGCCAACTCAGTCTATGTCTGTCAACATTATACTTTAGTGTTTTTTGTCTATGTTATGTAATCTCTTAGGCCCCTTGAACCATATGACAGATACAGAGATATCTTGCTCTTTGGGGGGAAGTAGACTTGCATAAGGTGTGAAGAATATGACTCTCTCATTTTTTTTTTTTTGACTCCCTCATTTCTGTAGGGAGAGAAGTTCTCTGTGAAGTGTATAGATGATATTTCTAAAGAGTTACCAAGAGCCTTGTATATGTATGTGAGTTAGAAATATGGTTTCTCGCTCAACCTTCAATGATTCCTTTGCCTCCCCTGAGGTTACTGTTTGCACAACACAGTAAAAATGTGGATGGGAAGTAATTCCATACTGCAGTTCAGTATATGCCAAAATATAGATTTTCTGCCTTTACATACTCGAGAAGTACTGCTTTTGTCAGTGTCTAGGGAGTTTAGATGAATATATAACACCAGCTTAGCTGTAATAGTTACTTCTGGCAAATGTGAGGGCTCTATAACTCCCATTTTCAGGAGTCTGGTGTTTTAGCACAAATCTAGGGATGCTTAGAACGCGGGTGTTATGTATCCCATTAAGGGGAAGAACTCCTCCATGATCCTGACCTCCTTATTTCTGTAAAATAAATCCATCCTAGGGTCTTTTCCTTCAAGACTTTGCCGTGATCCACTGCTCAGGACCCTAATGGGTGACTGATATCTGACAACCTTGCAGGAAACATAACTGTTTTAAGCAAGATGGGTTTAGATGACCTTAGGGATGGAATATTAAGGGTGTGACAAGCTATAGTGAGTTTTTAAAATTTGTTGGGGGATATTTAGTGCCCTTGAAATTGTAAGTCATAAATCAACTGTGCATGTGCTGGCTTTGCTAGAACATTAGATACTGTCAAAACATACAAAGTAACAAACACAGCCCTCAAACTTAAGGCTGTTGATAATATGTTAACTATATTGGTTCTCTAGAGCTATATATCCCTGCATTCTCTTAAAGACAAGTTATATATGCACTGGTAAATGATTTACAACCATTAGTGTGCTCAGCTCTATGCAAAGTACTTACTCTGTAAAATAATAACAGAGCACAAACCCCCACAAAAAAGCTTTTTATGAGTATTTTTTCTATTTATTTGAAGCACAGTAAAAAAAAATTGTACACTTTAGGGCGCCTGGGTGGCTCAGTTGGTTAAGCGACTGCCTTCGACTCAGGTCATGATCCTGGAGTCCCTGGATCGAGTCCCGCATCGGGCTCCCTGCTCGGCAGGGAGTCTGCTTCTCCCTCCCCCCTCTCATGTGCTCTCTCTCATTCTCTCTCTCTCTCAAATAAATAAATAAAATCTTTAAAAAAAATTGTACACTTTAAAAATTCAGTGGCATGAGGAACACTGCGATAACTTGAGGGACATTATATAGTTAAAAAAAAAAAAAGGGAAACAAAAAGGAAAAAGAATTCCCGTGTTTGAAACACTGCAAGACATAATTATACCTGTTCAGACCATTTACAAATATTAGATCAATAAACTGCTAACATCCATAAAAAGGTAGTTTTCTTACTAAAATGCAAGAATTTAAATGATGGGTATCTAAACCAGAAATAAAAAAGCATTTGAAATGGAGTCAGATCATGTTACATGGAGGCCATTTGACTAAAAGCAAAGTGTGCAGGCTTCTAAAAACTTTTACTAGAAAATCACTAAATAATCTCCTGGTTGTTCAACCTTATCAAGGTTTTTGATCATCTGAGGTCAGGAGGTTATATGGAACAAAATGACTTTTTACTCACTGCTGTGGCTGGGTGGGTGTGGCTGGGTGGGATGTCTTGTGAGCTGGGTCAGTGTCCCAAAGGATCCCAAATACACAAGATCACATGAGATAAAGTAGCTAAAACTTTTAAAGCTTTTAGCAGAATGTCTGGATCATGGTAAACACTCGATAAATGTATAAATTTTAGATTTTAAAAAGTTTCTCACAACATACAACATATGAACTTGGACTTGAGGGATGGCAATATTTTGATGAATTTACTCTGCTATTTTTGCATATAATAGGCTCTCACTAAATGGTTCATACATAAATCTACACTGGTTAGGGCACCACTAGCCTCTGTAATAAACACACTTCAAAGTTTCAGAGATTTTCCCAATAAAAGCTTATTTTTTTGCATGTATACGAAACCAATGCAGGTGTTCTTTTTTCTTTTTTAGGATTTTATTTATTTGAGAGAGAGAGAGAGAGAGAGATAGTGATAGAGAGCATGAGTGGGGAGGAGAGGGAGAAGCAGGCTCCCCACTGAGCGGGGAGCCCGACTCAGGGCTCCATCCCAGGACCCCGACTGAGGGCTCCATCCCAGGACCCCGAGATCATGACCTGAGCGGAAGGCAGATGCTTAACTGACTGAACCACCCAGGCACCCCAGTGCAGGTGTTCTTGCTTGGTGTGTGAGATATCCCCCCCATGTGGTGTTTCAGGGACTCTGTCTCCTACTACCTTGTGTCTGTGCTATTCCCTGGGGCCTCAGACTCTTCATTCAGCAGACAGATGGGTAGAGTGAGGAGAGAGAACTTACATTCACTCTTAATTATTTGGAAGCAGCACATACTGTTTCTATTATGACATTGTCAAGAACTAGTCACATGGCTCCTTAACATACAAAGAACCTGAAAAAAATTGTCCTTGCCTGGACAGCTGATTCTTAGGACAGTCAACACTCTGGAAAGGGGTACAGAAATTTTTGGTGAACCACTCAGTGATTTCTGCTATAGGATTATCATAGAAAGTTTCTGGAATATGAACTGATAAATCTGAAGAAGTGGAAATGTAATTTGTATTGACTCACATAACTGAGTCTCATTTAACACTTAACACCGTTTTATCAGTCCTCTGACTTGGAGCTTTAGATGTTGCATGGACTGGATATTAGTGAGTACCATTTCATGAAGTACCACCTACTCTAGTTGGATCAGTCACTAACATATTTTAAGGATCTATGTTGTTCTTTGATGTTTTTCTGAATCCTTTTTTATGTTATGAAGCCTGCTAGTTAAGCTCAAGGCTACTAAACATGTAGGCTTGGGGTTTGACTGGGGAGAAAATCAAATAATTTATTTTTATTGAAGTTCAACCTTGGTCATCTATGTCATTAGATCAGACTCCCAGAAGCTCATCTCTACCTCTGTTTCCTCTAGGCTAGATTATACAAATCCCTGCTTGCTGGCCACTGAGTAAATTGCTCTTTGAACTTGCATTTTTTTTTTTTTTTATGTTCATCTGCTATTCTGTCTTATGTGGGGGAGCCATATTTTGCTACCATTATTTCATGTCATTATTACTGCTATATGCTAAACTGTGAGTGAATATCATAATTTGAAGTTTCTATTATCAGAATAATATGCATATTTATTCAAAGAAATAAAATATTTCAAGAAAAAATGACATTGAAATGAATTCCAAACTCATATTTTATTTCTTATTCAATGAACAAGGCAAATTGAGTTATTCCCTGAGTTTAATGGGCATACTTGTTTGACATCTTTCTTAATTTCCTTGCATGATGTTCTACCAACTATGATGCATTCTAACTCTTTTTTTTTTAAAGTTTTTATTTAAATTCCAGCTAACCTACAGTGTAATAGTAGTTTCAGGTGTACAAATAATGATTCAATACTTTCATGCTACATCCAGTGCTCCATTCTAACTAATTCTTAAGAAAGACAAGCCCATAGTATAAAAATAAGGAATTAAAAAAAGAAACTACTTTTACTTATATGCAATTTGGTATTATTGGTTTTATTAAGTCATAACCTGCACTCACTCTCAGATTATTTTTCTTAGTGCATTTGTCCTGATTCCCAATTCTGGATTCCTCTTTCTCTACCCAGTTGGCTGGGAAATGTCGATGACATTCCTCCCCTTGTGTCCTGGGCTGGGGAGAAATAACAAATCATAGGCTTGACAAGTAGTTTGCCTGATGATTTCAAAGCTGGTTAAAGAATTGTTAATTGTAATGGTTAATTTTATGTCAACTTGGCTGGGCCATGGTGGCCAGGTATTTGGTCAAACATTATTCTGGATGTTTCTGTGAATGTATTTTTGAATGAGATTAACATTTAAATGGGTAGGCATCATCCAGTCAGTTGAAGGCCTTGATAGAACAGAGACTTAACTCCTCTAAAGAAGAGGGATTTCTGCCAGCAGAATGCCTTTGGACTTTAACTGTGACTCTTCTCTGAGTCTCCAACCTGCTGGCTTAACTTATCAGATTTTGGACTCACCCCAGCCTCCACAGACCCATGAGCCAATTCCTTAAACTCTCTCTTTCTCTGTGAATACACACACACACACACACACACACACACACACACACACACACACTATCATGCACCAAACTGAATAGTTAAAACTTTAAAATTCTAGTTTTGGTTACTAGGAAGGTATTTATAACTAAAGTCTATTATTTGATATTATTGAGAAATAGGTTATTCTGGATAATTGGGCATTTTATTTAACAGAATATGTATAAATAGTATGTACATACAATCCACATACAAATTTTTTTTTGGAATTTAGATATTTTGTAAGAGTTTACATTTGTAGGTAAAAGTAAACAGTTTTGAAATGATACACGGTTTTAAAATCAATATTTAGATCTATAAATATAATAAATATGAATAATGACAATAAATTAATAAATCTAGTACTAATTCTGGCTCAGTGACCTAACCTTTTTAAGAGAAAAAAACTTTTGTAAGCTCTAATAATAGTTCAGTCATGTTATGTGTTGTGATTACTTCTCTTCCTCACATAGCTTCTTGCTTCCTCTTGTGTTTGTAATTGTCATGTTATTTCCTTAATTTTCTATGTATCTGCCATTGATCCATCTTCAAACTCTCTCCCATTTACATAAATGTAAACATCAGTCTTTTAATAGATTAAAGCACAGTGGGTGTACTACTGATTCCTTCTTCAAGAAATCGCTGTTACAGCTTTCTGGAATGCAACCTGTTCCACTATGCGTTGGCTACTTGCTGGGTCTGATAGGATTCTTCTGAGATTTCTCTTGTTTTAGATCTTCTGGTTCCGAGGTCCTGTATCTTCCTTTTTCTTAGTTACTGTGTCATTTTTACAAGTACATTCTCTAGTTGCTTCCTAAGAAAGTACCTGTGGGCTTATATTTGCTGAGATCTTGAATGCTCAATATTAATTTAATCTACTGTCATAACTGGAGTTTAAGAATAGATTTCTTGGTTGGAAATCACTTGAGAATTTTGAAAACATGCTTCACTGTCTTCTAGCTCTTTGGTCCTTTCTATAAAACCCATTTTCCTATTTTCTTCTAGAAGCTGAAAGAATTTTCTGAAATTTGATGTGGCTTTATTTTGATCCACTGTGTTTGGCATTTGGTGGATTTATTCAACCTAGAATCTTATGTTTTCCAAGTTTGGGAAATTAGAAAAAAATTATTTCTTTGATCTCCCTCCTTCCATTCTCCCCCTTTATTCTCCCTGCCTGAGATTCTTGTTATTTGGATGTGTAATCTCCTGAACTGGCTCCCAAATTTTTGGTTTAAATTATTATACCTTTCTTTCTTTCTTTCTTCTTCTTCTTCTTCTTCTTGCTTTATTTTTTTGGGGGGGTGTCTCAAGTTTATTTATCTTTAAACTCTTAAATTAAGTTTTTCATTTTTTCTATTATTATTATTATTATTCTGCTTGATGTTTAAGATATAAGCTTATTTCTTTGGGGATAGTTTTCATATCCCTGAATATACTCTATTCTTGAAGTCGTTTTTTCTCTTGGTTTGTTGTGGTCTCTGTCTTTTAAAATAAAGCATTTCCTCAAATGGTTATCCTTGTCTGTTTATTTTGGGGAGTCATAATTTTTTAGTATTTTTATGAAAAGTGTAACAAAAGTCATACTGGCATGCATTCTTTTTTATTTTGAAAGAGCGGCATTAACAGAAATGGAAAAATTAGAATTAAAAAAGTATAAAACACAATGACCCAGGCAAGGTAAATTTTTCAGAGAAATAAACTTTTTTTCCTGGTGCTCTATGTCACTTCCATTTTCCAGTTACAGAGATATAAAATTTCCCATTCACTCTCATAGTTGGAGAAGATGTTACCCTTTGGTAGGTGGTTTAACTGGTTTGGGTTATGAATTGTCAGTGGGAGAATGTGCCAAGGTCTTGAGTTGCCCTAAGACAGAGTTGGGCAGGGGTGCCTGGGTGGCTCAGTTAGTTAGGCTGCTGACTCTTGATTTCAGCTTGGGTCGTGATCTTGGGGTCATGAAATCAGGCTCTGCACTGGGTGTGGAACCTGCTTGGGATTCTCTTTCTCCCTCTGCTCCCCCTTCTCCCACTCATGCATGTGCATGTACGCACTCTCTGTGTCTCTAAAAATAAAAAAAATAAAAAAAAGAGTTGGGCATATATAATGAAATAGTCAGGCAACAAGTAGTCAGGCAGAATAGGTGAAAATCATATAATTCACTATATCCAGGCAAGTAGACAAGGTTCAGAGGTCAAAAGATCAAAGAGCAACATGAGACTTCTGGTTCTACTTCCCTCTTGTAGTGGGCATCCCTGTGCCTGTGAGTATTTATCATGGGCCCGGAATTGGTCAGAAGTCTATGGTTCAACCCTGCTCCTCACTGAGGCAGGATAATGATATTTAGATTCATTTAACATTCATTCAACAATTACTTGTCGCACACTGACTCTGGACCTGGTATTCTGTGAAACACTATTGATAACAGTGAAGAACAAAACACATGGACACTATCTTCAAAGGTTTATGATATAATGGCAAAGAAAAATAATAATCAAAGACACAGATAACAAGCAAAGGCTTGGATAGCACAATTAAGGAAAAATATAGAATGCTGTCTTATGTCAGGTTCCCTAGAAACAGCCTGAGATCAGAACACTTGTGCAAGTTACTTTTTAAGGGAGTGCACTCAGGGAAACTAGAGAGAGGGAAGCAGGGTAAACAGAGAAGAAAGCTAAGCAAGATGTGGTCTCAGCTGGAGACTGGTTTGAGCCTGAGCTTACAGGGCACTTTAGAGTATGAATGACACCACCAACTTGGTCCCACATTGTGGAGGCAAGCCTTTTGTAATTCTGATCAGTCAGTCATTGGGTTAGGGCTGCCAGGTAGAGTGGGGGTGGCAAGAGTGTGGGAGGAGCATACTTTGTATTTTATTTGGCTTTTTTAGTTGAAAAATATATGTAAATACGGTAAAAAAAAAAAAAAAGCATTAACCTTTTTTAAAAAAAAAAAGAAGAGGCACATCATGAAAACCATTTGTCTTCTACCCTAGCCCATGACTTACTCAGTCTACTTGCAAATATTCTAAAAACATTACATGCATATGCAAACATACATATGTGTGTGAATATATTTGTGTATTTCTTTTTTTAAAACATATTAACCATTTAAAAGGTACATTTCAGTAGCATTAAGTATATTCACATTGTTGTGAAATAGATCTCTCAAACTTCCTTACCTTGCAAATCTGAAACTCTATGCCCATTACACAATTTCCCTTTCTCCTTTCCTCTCAGCCTCTGGTAACCATCATCCTACTATCTGTTTCTGTGAATTTGACTACTTTAGATACCTCATATAAGTGGAATCAATAGTATTTGTCTTTTTGTTTCTGGCTTATTTTACTTAGGATAATGTCCTCAAGGTTAATCTTATGTTGTAGCATGTCATAAGATTTTTCTTCTTTCAAGGCTGAATAATATTCCATTGTATGTATAGGCAACTTTGTGCTTATCCATTTATCCATAGATAGATATTTCATTTGCTTCCGCTTCTTGGCTATTGTAAATAACACTGTCATGAATACAGGTGTACAGATATCTCTTAGAGACCCTGCTTTTGATTTTTTGGATGTATACCTAGAAGTGGGATTGCTGGATCATATAGCAGTTCTACTTTTAATTGTTTGAGGAAATTCCATATTGTTTTCCATAGTGATTGCCCCATTTTACAATCTCACCAAGAGTGCACACGGGTTGTTACTTCAACGCTTGTTATTTATTTTCTTTTCTTTTCTTTTTTTTTTAAGATTTTATTTATTTATTTGACAGAGAGAGACAGTGAGAGAGGGAACACAAGCAGGGGGAGTGGGAGAGGGAGAAGCAGGCTTCCCGCGGAGCAGGGAGCCCGATGCGGGGCTCGATCCCAGGACCCTGGGATCATGACCTGAGCCGAAGGTAGACACTTAACCGACTGAACCACCCAGGCGCCCCTATTTATTTTCTTATAGTAGCCATCTTAATGGGTGTGAGGTGATGGCTGCTTACGTTGAAACATGGGAAATAAAATAACTGAATGGAAGCTCTAGCCACATGTATGTGGCTAGTAGGCTTTGGGCTTTGTTCTAGCATGATCTGTCTGAGCCGTTTTCAGCAAGAAGTCTTGGATGTCAATATGTTTATGTCTTTTCTCATGGGCCAACCATGTCCCCCTTGAGTACTTTCAGTCTTAAGTATGGTAATTTACATCTGGCTGCTTGTGTCCTGAGGGCCAATATAGGGAAGAGAGGTAGAGGTTTCAACATTCAGTATATAAACTTTATTTATTGCCCTGCTCCAGTTATGTGTGATGTCTCCACATCCAGGAATCCAGACAGCAAACCTCCATTCTTCTGCTGAGCAGTTACTTGCTTGGAAAGAGCTGGTGAGATGGGGCAGAGGAAGAACTACTTAGACAGACTTTCATCTAAACCTTTGTTTTAAACCTCATTCTTACTTCCTGGGGTAGCTTGGGTGACAATTCCTGAACTTTGTGGGATTCCACTGTGTAAATTGGATTGTATCTCAGTTTTTTCCCACGGTTAACTGAAGACTCAGCTTCCTTGGGTCTTATAAACCAGTTAAAATACATACAGTTTGATTTCCAGCTCCAAAAATAATGTTATTCTTCTTAAATCTTTTACTTTTTTTTTTTTTTTGCACATTTATATTTAATTAAAACCTGTGCCATTAATTCAGTGACTTTTTAAGAGAGGTGGTAGGAGTAGTGACATTAAATAAAAAAAGTCCAGGAGCTTAACAGGATTTTATTAGTGTTGTTCCAACCATTAAGTGAAAAGTGATCCCTAGGGGTGCCTGGGTGGTCCAGTGGGTTAAGTGTAGGACTCTTGGTTTTGGGTCAGGTCATGATCTCAGGGTCGTCTGAGCCCCATATTGGGCCCCAGGCTCAGTTTGGGGTCTGCTTGGGATTCTCTCTCTCTCCTTCTTCCCCTCTCCATGCTCTCTGTCACACGTGAGCTCTCTCTCTCCAAAATGAATAAATAAAATCTTAAAAAAAAAAAAGTGATCCCAATCTCACTTTTGTGTTACAGAAGACTGATGCCCCCAGGTCCACGAATAGGTTGTTAGGTTAAGGTTTCCTTGAGTGCACACGAGTAGACCTGATCTGAAGATACATGAAATGGACCAGTTTCAGGAAAATTCTCCCTCCCTAACTCTTGCAAATCTCAGATTCTCTTTGCCACTTCATTTTGGGCAGCTGGTACGATGACCTTTCAAGTGTCCCAAGCTGTGGGACTTGGTACTCATCCAGACCTTCAGTCTTACATGTTCTGTCTTCTAGTCCTTCCCAGTGCTACTTTCCAAAGGTTCCCTTAGGGGCTTAGGGCTATTTAAATAAATGAATCTCGCATCATATGTTAGTTGGCTCCCATATTACCATTTCCACATAATACCTTGTGTAGTTAAATGAACCTGGACAACTCTTAAAACATACTCTTCATGTTGGATTATTATCAGTTATAGGATAATAGGGCAAATGATGTTTGGCCAGAGACTCAAATCAGAGCCCAGGGATCATAGATCTATCATGTTTATGCTTTAGAACCGCCCTATATGTGGAAATAAATTCCAAAATGGCAGTCACTGAGGAATGTGCATAGTTTTTTGACTATTTTGTTTACTGACAGAAACAATATCACAGGGTAGAAAAAAAATTATTTATTTATTTTAAAGATTTTGTTTATTTATTTGACAGAGAGAGACACAGCGAGAGAGGGAACACAAGCAGGGGGAGTGGAAGAGGGAGAAGCAGGCCTCCCACTGAGCAGGGAGCCCGATGTGAGGCTCGATCCCAGGACCCTGAGATCATGACCTGAGCCGAAGGCAGACGCTTAACGACTGAGCCACCCAGGCGCCACCAGAAAAAAAATTTAAATATAGTAAGAGTCACACATGATTTCATTATCACTCTAAAACAGAAGCTCTAATTTTTCTATTAAAGTTATAGTTGTACAATATGTTTCTTTACATTCTAAATATATTCACTTAACATTGTCTATTATATCATAATCATTTCCTTGTTCCTTAGAAGTCTTTATAATCCTAAAAAGAAGCCTTTATAATCATAGCCATAAAATTTTCTATGGAGTGACTGTACCATAATTGATTTAACTATCCTCTCATTATTGGTAATTCAAACTATTTCCAATTATTTCTCTATTATATAGTGTATCAATCAGGGTTTTACCATTAACATCAAAACCATTCTAAGTATTGAAAACGGAGAACCTGGTGTATGAAATTGATTATTCAGGTGCTGGAAGCACTAGGGACAGAGGGTGATGAGGTATTCCCGAAATTAGCAAGGGCGCACTGTCACTTCTATCCCCAGGCTGGGGACAAAGGACAATGGGGTGATGTTCACTAATCAGCTCAGGGGCTGAAGTCACCCTATTAAAGTTGGAACCATTGTGGAGACTCAGACGCAGAGGATGGGCACACAGAGAACAACCCTGGCATCCATTTTTCACTATTGCCTCTGTCATACTGTGATTTATACTAAGAGATAGATATTTGGTTTTCCTCCCCATTTCTGACACAGAGCTCCTAAAATGTTTGGAATTTCCTTGGTGATAAGAGTTATAAAGGTGTTTTTGTTATGTTAATGAGGCGGCTAGGGTCCCCCACCTCAGGATAGGGTTGGTTGCCGGGAGACGAACCATGTGATCGGAGGGTTGGAAAGTGCAGTCCCACACCCTGACCTCTGGGGAATGAAGAGGGACTGGAGGTTGATTCAACTCCCAATGGCCAATGATTTAATTAATTATGACTATATAACGAAGCCTCCATAAAAGCCCAAAAGGAGCGCTTCCGGGTTGGTGAACCCTAGGGGGTTCTGTGAGAGTGGCAAGCCTGGAGAGGTCATGGAAGCTCCATACCCCTTCCCCAGTCCTTGACCTGTGCATCTCTTTCATCTGGCTGATCCTGAGTTACATCCTTCTGTAAGAAACCGGTCATCTGGTAAGTGAAACATTTCTCTGAGTTCTATGAACCACTCTAGCAAATTAATTGAAGCTGAGGAGGAGATTGGGGGAACATCTAACTTACAGCCAGTCAATTAGAAGTACAGGTAACAACCTGGACCTGCTTTGGAGGGGGTCCTTGGAACCTCTAATTTGTAGCCAGTTGGTCAGGAGCACAGGTAACAGTGTGGGCTTGCTAGTGACATCTGAATTGGCAGGGCACGGCGGCGGGGGGGGGGGGCAGTTTTGCTGGACTGAGCCTTCAGCTGTGGAATCCGATGCTATCCCCAGATGGATAGTGTCAGAATTGAGTTGAATTTTTGGACACCCCGTTGGTGTTCTGAGAATTGCTTGTTGGTGTGGGGAACCCCACCCCCCCCACATTGGAATTGGTACCAGGAGCCCTAAACAGCCTCCCCCTGGCATAATCAAGCTGGCAGCCAGCTGACACTAGAGGCTGAAAGTCCAGTCTGTATTTCAGTCAGGTCTCCTGAGTTACAGAATTAAACAGGGGATGTGTGAAGATTAAGTCTGAGGAAAATCAGATCTATATAACCAGCATATATAATTTATGAAATTTTTAGACGACGAAAAGACACTGATTTTCTTTTGCATGTTCATTGTCTATAAAGTAAATCTATTCCAAGATATTAAAACAAGATTGTCTATAGACTCCATTATTTAAAAGGCAACTCTGGGGGTGCCTGGGTGGCTCAGTTGTTAAGTGTCTGCCTTGAGCTCAGGTCATCATCCCGGGATCCTGGGATCGAGCCCCGCATCGGGCTCCCTGCTCCGTGGGAAGCCTGCTTCTCCCTCTCCCACTCCCCCTGCTTGTGTTCCCTCTCTCGCCGTGTCTCTCTCTGTCAAATAAATAAATAAAATCTTTAAAAAAATAAAAAAATAAATAAAAAATAAAATGCAACTCTGTATTCAGTGCCTGGCCCATATTAGTAGCTCAATAACTATGTTATGAATAACTGCGTGGATAGTTATAAAAATATTTCCCAGTTGTAATTTAATTGACTTTGGTTCTGAAATGTCCACTACTTATAGTCCCCTTTTAAGCTCCAGGTGAACAGGGTCTGGTAAACTAATTCATGACTGCAATTTCACATTTTTTCCCCCCAGTTTAGGCAGTGACGGCCTTAGTGTATTCATTTATCCTTTCCTTCTTTTAGAAATACTATTGGCTTTGTTGCCAGGACTATCTTTTTGAAGTAGTCTAACTCTTAATTGAAATTAGTCTGACTCCTAATCATTTATCTACCTCTCTTCTCCGAGTCCTGTAACTTGGTCTTTTTCAATTACTTCCCAGGATTCCTGAGATCAAATAAGGATCTCGTAAGCCCTAGAATAAGGTAGGGATAATGGAAATATTACGTAACAAACCTTTACAGATTCATTGTAAAATTAGCAATAAAAAAGATTCAATAAAGCAAAAACATACTTCCAGAAAGGAAAATAAATTCTTATTTTAAAGATTTATTTATTTATTTTAGAGAGAGAGAGTGAGCAAGGGAGGAGGCAAGGGCAGAGGGAGAGAAAATCTTAAGCAGACTCCCCACTGAGAGCAGAGCCTGATACGGGGCTCGATTTCATGACCCTGCGATCAGGACCAGAGCTGAAACCAAAAGTCAGATGTTTAGGTGACTGGGCCACCTGGGCGTCCCAAGAAACCTTTTTTTTGGCGCATGCTTATATAGTAAGTTACAAAGAATTGTAGGGGATTGAGATTTTGGTCTGTCTAAGTTACTAATGACAGTTAATATTCATAAAAGGATTTGTTAATTTCTCATTACTAAAATATGATTTTTATGGGGCTGACTCTTAGTGGTGCTATTTAAGTTGCAATATGATACAACCAAATGGATTTAAATAGGGAAAGAACATTGCCCTGGATTCAGTCATGATTAGACTCCCTCATTAATCAAGGGCTGTTCAACACTCCTTGTTGATGCCACTCTATTGTTTTTACAAATAAGTTGTAGTCCTCAGGAGAGTCAATCAGTAATTAATAGTAGGTGCTACTAAGTGAATTATTGCAATCATATGTATGCTCATCGAGAATTTGTACAGAATAATTAATATAAAATTACTTGGTAGAAATTAATTTTGTAAGTTGCTCCTTTCACTAGTAAAATGTCAAGTGTGTTTTACAAGTGATGCTGGCAGAAATTATAACGTAATCTCCAAGATATAATGGGTTTTGAGCTCTTTTCGTTCCTGGAAATGTTTGGCTGCATCATGCCCTCGCTCCCTCTTTCAAGTAAGTATGAGCTCACGTCAGCCCTCATTAGCTCCTCACTTCATCTCGTGCTAACCCCGTACAGGAGAGCAGGTTACCAAGCAACCGCTAGCTGTCTCTAAGAGTGTCTGCGGCAATGGTACCTCCTGATACCTCCCGTCATGTCTCCTGTTAAGTTATCAGGATCAGGGCACCAACATGGTTGCCATAGTCACTCTTAGCAGTGGCCTGTGGTTGCTGGACTGAGAGCATAGTTCTGAGTTCCCAAGATAATTAATGAAATAGTAATGAAATTGGCTATTCTGGCTGTCATTTTTTCTGTTTTGGGGGGCTAACCAAATTTGTGTGTATGAAGAGATCTAAACCATTAAAGTATTGTGATAATTAGGGTCATACTAGCTTAAATATTTGAGTTGGGCAAAATGTCATTCTGTCTATGATGTAACATTTGCAAGTGTGGCATTTAGTTACCAACAAAGTGTGTCTTAAAAGTAAGTCACAATACACAGTTATTACTGCTGTTTTCCATACATTAGAAAGCAGCCCTTTTAGAAACCAGAATGTAGTCTCCTTAAATTGTTTTCACATGGTGAATAGCTTCATCTTCATTTAGTAAGGCATGCAGATATGTGCATTTCTGTAGTTACCAGTTTGCTACTTAATCAGAGAGAGTGTTGCTAATGATAATAACAACGTAGTAGTTACATTTATCAGTTTACTTTGTATCAGATCCTGTGCTCAGTGAGTTATCTTATTTAATCTCCACAAAGTCTGTGTGAGGAAGATGTGATTCATTTCCCTCTTTTAAACATGAGGAAACCAAAACAAAGAGAAGAAAAGTAGTTTACCCAAAGACAGACAGCTCTGAAGAGCAAAGCTGGGATTTTTAACCCAGATCTGTTTGAGCCTGGAGGATTTAAGCAAATGAGAATTTGGATTAAAGAACTACAGAAAAGAGAAATCTGGGTTGGGTAAAAGGGGCTCCTGGTAAGGAATTACTTGCTGTAGAAACTCCTCTTTGCAGCACTCATTCTTAAAGTTGCTACAAAACCAGTCTTCTGACTGCTTGTATGATATTATTTGAGGACTTCAAGAAAAGACCTCAGGTCTGAAAAAATCCTCATCCTGGGCCTGAGAGTGATTTGAGAGTCATGTATTTGAGTGATGGCATTGGGGTCTAAGAACTAACTGACTCTTTAGTGATCTGGAAAGGAGATTGCTGGTGATGACTCAGGGGAGGAAACTTTGCCAACAGAGCCTCCCTGGGACCAAGCCTGGGAGGACTGCTAAATATAGGTGGGGGAATATCACAGATAGGGGAAGAGGGATTTAAAAGGTAGGTGTGAGAGGTTGAACATAAACTGACTTCAAAATTTTGCAGAGGAATTGCCTCTCAGTCACTGTTTACAGGAGGATAGATTTCTTTCTCATTCATATTCAGTTTTATTGATACACAATATTATACACTTACTGAGACACATATTATACACTTATTTTAGTATACAATTCTGACAAATTTATGTAGTAATGTAAACACCACTACAATCAAGATACGGACAGTTCCATCATCCCATAAAGTTCCCTTTGCCCCTTTGTAATCAAAACCCACCGCCCACCTTAGCCCCTGGCATTGATAATGGTTTTCATCACTATAGTTTTTCCTTGTCCAGGATGTCATATAAATGAAATCATGCAGTAGCTTTTTGAATCGGGCTTCAATCCTCCAGGCTCACACAGATCTGGCTTCACTTGCGTATTTTTTTCATAACACATTAGAGATACATCCAGTTTTTTTGTGTTTGTTCCTTTTCATTGCCGAGTTGTATACCCTAGAATGAATATGCCATAGTCTCTTTACTCAGTCTTCATGTGAAAGAAATGTGGATTGTTTCCAGTGATTGATGATTATGAAGAAGCCCTCTATAAACATTCACATTCAGAATTTTGTGTGAACTTAAAATTTTATTTCACTTGGGTAACTATCAGGGAATAGGATTGTTGGATTGTATGGTAATGGTTTGGCTAATTTTATTAGAAAATACAAAATTATTTTCTAAAGTATATTGCATTTCCACGGGAAATGTCTGAGAGTTCCAGTTCCTCAATAATGCTCCTCCCTCCATACCCCATTCTCATAGGTATGTAATGGTAGTATCCCATTGTGGTTTAAATTTGTATTTCCCCAATGACTAATTTTGTTGAAACTCTTTTTGCATGTTTATTTATATTCTGCATAACTTCGTTGGTGAAGTAGCTGTTTAAATCTGTTGAATTTTGAGAGATCTTTATATATTCTGGATATAAGTCCTTTATCAGATATGTGATTTGCAAACATTTTATCCCAGTCCATGGCTTGTCTTTTTGATTTTTTCACAGTATCTTTCATAGAGCAGCCCATAATTTTGATGAAGTTCAATTATTGATTTTTTTTTTTAACGGATTGCGCTTTTGGTCTTATATCTAAGAAATCTTTTCTCAACCCAAGGTCACAAAGATTTTCTTCTCTGTCTTAAACCTTTTATAGTTTTACATTTTATAATTAGCTCTATAATCCATTTTGAATTATTTTGTATAAAATATCTGAGTAATTGTACATGGTTCATTTTTTTTGGCATAGAGGTATCCGGTTTTTCCAGGACCGTTTATTGAAACGGCTATCAATTCTCCATTAAATTGCCTTTGTACCTTTATAAAAATATCAGTTGACCATATATATGTGGATCTATCTCTGGACTCCATTCCGTTTCATTAATCTATATGTCTATCCTTTCTCCAATATCACTCTGTCTTGATTAATTTAGCTTTATAGTAAATAAATGAGGTAGTGTGGGTTTTCCAATTTTGTCATTTTTCACAGAATCGTGACTTTTCCAGATTTTACCTTTCCATATAAATTGTATAATTAGCATATTGATTTTGATAAAAAATTCCACTAAAATTTTTTAAAGATTTTATTTATTAATTTGAGAGAGAGAGAAAGAGAGAGAGAGAGCAGGGGGAGGAGAAGAGGGAGAGAGAGAAGCAGACTCCGTGCTGAGCTCAGAGCCTGAGGCGGCGGGGTTCCATCTCACACCCTGAGACCATGACTGAGCCGAAATCAAGAGTCGGAGGCTTACCAGACTGAGACAGGTGCCTCAAGTGCTTTATGTCTTTTAAGGAATTTATTCAATTCAATCTAAGTTGTCAAAGTTATGGGTATATAATTGTTCATAATATTCACTTGTGGTATGCAGAACTCTAATTTCCTTCCCTGTGAATATGAGTGTCATTCCCATGATTATATTATGTTACATGCCAAAAGGGATTTTGAGGATATAATTAAGCTTATTAGTCAGTGATCTTAAGATAGGGAGATTATCTGGGTAGGACTGTCCTAAATAGGTGCGCCCTTTAAAAGCAGAATGGTTTTTCCCTGGCTGGTAGCAGAAGATGAAGTAAGAGATATTTGAAGCATCTGAAGGACTCTGCATCATTGCTGGCTTGAAGATGGAGGGGGATCATGTGAATAGAAATGTGGGTGGTCTCTCCAGGAGCTGTGAAAAACTCCCAATGACAGCCTGCAAGGAATCAGGGACCTCAGACCTAATCTCAAAGAAATCAGTTCTGCCAACAACTTGAATTGGCTGTCAGGGAGTTCCTTCCCAGAGACTTCAGGTAAGAGCCCAGCCTAGTCAATTCCTTGATTTCAGCTTTATTTAAGAAGATAACCCAGTTGATCCCATCTGAACTTCTGACCTACAAAACTGTGAAATAATAAATCGGCATTGCTTGGGTCATTATATTTGTGGCGATTTGTTATGCCAGGGATTGAAAACTAAAACACCTTTATTATCCATTTAATATGTATAGGGTCTTAAGTGATGTCCCGTCTTTCATAACATGATTTTGGTGATTTGCACATTTCCTGTATTCTTTAGAAATCACACCGGAGGTTAATAAGACTACTTCCTCAATTGGAGGTTAAAAAGATTTTATAGATCTTCTCAAAGTGTTTAGCTTTGAGTTTCATTGATTTTTCTCTATTATTTATCTGTTCTCATTTTTTCTCTTTATTATTTCCTTCCTTTGTGCTTGCTTTGGGTTTAGTTTTCTCCTTTTTTCTGGTTTATGAACATGGAAGCTTAAGTCATTGGTTTGAGACCTCTTTGTTTTTATTTATTTTTAGAAAATATTTTATTTATTTATTTATTTGAGAGAGAGAGCAGGGGGAGGGGCAGAGGGAGAGGGAAAGAGAATCCCAAGCAGACTCTGTCTGAGCCACCCAGGCGCCTTGGACACTTAACTGTCTGAGCCACCCAGGCGCCTTGAGACCTCTTTGTTTTTAATATAAGCATTTCATGTTGTAAATTTCTCTCTTAAGCATTGCCTTAATGTGTCCTACATATGCTGTTTTTATTTTTAGTCAATTAAAAATATATTCTAAATTATCTTGTGTCTTCCTCTTTAACTTATGAAACATACAGAAATGTGTTGTTAATTTCCAAACATATGGGGATTTTCTAGTAATATTTCTGGTTTTAATTAATGATTTAATTCTGTCCTGGCTAGAAAATACTCTTTGTATGATTTTAATACTTGTAATTTGTTGAAGTTTCTTTTACAGCTCAGAATATTCTTGATCTTGGTGAATGTTCCTTGTGCTCTTAAAAAGAATCTGTACTCTGCCATTATTATAGAATGTTCCATACGTGTTAATTAGGCCAAGTTTATTGATAGGAATATTCAGGTCCTCTACATTCATATTGATTTTCTGTCTACTTGTTCTATTGATTAGTGAAAGGGGAATGATGAAGTGTCCACGTACAATTGTAGACTTACCTATTTCTTTTTTTAGTTCTATTAGTTTTTATTAAAAAATTTGAAGCTCTATTGGCAGGCACTTTAGGATTTTTATGTCTTTTTGGTGAATTGACTCCTTTTATGAAGTACTTCCCTTTCTCCATGGTTATTTTTGTTCTGAAGCCTGTTTTGTCTGATAGAAATAGACCTGCTTAAGCTTAATTTTGATTAGTATTTCCATAGTATCTCTTT
>NC_138376.1:38470965-38500583 GCF_054177405.1 Leptonychotes weddellii | reverse complement strand
AGTTCTATTAGTTTTTATTAAAAAATTTGAAGCTCTATTGGCAGGCACTTTAGGATTTTTATGTCTTTTTGGTGAATTGACTCCTTTTATGAAGTACTTCCCTTTCTCCATGGTTATTTTTGTTCTGAAGCCTGTTTTGTCTGATAGAAATAGACCTGCTTAAGCTTAATTTTGATTAGTATTTCCATAGTATCTCTTTCTTCATCCTATTACTTTTAACCTTCTCTACCTATTTATGTTTAAAAGGGTTTCTTGTAGGTATCACATATTGAGGCATGCTATTTCATCCAAGGTGACAGGACAAGTTTTCTTTTACTTGATGCATTTAGACTGCTTATATCAAACATAATTATGGATATGATTTGATTATTGGATATTGCTAGCTGGTTTTCTTTGTTTATTCCTCTTTTTCCCTTTTTTTTGGAATATTTTTTATTCCATTTTATCCTTGGCTTATTATTTTGATCTCATTTATTTCTCTATTTTATTTTATTATGTTAGTCACCATACAGTACATCATAAGTTGATTTTTGCAAGTGTTTTGTGGGGCTGTCATGAAGTTTATAACATACTTTTTAAAAAAAGATTTTATTTATTTATTTGTCAGAGAGAGGGAGAGAGAGAGAGCGCACAAACAGGGGGAGTGGCAGCAGAGAGAGAGGGAGAAGCAGACTCCCCACTGAGCAGGGAGCCCATGCGGGGCTTGATCCCAGGACCCTGAGATCATGACCTGAGCCGAAGGCAGACGCTTAACCGACTGAGCCACCCAGGTGCCCCTATGTTGGGTATTTTCATGTGCTTATTTACCGTCTTCCAGTGACATGTCTGTTTAAATCTTTGCCCATTTTTTAATGAGGTTGTTTTTTCTCATAATGTTGATTTTTGAGAGTTCTTTATTTATTCTCGATGTATTTGACAAGTACGTGATTTGCACTTATTTACTTCTAACCTGTAGTTCTTTCCATCCTCTTAATGGAGTCTATTACAGAGCAAAAGGTTTTAATTTTGTTGAAGTCCAATTTATCAATTTTTCCTCTAATGGATTGTGCTTTAAATCTAAAAACTCTTTTCCCATTCCTAGATCCAGAAGATTCTTCTCCTGTGTTTCTTTTGAAAAGTTTTGTAATTTTACATTTCAAAATTAAGACTGATCCATTTTGAGTTACTTTTTGTATCAGATGTGATGTTTAGGTTGAGGTTTGGTTTTTGCCCATGGCTATTCTTTCACTTCAGTACCATTTGTTGAAAAGACTGTTTCTCCTCCACTAAACTGATTTTTTTACTCTTTTGTCACAATTATTTGGCCACATGTGTGTGAGTCTTCTTCTGGGTTCTCCGTTCTGTTTCATATATGAGTCCATCCTTCTACCAAGACCATACAGTTTTGATTACCAGAGCTATATGTCTTGAAATTGAGTATACTGATCTCTCTCAATTAATTCTTCTTTTTCCTTTTTTTAAAATTTAAATTCAGTTAGCCAAGGTATAGTACATCATTAGTCTTTGATAAAATGTTCAGTAATTCATTAGTTGAATATAACACCCAGTGCTCATGATGTCGTGTGCCCGCTTTAATTCCCATTACCCAGTTACCCACATCCCCCCACCCAATTCTTTTTTTCAAAATTCTTTTGGCTATGCTAGTTCTTCTGCCTTTCCATATAAATTATAAATAATTTTGTCTAAAATTACTTGCTGAGATTTTGTTAGGTATTGCATTAAACCTGTATATTGTTTTTGGGAGAATTTGTCTTCCAATGTTGAATCTACCAATCCAGGAACACAGTATCTCTCTACTTATTTAGACCTTCTTTGATTTCTCTCAGTGGCATTTTGTATTTGTATATGAGTCCTGTACTTGTTTTGTTAGGTTTATAGCTAAATATTTCATATTTTAGTGATTACAAATGGTATTGTATTTTTATTTTTGGTGTCCATGTGTTTATTGGTAGAATTTGGAAATAGAATTATTTTTGTATATTTATCTTTTGTCCTGTGATTTTGTTAACTTCACTTACTAGTTCTAGGAGTATTTTTGTAGATTCCTTGGGATATTCTATGTACACAATCATCTCATCTGCAAACAAGGGCAGTTGTATTTCTTCCTTTCCAATCTGTGTGTTTTCTTGCCTTACTGTACTAGTTAGAATTTCCAGCACCGTGTGAATAAGAGCGATAAACGTTGACATCCTGGCCATGTTCCCAATCTTAGGGAAAATATATTCAGTCTTTATTGTTAAGTGTAATTTCAGCTATAGTATTTTCAAAATAGATACACTTATCAAGTTGTGCAAGTCCCCTCTATTTCTATTTTTTTTTTTTTTAAGATTTTATTTATTTGACAGAGAGAGACACAGCAAGAGAGGGAACACAAGTAGGGGGACTGGGAGAGGGAGAAGCAGGCTTCCCGCGGAGCAGCGAGCCCGATGCGGGGCTCGATCCCAGGATCCTGGGATCATGACCTGAGCTGAAGGCAGACGCTTAACGACTGAGCCACCCAGGCGCCCCTATTTCTATTTTTGAGGGTTTTTTTAATCATAAAATAATATTTCATTTTGTCAATTGCTTTCTGTATCAATTACATTATCATGTGACTTTTTTTCTTTAGTCTGTTAAAAGATGGGTTATATTGATTGATTTTTGAATATGAAACAAACATCCCATCCCTGGACTAAACCCCCATGTGGCCATGGTATATGATTTTTTTTTATATACTATTTGTTAATGTGTTGTTAAAAAGTTTTGTGTCTATATTCTTGAGAGAGCTTGGTCTGTAGTTTTTAAATTGCTTTGTTTTTCTCTTTTTCTGGTTTTGACTTTAGGTTACTACTAGCTTTAGAAAATGAATTAGGACATGTTCCTTCTTATTAGGAAGAAATTGTGTAGAATTGGTGTTAATTCTTCTTTAAATATTTGGAAGATTTTCCAATAAAACCATCTGGCTGGGCAGATTTCTTTTTTGGAAACTTTTAAATTATGACTTTGATTTTCTTCATAGTTATTAGGCTATTCATATTATTTATTTCAAATTGGATGAGTTATAATAGTTTGTATTTTTTGAGGAATTGCCATTATGTGGTAAGTTGTGTAGAGTTCAAATATATGTGTGTAGAGTTCTTCATTGTATTCTCTTTTATCATTTTATTGTCTGCAGGATGTAGTGATATCCCGTTTCATTCCTGATGTTGGAAATTTGTGTGCTCCATTTTAAATTTGTCAGTCTTGCTAAAGAGTTGGCAATTTTATTGATTTTTTTTCAGTGAACAAACACTTTGTTTTATTGATTTCCTTTATTGTTTTTCTGTTTTTAAGTTCTTTTATTTATTTTAAGTTCTTTTATTTCTGCTTTTTATCATTTCCTTTCTTTTGCTTGTTTTGGTTTATTTTGCTCTTTTTCTAGGTTCTTGAGATAGGAGCTTATCTTATTAACTTAAGACTTTTCCTCTTTTCTAATACATACATTTAGTGCTATAAAGTTTCCTCTCACAACTGCTTTAGCTATGTCTCAGAAATTTTGATATGTAGAACTATTGATATGTATTTTCATTTAGTTCAATGTCTTTTTACATTTTCCTTGAGTCTTCTTCTCTGACCCATAGATTATTTATTTTCCCCCTTAGCTTTATTGAGGTATAATTGACAAATAAAAATTGTGTATGTTTAGGTTTTACAATGTGATTTTTTAAAGGTGTACAATTTGATAATTTAATGTACTTAATATGTTATGAAACAATTAGCACAGTCAATTTAATCAGTACATTTGTCATCTCACATATCCTTTTTGTGTGTGTGTGGTGAGAACACTCTGTTAGCATCAAGTACACAGTCCAGTATTATTAACTACAATCACCATGCTATACATTAAAACCTCAGAACTTACTCATTTGATAACTGGAAGTTTGTACCATCTGACTAACACCTCCTCATTTTCACTACCCAGAAAAGCCCCTGGCAACCACTGTGCTGCTCTCTGGTTCTACAAGTTTGACTTGTTTAGATTCCACATATGAGTGAGATCATGCCATATTTGTCATTCTGTGTCTGGCTTATTTTAGTTAGCATAATGTCCTCCAGGTTCATCCAACTTGTTGCAAATGGCAGGATTTCCTTCTTTTTGTGGCTGAATAATAACCCATTATATATATCCATATCTATCTATCTAATTACATTTTTAATCTATTCTTGTCTATAGACACTTAGACAAGTAAATTAGATTGTTTCTGTATCTTGGCTATTACGAATAATGCTGCATTGGACATGGGAGTGCAGACATCTTTTCAAAATACCAATTTCATTTCCTGTAGATATATACCCAGAAGTGGGATTCTGGATCATATGGTAGTTCTATTTTTAATTTTTTGAGGAAACTTCATATTGTTTTCCATAATGGTTTACAGTCACTCCAACAACAACGTCCAAGGATTCCCTTTCTCTACATCCTTTCCAACACTTATCTCTTGTCTTTTGATGATAGCCGTCTTAACAAGTGTGAGGTGATATCTCATTGTGGTTTTAGTTTGCATTTCCCTGATGATTATTGATATTGAGCACCTTTTCATATACCTCTTGGCTATTTGTATGTCTTCTTTGGAAAAATATATATTCAAGTCCTTTGTCCACTTTAAAATCAGGTTATTTGCTTTTTTGCCCTTGAGTTGTAGGACTTCATTACATATTTTTCAACATAACCCCTTATCAGATACGTGATTTGCAAATACTTTTTTCCCATCCCATAGGTTGCCTTTTTATTTGTTGATTGTTTCTTTTGCTGTATGGAAGCTTTTTAGTTTGTTGTAGTCCTATTTATTTATTTTTGCCTTGTTGCCTGTGCTTTTGGTATCCTATTCCAAAAATGATTACCAAGGTCAATGTCAGGGAGCTTTTCCCCTCTGTTTTCTCCTAGGATTTTCACAGTTTCAAGTCTTACATTTAAGTCTTTAACCCATTTTGAGTTAATTTTTGTTTTTGGTATCTGAGTCCAATTTTATTCTTTTGCACGTGGATATCCAGTTTTCGCAACACCATTTATTGAAGAGACTATCTTTTTCCTATTATGTATTCTTGACACCCTTGTCAAAGACTAGTTAACCCTATGCGTGGGTTTGTTTCTGGCCTTGCTACTGTGTTCCATTGGCTTATGTATCTGTTTTTATGCCAGGACTAAACTGATTTAATTATTATAGTTCTGCAATAAAGTTTGAAATCAGGAAGTGTAATGTCTTCAGCTTTGTTCTTTCTCATGTTTGCTTTGGCTATTTGGAGTCTCTTGTGGCTCCATATGACTTTTAGAATTTTTCTATTTCTGTGAAAAATGTCATTGAAATTTTGATAGGGATTGCACTGAATCTGTAGAACACTTTGAGTGGTACAGATGTTTTAACAATATTAATTTTTCCGATTTATAAACATAGGACATCTTTCTGTTTACTTGCGTTTTCTTCAGTTTCTTTCATCAGTGTCTTACAGTTTTCAGTTAAAATTATTCCTAAATATTTTACTGGTTTTGATGCTACTGTAAATGAGACTGTTTTCTTAATTTCCTTTTCAGATAGTTTTTTGTCAATTTATAGAAATGTGACTGATTTTTGTATGTTGATTTTGTATCCTACTACTTTACTAAATTCATTTATTGAATCTTAACAGTTTTTCGGTGGACTCTTTAGGGCTTTTTATATATAAGATCATGTCATCTACAAACAGAGACAGTTTCATTTCTTCCTTTCCAATTTGGATGTCTTTAGTTTGTTTTGCTTGTCTAATTGGTCTGGCTAGGACTTCCAGTAATGTGTTGAATGGAAGTGGTGAGAATGGGCATCCTTGTCTTGTTCCTGATCTTAGAGAAAAAGATTTCAGTTTTTCACCATTGTGTATAATGTTAGCTATTGGCTTGTCACATGTGGTCTTTATTATGTTTTGGTATATTCCTTATATTCTTAATTTGTTGAGAGTTTTTATCATGAAAGGATGTTAAATTTTGTGACATCCTTCTTCTGCATCTGTTGAGATCATGATGTTTTAAATTCTTCATGCTGTTAATATGATGTATCACATTTATTGACTTATGTATGTTGAAACATCCTTACATCCCCGGGATAAATCCCACTTGATCATTGTGTATAATCCCCTTCATGTGATGTTGACTTCAGTTTGCTAGTATTTTGTTGAGATTTTTGCATCTATGTTCATCAGGGATATTGCCTTGTAATATGTTTTCCTTGTAGTGCCTTTTTTTTGGCTTTTATATAAGGATAAATGCTGGCCTCATAAAATGTGTTTGGAATGTTCCCTCTCTTCAATTTTTGCAAGAGTTCAAGAAGGATTGCATCAATTTTTTAAGTATTTCATATAATTCACCCATGAAGCCCTTGTCCTGGGCTTTTCTTTTTTGGGAGATTTTTGATTATTGATTTGATCTTAGAATTATGTTTTTCAGTTTCCACATGTTTGGAGATATCCTGTTATCTTTCTGGTATTGATTTCTAGTTTGATACATGTGATCAGAGAAGAGTGTCTGCATGATTTCAATTCTTTTAAATTTGATGAGTTTTATTTGATAGCTCAGAATATAGTTTATCTTGTTATATGTTCCATGGGCACTGGAAAAAAATGTGTATTCTACTGTTGTTGGGTGGTATAGTTAATAAATGTGGACTAGATTCTGTTGGCATATAACGTTATTAATTTCTTTTATATCTTCACTGGTTTTTTTCAGTCTAATTTCCTATTAATTGTTGACAGAGAGGTATTGAATTTCCAAGTGTAATTGCAGATTTCCCTATTTATTCCTTCAGCTAGGTCTATTAATTTTTGCCTAACACATTTTTCTGCTTTATTGTTTGGTGTGCACATATTTAGGATTACTATGTCTCCTTAATAGATTGATGGTATTATCATTTTGTAATGACCCTCAGTCTCTGGTAATTTCTTTTGCATTGAAGTCTTTTTAAAAAATCTGATACTAATATAGCCACTTCTGCTTTCTTTACTGTTTCCGTGAAATACATTTTTCCATTTTTTTGCTTTCAACCTGCCTATATCATTGTAATTTGAATGAGTTTCTTGTAGTCAGCATATATTTGGTATTTGTTTTTTAATCCACTTTGCTACACCTGTCTTTGAATTAGAATATTTGGAACACTTGTAGTTGATGCAGTTAATTAAAATGTTAAGGCTTATGTCTGAGCCATCTTATTTCTTTGTTTTCTGTTTGTTTTTTTCTGTCTTTTTTCCCCCTCTCTCTTCCTTGCCAATCCTGTAGGTAACATGGACAGTTTTAAGAATTCCGTTTTGATATATCTATTCTGTTTTTGAACATCTCTTTGTATAACTTTATTAATGATTGTGGTAGGTATTAAATTAAATAGATATAACTTATCACAGACTACTGGTGTCATAATTTTGCCAGTCTGCATGGAGCATAGAAACTTTACCTCTCTACATCTTTCTTCTCTCTCACTCATACTTGCCTTAGATATTTTCCCATCACACATTTAAAATCACATCGGTATTATAATTGATCTGCAAATCTTGATCATAATTTAGAAAACTCAACAGGAGAAGGAAAGTCTATTGTGCTTGCCCACAATGTTTTGCTTACCATGTGTTTTTCTACCTTCTTGATGTTCCAGGATTCCTCATTTTATCATTTTCCTTTTGGTTAGAGAACTTTGCTTAGACATTCTTTTAGGGTAGTTATGCTAGAGAGAAATTCTTAGTTTTCCTTTATTTGAGAATGTTTTGATTTCTCCTTTATTTCTAATGGATATTTTCACTCAATATAGAATTCTGGATTGATCTTTTTTTTTTTTTCCCCCCACTACTTGGACATGTCCCATTTCTTTCTGGTTTCTTTGATTTCTCATGGAGAATCTGCTGCCATTCAAATTACCTTCCCCCTTACAGTGAAGATTTTATTTCTCTTTCACTGTTTTTAAAATTTTTTCTTTAGTTTTCAGAATTTTGGCTCTGATGTGTCTTGGTGTAGATATTTTTGAGTTTATTCTGTTTAAGATTCATCAGTTACTTGAGTTTGTAGGTTTATTTATTTTTCTATATTTTTAGAAGTTTTCAGCCATTGGGTCACCTGGGTGGCTCAGTCGTTAAGCATCTGCCTTCGGCTCAGGTCATGATCCCAGGGTCCTGGGATCGAGCCCCACACTGAGCCCCACATCAGGCTCCCTGCTCTGTGGGGAGCCTGCTTCTCCCTCTCCCACTCCCCCTGCTTGTGTTCCCTCTCTCATTGTGTCTCTGTCAAATAAATAAATAAAATCTTTAAAAAAAAAACACAAAGTTTTCATCCATTATTTTTTTGAATACTATTTTTTAGTTCACCTTTTTCCTACTCCCCTAGAGGGCTCCAAGGATGCAATTATTATATATATATTTTTTACAGTACTACTGGTCCCTGAGGCTCCATTTACCTTTTGCTAGTTTATTTTCTTTCTCTGGTTCAGATTGGGTAATTTCTACTTTTTTTTTTCCTTCTTCCAGTTAACTGTCTGTTCTCTTTATACTACTATTGAGATGGTCTGTTGTGTTTTTAAATTTTAGTTGTTATTTTTTGGTTGTAGAATTGTGTGTGTGTGTGTGTGTGTGTAGGCTCCACACCAAGTGTGGAGCCCAAAGTGGGGCTTGAACTCATGAGCCTGAGATCAAGACCTGAGTTGAGATTGAGAGTCAGACACTTAAGGGCACCTGGGTGGCTCAGTTGGTTAGGTGTCTGACCATGTTCCATTGACACACGAGAAAGAGGGGATTCTACTGTTACTGCTGATTAAGAGGTATGAATTCTGCCTCCCCAATAGGCCTGAAATGATACCTCTCTGGCTGATAGGGTTAAAAGTGTCTCCTTCCTGCTCCCCATGTGGCCTCTGCTAAAGTAATGAGTGAAACAGCCTTCTGAGGGTGGTTGAAGCCTTAAGTTTCAGTTAGCCCTCCTCTAACATCATCCCAGCATGTGGTGGGCAGTGCACCTTATTGCTGCTGGATGGGGTAGAAATCTGGGCTCCCTCTGTGGTTTCCATTGCCACTGCAGAGGTGAGATTTTATGAGGAAGACTGTATCAAGCCAAGGTGAAATCTTCTGGCTCCCTACTTGGCCTTCCCTGATGCCACCTTGGTGGGGTTGGAGACATGGGAGTTTGAAGTTTCTTGTTGTTGCCTGGGAAGGGTGGAAGTCCAGGCTCTCAGCTTAACCTTTGCTGGCCCAGGTAGGGTGGGGCTACAGTTTTTTTTCTGTGATTTTTTGCTGGATCAGATTGATTATTATCTGAGAGTTTTCTATCTTGCTAAGCTGCTCTCCTCTTTTTTTTTTTTTTTTTGGATAGAGGAATAGGATTTTTTCTTAGGGTTTATTTTATCTGTGGCTATTGGCATTTCTAGGTTGCTGACTCCTTCCATTCTAACTTTGGGATATGAGGCAAAAAGAAAATAGGGACGCCACTACCATGTTTTTCCTTGAAAATTGAGGTGTCTAGCTGGTCTACCTCCTTTTTCCCACCTTTCACAGTCTTGTTAGGTTTGTTTTATATAAAATGTCTATGGATTTTAGTTGTATTCAGCAAAAGGAATTGTTGTACTTAGTGGGAAAAATCACATCTACTCCACCTTCCCATAAAGATTGGTTAAACATTATATATTTTCCCAGTTGTCCTATGGCAAAGCAAAAATTGCACAGGAAGAAGTTAAACAGTCAAGAAAGACATTATTCAGGGCTATTGCAACAGGGGGAGAGAGAACAAAAGTTAGAATTTGTGAAACTTTTTTTTTAAACCCAAAGCAAATGAATAAACAAGCAAACAAAAAGCAGAATCATACACGTAAACACAGAGAACAAACTGATGGTTGCCAGAGGTGAGGGGGAATGGCTGGGGGGATAGACAAAATGGATAAAGGGGGGAAGGGAGATACAGGCTTCCAGTTATGGAATGGGTAAGTCACAGGAATAAAAGACCTGGCATAAGGAATATAGTCAGTGATAATGTAATAGTGTTGTATAAAATACATAAAGTATTTCTTGTAGTCAGTGAAAAAAAACAGAGTCCAACTTCAATGAAACAAAGGGCTGGAGAGCTTTTAAGAGCTGGGGTTGGAGGGAGATGGAAGCACATCTGAATGTGCTAATTGACTTTACACAAGCAAAAGAGAACATTCTCATATCTTTATGACAGGAGGTACTTGACAACTTGGGGCAAGGCAGTCACTGAAGTTAGCATCCTGTTTTCCTACAGAAGCTAGAAGATAGGATACCATCTTCCTTGATACTGCATGCCAAAGGGATGGCTCCCAGTTACTTCAGAAAGACATTCTTGGGTTATTAAATTGTCAAGAGGCTTTTAAAAAGATTTACATCCCAAGGGGCAGAGGAAAAATTTATAATTACCAATTTTCTAAAATAAATGTTCTAAGAAAAGGGATGTCAGAGGTCTACGGTCAGGAAGAGGTATAGGTAAGTTCAAGCTGACGGAAATGCTAAGGTTGCCTTGGTCTCCTATGGGAGATAAGTGCCAGCCATCACCTCGTCATAGGCACAGCTATTCCTCTTCTGGCTCCCATATGTCTGTTTCATTAATAATGTGCATAAATATCATTATCATAGTTTGTCCTTCCTCCATCCATTTGTTCAAAGCTGGGTTGTGTGTCTCTACTATGCATGCAAGAAGAAATCTGTTACATAGCATACCTCGGCCAATAAAAGGTAGCTACAACAATACAGACTTGTAGGCAGATATTTTTCAGAGCCATCTCATTGATCCTCTTTATATCCCTTGTGATTTCTGGTGAGATTCTATTCTTTGATGTGTGATTTCTGATATGCACATCCAAATATTTCTGCATTTTCTTGAATGATCTGCTGATGATTCTATGATTCTACCATCTGACTTGTTCTTGCCTGTCCCATGATTCCTGGTTGAATATCCACACTGAGGAAGTGTTACTTTAAATCTGGTCTTTGAAAGGACTTTTTCTGTAGGAGGAGAAACCAACTCAGCCATGTCCACCCCCATACCCACTACATGCTAAAGATTAAGAGAGGAGTAAGAGTGGCAGAAGACTACTGAGATACTATCATTTGCTTTTTACATTTCTAGACATAATCTGTATTCTAACAGCAAAGTTTATTTTACATGGAAGGATGGAATTTAGTAAGCAATGACCATGTGTTACAAAGTTTTGCAGATCTACTTCTTCATGCAAAGGAAGGAAGCAAAGAACCAGAATATGTATATATATTTCTTATTCAACTTACTATTCAATATGGATATTGGCAGCCTGAAAAAACAAACATCACACATATCTCAGAGGCCATATTCATCTTTTAGATGCTGAAAAGGATTGCATTGTTTTAAAATAACGAGCTTGAGTGGTGTCAAAATTGTTTAGATCTTCTTCCTTTCTTGGACTTCCTTAAGAAGTGAATGATTCATAGAAGGGCTTCTTCCACAAAGGAAATTTTCATAAACTTATAAGCTCAAAAGCCAACAGTACAAAGCAATACACTTTTGTGTTTCAAGTGACTCTCATATAGCAATTATTATAAAGACAGAAAAATCTTTATTATGCTTGGAGGTTACAGTATATATTACAGTATTTAAAAGCGGCCTGATAACTGGCATTGCTTTATTCTCTCCTTCCAAAGGACCCCCACCAGGGACACATAACTTAAAGGTGGTAACTTAAAAGGCCATAGTGTAGTCTTGAAGAAATTGTGCAAAAGATAAAGAAAAGGGATCTGGCTCTTAGTCTAGGTTCTGTCACAATCTTGGTGCACAAATTTAGAAAACTTTTTTTTTTTCTTTAAACTTGCTTTATTGTATTTGGAAAATAATGCACAGAACTTTTATTAAGTTAGTACTGAAGGAAATGATAGACATTTATTTTGTGTTTTAATCATGCTAAAAGGGTATTTTCTACATATAATGTCTTTGACCATGATTTGATGCCTGATATATTTAAGTCTATATGGAACAGAACCTAATCTTACTAAAATGGGATTTGGCTAATATAGCACTACCCTATCTCACTAGTGGCAGTATGACAAATTAGACCATCTCCATAAAAGGTTCTGGATGCAAAATTTCCTATATGCAAAGTGATATATAAATTTAAGGTATTTTACATTATATGATTTTCTAATCTTAGTACATACATCATTAAATGTATCCAGCAAATATTTTGCTATTATTATCCCAAAGTTCACTCAGTCAATAAGTGGTAGAACCAAGATTTGGGACAAAACCGTCTGCCCACAGAGCCTGAGCACCTTACCTTCTTATATTATGTGCTCAGGTGGAATGTAGATTTTGAGTGCAATGAGTCCAAAGATAGAGGAGATCTTTACTAAGGCCTGGAGTAATATTAAAGTATGCAATAAGAAAACAAGTCCTAGACAAAGCTGAATATTAACTGCTACTTCGTGTCTAGTTTGTGATTTACAATTATGTGGTTGAAAATTTAAAAATTTGCCTTCATATTAGGTATTCAAAGATTTTCACATACGTCAATCTTATTTCTCTACAAAAGAGACTTAGGGAGTGAACTGGTGGCATTGATTAGCGTATTCTTTTCCTGGCTTCAATTTTATTATCTATAAATAGAAGAAGTTGGAATAAATGAGTGTTGCATTTAGTTTTTCCCATATGTAATGATCTGTATTCTATAATTATAAAATATGGGGAATACTCAGTTCATCTAGAAATTGGCATTCCAATGGCTGAAAGCAGTCACTGCCTCTAGATTATGAGTGATAAAGAGGAAATGAAGACTTGGAACTCTCTGTTTCTACAGGCACAGGGTTGTGAGTGTTGACTGTCCTTCCTTCCGTTAAACTTAGTATTCATTGTAAAGAAGAGACATGCCCAAGTAACTTGCGTCCATGGTGTATCATCAGAAGGATTCTGCTCTGGTGTTGACTCGTATATAGATTGCTGTACAATATCCTGTGTCGTGAAATTCTTGGGAAAATGTTCAGATGGAATCTGAGAGCCTCATACCTTCCTGCCACAACTTCCTTCTCTTGGGAATAGGTGTGGCTAAGAGATTATGGCCATGATTCTTAAGCAGAAAATGCCATATGCCCCCTGCTCTTTCCTAAAAACAAGGATGTATATTCACCTGAAGGGGGCATGAATAACATTTTCAAATGTTTTGCTGAAACACAATTTGTTTAGGAATCCTAATTGCTTTCTCTTTTTAATATTGCATATTCATGGATAGATTAGGGGGAAAATTAGCACTTTGCATTCCACGTGAGGTGAAAGGAAGTTACTGGATTCTACCAAAAGCCCACAACTATGCCCTTAAAAAAATATTTAGACTAAAAGGTTAGTAGAACTCCATTTTGTTAGAGGTTGGGCTAGAAGCTAGGGCCAGACCCAGGTCATCAGCCCAATCCCCGAGGAAAACCTGTTCCCGAATTTAAGAATGTTTGGGTTTTAGAAAAGTCATCTGTTGGGGCAGAGGTCTGGAGGCAGTGCTGAATATCCTAACATCTGAATATTCTTTGATATTGCATGCATTTGACAAGCAGCCTTTGATTTTTGGAGATCTCAATTTTTGCTTCAATGTCACCAAAAGATTTGAAGGCTGAAGAGGCCTAGAGAAAAGACGCATTCCTAACTTTGGCAAGTCTTATAAAAACTTCGACTCACCTCTGAAACTCTAGGCCTGGAGAACTGGTTCCACTCCTGACCAAGGTTTTTCATACCTCAGTCATTTGCAGACCTTCTTCCTTCTTTCAGGAAAGTATTTTATTTTCTCTTTTTACCGGGCAATTTTCTATTACTTACAAACTAACTGATAGTGTGTTTCTTAATATCTGAGACTCCTTTTATCCATTTGCAAATTAAAGATGATATCCCTGCTTTATCTCTTCAAAGGGAGAGATGTGAGTCACAGAAAGTGATTTAAAAGTGTTTTTGAGTAGAGAAGTAGTCATTACATAGTAGTAGTAGAAGTAGTAATTGCAGTAGTTATAGTAATTTCAGTGGGAATGCTATTGATAGTAGTAGTAGTTATTGTTAAACCCCATAGGTTAGCAGTGCTTATGAAAGAGGTGCCATACAGAAAATACTGTGTCTGTAGATAGATCTGTTGTGTGTCTTACTGCTTTAGTCCTCACTTTAGTCAGCTGATATTACTAAATGCTCTCAGGCTCCTAAACTCTGGTATGTTTTGGCTTAACTAAAGATTTGCCAAGAAAAACATCCTATTCCTGGAAACCAAATTAGAAGAGAGATTCTCTGCCACATTTCACAGAATAGTGGCTTATTAAATTACTAAGTGTTAATGGAAATTTAACCTTTATCATAACGATTGTGCTAATTGTCAAATTCTAGAACTTGGGGAAGATACTTGAAACTCGGTTTCTCGCTGCACCTCTATCTTGTTCAAACTCAGTGAAGTTCTGTTTCATTGTTGATTTAACATCCTCTGTACTCCAGGTCCACTTCTTGTATCGTTTTCCTTTGGCCTGGCTGTTTTCTGTGCGTCATCTTCTGCTGGCTTTTAGCTGGCCTACATTGACTGAAGAGGGCTTGGTTTTCCTGTCCCGTCCGAGTGATTTGGAAATGGTTTTAACACACTATGAATTTTTAGACTTGTCAAGTACAGTTGTAGTTGCATATGGGGTTTTCTTAAACGTGGAATAACATTGTGAGGATGACCTCTGTCGTGCCTAGGGCCCATTAAGCACAATTCAGACAGGGTTTAGGTTAGTGTTTCTCAAACTTAGACCCTTTGCTTCAGAATCACCTGGAATATTGGGTCCTAGGATTTATGAATCAGTCCTGCATTTTAAACAAGCTCTTCCTGAAGTTATTATGAGCAAGCTAAAATTTGATTGGTATTGTCAGTGATGGAATCATCAAAGTATTGTATTTCTAAGAGAGCAACAGTATCTTTGTAGGTGATTAATATATTAAATCATACTAGAGTGTGAGCTCTTCCAGAGCAGGAGCCATAGCTTATTTGTTTGTGTACAGAGTAGGTGCTCAATAAATATTTTAGATCTGAGTATGAAACTTAATCTACCGAGTTGTACCTGAGGCAGCCCAGTGATCCAGCTTTGCCAGATGGAAGACTGAATGGTTAAAATGTGCATGGGTCTGGCTTACCAGTCTTGTTCTGTTATGATAATCATGGAGCTTAAAAAATAATTAGGAAATATTAGAGCTGGATTACAAACTGGAAGCAAACCATTCACTTTATGGATGAGGAAACTTAGACCTACCATTGCTGAGACTTAGATAAGTTTTCAAAGCTAATTAGCAATGGACCCAGGAGCAGAATTTAAGACTTCAAACTCCTAGATTATTCTTCCATGATAAGCTCTCAGATATGTTTCAGTTTTTTAAAGATTTATTTATTTATTGGAGAGAGAGTGAGAGAGTGTGTGTGGCGGGGGGAGAGGGGCAGAGGGAGAAGGAGAAAGAAACTTAAGTAGATTCCGTGCTGAGGGCTCCGTCTCAGGACTCTGAGATCGTGACCTGAGCTGAAACCAAGAGTTGGATGCTTAACTGACTGTGCCACCCAGGAGCCCCACATATGTTTCATTTTTGTTGCTTAATGGAAGGGCACTTATACAATCTTGGTTAAACTAAGTTTTTGTTGTTGTTGTTGTTTTGTTTTTAGGTGCCAGGATGTATAGTCAATTATCTAGCTAAAAATGTGCTTGTCTATGAAAAATAAGTCTTGTCAGTTTTGTATAGCTATTGTTCAATATTTTTAGGTGAGGTTGATATCTCTAAATGGTATGACATGGGAAACCCAAGAAGAAGGCAAGTGAACAATTGTTTATATGGCCCTTCAGTCAGTCCTCAAAGCCTGTTCCTGCCAACTAGTGGGACCAACTGCTTACTAGGCTGAGGCTTCTCCTCCCAGCATCCATTACTCACCATGCTACCAGTTGTCCATTATCACTTGAGGAGAGGCAAGCATCCGCTCCAAACAGCAGTGGTTATATATTCCGGTTCTGCCACTTTCTAGTGCTGTTCTTCCAACCTCTTGGTGCCTCAGTTTCCTCAATGATAAAGTGGGGGTTTTAATAGTGCCTGCCTCACAGAACAGTAATGAGCTAATGGTATAAAGCCCTTTAAAACAGAACCAGGTCCATGGCCAGGCACTTAATAAATATCGGCTTTTATTTGCTGACATCAGATTCCTCTGCCATTGTTGTTCTCCTGAAGTAGAAAGAAAGGAAAGTTAAGATTGGAAGGACCGGTGACTCCTCCCGGGGGAACTTTTACACACAGAGAAACTAATGCTTAGAGATGTTGTATTTGTTTCCTGGGATTACACAGTTAGAAACTGAAGTGGCATTAGAAGCTAATTCTCTTCCAGACCACGTGGAATTTCAATGGGTGGATGGTGAAGGCTGGAGCAAGATGCCTTATCTCCTGCTTCTCTTCCTGCCCTGTCCTCCAGCCAGTGTAGCAACTCACGGCATCCAAGTCACTTGCGTTGGTGTTTTAGGATTGCTGGTCAGCTCTGCAGTAGACATTGATGTCTCTGGTAATATTGTTGGCTAATTTTTAATCTATTTTGTGGCCTGTGAAATGCCCAGTTCTGTGAATTAGGTGAAATATATAATTCTTGACTTAGTATAATCTTCAAACAAATTTTTTTCAATTGCATGGAGAAAATATGAAAAGTTAAGAGAGATCAACTGAAAGTTAATTTTAAAGAACTAGGCGAGTCTTTGCAGTTTCGAAATTCTCAGAAGGACTTAATTCCAACTGCTAAACGTTAATGATTTCTCAATTGGTGTCTGGAGTCTTTAAAGAAACTAGAGCTTCTTAGAAATAAACAGGTGGTACTCACAATACAGCATTAACAGTCACTGCTGCTTTGTCACAGTTTCTGTTACTGAAGATAAATGATCTTCCTCTATGATTCCTCCTCAGTATCTCAAGGATTATGGAGGCAGGGGAGTTTTCTGCATACTTGAAAAATGTCCCTCAGACTCTTTAAGTTTAGTGTTTTTTTTTTTAAAGATTATAGGGAGAGAGAGTCTCGCCTGAAGCGGGGCTTGAGCTCCTAATCCTGAGATCACGACCTGAGCCAAAACCAAGAGTTGTTCCCTTAAGCAACTGAGCCACCTGGGAGCCCCTAAATTTAGTTTTTTTTTTTTTTGTAAAAATATCAAGAGGGGTTTATTACGGTTTTATTTAGTGAAATGGGAAATTAATAATATGATGAAACCATCTCATAATATTTAATAAATGATATTATGACATTCTGGTTTTAATATGGCTTTGGGGAGAGTGAGACACAGTGCATTTAAAGTGTGCATACTTGAATTGGCAATTCACAATAAATGTGGAGGTTACAGCTTGAGAAATGGGCCTCTAGAAAAAAAAATTGAGGCAAGCCAGACTGCTATGTGAGAATAATTATATCACGTAATTTGCATGCAACTATATTTAAACTGAAGAAATAATTCTAAGTTATTCACAGCATAAGGTTGACTTTGTAGTGCCATTATTCCCTACATAAAATATATGCTATAAATCATGCTTTTAATGTAGAGAATAGCTGAGGTGAAGATACAGTTTTCTCCGAGATGTACAAAATGCAATTGAATATTCCACGTTGAGAGAGGTAATTCTCAATTACAGCATATTGGAATTACTTGATAATCCATTATATGTAAGTAGTTTAAGCAAAATGTGCCTCTTTACAACAAATTAACTTTTCTTCAACGGATGTATTTCTACTCTTTGTGTAAGGTAATAACTATTTATTTATAAACTATAAAACATATAGCACCGTTATGCCTACAGCACTCAGAAATTACTAGGCTATATGTTCATTAAAGAGAAGTAATTACTTTCCAGATATCTTGCCTACAATCTTTTATTGACCTCATAATGCAATTGCTATGCTTAATAGATTGATGCAGCTGTTTATGCAATTCTTTTCACAACATATGAGTTTGCTACACAAGTTCAATAATAATTCAAACAGGCACACCCGCTTAAGAAGCTTAACAGACAGGAACACGGAGACTGCCGCACGTGGGAAAATATCAGCTGAGAGCCCCAAGGATGTGGAAGAGGTGGGCAAAACTGATAAAATGTTTTTACGGCAATTGATTTGTAATTGTTACTGCCCACATTTGGTCTCATTGGCAAATAATGGGTTTTGAGTATAGTCACTTAAGATCATTTGAATTCTGATTTGGAGGAGATAATTTGCAGAGTTGGAATTCATTTTCTTGAAGATGCCACAGAAATATTCATAGATCACTATGGACATAAAAATACAGGAGCAGTAACACTAACGATGATAATACAACAATAATTTCTCCCTCCTCTTGGAGGGTGGGGAGGTTGTTATTAGCACGCTGTGTATCATATCACAGGTTTTTCATCCAGTGTTCTTCTGACAAGAAGTAGAAGATATTGGTATGAAATAAAAGTGTGAATGCAAACTTCACTGGAATAGCAAGTAAAATTGAAGAGGAATTATGTCATGTGGATTCAGATGATTAGAGTTTGGAATGATGGCTGCTTTCTGTTAACTTTGCAAATTACCGGATTTATTAAAAGCAAACATTTGAACCATCTACATAAACGTTATGTGTCTAACATCTACCCAAATATATAGTCATAGCTGTATATACTTTATGTGCACTTCAGGCAAGCAGGATGAAAACTTGTAAGGAAATGCCTTTTGAAATGTGTTGTAAAGTTGAAATGATATATAAATTCTCACTTTATTATCTACTGTACAAAACCCACTATTTGTTTAAAAATATGTTATTATTTTAGTTTTTTTATTTCTGCTTATAAGTTTAGTCTAGATAAAGAACATATTCTGAGACAGAAAAATGTACTATTCTGATAAAACCTTCTTCCAATACAAATGATCTTTATTTTTAGGAAATCTAAAGGAAGGCAAAAAGCTAGGTATTGATCTTATTGTTTTAGTTGTCATGGTTAACAAAAGACAATTCAAGCAACATTTTAAAAGAATATTTATTAATATGATGAGGTGATTAAATCTAAAACATTGGTATTCAACACCTTTAAAATTGGACTGTAACTTTGGTCAGGAAAATACTAATCAGTGTTCTCTGCTCAGTATTAGTATCATATGGTAGTATCATTTTTTATTAACATAATACAAATATCCTGTGCAGTCTACACCTTTCATTGCTTGCGGCTTCGGAATCAAAATGTCACAGCAAATTTTACTTTCACTAATAGATTGAGACTTGTACATTACATCAGTAAAAGTGAACAGTAGTGGTATTATGCCAAAATGGCCAAGGCGGGCACGTACGACAATATCCTAAATTACAGCTCTGTTCTCCTTTGTCCCCAAACAATAGCAAAAGGGTGAGAAGTTGGGAGAGTAGTTTATTACCTTTTTGGAGAAAAGTTCACCTCTCTGCACCTTCTCTATATGCATTGTCAAAATATCACATTATACAATTCACTGGAAGTGAACTTACTGCTAAATACCCATTAGGTTCCCAGGAGATGCCTTACATTAATTGTTTAGTGAAAGCACCCTTAGGCTATCACCGGGGAAGCACATTAAATGCATAAAAAGAGAAGTTGACAGAGATCCCTGTAGAACAAGATGCATCTACCAAGCTCAAGACTTCTCCAGGAAGAATCCTGTGAGGCCGTGTTGAGAATGGTCATTTGGGGTGGGGGTGGTTTCTCTCTCTCTCTTTTATCCCCTACTTGATACAAACATAAAATTAGCATGGGAGAAAAAAAATGATTAGAAAAAGAGTGCTCTGGAATTGTAAATAGCATTAGCTTATGTGTCTTGGTTCTCAGGCATCAAGGCAGTTTACAGACGGAAAGGTATTGTAAAAGTTGAGAGGAAGGGTATTATCCACCTAATGATGTTATAAAATAGGAATGATGGCAAATAACCTAGAGGGGAAAGATAAGTTTTGAAGTAAATGAGAAGAAAGTAGCAAAGTTTTAGGCTAATGGCCAGCTAGGCTGATGAAAGGAAAAAAGTCAAGTCACAAGATGAATGACAGTGAATTCTGGCAAAATATGTTTTCATGGTCTGTCTGCCACATTGCATCTGAAAACGTTTTCCGTTCTGAATATAGCACAGATTTTTATCACTCCCTTGTTTAGTTACAATTGCTAGTGAAACTATTGTACGTCTATTATGCACTATTATGTTTGTTTATTTCACATCATTTTATTTAGAATGTTTCTAAAAAAATGTAAAAAAGCAAACAAAATATGTGCTTGGTGGCTTAAATCCCCCCACCTCCTTTTTTTTTGGTCTGCATTACTGCGAAAATTCCACTAGAGGGGGCACTAGTAAAACAAGAAGCAAGGTCGAACCCGATTTTAACTTTTTCATTCTTTTTCTCTTAGCGGTGAAAAAGACTCACTTTCTTTTTTTCTTATACCTGGACAGGAATATTATGAAGCGGTTACAGGAAAGCAGTGAATATGTCATATGGAAGGAATCTTTAGGTCTTTAAAATGCTTCCATTACCTGTAGTTTAGTTTTTTTTTTTAATTTTAATGTTAATACGCTGCAGTTAAATTTTAGCCAAAAGAGCAAAAATTCTTAGTTACATATAGGTAGGATTTGATATGTTTGCATTACAATTACTGGAAGCTGAAATCTTAAAGAGGAGGTTTCATCCGTGACTTTTCCTTAGTGACTCTAATCATTACCTAAGCCACTGACAGCTGAGGATTATTCTTTACTTGTCAGCTTGAAATTACCCAAGGCAAAGACATGGTCTTAACTTGAGTTCATCAGAGAGAACAAAATTTTAAAAAGGCGATAGAAAAATGTGTCATTTGTTTGTAATGAATCTTTACTAAATGCCAAAATTTGCCAAGCATTATAAGCTTTCATGTAACTATTGATTTGATGCTGTATTTTATTACTATTATTTCTCTTAAGTCATAGCCACAGAACTCCCCTAGCAACTAACAGTGCTGACATCACAGAGGTACTGTTTGCTGTGACAAGATGTCATATCATGAGAGTCAAGGTCACATCCCAGTCTGTTGGTCCCCATGGGCTTTGGCGTCAGTGAGGAAAGCCCTATCCCGAAAGAGCTCAAATCTTTAGCTCTTTCCTAAACTTCGATACTTCCTAAACTTATAGCATTGAAAAAAATACATTTTTTTAAAGTTTTTTTCTCAAAGAGTTTGTAAAGTGCCATGTTGTATTGGATTAAATAAAATAAACCATCCTGAATCCTTATCATAATGCCAGACAGAATATGTGTGTTTGATAAATATTAGCAAATTTTATGTTATTTCTATTCCTTCAGAATATCCATTCTTTGTCCCTTGGAATATGTAGTTTGTGTAGATTTTCATGATATGCTACCATTTTTAGTACTCCTATCCAGTCTTTTTTTTCTGACTTAACCTAGCATAGATTTTCTGAAGGAAACTGGCTACTCTTTGCTTGAAGATCTGCTTTCTACTCTGACACATTAAAATGTTATGGATTGGTATTTCTTTTGCCTTGCTTTTGGTAGATTGCCAGTATTTCTTACAAATGTCAGAAGAATGTTTTAGAAAATTAATGTCTAAGTTTCCTAGCTATGTAAATTTCATTGTCACTTAAAAATAGCTCTGAAGAGAATAACTGTCATGTGCTATATATCAGAGTCATTAGAACATTCGATCTGGAATATATTCTTAGAAATCATTTAGCCCAAATGCCTCCAACAAATGGAACCTGAGGGCTAGTGGAGTTAAATGGCTGCCCAAGGTCACACCGCTAGTTGTGAGCTGAGCCATAACGGAAATATTTCTGTCCTCCTTTCTGCAAAATTATTTTCCAACCCAAATTGCAGAATTGATCATTTTCTTGTTTGATTTGAAAAAAAAAAAAAAAGATTCTGTGAGTAGATAGAAGGTGGAGAAATGCCCCAGATCTAATGTACATTTGTGTAGCACTTTGGGAGTTTATGAAATCTCCTTGCAAACACGGTTGCCTTCAATGATGCTTTGGTGTGTGAGGGAACTTTCACGTTCCCTTACATTGCAAGAAAACTTTTCTTCTGTTTCTTAGCACTTTTCATTCTATCTTTATGAATTCTGATACTCAGTAGAGTAAGGGCTGATGCCCCCATTATGCAAACCATTAAGCTTATATGGATGCACCATAACTGCTTTGGAAATGGTTATTTAGAGCACTCAGCTCACTGGTGCTGAATTACAGAGTTTTTTTCTCCTCTGCTGTGCAGTTCTGCGACCTCAGGTGTGTAATGGACACGAAGAGTGGTGATGGTGTTTGGTGCCTGGGGCAGTGCCACCAACATGGAGAACTGTCATGATCTCTGTATACCTGCTATCCCCTCCCTCCAGCCCGAAGAAGGGAGGGAGCAGGGAGGGCGCAAAGAGACTTCTTTGATTACAATTCCCTGTGGCCAACTGCTTTTCTCCATCTCTATTTCAGAACATAGCTACTGACTTCCTTGGGGAGAGTTGGGTGAATTATAGAATTTTAGTATTAGAAAGAAATTGGAGAGACTTCCCAAGTTCAACTCCCTCATTTTATAGGTTCACAGTCTTAAAGTGACTAGCCCAGGGCCATTCACTCCCTTATCTATTTATTCATTAAACATGGTCTTTTTTTTTTTTTTTTTAAGGATTCTGCTGTGTTGCAAGGGTTGAACAACGATGTAGTGACAGAGCTGGGGATAAAACTTAGTTTTCTTTAGTCAAAGTCTGGTGTTTTCCCCTAGCCACGAAGCTTCCCATAAAACTATTGACAATGTTGTTGTTGATATGCAACCATTAATTCACTTGTGAGTCTTTGACTTGACTTGTTTAGTCTTTTTAAAAGTTGGCTGATAATTGCATTTTTAGGAGCTGTTTTCCAATGTTCGGGTAAAATATCTGATTAGTAGTAACAAAACTGTTCGAAGGAATCCTATTAGTTTGGGGGGAAGGGGTCTGTGACTCCCTTAGAAATACCAGAAGTGTTCTTTTCCATATTATTAATTTAGTCTAAAATAGTTTTCTTTAGGTATATTTTACTCCCCCTTTCCCTCATTTTATTTTATTTTTTCCCTTCCCCCATTTTAAGCTTACCTCTTTTTTTTTTATTAATTAGGAGAGATTATATTGTTTCAAAAATAATATGTGTTCATTTTTTGAGCCTAATACAGATGGCCAGCCCTATACAGCTGGGCACAGCAAACAGTATATGATGCAGTTTTAGTAACACTTCCAAATAACAGTCCTGTCCACTAGTCTCCAGTCAGCTTCTGTTGGAAGCAGAAGCTTCTGTTGGCAATTTCCATTGTTTCACAAAGTCCTTAGTTGAGTTTAGGATACGGATACAGGCAAAGGGTAACCTAACGGCTGGGTAACACATTAAACAATATGTGGTCATCCAGTTAAGTAATTACGACTGATTGTCACAGGGCGTTTGTTTGGCTGGAAGAGCTTGTTTTGATAGGGGAAATGAGGGAAGAGTTTGGAAATAATACCTAAGGACAGGTGGAATATTGCATTGGGGCCAGCCAGGGGGCATTATAATGAAGATAGAAGACACCAGGGGATGGGGGAAATATGATTGCCATAGACTTTAGGGAGATAGTAAAATGGACAAATGTAGGTTCATTGATTTAAAAAAGCAAAGCAAAACAAACATTAACCCTCCTTCACTTTTTTATTTATTCAGCAATGTTTAGTGCCTACTATGTGCAAGACATTATGCTGGTTCTTTAAAATAATGGTGGGTTTGTCTTTTCATTTGTTCCCCTAGTATAACAAGTCAGCTGTCTGGGAAACACAACATCTGAGATGTAGGTATATATTCTAACCCTGCAGGCAAAATCCACACTGTCTATTTGCACCTTTGCCTCCGTCTGTCCCTCTTCCCTTCCCTGGCTGTGTTTTCAAGGGACACCATTAGGATGAAAGAGCAGAAGTTTGGAAGTGGGAATGATGAGCAGTTTCCGCCCCCAGAATTGTCAACAGGTATGCACACAGCATCTGCGACTCTGGGAGAGCTGACAGGCTAGGAGCCACCGTGGCTCACACTCGAAAATAATAATAATATCCACTTTGGGGTATGGAATTATTTATTACTACTGGTGGAATTTTTGCCAAAGGCAAAAAATGAAAATATCCAGTGAAAAATGTCCTCGGTCCACAGCCCATGATACTCATGCACCATAGGAACTGATTAACTCTGTGACCAAGAATAAACTGTACTATAGTTATTACTATTATTATTTTGCTTTTTAAACACATTGGGAGTTTAGGAATCAGAGCAAACATAGCGCTTCACAGCATTTGTATGAGCCCTTGGGCAGAGCTGATGTGCATAACTGGTGTCTCTGAGGGAGTATCTTTCCTTCCTTCTTTTTAATTTCCTTTATTTTTCTCTTCCTCTCTTGCTCTTTTCTTACCTACAGTCCTTCTGGGGCCCAAGACAGGCATGTGAAGATGGGGCGTGGTGGGATGGAGGCCTCCTGGCAGTGTTTTTTGAAACCTGCAAGAGGGAGTGCTCTCTGGCTGTGTTTACGCGTTGAGTGCGCAATTAATACTTACGTGGGGGCTACTGTTACGTTCCTGTGCTCAGGTTGTCGTATTCGCTTATTGTTCTCCGGATGGACTGTGCATTGTGTGCCGTAAAGCACCGTAAGGCTTAAGTATATATGTGACTGTATGCACTCGGTGTGAGTTCTTGCCAGCCCTACGACTCTGCGAGGGGCTTTTTAGCTGGATGAAAAGGCCGACCAACCTGCTGTCCAGGTTGCGCTCTCTGTGAGCCTGTCTGTAAGAGAAGGCCATGTCTGAGGATCTTGTTTCTGTGCCAGTTTTCAGCCTATATGGATTGGATTCATGCCTTATTATTATTTTTTTTTATTTATTCATGAGAGACAGAGAGAGAGACAGGGGCAGAAGGAGAAGCAGGCTCCCCGCTGAGCAGGGAGCCCGATGCGGGACTCGATCCCAGGACGCTGGGATCGTGACCTGAGCCGAAGGCAGACGCTTAACCGACTGAGCCACCCAGGCGTCCCAAGGGTTCATGCCTTATTTTGACTCTGATCCTATTTGAGACCCCCAGCATTAGATGCTCAGGTTGGGTCTAAGAGCACCCAGCTCTCTCTCCGTCCACATTTACCCTTTGGTGCAGCTTGCTCGTGCTCTGGGCATCTGGCTGCTTTTGGTAGTGTGGTTTTGATTCATAAATGTCTATTTGGGGTTGCATTTCATCTCACGGATCTGGGCTTTGTTTCCAACCCTGAGCCCCTTTCTCAGTTTTCCTGGGCTTTTTTTTTTTTTTTTTTTTAAGATTTTATTTATTTATTTGAGAGAGAGAGAATGAGAGACAGAGAGCCCAAGAGGGAAGAGCGTCAGAGGGAGAAGCAGACCCCCCGCTGAGCAGGGAGCCCGATGCGGGACTCGATTCCGGGACTCTGGGATCATGACCTGAGCCGAAGGCAGTCGCTTAACCAACTGAGCCACCCAGGCGCCCTCAGTTTTCCTGGGCTTTACAAACAGTGCGCCCATGGGGGATACCCGTTCTTCAACTTGATCCTTGAAGAGTTAGGTTCAAGGTGCCAAAGCACCACCATCTGAGAGGGAAATCGGGCTGTGTGTTCTGCTTTCTCCTTTCTTTTTTCTTCTTTTCATTATCCTTTCCTTCCTTCACTTTTCTCATTTCTTTTTCTCTTCTCTTTCTCTCTTCATTTCATACGGGTATGCTAAAAAATCCAGAATGGAATATTTGAGTCTTGCCTAATTGTCAGGATATATATGATATCATGGATAAGGATTCTAATTGTATGACTTAAAGTTAACCAGTAAAAAAAGCCCCATTTTGCTATTTCTTTCCTAAGTAAAATATAATCCTTACAGAAACAAATCTAATATCTAGAGTTAGCCTAACATGCTAGGTCCAGAGTTTTGGGACGTTCTAGGTTAAGAATAGAAAATTGCTATCTTAAGAAAAAAACTTTGGATGAAACCAAATAAATTAGTAAAAATTGTGTGTCTCAAACTTAATACTTAATGTCCTTTTTTGTGTTCATGCACATATCTTTGGGGCTCCACATTTTATTCTATCAAAATATATTTAATAACAATTTGAAATTTCAGGTTGTATGCAGACTCTTAAAATATTTTTATAGAAATATAGAAAATATTTATGTGGAATATATTAAATAATTAGACATATGGTGAAGTGAGTCTTGAAGCAATGAATACCATAAATAATATTTTTAAAAACATTTATAGTATTTTACAGAGGACAACTTCTAGAATTTTAAAATCTTTTGTTCAATTTTCTAAATAATAACACTTAAAAAGAAAAATAGTAAGGAATTTCTAACTACATGCCCATATATCCTCATCTTCAATTCTGAAATCTAAAAGCCTCTGGAAACCCCAAGTTTTGAGATTGACCTGAGCTGAGGAGGCTATTTATAGACTTTATTCATCCTAGTTATTATGAATATTCACATATTTCACTATGGAAATGTTAATGTGTTCATGATGATCCAGCCTTAGGCCCCATCGACGGTTCTACATAAGATACGGTAAATTACTTTTAAACTTTCGCAAAATTCTGAATTATAAAATACATCTAGCCCCATGTTTGGGATAAGGGTTTGCAGACCTGTATGTGTGGGTTATATTTCTCAGGAGATTGTGGCTCTTATTTGGAATCTAAAGAGAACAAATCATATTCAGAAAAGGCATTTGTGGACTGGTCACTGAGAAATAATGAAAAATGGACTTTATTTTCCTGCTCCTCACATAAAGTAAAGCCATTCTCCTGTGATAGCACATTGTAGCCTTGTTCTTGCCACGATGAAAAGTAAAGCACCTTCGGTTCATATCCTAGTGAATCATCTTCAAAGAAACAAGCAAAGGCAAAGCAAAACATCATAAGAAACTTTGATACCTGGTTTATTTTTTTAAACTTCATTATATATTTTACATATATATGTCAAAAGGTGAATATATATGTACATATAATTTTGTTTTCAATGCAAGGAGCTTCTATTAAGTATGTCTTTTGAAATTTCCTGGGAAGTGTACATTGCTCTGATCAACCTGGCTCCTTTCTATAGCCACTTGCTAAGACTGTAGAAGCCTTCATATGATTAATCAAGGGTCTCTGTTCACAAAATCCAATGATGAAAACATTTGACTGCTGCTCATCTGGGCAGACAAGGGGGTTTTGATCTCTGTGCTCTGCTGAGCTTAATACTTTACTTCAGATACATATCAATACTCGATCCATACTTCTCTTCATATACCTCTGAAGAAATCTAGGGAACAAGAATTTTCATGACCCTAAAAATCACTGTCCTTAACTTTTGGCCACTCTAGGATTACCACGTATTTTATGCATATGAGATGCCATTGCACGTGTAAATAGAATTTTCAAAGCAGCGTTTAAAATTTAAAAGCACAATGTTGCCAATCATGAAAGTTCTGCACGCTATTTATGTTCGAGAATCTGCCTTATGCAGATATTTGAATATATTCTTTAATTTTCATTTAATGCTTCTAAATATTACAACTGTTTTTGAAAACTCTCCAAAATAAAATATTTACAAGAATCTCTCTTTTTTTTTTTTTTTGGTCCAAAGATTTTCATTAACATGAGAAATGATTTTTGTGTGTGATATCTAGATATATACCTTTGGATATATATGTCGCCAGTAAGTATGTAAGTATATAATATATATCCATCTTTATTTGAGAAATTACTGTCATCACGCATTAAGTTTTGTAAATTATATTCTTCACTTCATTCTCATTTCCAAAATGCCTGTTGGTACATTCTCCTCGATATCAAAAGAAAAAATGCACCAAGGAATTCAGACTAAAGGGCTTTCAATGAATGTCATAGGGGATCCAGTAGTTTCCGTCAACCACCTATAAGTCTCATTTGCATCTCCTCTCCTCACTACTTCTTATAATATGGCCAGATTTAACTTTTCTGACCATGACTTTTCTAGTCTAGACATCTGGTCCCCCTGCTTCTCTCCACTACTCTGTTTTCTTCTCTCTGCCTTAATGCAGCCCACCTGGTCCAGCGGGATCTCCCACATGGTTCTTTCTCTCTCTTCTAATCCCCTAATCCTAATGCTGCCCTGCCTTTCACCTCATCTGAGAACACCTCAGTTTATACAGAAAAATGTTTGCTGAAGTAGGGGTGAAGGGTCTCTGTCTAAGGCTACATCATTTATTACTACCATCAGGATATATTTGAATAACAGGAATTTGTATCAGAAGATGAAAATATTGTTTCCCCAGTGGTTTATTTTGACTGTTTGACTCTTTTTTTTTTTTTTAAAGATTTTATTTATTTATTTGAGAGAGAGAGAATGAGAGAGAGCACATGAGAGGGGGGAGGGTCAGAGGGAGAAGCAGACTCCCTGCCGAGCAGGGAGCCCGATGCGGGACTGGATCCAGGGACTCCAGGATCATGACCTGAGCCGAAGGCAGTCGCTTAACCAACTGAGCCACCCAGGCGCCCGACTGTTTGACTCTTTAAGAGAAAAAGACTTCAGAGAATCAATATGGTTTTATTGCAACCATGAGCTATTTTTCCTTTAGGAGAACAGCACGTTGTCGAGTGAAGTCGAGTTTGGAGACCCAGTGAAGTCTCGTTCTATTAACAATGGCATCAGTTTTATTTTTCTGAGATAAAGGGGCACACCGAGGCTTTTTCCAGCAGCTGGGAAATTATGCCATGATACCAAAATAAATAAATGAAAGCATTCTGTTTCCAGTATGAGATTCCCTCCAGGATTTCCGTTTTGGCTGGGATTACGGGAGGAGCGATAATGGTTTCGAGCCCATGGTGCATTTACTCCTATGCGCAACCTGTTCTATGCCCAACCTCTCCATATTAATATCCTTAGAATGATGTGAAGCCGTCTTCTAGACCGGATTCATCAGAAAATAGGAAAAGTTAGGCCCATTCAAGGTCACTCTGGAAACAAGGCAGAGGAGTGTGTCTCCTAACTGTGAGGAATATCTATACATGGAAGTGTGGGTATTCTGGGATTCTGTGCAAGACGGGTCAGCATGAATGCGTGTTCTTAATGCCTTAGGTTTCAGCCTGGGTTCTTTACACAGAGGGGCTGTTTTCAGTTTGAATCATCATTGTAGCCCTGTATATAACTACCCCACCAATAAAACTCAGGGCCATACAGGAAAATGAAGACACAGAGAGGCACAGACAGGAAACAGACAACCTGAAAACTCTTCCAAAGATCTACATTCTACTACGATGATGACTACTGCTCCTACCACCGCCACCAAAAAAGGCTTCTTTCTTTTAGTTGGGAGTTTGGTTTTGGAAGTCCCCAAATAACTTCCGGATTTTCAATGAAGTTTCTTAGAGACCTTGAAAAGTAGGGCCAGAAAGAAGTTCTTTTCCTTCAGAAGGGTGGTATATTACCAATTCCTTCCAAGTGGGGAGGACTACACGCAGGAAGAAGACTCATGAAACCTGGCTGTCATTCAATCGCTAGAATGAATGTCGTCCAATCGCTTTTTATTTATTTATTTAGTTAGTTAGTTATGTTAATCACCATACATTACATCATTAGTTTTTGATGTAGTGTTCCATGATTCATTGTTTGCGTACAACACCCAGTGCTCCATGCAGAATGTG
>NC_138376.1:38406833-38470465 GCF_054177405.1 Leptonychotes weddellii | reverse complement strand
AGCCACCCAGGCGCCCAAAAGATTTGGATTCTTGAAACCAACTTTAAATGATAAAATCTACACTTTTCTTGGGAAGTTCTATGGTTTTCTCACAACCACAGCCCCACCCAAATACCTAGTTTCTTTCATCAAATCTTGTCTATATCTACCTCATGGTATCAGTACTCTTCTCAACCCTCCCTTCCCCCCAAATTGGGCTCTGTGTGGCACTTAGGAAGATATTTGATAAAATATTCAAATGAGTGGCAAGGGTAATATCTGCATGACCAGCTTCAAATGCAGCCAGACTGTCATTTTACTGGGACACTAGGACCAACGTTTTTGTTCTTTGCTGTAAAGCTAAGTCATGGCTAAACCAGCTACATTTACTATTCAGTCTCATATATTCATGTTCTTAAACTTAACCAGAGAGGTTTAGAAAGTTGAACTATCACCTGTTGAATTCTAATGACAGACAATAAAAAGATAATAATGCTGGACTTTTCAAATTCTAAAATATCCCCTTTAAGGTCCATATCATTGAACTATACTCCCTATATTGTTTGCATTTCTTGAGAGAGCTACTCATCTCTCTAATATATGGATTACTTATTTTTTCTCTATTAGAAGTAAAAAAGAAAGAGAAAGTCATATTTATGAGTTCACTGTGTGTTTCTCAGAGATTTTCACATGTTTTACTTTCTTTGATGCTCTCAACAGTCCCTCAATGAAACCTATGAGGCTTGGTTGTATTAAATTAGAAGATAGATAGGGTTAAGTCCTGAGTTAGAGATTCAGGATTTCCTATGGTTACCCGCAGAGCCATAGTATCTTGAGGCTGACATATTTAAAGAACAGATTCTACATCAGTATAGAATTTTACTATAAAAGTGAATTGCTACAAATAAGTGTATTGTAATATTTTGCATGGTGTTTTTTTGTTTGTTTGTTTGTTTGTTTCCTGGAATGAGTTTCCTGTTTGCCCCTTTCTGTAGATGTTACCCTGTAGATAGTTCTAGGAGCTAAGGTTTAAGGTAATTGCTTCAGTAATTTCATTCTCTGGAAAGCTAGTATGGAAAGATGGGGGTGGGGTGAATATTTGATGTGCATGAAGGTATTGCTCTGATTTGCACAGGCCATTTCTGCAACCAAAAATGTTATGACTAATCCCTTCAACGTGGAGATGTGTGGAGAGGCAGTGGCTGAGATTTAAATGCTGAGGTGTAATTTTAGATAGAAGTAGCTTCCAAAGTGGACAAAGTGGACTTTAGATAAAAGTAGCTTCCGAGGTGGAAATACTGAAATCTAATGGGTGTGTACAGTGCTGAAGGTAGACATCTTGAGTTAAAACTCACTTCTGATTTGTAAATGGTAAATCACCCAAGTGCCCTTTCCTACTCACCCCAGAAACAAATAAAGAGATAATGTTATGACCCTCCATCCCAATTCTGCTATTAAGCTGATCATTTAGAACCAGTAGAGAGTGTCAACCTTGAAATTCCAACTGTCTCCAGAGGCTCAGTTTCATGAGCTGTTGTTCATAGACTACTTTACTTTGTCTGAAAAAACATAATGGAAATCTATGACCGTCTTCTAGATATTAATATGCATCTCTTTATATGTGCATAAATATAACTATAATATATATACATGTAATTATATAAACATTTCTCAATGAGAGGATAAGAAATTAAATTAGCAAATGAACCCCAAGTGTATGAGGAAGAGATAGTGGTAGCTAGCATTTGATTTGGAAACATTCTGACACTAAGAAATGTCTTTTCATGTGGTTCTACATGGAGAGTAGAAGTGGTCCCCAAACATTCTTTTGGTTTAAAAATTTTAGCTATGATGCCTCAGCACTGTAGTGTAATTATCAACCACGTTGTTTCATAGATACTCTCTTTGCCAGGGTCTGTTCATTTCTAGTCACAGTCAAAAATCATTTGCTAATGCTTCTTCTATTTTAATTTTAAAATATAGAGTTTGCATTCTATCACATGTGCTGGTCAACAGTAGCTTTTTTTTTTTTTTTTTTTTTAAATGAGTGAGGCCTCTGTGTTTTTTCTTTGTTAGATGTAGACCGTCTGTATTCCTCCTATATTTTGCTTTAAAATTGATCACCTTTACCTGTCAGTTATCAGTTATATTGCTATTAGTCAAGATAACAAATACCACCAGCAACTGTAGCTCTTTTTACTTGTCTCCCATTATTTAGTAACTTCAACAGTATTTGGCAATGGAGTTATACTGAAGTCCTTGTAGGTAGTTAACTTAGAAGTTCTACTCTAAAAGGGCAAAATGGCCAGAAGCCAGAAGCAGAGTTGTTCACCATCATACACTATTTAAGATGGATTTTTAAAATAATACCAGGACTACTGAAAATGGGGGGAAAGGCATCAAGCAGAAAAATACGACCTCCATGGGGCGCAGCTAGCTGTCTCTGTGAGCAAGGGGAAAGAGAGGCTTTCACCCGGTGCTGGTTCCATGGCTGCCCCAAATGAGATTGTCCTCCTCCTAGGATTCCACGCTCCATCCCTGCGAGGGAGACACAAGTTTGCTGTATTTCCGTGAATATGAAAAAAGTATATTTTTAGGAGTCGGCAACTATGACTAGTCAGCTGTCGGATTGTATTTAGATTTGGGGAAGGCTCCGGTGAGGGTTGAAACCACTTGTTTCGCTCTCTCTTTCTCTACTTGTCACTGCGATGACGTTGGCCCTGGCTCCAGGGAGCCCTTGGTAAAGTACAATGCCCAGGGCTATGGGAGACACGGGCCTCAATAACTGATATGAAAGGTCCTTAATTAAGCACTTAGCATTTCAAGGCAGTCATCACTGCTCGCCCACAGCCCGGGGTGGCAGCCCGTCACCACCGATAGGCCACCTAGAAGACTAACGTGAGTTGAGTCGAGTCTTTTGTACTTGAGGCGAGCCGCCCGGAGGCACAGGCTGATCCGGTGACCCTCCCAGATACACTTTCTCCGCCGGAAGGAACAGGATATGGGATGTGACAACACCACAGCTGGGGAAGGATTTTCCTCCCTGCCGTCCACCCCACACCCTCTGAAAGATCAGCGATTTGAGGAGGAAGTTAGAATGACAGTGGCACTTTCTTGGCTCAGCAGATCAGGACGGATATAACCGAACCCAGTGAATGAATAATGGTGAATGTATTTATTATGAAGCAAAAGGGAACCCCTCCACCATTGTAAAATGTCAATTATCTTGCAATTACCCAAGGCCTCGAAAAAGTCAACTAGGAAAGAAACATCTCCCCCCGCTTTTTTTTTTTTTGCCCCCTCCCTCAACACAGCACATAATTCTCTGGGCATGAGAAACCAGAATAAACATCAATGTTTGGGGAAGTTTATCTTGATATTAAGGAGCTGGGAGACTTAGCAGCATTAAAATGGAAAGGGTTAATGGAATGAACTATAGATTAAATTGTAAAGCAATCAAAGAAAACCAGTTTATAGCAGACACCCATCTTCTGGTGTTTGGGTCTGTGTCAAGCCATGGATGTGGAAAATTAAAGCCGTACTGAGAAAGGAAATGAACCATGTCTAATACATCCCCAGCAATAAAATGTTTTCACTAGGACTGTAAAACTGTGGCTTACATTAGGAAAAAGAAAATCAAACTATATGTCAATTCCACATCATGGGACATGAAGTGTCCACAAAAATTTATATTACTATTTAGAAGTGTTTCATTCTGGTGTTTTATTGTGATTGGATGCGCCCTCCTCAGTATCTTTTGACTGGTATGAAAATGATTTGAACTACTTTTTTAGCATTTATTTTACATCTATTACCTGTTCTATTACTTTTTATTATTTTATTGTGCTTGTGTAGAGGATTTTGCACAGTTTTCATTATAATGTAACATTAAGTCAATTTATTTGTGTATTACATGCTGTATAATTGCACCTTTTTCTAGAACAATTTGGATTTCATTATCTAACAAATCAGCACTGTTACATTTCTAAAAGCTCTTGTTAGAAATCAAGTGCATTTTCAAAGTAGGACAACAGAGGTCAAGTTTGCACCAAAAAGATTCCTCAGTAATGTTGGAACTATTTGAACATCAGGTGAAGGTCATATTGAAAAGAAGGAAAGACTTGTTTCTTTGAGGAAATATTTAATTATTCACTATTGTACTAGGTTAAGATCAATAAGGATCAATACTGCAAGAAAAGGAATCTTGTAGAACAAAGGGTTCTGACATGGAACAGATAAGAGTGAGATATAGATCACGGAACGAACAAATTAATCCAGGAAAAATGTCAATTGTAACTGTGTTTGGTTTATTATTATAAAGGATATCAAGATACCATTTGGATGCTTAGTTTACAAGGGCTATAAATTGCAAAACTACCAGGCACGATGAAGTGTACATATGTTTTTCCATAGCTATTTTCATAAACTGCTGCCTAACACAGAGGTGGCATAAATGATTTCAGCAGTCACATAGGTAAAGTGCAAAACAGTAAAACAAAACAAAACAAACCCCAGCAATCACTAAGAAATTGATTAAGCTGTGAAATCATTAACAGAATGTGGATTGATGTTTTATAGGCATAATTATATTTTACATCTTCAATGAGTAAGGATGTAAAGATGCTAAGTTCTTTGACACTACATTTTCTAGATGGCATACTTGGTATTTATCCCATATTATTTTGGCTTCTTTGTCAACTTCTCATGAAATTTGCCTTTTTGTTCTTATTAGAGTCTTAGCAGCCTCAGGATAGTAACCATCTGATACTTAATACATCTCCACAACCTGTGACCCAGGAGAGAGAATAGTAATATTGACTTAATACTACTAATAGCAGTAAACATCAAGAAATATGATTCCATTATTTAAGACAATAAGTCACTCATTTTATTTAGTTTCCATGAGATGGGTTACCAATGACCTTTTTTCCCCCTTAAGGATATATAGTATATGGGAACTTTAATCTAGAGAAAATTCCAATTTCATTTGTAGGGTCAATATGAAATTCTGTTTTGATGAATTTGGTGGTGTATATACCAAGTAAAAGTGTTTTGATTTCAAAGAGTTCATTATAAAAAAATGGAATATATTTTATTCGACCTGAAAGTTCTACCTGTTATTGGAATTTCACCCACAATATTCTCAAAATTCTTAAGTAATATCTCTTGGCGAGGGGTTTTATACTCTCTACCCACACGGAAACTGCAGGGAATGTGGGAGAGGATGTTTTAGTGAAAATTTTAGCACAGCTTTTGGATATGTGAATAATATTTCATTAAATCTTAGCCTTTTTAAAAACTAAATTGTTACCTTTACAAATAATATCTTTTAATAACATTTCTGTGATGTGCTGCTTTGTGACTCTTACATAGCAAGTCAAGTTGTTGGGGAAAAACAACAAACAACAGTAATAAAATGCATCCATGCATTTAATGGCTCAAGTAAGCTTGAATGAAGCCTTCAACGTACGATCTTCTTTTGTCCTTTTCTGTTTCTTCAATTTTCCTTTTTTATACTTTCTGCTTCTTGTTAGGCTTTCTCTCATTTTGTGATTTATTTCTACCCTTGGATTTTAGATAATAGTCTAGTGATAGGAAAGTCAAGGTATTTATTGGCCTCTACTTTAATCAGCTCTTTATTCCTTTGGTGAAACTCCCTCGTGCTGGCAGCTAATAGCCTTCAGGCTAATAGCCATGCATTTCTGCTTCCACCAATTGAGATGTATGGTTACCGAGAGTTAGTTCTGTTTCCCCAAATTTGTACTTTTCACTATAATTATACAGTATAAGTGTTCTATCACCCTGTAAGATCTAGGCTAAATGTTTGTCTCTATGACAACTGTTGAATACTTTAAGAATACTTGATAAAATAAGTTGCAGTAAAAGATTTCAAGCCCTCATGTGAATAAGACAGAAAAACAGTCAACATTTTCAATTCTGTACACATTGCTTACATCTCATCAAGACACTCAATTCTAAAGAAATCCAAACTAAATATACTAGACAATACTTTGTGGGCATGGTTTTTGCTTTAAAAATAGTAACTCCAATCAGGAGATCCATACTCAAAGAAAAGATCTGGGTCTACCTCAAAGTTTGATGGGGAATGAATGAATATTAATACTTAATAAGTTAAAATAAATTTTAAATGGATGCATCATTTTTATGAGTCCCTAGATAATAGCGCTAAACATAGAGCTAGTTGATATTATGCAGTCTAGCTGGTCCAGCTTTCTAGGATTCCTAGCAACTATATCGATACTAAAAATCAATGTAGGTACATACCACAACAGATACCCAAGTATCTAGATTTATATGGATAATCCAAATATATAACCAAGCAAAGCAAAACATAACTCTTCATGGAAAAAGTGAGCTTATATTTATATTTCTCATACTGAGAAATTAACAGACACTATTTCAATTTCCTGGTTAAACTGAGAAAAAAGAAATATAATTTTTAAAAGGTAAAAAATAATCACTTAAAAAACCAAAGGAACAACAAAACACTGTATTTTGGAATTTTTAAAGGAGAAATTAAAGAATAAAGGCCTATTGCCAAAGATAGGAAAAATAAACTATTTACAATAGAAATAAAATGACAAGTATATACAGACTGAAAACAAAAAATATATAGGATAACATGTATATGTTAAATATCATATGAAATATATATATTTTGGGATAAATAAAGCTTTAAAAGAAAAAGAATATGAAATTGGGTTAAGAACAAAAGTGTTTACCACCTAAAACAAAACAAAACAAAATGCCTCAGTTTACAAGTAGAAATATAAGAAATACAAACAAACCAGATAATAATCAATAATCAAGTTATTTTAAGTTGAGTTCAAGTTAAAAGTTTAAAATGTAAGGGGGACAAAAACCAACCATGTTAAAAGTAATGATAAAAGGTATACGGAAGGGGGCGCCTGGGTGGCTCAGTCGTTAAGCGTCTGCCTTCTGCTCAGGTCATGATCCCAGGGTTCTGGGATCTAGCCCCACATTGGGCTTCCTGCTCAGCGGGAAGCCTGTTTCTCCCTCTCCCACTCCCCCTGCTTGTGTTCCCTCTCTCGCTGTGTCTCTCTCTGTCAAATAAATAAATAAAATCTTTAAAAAAAAAAAAGTATGATGGAAGAAAAATTACATTAGTGTAATGCACTTACATGTTTCAAATTATGTAGCAGAGAAATATTTGAAACTATGTTCTGGTATTCTAAGGAATGTACAGTGATAATGGTGGTAAATATTAATATACCCTTGATTTCTTGATAAATCTGGAACACAAATTATAAGTGATGCTATAGATATTTTAAATAATTTAGTTAATAGAATTAATATCATTAATCTAATAAGCATGTTAAAATTCTGTCATGAAGAAAACACAACTTTTTTACATGTCCATGAAACTTTTTTTTAAAGGACTATATATTAGGTCACAAAGGGGGTCTTAATAAAAGCAGAAATGTTACAAACCACAATTATCTGTTTATAAATAGAGTAGATGTAAGTACCAAACTGGGAAACAACTGAAAACTTCTCAATCATTTGGAAGCCCCCACCCCTGTTCACTCAAGTATTCTAAAACATCCTTTGTCAGACTTCAGTTTATCAGGGGCAGTTTTCCTCAGGGTGTTCAAGGACCACTATATTTGAATAAATGTGGGAGTGTCTGTTAAAAAATGAATATTCTGGGCATGAATGCAGTCATTCCAAACCAGTCTGTGAAGGTGGTGCCTGGCGATCTGGGTTAAGCCATCTAGGGAATTTTAGACCAATAGTGATCTGGAAAATTAGTGATATTAGCTCTAAACTTAAGTTTGGAAAGAAAAATAGAGACCCCTCTTGGAAGATGAGAGATAGAGCATCTGTTTATCTCTCTTCCTCTAAAGACCCCTCTGAAATGCCAGAGAGGGAATAAACATGTAAATTTATAGAGGTAGATAATAGCAGATAGAATTAGACAATACCAGATAAAAGTTGAGGAAGAAGAGAGTGTGCTTCGGGCATTGAGAGATTTCAGCAATTCTGGAAGATGAAAAGCAGATAGCGTGGTAATTCATATAATAGGGCAAAGAGGAGAATATGGACAAAAGAGTAACTTGCCTCTTAGAATCTCACAGAGTCTTAGATCCAAGAGAAACCAGCGTGCAAGGTGAGAAATGTGGATAAAAATAGGACTTGTTGAAAATGTATATGTGGGATAGCTGACTCACAGCACATCCCTCATCCAAAATATATATTGTAATTCAGTCATATGTCTGCTCCCCCTCATATGATCTCATATGATCTCATATGATCTGCCCCAAAATCACAGGTAGGAGATTGGAGGTTTCTTCTTAGAAGAAAGTGAATGGCCTCAGAGAAAAGAGCTTCACGTTCTGTATTTTTGTGCTCCCCTAACAAATTGGCTGGCATTCTGATGATCCTAGATCCAAATGCAAAGTCAATAATTCAGGAACACAAAGCTCGTAATCAGTGGCTTAGTGCCTTGTCATTATGAATATTCAATCAAGGATCATCAAATATCTGAGGAAATTCTTCAACATGAAAGAGGGGGACTGTGGTGGGGGAAAAACAATTATATTAGAGTAGCCAGATGTAATGAAGTTCTAATAAAAGATGTTTGTAAAAGTATTGAATCATAATTTTATTTATTATTTTTTAAAAGATTTTATTTATTCATTTGAGAGAGAGAGAGATCATAAGCAGTGGGAAGGGCAGAGGGAGAAGCAGACTTCCCGTTGAGCAGAGAGCCCGATGGTGGGACTCGATCCCAAAACCCTGGGATCATGAACTGAGCTGAAGGCAGATGCTTAACTGACTGAGCCACCCAGGCACCACTTAATCATAATTTTAACAAGAAGTTGTGACAAATAAAAAAAAAATCAAAGAACAATTCCTGAAATACAAAAGTCAGAGAGAAGTAATATAAAGTAGAAGAAATCTCTGTCAGTAAGTTAAACAAAAAGACAGCGAGAGGGCGAACAGAAGAAATAAAAGAGACACGAAGGGTTATCCTTTAAAATAATTCTCAAAAGAAGAGAAAAACCAAGGGGAAGAAATTATTAAAGAAATAATAGAAGAGGGGGACCTGGGTGGTGCCGTTGGTTAAGCATCCAACTCTTGATTTCAGCTCAGGTCATGATCTCAGGGTCATAGGATCGAGCCCTGAGTTGGGCTCCCTGCTCAGTGCAGAGTCTGCTTGGGATTCTTTCTCTCCCTGTGCCCCTCTCCCCTCAAATAAATAAATAAAGCCTTAAAAATAATAAAAAGAAATAATAGAAGAAATTTTCCCAGCCCTGAAGGTAATGAGGCTCTAGATCTGTGCTGTCCAATATGGTAACCACTTGCTGCAAACAGTTCCACACACATACTCAAAATAGCATCAAAATATGTTCTCTATAAAGCAGCATGAATCACACAGACACAGATTTGCCAAAGTAAGCCAGGAAGCTTAAAGTTAATGAGACAAAACCTTCCAAGTTCCAAGGGAAATGATTTTTAAACTTAAAATCTAAAATCAGACAAATGCTTTATCAAACCATTTTTAAATATGAAGAAAGGATATTTTCTGACTACCAACAGTAAGAAAATTTACTTCCAATGTACTCTGTCATAGGTAGCTACTTGTGGATGTGTTCCAGCAAAATCTAGGAGTAAACCAAGAAATAGGAGGATATGGGAACCAGAAAAATGTGGGTTCAGCCCAGAACATCAGGTAAGCAAAGTTGCAAGGTAAATTTCCCCCCTAATCTCCCTAATGTGAATTACATGAAAAATTTATCTATCCCTGTTTTGGGGCTTTGATTCTATTTCTTGCAAATTGGATTATGATGTTAAAAGAAACTTACTGTCATCCTGCCTTGGTTTACATTGCAAAGCATCCCTGTTACAGACCCAGGCCTGAATCATTTTGCTTTAATTTGGATGCTTTCCCCACTATTAGGCTAGGGGGTAGAAATGTTTATTATAATATGTACCTTATTGTGTCTTTGCAGAAAGATGTCCAAAAGAGTACTTACTAAAAATTGTGCTTTTTAAAAGATTTTATTTATTTATTTGAGAGAGAAAGAGCATAAGCAGAGAGGAAGTGCAGAGGGAGACGGAGAAGTTCACTCCCCACTGAGAATGAGCATGAGCCGAGGAGGGGCAGAGGGAGAGGGAGAGAATCTCAAGCTGACTCACCCCTTAGTACAGAGCTTGACGCAGGGCTTCATCTCACAACTCTGAGATCATGACCTGAACTGAAGTCAGACGCTTAACTGACAGAGCTGCCCAGGAGCCCCTAAAAATTTGTTTTATGTTGACTCTGCGTGCTGGGACTTTGGGAGAATTAATTTTTCTCTTTTCTCTTTATTGATTGAATTTTGTATATGTAAGCATTATAAATTCACAGGGATTAGTGAAAGATTGGAAATAACTTAAATGACCATAAGTGGGAGGGACTGGTTAAATAAATCTGGTATATCGGTGCAATGCAAGATTTTTAAGTACTGATGTATTAAGTAAAAAACTCAGTGTGACTGTCTCAGTGTGTAGAGTAAGGTACCATTTGTGTAAAAAAGTGTGAAACAAAAATATGTACATCTATTTGTTTATGTGCAAATATCTCTGATAGGATATGTAAAAGCAGGCAACATTTGTCTCTAAGGAACCAGTGATTTGAGGTCAGAAGTAAGAAGAATTTTCACTATATGCCCTTTTATAACTTCTGAATTTTGAACTCTTTGCATGTACTACTTATTTACAAACAATATTTAAAAAATTACAAGTATATCCTAGGTGGGATAATGTTCAAAATGTCTTCCTCCCAAATTTCAGACTAGAAAACTTCTAGTTATAAGACTCATTTAAAGGGTTATTTCTTTGAAGATTTTTTTTTATTACTATTTTTTCCTTTCAGAAGATGACATAAGCATCCCCCCTGTCTTCTGCCAGAGGACCCTATCTATAAATCTACTATAGTCCCCAGAATATTGTATCACACCCTTTCAATTCATCCTATCTCAGAGAACAGCACCTCCAACTATCTACTTAGCCATCCTTCATTTATTCATCTCTTATCCTTTATGTTTCATCTATTACCAAGTGCTATAAATTTAGCTTTTATATTTAATTTTTCTTTTCTCTACTGTTTCTGCCACCAGATAATTCAAATAACTCATCAGTTATTACCTGTATTACTGCAATCAGTTTCTAATTTTCTTCCCACTTCCAAGTCAGTAATTATAGTGTGATCTTTCTAAAATACAAATTGGACACCTTACTTTTTAACACTGGTCCTCCAGAAAACAGGGACTGAAGCAAGCATTAAAAGGATAATCTGGGGCCCCTGGGTGGCTCAGTCAATTAAATGTTTGATTCTCGATTTCGGCTCAGGTCATGATCTCAGGGTCGTGAGATTGAGCCCCACATCAGGCTCCACGTTCAGCTCTCTCCCTCTGCCCCTACCCCCATCTCTCTCTCTCAAATAAATAAATAAAATCTTAAAAAAAAAAAAAGGATAATCCATGTGGGAGGTGCCAACCAATGGTGGAAAAAGAAGAAAGGACAGTAAGCTAGAGAAGATGTGAAGCATCAAAATGGTCCAATACAAAGTGATCAGCTAGGATTAGATACACAAATTATTCTGTGTTTGGTTCACTAGGAGAAAGAAAAAAGGGGGGAATTTTAACCACCCCGTTTTCCTGCCTCTGATTATTCAATGTTCATTCCATGAAAAGCCAGTTCTGAACTCGGGGACTTTTTTATTCAGAAACTTTGTGGTCAGATTCCGATTCAGAAAGAGTTGCCAGATTCCATGGCTTGCAATGTACTGTTTTTATGCAAGTCACAAAGTGGCAGAAAGGGCTGGAAACTGATTGTGCAGCACTCCTAGGACGCGTGACCGCCCTGTCCCTGATGGAGGGGACCCTGTCTAGCAGTCAGCCAACACCTTCAAAATGAAGGAGTTACAAGATATTTGTGTCTGATACAGCTGTTAAATTAAAATGGCTTTGGGGACGCCTGGATGGCTTAGTTGGTGAAGCGTCCCACTCTTGATTTCAGCTCAGGTCATGATCTCAGGGTCCTGGGATCAAGCCCCGCATCAGGCTCCCCACTCAGCAGGGAGTCAGCTTCCTCCTTCTCCCTCTCCCTCTGCCCCTCCCCCTGCTCTCTCTCTCTCAAATAAATAAATCAATCTTAAAAAAAAAAATAAAATGGCTGCAATGGCTCCCACATTTTCTTAATTATAATATTCAACCTCCTTAACAGACCTCATCTGGCAAACTTCTCTCCGTCTTCTTTTTTTCCAGCCATGCTGAACTTCTTGTGCCTCCCATAGGCCACACTCTCAGGTTTCTGTTCTATTCACCTGTTCTTTTGTTGGTTCTCAGTTATTTCCTTCTTTAGTTGGCTCACTCCAGGTCATCCTTCAGAACTAACTTTGGCCATTATGGACTTCATGAGGCCTTTCTTGAAGCCCCCAGCTTTTGTTAAGGAGATGGGCCAACATGGCTCACTCCTGTATTTACTTTGCTCTTGGTATTTATAATGATTTTTCCCATTAGAGGGTGAGTTCTTCAAAAATAGATTTTTGTCTCTTACCACTACATTCCTCATGTTAAGGTAGGGCTGGTTCTTTTAATAAGGCTCTTTGTGTATTAGGACCAGAAGCCCACTCAGGCTTGCTTAAGTGAAGTGGGATTTATTATAAGGATACAAGGCAGTTTACAGACATTGGAAATGATGCATACCCATACCTCATAGGAATGGAGTTGGAAATGAAACTGTCCTCTTTCTCTTTTTTCTCCCTCTCTCTCTCACTCAGTGATTTACTTTGCATCTCTCACAGATTTCCAAGTGACACATCAACATGGTCTTTGCATCTTTGCTTTCTCTCTCCCTCCTTCTCTTTAGACAAAAACAGAGGAATCTGTTGTTTTTGCCCAAAGCCCCTTCCCCTTGATAATGGAGCTCTATTTTTTCTTTTTGGGCAACTTTTTGCCTCCTGAAAATAGCCAGCACCCCCCAGCTCTATACAAGGGATTGGCCTGTGACTTAAACTAGACCATAATATTCTATTTTCCTAGGGATCTGAATTTGGAGCGACACTCTAAATGTGATTAAAGCTGATAAATTTTTCTGACTATATATATATTTATATATTTTATATATATAGATAGATATATTTTTTTAGAGAGGAAGAGAGAGAGAGAGGAGGAGGAGGGGCAGAGGGAGAGAGAGAATCTTAAGCAGGCTCGGCCGCCAGCTCGGAATCTGAAGCAGGGCTTGATCTCACAACCCAAAGATCTTGACCTGAGCTGAAGTCAAGGGTCGGACGTGTAACTGACTGAGCCACCCAGGCGTCCCTCTGACAATAATACTACAGGGGGATCCTTATTTAGAGAGACCTCAGAGCTTCTTCAATTCTTTTTGATTCTGTGAAGTAACCAGTTCCCTTACAACAAATTCTCTTTAGACATTTAATTTAGTCAGTTTCTGTGGCTAACAACCATATGATACCTACTGATACTCCAGTTTTCTCTGCTTACACATGGCCAACAACCCAAGCTCATGGCCTGCCAAGGCCCTTTGTTCAAATTCCAATAAGAGCATCTGGTCCCCGATTATCAGTGTACTCGTTCTCCTCAGTTTAGGTATACATACTTGTTCCTATCAACTGTGGCCAGGTGTGGTGAGGCCCCATTATAAAATGTGGCTTCCTAGGGCTACTCCTGAAACTAGGGCAATGGATAAGAGAATATACTCTGTGACATTATGAGTCCTGAGCTGTGTGTACTACTTTGGCAAATAGACCTGCTGACTCCCCTTTCCTGCACCCTCTAAAGTCTCTTTCTACAACCTGAAGACCACTAGCAAGATAGGTGATATGTGTGGATGTACAAAGAGTTATTTAAGGATTCAGTTTATTTACTTATATTCTGGGGCCAAGATTCCTGTATTTGAATCTCAGTTCTACGACTCAAGAACTGTCTGACCATTGGAAAATTATTTAACTCCTTTGAACCTCTATCTTCTCATCTCTAAAATGAGGATAATAAAACTACTGGATTGTGTGAGGATCAAATGAGTTAATCAGTATAAATTGTTTAAAACAGTGCCTGATGGGGCAGCTGGGTTGCTTGATTGGTTAAGCATCTTACCTTCTGCTTGGGTCATGATCCCAGGGTCCTGGGATCGAGCCTCGTGTAGGGCTCCTCACTCAGCAGGGAGTCTGCCTCTCCCTCTGTCCCTCCCCCTGTTTCACTCTCTCTCTCTCTCAAATAAGTAAGTAAAATTTAGAAAAACCCCAATTTTTTATTTATTCATTTGAGAGAGAGCAAGTGAGCAAGAGCATGAGCAGGGGGGAGGGCCAGAATGAGAGGGAGAAATAAAAAATATTAAAAAAAAAAACAGGGCCTGAAGGATAGTAGTTTCTAAATGGATGTTAGCTAGTATTGCTGATTATTTTTGTTATTACTATTACTATGTTTGGGATGACATCATTGCGAGAAAGAGCAGAAGTGAATTTTGTGCACTCCTGTGAGCTTCATATTTGGGGACAAAGAGGAATTTGAAGGATTTTTAGTTGAATAATTAATATGCCTGTAGTTTTCTTCATTATGTCAGCATTAGGAAGAATTTCCATATTGGGGCACAGCAGCACTGTTTTCTCAATCTGTTTTTTGTCATTTTTCGGCTCCAAATAAGTCAGACTCCAACTCCTCTTTGCCCTGCTCCATCGTTGCGATTTCAAGAATGTATGATCTTCAGGTTCTTCTACCATGTTTTACTTGTGTCTTCATGTAACTTATACATTATAGCAACATATAGTATATATAATATTTATATTAAAATGACAGTTTCCAAAATATAAACCACATATTTTGGCTTTTGAACTAAAATTTAAGTGTTCATTATTAATCATTTATTTTTCCTCATTTCGTTTCATGGAATCAATTAACTCATTATTTAAAAGATTGTATGTAGTTAGGGTACACAACATGATTATTTGATCTACATATACCCAGTAAAATGATTACTATATTCAAGGTAATTAACATGTAACCTCATGTAATTACCATTTTTTTTGTGATGAGAACACAAAAAAAGCTGAAATCTACTCTTAGCACATTACCAGTATTCAATATAGTATTATTAACTATAGTCACCATGTTGTACAATAGTTCGCTAGACTTGTTCATCCTACATTCCCACCCCCCCAGCCCCTCTTTATCATTATCATCATTCTACTTTCTGCTTCTATGAGTTTGACTTTTTCTTTTAAAGATTCCACATACAAGTAAGATCATATAATATTTGTCTTTCTCTGGCTTATCTCACTCACCGTAATTCCCTCCAGATTCATCCAAGTTGTCAAATGGCAGGATTTCTTTCTTGTGGCTGAAACATATTCCATTGTGTGTATATATATATATATATATATATATATATATATATATATCACATTTTATCTATTCATCCACTGACAGACATTGAATTTTTTCCATAAACTTGGCTACTGTGAATAATGTTTTGATGAACATGGGAGTGCAGAGATGTCTTTGAGACACTGATTTCATTTCCTTTGGATATATACCTAGAAGTGGGATTGCTGAATCATATGATAGACCTAGTTCTGATTTTTTAAAGGAATATCTATACTTTTCCATAATTTTTATTCTCACCAACAGTGCACAAGCATATGGAATTTCTTTTTGATCAATACTACTCATTGTGATATGCAGCTAGCTAATGCTTATATATGAATCAACTTAGAATTTCCCATCATGTTTCTCTTCTCCCTGGTGTAACTACATTAAAATTCTTGCGTCTCTCAAGTCATCATGCTTTTCCATACTTTTTCACCTTACACATTCAGTTCCCCTCTCCTGGAATGCCGTATTTCCATCCACTTTCTTCTTGGCTATCTCATGTTCACTCTTTAAGACTAGAATCCAATGCCATTTCTCCCTGAATAGTAAAAGGCACTCTTAAGAGGCCATACTCCCACATCTGGAATGAATTTGGTGATTTTGAATCATAGTAAATGATCAAGGTCATCTGTGAAGCATGTTGCTTCAATTAGTGTGTTAAAATATTGAAATTTGCATATGAAATTTTTAACAAAGAAGTCAGACTTTTCACTCTTCGCCGTCTTTTCACTCATGGGTAGTGGAAGTGCTGCTTTAAGTTATCCTTGTTACCAGATAGACTCTTTCTACAACCTGGATAGCTACGTGAACAGAAAAGTGTAGATAAATGCCAAAGCACATGGCCTTACATGGGTCTTGCCATTGGCAAGGGTAATTTCATCCCCTTTCCTAGGACTGAATGCAGGTCAGCTCTGAAGGACATTACAGGAAATGCCACTTCTACCTAATTCTTTGGAATTTAATATACCCCTTGATTTTAAAGATCTTTATACCGACCATGCTATTTCCACAAATTCATGGTTTTACTTCTGTTCTTCCCTTTGCTTGGAGTGACTTTCTCTTTCTTTGTCCCCTACAACTCATCTTTGATTCTGTGAAGTACCCATCTCAGATACCATCTGCAAAAGAAAACCAGTCCCATGTAGCCCAGGTTTGTCTATATGCTATTCTTTGAACTCCCTTAGCCCCTTGTCATATGCTCATTATTAAGATTATCAATTTACAAAAATAAAAATTCTATTTATTTTCTTGTTTGAGTCTCTTACACATTTATCTTCAAGACCCACCGAAGGAAAGGGACGTTTATAAAGTAAGAGCAGGAAATCTGAAAGGGGTGAACAATGCAAAGATGGATGCATGGTCCTGGGAAGGAGCCTTCACATGTGTGCATGAGTTTCCCGATGAGGTTGAGAACCGAGGATCTATGCTTGCACCTATCTGCCTTCTCTCCAGTGAGAAAAATGGAAGCTGACATCTCAGGGCAATTCTTTGTCAGAAATATACATCTGCATGAAGAGAAGAGAGTTAAAAATTTAATCTGCAAAGCTATTTAGAGAGTGGATAGGCCTTGACAGGCCTCCCAAATGTATTACAAGAACAAGAAGAGTGGAGTTATGAAAAAAAAAAAGCTGTTGCAGCAAACAGAATGAAACTAAGCTTTCTTGACAGAATCAGTTTGCCAAATGACTTTAAAATCACGTTTGTCCTTTTTTTTTGTCTTAAATATACTCTAATTTAAATGTCTAAGAGAAACTTTTAGAATGTATGTGGTACCATTAAAGAACTCTAAGGTAAGGATACCACAATAACATACATCATGTTATTTAGGAGAAGGATGTGTGAAGCCAAATTAAAACCTGTCAAACCACTAACCAGTCACAAAAAGGTAATGAGGATTCTGAAGGCATCTGTGAATATCTGACTGATAATTCCAAACTCTCCACCTTATGTTTAAAATACTGCTTGACATGAATGAACACAGTAAACCACTGCTAGTCAACTTCCAAAAAATATGACGATTTAATGTCACTTTGTGTTCTGTGTTCATTTTCTTTTACCTACTACTGCAGGAAGTTTACCCTTATATTACAGCCCATATTTCATCATTGTTATAGGGAAAAGTGCTGTTCTATTTTTTGACTTAAAGTTAGTATTAAATTTCTTTTTCTTTTAAATTCATAGTTATTTCCCTGAATGCTAAAATAAAGAAACATATACTTTTTTTTATCAGTAGTACTTGGGGTAGATAGACCACCATTATCAAATAGTTAAGAAAAAAAGGTATAAAATCATATGATCTTTTCAAAAGATATACAAACAACTGTGTAATAAAATTCAAGATTTACTGAATGACTTTAATGTTTCAACCAAGTTCTGCTATTTTTACAGTCCTACTCCTTTTTTTTTTTAATCTGACCAGACCTCAGATTAGGCAAAAACATACTACTTACTCTAGCAATATCCTACCTATTAATATTGTAGAATTTTTTTTCCATTTGAAGTCCTAACAACTACTGAAGCATAACTTTTAAGTCCTAAGATGTAAGTCTATCTTAAAATGTTCTTTTAAATCTTTAATATCTAGGGCTTACCCATGGTTATCAGATTTTCTGTTAAAGTATCAACTTGTTAAATATAAATACTCATCATGTGGCCCCCAAACCCAACATATCTACTTTTCTTAACCTACTATGTTCTTTGTTAGTGTGTTCTGAGCTAGCTTGTACTCTGCTCAGATACAGGTAACTTAATGGAAGGATTCAGGTTTATCACATTATAGTAATTATGAGGATGTTTATAAATATATTCTTTCTCTTCCTCCTTTTTTTTTTTTTTGAAGATTTTATCTACTTATTTGACAGAAAGAGCAGGAGAGAGCACAAGCAGGGGGAGAAGCAGAGGGAGAGGGAGAAGCAGGCTCCGCACTAAGCAGGGAACCTGATGCGGAGCTCGATCCCAGGGTCCTGGGATCATGACCTGAGCTGAAGGCAGATGCTTAACCAACTGAGCCACCCAGGCACCCCTCTCCTCCTTCTGAATATATGGTAGCTTTGCATTTATCTAGAATATTTTAATTGTGGTCATGTGCCTTCCTTTGGCCAGTGAGATGTGAGCAGAAGTGATATGTTTCACTTCCAAGAAGAAGCCATATGAGCCAGTGCATGATGTCCCATGTTTCCCTATACTTCTCTGGAAATGTTGGAAACATGTATTAAGATGAATCTTCTGTCAGACTTGGCTTTTGAGCACCAAGTGAATATAGTCCTTCTCTATTCCCCAATCCCTGCTGATGACACCTGTTGGCTATTCAGTATGAAAGAGAAATAAATTTTTGCTGTGTTAAGCCACTGAAATTTTGGGGTTTTCTGTCTAGAGAATAACTTATTCGATCCTAATGTATCATCTTTTTGGTTACGTGGAATCTGGAGTAGGGAGACAAATTTTATTTTATTTTTTTAAGATTTTATTGATTTATTTGAGAGAGAGAGAATGAGAGAGAGCACATGAGAGAGGGGAGGGTCAAAGGGAGAAGCAGACTCCCTGCTGAGCAGGAAGCCCGATGTGGGACTCGATCCAGGGACTCCAGGATCATGACCTGAGCCGAAGGCTGTCGCTTAACCAACTGAGCCACCCAGGCGCCCGGGAGACAAATTTTAAAAGGCAATTTTAAAATCATTTATTAGATACTGAATCTTGTCATCTACCTTTTCTGAATATATTTTTTCTTTTATTTTCTGAATGTGATAAACTATAGTGACTGATTTTTTAACAGTTTTATTGGAATATTATTTACATACCATATAATTCACTTCTCTTATGTGTACAAGTTCAGTGATTTTTAATAAATTTATAGAGTTGCACAATCATCACCACAATCTAATTTCAGAACATTTCCATCCCCCTGAAAAAAAATCGAATGGTTATTTGCTGTTATTCCTTATTCCCATCTCTAGTCCTAAGCAGTCACTAATCTGTTTTCTATCTTTGCAGATTTGTCATTTCTGGACATTTTATATTAAGTGAATCATATAATATGTTGTACGCTGGCTTATTTCATTTAGCATCATGTCTTCAAGGTTCATCCATATTTCAGGATACATCAGTTCCTTATCCCTTTTCAAAGATGAATAATATTCTACTATATGGATATACCACATTCTGTTTATCCATTCACCAGTTGATGAGCATTTGGGTTGTTTCCAGGTTTTGGCTATTATAAATGATGTAGCTATGACAATTTGAATACAAGTATTTATGGGGACAAATGCATTAATTTCTCTTGGCTAGATAACTGGAGTGGAAATTTATGTTTAACATTTTAAGAAACTGCTAATCCGTTTTCCATGGTGGAGGATGCACCATTTGCCTCGTTGAGCAGCACTGCTAGATCCACACCGCTGTTATAGTCTTTGCATCTTAAAGGCCCTTATATATCAGTGAAAAAGTATTCTGGTAATAAATCAGAATATTCTATCTCTCATTCCTTTCTTTTTAACTCATACATACTTACACACATGGAGAGTGAATATCCATATGTTCTGGCTGGTTAATCATTCTGGGTAGAAGAATAGCCATTAGAATTTCCATTTGTTCTTGAGCATTTCATTTACTGAATCTTGTATGGCAAATAATTCCTAAAGGCATGAGTTTTCTGTTGGGATAAAGTCTGCATGCAGAATTAGGTGATACTGCTTCTTTCTGACTCCTGCTTACACATCCTGACTTAGCAGTGATGTTTTAAATGTTGAAAAATCATCTGTCCTGCATGATTTTATTTTTATCATGTGCATATATGACTGTTCCTGAAACAACAAAGAGCCAGCTTTTAATAATATGTAAATATAAATGGCTTGATTATGTTTCTTTAAAGTCATTTAAGGAAAAACCCCACCTGTTTTGTCATCTACTTTATCTTTTCCTTCATTGTTAATTTTCATTTATGTTGACCAAAGGTATTAATTTTTTATTTGTTTCAAATAAATATCCTAAATATTTCTAAATATATGTATATATTCCTGATAGTAGGACCAAGCCTAAAGCTGAGACCTAAACTGTAATATTTTCTATGTAATCCAAACAGGTGGCCAGCAGAAGAGAAAATGAGAGGGAGTTCAAACAAGAAAAGCAAGATGAAGAAAGTGGCAACGGAAGGACAATGGCAGCAGAGAAGTAATTTGGGTTTTGAACTTACTGACATGAGGAAACAAGGTGTGATTTCCCTCTACTTACTGCTGAAAAGCAGGCTCCAAGCTGAGGCAAAGTTCAGTGTGTAATAGGGTTTAATCATAAGACTGGTGGTTGGTAAGTAGGATGGATCTAAGGTGTACCTTTGGAGTTATGCATCTCCAACTGTCCTATATTTATCTAAAGTTGGAATGCTTCTCTGCCAAGAGGAAACTGGACCTGATAAGCTACTCACATTGTGGTATCACTTAGATTGCTTGAATGGTTGGCATTTTGGGGTATGGCTAAAAGCTTAGGCTTTGAGGTAAGTCTATGAAGTTTTGAAAACACTAGCCCTTTTGTGACCACGGTCAACTTACTTAACATTTTATATTCAAAATAGGTATAATTCCAGAACCAAAGCCATAGGTCTTTTGTGAAGGTTCATTGATATAAGGCATGTAAAACAGTAGACACCGTGTCTGCCAGAGAGTAAATTCTCCATAAAGATTGGTTGTTATTATTAATGATGAGTGGTTGCCATTCTGAATGGTAGAGTATTTTTTAATTCTTTTTCTTTTTAATAGCTTTATTGATATATCGCTTATATGCTAGACAATTCGCCCATTTAAAGTGTAGCATTCAATGCCTTTTCTTATATTCACAGATGTATGCAAACTTCACAACTTTAGAACATTTCATTATTTCAGAAAGAAACCCCAAACCCTTTATCTGATACTCCACTATATCCCATCACACCCCCAGCACTAAGCAACTACTAATCTTTCTTTTCTATAGATTTGCCTTTTCTAGATATTTCACGTGCATGGAATGATACAATTAGAGGTCTTTTGAGACTAGTTTCTTTCATTTAGCATTGTTTTTAAGACTATCCATGTTTTTTTTTTTTTTAAAGATTTTATTTATTTATTCATGAGAGACAGAGAGAGAGGCAGAGGGAGAAGCAGGCTCCCAAGGAGCAGGGAGCCCGATGTGGGACTCGATCCCAGGACCCTGGGATCATGACCTGAGCCGAAGGCAGACGCCCAACCATCTGAGCCACCCAGGCGCCCAAGACTATCCATGTTTTAGCATGTATCAGTACTTTGTTCCTTTTTATGGCTTAATAATATGCCACTGTATGGATATACAACATTTTGTTTATCCATTCATCAGTTGATGAATTGTTTCCTTTTGGTTATTATGAATAATGCTGCTATTTTCTCTGTGGAAATAGGTTTTCACTTTTTTTTTTTTTTAAAGATTTATTTACGGGGCACCTGGGTGGCTCAGTCATTAAGCGTCTGCCTTCAGCTCAGGTCATGATCCCAGGGTCCTGGGATCGAGCCCCCACATCGGGCTCCCTGCTCGGTGAGCCTGCTTCTCCCTCTCCCTCTGCCTGCTGCTCCCCCTGTTTGTGCTTTCTCTCTCTGACAAAATCTTAAAAAAAATGAAGACTTATTTATTTGAGAGAGAGAGAGAGAGTGCACGTGAGAGCGGGGGAGGGGCCAAGGGAGGGGGAGAGAGAGAATCTCAAGCAGACTCTCCACTGAATGTGGAGCCTGACATAGGGCTTGATCTCACAACCCTGAGATCATGACCTGAGCTGAAACCATGAGTTGGACGCTCAACACATTGAACGATCCAGGCACCTGTTTTCACTTCTTTTGGCTAGATACCTAGGTATGACATGCTGGGTCACATGGTAAGTTTGTTTAATTATTTGAGGAATTGCCAGACTATATTCCAAAGCAGCTTCACCATTTTTCATCCCCACCATCATGTACAAGGGTCCTGATTTCTCCACATTGACTGTGTACAATCTTTTCTGTTTTTTCTTTTCTTTTTTTTTTTTTTAAAGATTTTATTTATTTGACAGAGAGAGAGACAGCCAGAGAGAGAACAGAAGCAGGGAGAGCAGGAAAGGGAGAAGCAGGCTTCCTGCAGAGCAGGGAACCCGATGCGGGGCTCGATCCCAGGACCACGGGATCATGACCTGAGCTGAAGGCAGATGCTTAACCATCTGAGCCACCCAGGCTCCCTTTTCTGTTTTTTCTTAAGATTTTATTTATTTATTTTATTTTAGAGAGATAGAGAGAGAGAAAGAGAACATGCACAAATGGGGGAGGGGCAGAGGGAGAGAATCTCAAGCAGACTCCATGCAGAGCGTGGAGCTGGATGGGGGGCTCCATCTCACAATCCTGAGATCGCTACCTGAGCCAAAACCAAGAGCCACCCAGGTGCCTCAGAGGCTTTTCTGTTTTCTTAAAAGTGAAATGGTTATAATTTAAGTCTATAAAAACTTCGCAAGGACTTAAACTGGATAGAGGATATAGTTGGACCTTATTGAATTTTAACTTTCACAGAAACTATATAAGATTAAAGATAATGAGCCCAAATTGTACTTTTATTTGGGAAGTTTTGATGTCTACAGCCATATAGAATGATTTAATAACTATCTAGTTGTATTTGAAGGACGAGACAAACTTAGGGACCCCTACTCTTCTGCCATCTTAACTCCTCCCCCCTGTCTACAGTCATTCAAACATGGCTTATTTTATAGGACCAGCAAGTAATTTATTGTCCAAACTACAATACCTTATAGAGGGTGAGAGGAGCTCTATGTATAATTATGCTGGGGAGCAAGAGTAAGTTGAGGCAGTCCCAGGCTCACTAGGGCATGTGGTCACCTGATGTATAGTGAAAGATCTCACTCTGCACTCACTCATTTGGAAATATATTTTGCTTGTTTTCTTTTTTAGCAGAAGATAAATTTGTATTTATCTCACACTTACAGGCAAAAGTACATGAATATATATGTGCTGTTCTAAGTTTTTTTTTTTTATTTCAAGATACTTGATTTTGTTTATTTTTTTAAGATTTATTTATTTATTTATGAGAGACAGAGAGAGAGAGAGAGGCAAAAGGAGAAGCAGGCTCCCAAGGAGCAGGGAGCCTGATGCGGGACGCGATCCCAGGACCCTGGGATCATGACCTGAGCCAAAGGCAGACGCTTAACCATCTGAGCCACCCAGGCACCCTCAAGATACTTTATTTTTAAAAACAGGTCAAAACACTAAGCTCATGGCCCATTCTGCCAATGTACAAGCTACAAATGCTCCCTCAGCAGCTGAGTGGCACTCTGGTAGCATGTTTGAAAAGTGAATAAAAATCCATATAAAACAAATATTCAAATAGTTCCCATAGGAACACAGATAAATGGTCCCATCTCCTAGTGTTCCATATTGTTGCATCTGCCAACCCCACTTACAAAGACAGTTCAAAAAAAACTAGCAGTACTTAAGTTAAACGGTCCCCCCCCAAATCCCATAATTCAAGCTAAACTCGAAGTTAACGGGTATCACACGATGATGATAGCTGAAGCACAGGCAGCAGGGGACACTTCATCCCACTTCATCCTGCTCTCTCAGTGGGAACACAGGACACAGGCAGAGTGCTGACGTCCTACTCCTCTCCTTCCAGCAGGAAGTCGTGGTTCTGGATCTGCTGCATCAGCTGCCATGTTGGTCCCAACGTCACATAGGAGATCGTCGGCCCCTGGAACCCTTTGAAAGTAGAAGCAGTGGCAACAGTGTAAGCACCCATGTTTCCAAAGAGCGTCCAATCACCCACATGCATCTTGAGCAAGTCACAGTGCTCAACAATGCAATTAAAGCAGTCACATGTTGGTTCCCATATGCTGATTGAATAATGCTTCTAATCTGGTTTGGGTCTCTTCTGCATGAGGGGCTTCATGTGTGCATGATCATAAATGATGCAATTAAATGATCCATATACCCCATCATTCACGTAATACCTAAAGGTTTGTTCACTAGACTCATCTTCATCATTAGAGCCTGTCTATTCCTTTAGTACGATTTTTTTTGGCAATGATATTAAATGCAAGCGTGAAAGCTTGGAGTTATCTGCTGGGCTCAGCTATGATTCTCACTCCCGAGCTTGCTGGAAAATACTTGTCCAGTGCTGGGTTAGTAACACTGGTGATCTCTTCAAATTTAAGCTTTACATCTTCAGATCCAAGAAAGCCACCATTTATATCAAGCAGATACTATGCTGAAGCCAACCTCAGCTCCCAAGTCAAAGACACAGCCAGTATCAGAGATGGTGTGCCTGAAGGTCTCAGTATAGCCACTTCCTACATGGGAGCTGACACTGATGACATCAGGATATAGCTCTTTTGCCCCAAAAGAAGACTGCTGGTTTTGAGTGTGGCACCAAATTCAACACTGAGGCGGCAGACTGCTTTGAAATCATTAGTGGTGATCTGCAAAATCAAGTTCGCCTTTGGGTGTGCCCTGGCAACTTTGATCAGTCGGACTTCACAATCAAAAGTTATCATCTGGACTGCATTATTAACAGCGTACTTAATCTGAGACACCTGTTTGGATTTGCATAGATAATCGTCTCTGGAGGCACCCGGAGACTCAGTGCCCATGGTGTTTCAGTCTTGCTGGTAAAGTCAAATCCTGTCCCAATGGCAGCTAGGGTCTTCACTGTGGTTCTGTTATCATTGCATTCGACTGCATCAAAGGGGGTGACCTGAGGAAGAGCTTTTAACCATCTCAGATGTTTCTTTAGAATGTCTCCCAGGTCTACAACACAGAAGGCATCCTTATCATCAGAAGATGAAACTTCATTAATTTTTTTGGTCCAGACTGTGCTTGGCAGTAAAGCCTTCAAGGAGGAAATGGCAGTCAAGCTCTGTATTAACTAAAGTTGTTCATGGTTTCTTGATGTTCCCATGGAAAACTAAGAGATGGAATTCAGGGAAATTTTGGCCAGCATTTCACAAAGGCAATTCCCGGGAATTCCAAGTCCCACTGAAGATCCGTGTGCCCTGTGGGCTGCAGTGGAGATATTCTGATGAATACAGAATTTGCTGTCTTAGAGCCCACGGGGCACCGCGGGCCAGCCCCATGGAGAGTGCACAGGCCGGCCTGCTGCACCACCGCCCTGGTCAGCCGCCCCCCTGCCGCCCCGCTCCCTGCTCTGGGGACCACCGGCCCCAGGTAGCTCCGGGAGTTCTGGTTCAGAGGCCGGGGGGCACTGACCTGTTGTTCCCTCAGAACAGGGACAAGATAACTGATGCACACAGGAAATGAACCCTAGCTGTTCTAGTAGGCTGTGTTGTTTTTCCAGCTAAACTGAAGTGGATTGCATCATGGAATTTACCTTTTATATAATGTCTACATTTTAAAGATTTTGTGGTCCTTATATCATGTTTTTGGATTCTTACAGCTCCCTCCCCCAAGAATGCCTATTACTGTGTTAGACATATAAATGTTGCCTCTTCTTCCAATAAGTATTATAGAAATAATTCATGGCAGAGTGCTTAGTGTTGTGGAAATGTGCAAGGGGGTCAGTCTACATTTCAGGGGTTGGGGTTTCTAAAACAGATTCTCCCAGGCAAATTCTCTTCTCTGAATCCTTTTTCCCCGTTCCCCTTCCATTCTACTTCTCTGCTAACCAGCCAACCAAACTGACCCCAACATCCTCAATCGTATTGGCTCTTGAAAAAAATAACAACTGTCCTATTAATTGGAATTCTGATTTCAGTGAACATACAGGGTCAATTTGACAACTTAGAAAGCTGGAGTCTTGCAAAATATCACCATGCAAATGAAAAACAGAGAGGCACCTGTTCCCGCCCCAGGAGGGAAATACCAAGTACCACAGTCTTGCCTTAATTCACTCTCTCGAGGAGCTACATTTGTCAGCAGCACAAACCGAGTCATAGCCATTAAAGAACAAACAACTGTGAGAGAAAAGCAAGCTGAGAGAGAGGAAAACAACGCTATCCACTTTAATACACAGGAGGGCTTCTTCAAGAACATTTGAGTTGCATGGAAGGTTGACTCTCAAACGGTCGCCTAGGTCAGCAGGACCTGAGGCAGTCCCTGGGGTGAGGACTGGTCAGGTAAGTTAAAGCCGCCTTCAGGGCACTTTCAGCTTAGGCACCAATTTCCTCAAGACTGAGGGTAAGAAAGCAACACTGTTTGAGTTCAACTTTCTCCTTCACTTTTTTTTTCTTGTTTCCTTTTTTCCTGTGAGTCCAGGATATCCAAGAGTTCTTCTAATGGCTGGAAAAATTCTTTATAAGGATGTTGCCTCCTGGTTTGATCTGGGCTTAACTTTTTAGCAATCCTAACTCATTTTCTAGGCTCCAGGCATGACTGCGCAGAATTTTTTTAAAAGATCTTTTTACTTCCGGGGCGCCTGGGTGGCTCAGTTGGTTAAGCAACTGCCTTCAGCTCAGGTCATGATCCTGGAGTCCCGGGATCGAGTCCCGCATCGGACTCCCTGCTCAGCGGGGAGTCTGCTTCTCCCTCTGATCCTCCCCCTCTCATGCTCTCTGTCTCCCATTCTCTCTCTCAGATAAATAAATAAAAAATCTTAAAAAAAAAAAAAGATACTTTTACTTCCAACCCCCTAAGTTCTAGGTTCCCTTTCACCATGAATTCTCCAGACCTTTTCTCAGTACCAAGTTGGGTACTGAGTTAGGTACTGAGAAACAGTTGCTGTTTCTCGTTACAATTTTATTTCCCAGCTCTCAACTGTCCTCGTGTCAGTTTTCTTCCATATACCCTTGAAACTGCCTTATGTCTCTTTGTGCTGATCTCATTCCTGGCTTGACATATTCAAAACAGGGTTTTTTTTCCCCCCCCAGACAGAAATTGTTCTACTTCTATTAATTGTCAAAGTAGGATATTAATGGAAATACTCTTTATTTCATATATATTACATTATAATATTATATATATCATAATATATATGTATATATATTTTAGTCTCATGTTTCCATTATTGAAGAACAAAAATACTCTGTGGTTTTACTTCTACTACCATTAACAAGGCTAGTCAGAACTTTGCTTTGAATAAGATTTGGTGATCTTATATACTCACTAGATCTCTGCTGAATTTGAAAGTCATTCCTCATAATCCTCTGATTATTTTTCCTGTCTCCGATGGCTTCTCTTTCTCAGCGCACTTCACAGTTCTGTCCTTGGAGCCCTGTGCTTCTTACTCTATACAACAGAATAACGTATTCTGCAGCGTTCAGACAAAAACTGCTTCTTGGTCAGTTACCCATGAAAATTTCCTAAGAAGGTGGCACACTGGAAGCCAATATAGCATATATTATCGTTTCCTCCAATACTGAAGCTCTAATTCTGACTGAGGCTCAGATGAGTAGTGGTTTACCCTTAAGGACCATGCTGTATGACACGTAAATAATTTTAAAGATGAGCATCCTTTTTAACAAGGCAAGATGTCTATCACAGCTCAGGAATATGGGGATTGAGACTGAAGGAGGGTATATTTCTTTTGGATTGGCAGGTGGAGTCGCTGTACTTACTAAATTGTGATCTGTTTCTGTTTTGCAAATCATACACAGTTGAATTTGTAATAGTGAAATGTTTGCGTGATCAGGCCTTGTTACTCTCCTAGGGTGATCCTGTCTGTGCTCGCCATTTCATGTACCATCTCTATGTATATGTGTATATATGTGGAAGCTGTTAGTGATATTAGTATTAAGTTAATTACTTTCCTGACTGAATGTGGTAGGCCTGAGGCCCCAAAAATATGGGAAACATTTACGGCTAGCTACTTCTTGATACGTGTAATTTTCCCATTCATTTGACAATTATCCATTCAGCTCACTGTATGGCAGGCTCTATGCTAGGTATCAGTGATATTAGGACAAATTAGCAAAACAATTCCTGCTTAACAGACCATTATGCCTTATAAAGAGTGGTCAGTACATTCATTTATTTTGTTAGAGAATTGATTAATTTACTATGTATTAGGTATTGTGTAGCAATCTGTCAATATAAAGAAGCATAGTTCCTGATTTCTTGGGGCTCCCAATTTAGGGTTCGTACAGGAAGGGAAAGAAATAGACACATAAAATGGTCATTATGATACAATAGAGCCATGCAGACAATTAGGTGGTATTAGAGAAGAAGGACAATATTATTGGCGACAAACTAACCTGCATCCGGGAGGAGTAAAAAGAAATCTTGACCTAAGATTTCTCTTACTTGTGTAGTTTAACTATTGATATCATTGATTTGTTCTTTCAGGACTGACCACTTCTAAAAGAAAACCACTGCTAAGGATTTGGTGGCTGGTGGATGACTTTATACAAGAGGTAGCACTTCGTTTGGGGCTTGAATACCATTGTTATTTTCAATGTGGGGGCACAGTTAGGGACAGTGGGCACTGTAGCCTGGGAGACCACTATAAGCCAAAGCATAAAGTAGAAATCATAAGCCATAACATAAAGCTAAGTAACATGAAGTAACGTAGCATAAATTCTTAGTAAGGTGCATTGTGGCTTTCCTGACTGCACAGAGGTTGTGTGTGATAGAGAAAGGTGAAAACAAGGTGAGGTGGTTGAGATGAGGATACATATGGGCTGACTTACAGAGTAAGCTAGGTAGAAAAATGTGTACTTGGTGCAACATCCAGCTTTCTATCCATTGCTCCATCCCAGCAGTTTTTATCAAGTGTTTACATTGTACTTATAGTGCTGTGTTCTGAAAATATGTTAAAGAAGAAAAAAGAAAGAAAAAAAAGACAGGATTTACCTCCAAGTGTATAGTTTAATTTAAAAATGGATAAGCAAAGTAAGGAAGTATGACACAATCTCATAACTGGTATAACACAAAAATATACAAAGAAAAATTTCTGGAATCTGCCTGGAAGAATCAAGGAAAGCTGTACCCATTTGGTCACCTTGAATCATATAATGGAGGAGGGGTATAAGATGGTAAGGTTGAGGGCACTGCAGACAGAAGAAACAGCAAAGACCAAAAGGTATAACAGATAGAGTCTTTCTGGGAGAAACCGTGTGTAGTTCTAAAATGCTACAATTTAAAATGTTTTTGTCCTTGGAAAGGGATCAGTATGGTGGGAACTGAAAATGATCAGGGACTGTTGAGCTTTATCCTCCAGCTTTGTCGTGCTCTGGAAGGGATTAACGTGGTGGGTTATTATACTCAAATTTGTACTTTACAGATTTAACTATAGACAAAAAGTGGAAGGCATTTTGTAGTAATAATGCTAGAAATGAAGCCTGTCTGCAGGAGGACGAATTAGGAGGCTCAGTACCAAGTGCGGTAGCAGAAATGGAGACATAAGAGACATGAAGTAAGTAACCAGACTTGAAGACTGAACATATATCTGGGATGAGGAAGTAGGGGGCACACAAGAAACTCAACACAGTTTCTGTCATGGTAACTAAGTAGATAGTGGCACCATTAGCTAGACTAACAGGTGATTTAGCCAGGCTGCATCAGGGACTCCAAAGCTATGAAGTTACAGGATACCTCTTCCCCGTCTTCCTCATAAACATATTTGGTGTGAATTGACAGGCATAGGGCTATTTCCCTGATTGGAGAGACAAGATCTGGAGCAGTGTCTTCCAAACAGAGAGTAAGAAGTTAAGGGCAGTGAAGAAGATGGCACAAAGCTGAGACCACTGGAAGAGACTGCAAATATTTATTACTATATTCTCTGTGCCTATTATGAATTCAAGAACTAGAAGAACAATAGTGAGAAGAAATTCAACCACAGATTTGGAAAACCCACTCCTCCCTACAGAAAAAGGTCTTTATAATTTTTTTTAAAGCTTTATTTATTTATTTGAGAGAGAGAGAGAGAGACAGCACACTCGAGCACCAGTGGGGGAAGGCGCAGAGGGAGAGAATCCCAGGCAGATTCCCCGCTGAGTGCAGAGCCCAACATGGGGCTTGATCTTGGGACCCATGTGCTAAAATCACTAGTTGGACGCTCAACCGACTGAGCCACCCACACATGCCAGTCTTAATAAATTTTATAAGCATGAATTTTTCAAAGTATTTGTTGCAAATTGTTCATTATTCCATTTTATAAAGAACAACTGTCTTTTTCCAAATGTGGCTTTGCAACAAGAATTTTCATTCAAATTCTAAAGAGGTACTCTGAAATATTCAATATGATTTGATTTTATAGGGGAATTTCAAAAATAGGCAAAAAATGTGGAATATGGCACAAAAAATAATTCATTCCTGTATATTTAAAGAAAAAAACTCACAAATCACCATTATTTATCTTCTGCTAATAAGAAGTCAAACATGGAGAAATGCTTTGAATTTGATACGCATTTAAATTGCAAAAAGAATTTGAGCTTGTTTTTATTTGAAATGTAGAGATGTGTTTTGTTTTTATAGAGTGAGTTATGTACTTTTTTGATGTTTTCAAGGTTTTATTAAAACATGAAACATAAACAATCATCAATCCAATTAGGGGAAAGTCTTCACAATGAACATCTGTTGGTTTTGCCAGTCAGCATCCAAACAACCTTTTTTGGTAAAAATTTCCTTTGGGAAACTGCCCTTTTTTCACTCTTGACAGTAAGATTGTATGGTAATAGACCACATCTTGCCCTAAGGATGTGTCCTGATTGGAATAATGCAATCAGCAGAGCCCATCAGTACAGCCCTGACTACAATGATCAATCAGTTCAGGTGTGGGCACATAATCCAAGAGTTAGATGAGGTCGCTTGGAAAGAAAGTCCTCCTCTCTCTCCTAAGGGCTCTAAGTGAGGTGACTCTAAGTCTTCCTCTTGATGGTATAGTAGGAAGACATGAGGATCAGAATTGGTGCATTCATTTTGCTTTGGGAAGAGGGAGAGCCTGAAGGTTCTTGGGGGAATCATAAGCATTGTGACAATCTCAAAACACCCCTACCTGTTTCCAAAACTACCCATAGATAGCGGTAGTGTCCCCTTTGATAATCAGTGTTTTACATGTTCATAGTGACCCAAACCATAAATCACGACAAAGGGCAAAACTCTACATAAACAGCGTTATGCACAAGGCCGAATGAGAATGCAGAATAAGGATTTTGCTTGGGTAGTGTACAAACATATAACTGTATATGGATACACAGAAATTGTATATGGCCACATATAAATGTATCCATGTAATATACCGTTTAAATTATTTCCGTATAAATATACATGTCTTGTCCCTAAAAGAAGTTTTTTTTTTTTCTTACTCCAAAATAAAAGAATCAATTGAGAAGTAAATAGTAAGTACTTAAGGTCATACTTGTCATTTCAAAGAAAAAAGTTTTATTTTGAAACTTAAGTGTCTCTTCTTTTCCCATGTTTTATATTTGGCGTAGAGCCTGGAGTATGCTTGGATTCAAACATGCAACTCCAGGAATGGCTTTTATTTTGGAATTGGGTTGTACAGACTCCATTACTGCCCGTGTGGTATGCCAGCCTGATCAATAGCCTGATGAGGCATGTGTGGCCTGCACTGCCCAGCCCCGCTATTTTCAGCCTAATTAGCAGCTGCTCAAAGATGGGAAACAGGTGCAGATCCAGGGCCAGACCAGGGACGTCTGCCTGTAATTAACAAGGAAAAAAGGGTCAGATATTGGGAGGAATATCAAACCGGCCCACGGGGGTTAACATGCAGGTCTCAAAGGCATAGTCACCTGAGATCTTAAGCATGCTAATGTAAATTATGCAAGCTTTCAAACAACGTGGCTGCATAATCAGTTGGCAGAGAGGAAAATGATTTTTTCTTCTTTTTTTTTTTCAATAGAGTAGGGAAAAAGGGCATCTACAAACTTATTTTTTTCTCACCATGTTGTGGACTTGCTCGTCATGTAGTGACATTTTCTGAGAAGCAGTCATGAGTCCTTAAAAGAAGTTGTTAACCAATTACAACTCTCGTAGAAATAGGTGAAGTTTGGAGGAAAATCTAATAATCAGGCTGTTGAGAGAATTACGTATTAACAGATATTTGGAAGCAGACACATTATGCACATGTGGTTCTGTATAGTAAATTGATTTTGGTCATTTCAACTTTTTGAATCACTCCATAAAATGAAGTCCATTTAAGATTCACAAGGACTTGCCAAGGGCCAGGCTAAGTTTGGAGAAGGTGGAAGAGCAAAGTTTTGAGCAAGTAATGAAAGACATGTCGCACGCCAATTCAAATTCTGGCTTTAATAGTCAAGCCTTCGGTACCAAGGCATTCTTTCTATTCCAATTCATGGAGCTTACAATTCACTCTAGGCTGAGAAGACTTTACATCTTGTCCTTTTTAGCATTTAGCATTTAGTCCCCCAGTAAACTGTCACCTACGTGGTACCGGATTTTCTAGGCTAGAAGAGAGTTTTATATTTCTGATTGAGTAATTGGTGGCAGTTCCATTCAGCCTAGCCAAATTAACATTATGGGAAAGAAAAATCCCTAAACCTCAGATACTTACCAAAGGTTTATTTCTTGCTCTCAGTGCAGGTCTTGTGGATTGACAATGGCTTCGTATTGACTTCATTACAAATCTTAAGTGGGAAGAACAGAGTCTCAGAGAGACACAGCCTATCCTTGTGACAGAGAGGATACAATATGGCAGAACCTTGGAAGTGGTTTTCATCCTTTCCACTTACACATCACTTGATTTCCTATGACATCAGTGAGGTGGGATGTATAATCGTCCCTTGAGGAGGGGTGGCAAGTACTTTGGGTAATAAAATCGACTACAGTGAGTAGTGTGTGTATAAAATGTATATAATCTATATACATTTTTAGAGAGCTAGTCCTTATTGTGGTGTGAATACAAGTACCAATGTGTCTAAAACAGTGTGAATGTTTTAAAATCAGAGTCATACGAAATGATACACTGCCTTATTTTTGTTTTCAAATATGCACTATGTGCCAGGCACTTTATAACTTTATTTTTCACGCTCCCTGGAATCTTGGAGTTATCCCCATTTTATCGAAACTGTGACTCAGAAACCTTCAGTGATTCGCTCAAGTCTCTTTAGCTAAAAAAGTGGTAGCATGGGGATTCCACCCCAGCTCTGTCATAGAACACACTCTTCTGAATATACTAAACTGCCTCAGAAGATGTGGCAGGTCTGGCAGGCACCTTATCTCATGGGCTCATAACACAGTCTGTTGCATCTGTCATATTCTGATTGTAAGATGATTGGGGGCATAAGAGGGTGCCTGTGCTGTCTGGGGAGCATCAGGCAGTAGCTCTGGGCTCAGTGCAGTGAGCTTGAGCACTAAGCAGAGGACACACACTTTCAGGACTGAAGTCAAGGTGACTGAAGTCTTTCTAGGGTCCCTTTACTTCAGTATCTTTATATTAGGGTTCCTCAATTTTGCACTGTTGCTTACTTTGCACTGGATAGTTTTCTGCTCTGTGTGTGTGTGTGTGTGGTGGCTGTTCTTAGGGCGTTTAGAAGCATCCCCAGCCTCTACTTATTAGATGCCAATAACAACCTTCCCCTAATTGTGAAAAACGAAAATTGCCAAATGTCCTTGGTGTGTCACACGCACACACACGTGTACAAAAACACCCCTAGTTATAGGAACCACTGCTTTACATCCAAATGATAAATTTGGTGTAGAATTAAAAGTAATATTACTGATACTGAACTCAATTTTATATGAAATCTAATCCTCTTGTATTGTATGATAATCATCCATTCTTTAAACAACAGTAATTGATCACTTATTATATTCAGGTACCTTGCTAGCTTGGATGGGGGAAGAGGTAGTGTGATAACGAATGAGATCAGTCAGGTCTTCACTAGATGATGTGCTTTGTAATTCTGCACCTATAAAGGAGCTAAGAAAGATAATGAAAAGTTAGATTGAAGTTCTTTATGTGGACAAAAAAAGGCTGAGGGTTTTTTTTTTTTTAAGATTTTTTATTTATTTATTTGAGAGAGAGAATGAGATAGAGAGAGCATGAGAGGGCGGAGGGTCAGGGAGAAGCAGACTCCCCACTCAGCAGGGAGCCCGATGCGGGACTCGATCCCGGGACTCGATCCCGGGAACTCCAGGATCATGACCTGAGCCGAAGGCAGTCGCTTAACCAACTGAGCCACCCAGGTGCCCCAAAGCTGAGGGTTTTTAAATATATCCAAATACAGGAAGATCAGCAAATTTGGACAAAGTTGAGGTTCAGACTGCAAGACCTCAGGCCAGTTGTGCATTAGATGTTACATCATCTCTAGAATGGGAGGAAGAATGATTGCCTTTCACAGGGGTTGCTGTAAGAATTAAATATGCCTTATTTCCTTGCGAGGCACATTTTAATAGTTTGAAATTGGCATGCACATTTAATGTGCTTTTTGTTAGTCTCCTCCCAATTTTGCCACCTGTTGTTATCATGGAAGGCTGGAAGGAAACTAGACTTTCTGACTGGAAAACTGCAGTTTACCTGTAAGTTTTATATACCTGTTTGGAGGTCAGGTCAGGGAGCTTTGGGCTAGATGAGGAGGAGATGAAATGGGTTCCTATTAAAAAGGCCTATGTTGGCTAAAGGATGGAACGGATGACCAAAAGGGAAGAGGTATTTTGAAGCAGTCAATTATCAGGGTTTAAAGAAATAAACAAAAGAAAAGCCATTATATAAAATGAGAGCCATTTACCATTTGAGGAATGTTTGAATCCTGACTGTGACAAAAAGCCAGGGAGATGGGGCAGATTTCTGTTTGAGTGCCCTCCAGTTCTGTTAATAGACTATGTATGGTGGATATCACAACTTCACTCTCACTCTCCACCTTTTTCTTGTTGAATTCCATTGGAAATTTTATGTCTCCTGGCATTATAAATGACTTACGACTTGGGTCTCTTAGTTTTTCATCATTTGCTTATGATACTAATTATATGTTAAACAGGAATGCTCTGGAACTTGTTTTAGTTGGGGGCCAAGGCCCATGAAACATTAGGAACCATATTGCATTACCTTGCATTTAGGAGCCGCTTAATGAATACTGGTTGATTGAGAGACTGATCCTACAGAAATTGAAGTGATGTCCCGTATATAATTAAGGCGGCTCTTGTAAGTCTAAAATTCCTCTTGTGATGCTTGTTTTTGTTTAAGTACAAGACATTATTTTTAACTACAAGACATTCAAATTTAATAGTTGGATGAGCAAGGAAATAAGCCATTTTATCTCTATTTAACAGATGAAAAAACTTAAGTCTAGACAGTACAGTGTTTTATTTAAAGTCACATGGCAAGTAAATTTAAGCGGGGACTCTGTTTCTAGGAAATCATGAATTACCCAACCACAACCACTTTCTCAGCCTTATATCTAGCAAACACTAGGCTAAAACATGTCCCCTGTAGAACTAAAATGATAGAATGGGTACCCTACGTCCCAGTGCATATTGTTAAGACTGGGGGAAAATGGCTGTATCTTATAAATTAGAAGGAAATAGAGTAGCATCATTAGATATTTCAGTCAAGTTCAACAGCTGGCCTCAATTCTTTTAAAATGCAGAGTCTCAAAATAGACAGGCTAAGATTTATAAAAATAGATTTGTCTGTCACTTCTAATTTTACATTTTGCAAACAAGTTGTGCTTCAGTGAAAATTTGCAGATAGATTGAGCATCTGGCAAAAGGAAGATTGTCATGATTTTCATGGTTTGGATTCAGACTACAAAGGATAATTGGTAAAGATAATCTTTTGTTTGAATAGCCTAAATGATTTTACCTCACTAACCCTGACGACAGATGGTGAGTATAGTTATTATCAGTTCATTTTTGTGAGAGGAAGGAGACTGAAGGACCAAAGCACTGAAACCTTCCTCATTGCTGAAGCCACGGAGCATTGTGGAATGAGGTTCTAGCCTAGGTTTGCAAGCCTAGCTTTGTCACTAACTGGCGTTGTGAGCTGGACACATCCCTGAATAACCGGAGCTTCCTGTACTCAGCTGCAATCGGACAGAGTCGATTAGACCTCCCTACTCAAAGTGTGGCCCATGGACCAGCAACACTGTCACTACCTGGAAACTCATTAGACTCTCAGGGCTCACCACAAACCTAACGAATCAAAATGCATATTTGCAAAAAATCCCAGGTGATTTCTGTGAACACTGCCCTTCCAGAAGCCCTGGGTTTAAGGCTCTTAGCACAGGGATGGTGGTGACTGGCTACCAGCCCTAGTAGAATCCTTGACATAGAGTGCACTATGGGATGAATAAACAAATGAATGGAAAGGTCACCCAGTCAAACTTCAAAGACAAGTCATCTTGACCAACAAGACCTTGAAATCTCAGAGCTCCTTTTGTGAGTGGTATCGATTGTTTCCCCCACATAGAAGCATGGGAAGCCTGTGTTCTCATATACATTTCTTCCTTTTAAACAAAAGGATCTTACTTTCACATTAAAAAAAAATAGTTGCCCCTCGCCTGGGTGGCTCAGTCAGTTAAGCATCTGCCTTCGGCTCAGGTCATGATCGCAGGGTCCTGGGATCGAGCCCCGCATCGGGCTCCCTGCTCGGTGGGGAGCCTGCTTCTCCCTCTGCCTGCCACTCCCCCTGCACACTCTCTCTCTGTCTCAAATAAATAAATAAAATCTTTTTTTTTTTTTTAAATAGCTGCCCCTAACCTCTCTCTTCACTTACTGATCCTAAGTGGTACAAACACCAAACCAATCTGTCCTTTTCCTTGAAGCTGCTTTCTTTCCCTTTCTCAGCCCACCTGCTCAGGCATCACATTACCACCAGGCCATTTGCACCATCTGCTCATTGAAGTGTCCGTTGATGGGAGGACAGAGGACACCTGGTGACCGTGAAGTTGGCCCAATACACTGAAGGGAATCAGCAAAGTGGTAAAAAGGCACGAAATGAAACAGACCTTGGGAATCCAGAGGGCTGAGTTTCCGAAGAAGGAGGGACGAGTGAAGCGGGTTATGCTTCTGAGGCTCTAGGCAGCCTTTTAATTTCCCGACCTTTTGCTCAGTGAGAACTGCCCTGTGAAAGGAGAGACATTCCTAAGGAAGCAAGAGCACATTCATTTTCTGCTGAACAGCTGCTTCCTGAAAGCAAACGGTACATGGTGAGCCTGCTCTGGGTACCTGTTGGAGTGAAGATTGTTACATGTCTGAAGGACCACCTGTGTGTCCAAGCTGCTAGCTAGGCCATTGCTTCTAATTCTGCAAAGCATCTGTAGCCAACTGTTTATCATTTCTGAAAGCAAATTCAGACGGAAAGACCTAGCTATAACCTGCAGAAATATGGCCAGAGGGCTACTCTGGAAGACTGGGTCTCAGAGAACCAAGCAAAGGGCCCCAAGACAAAGTTAGGACACACAATCCTAGACATACTCCAAGGAGCTTCAACGGTCTGTCAGATGTCCCCTTCTCAGCCCAGAGTTACTGAAAACCAACCGTCACACATTTAGGTCATGGTTTCGATTCTTAACAGAAAGTGACTGTTTCACCTCACCCGGCAGTATGCAAGTTCATTAAAAACATTAGCCGTGGTGGGCATGAGGATATTTCAGTCTCTGAACCTTAACAGAGTCACTTCAGAATTCATTGTAAATAGTTAGTCAGAGCCATTTGTACAGAATAAGTGTAGTGACGAAGAGAGTCGTCTCTGGGAATAGGATCTCAATTTCATAATTTACTTGTATGACTATGGGCGGATTAGTTTTTCTCTGTCCTTTCTGTAAAATGAGGTGCTGATAGCAGCCCACCTCACAGGGCTGTTGCAAAGACTGTGTGTACCGTGTAAAGAACTAGTCTGGCCTATAGTTAGCTGTTACACAGTTTGCTATTATTTGAGAAGTGCGAGTGTTCTGAAACTTGTTTTCTCAATTTTTCTTACCCACAGAAAATAGATGCTAATTATGGAAACTGTTAGGATCAGCATTCTGCATGGATTCCAGGTGATAAACCTCTTCCATCTTTTCACTTCCTGCCAAGCCTTGTTTCCCATTACCTTATTATTTGACTTCCAGCTCTGTGGGAGAAAATAAGAAAAAAGAAATCTATCAAATGATTCTTTCCTATAGTGTCTTCCTTGTCAGCATCTGCTCCATCTCTAGTAGATATTGATGTATTGAAGGTTCCCTCAAGCTTGTTCAAACAGGGAATTACCTTTAAGTCTCAGCGATGAGAGGGGGCTTAGTTGGAGCCAAAGTATCTTGCTGCCCTTAAAACTAGTCCAGGCCCTCACAATGGCGTAAGTCAAGAGTCTCAAACTCAAGTGCCCACAGGGGCCTGAAAGAGGGAAGTGCTGTCAGCCTCTCTTCTGTTGCTCACTTTAGACAAAGATAGGGTGACAGATACATATGGTTGTACTTCGAGGCAGATGATTGTGTAAGAGCAGCATCAGCAGCCTTACACACTAGATCTCAGTTTGGGAGAAATTAACAAGTGGTGAGCGCTGTGGAGAAATGGCACCCATTTGAGCTCAAGAGGGAAGCTGCTACTCAGTTCACGTGAGCCCCATGTTGCTCGATTTTCTGATCTTTAAAGAGAAGCCTCAAATGTGGAATTTTTTTTTCAAGTAAAATCTCCAGATTTTTTATCAGCTGAAAATTTCAGATGTCAGAACATGGAGGGGGACAAATAAAGCATGTTTACCAGTTGAACCTAGTCTGTAGGCTTCAGTTTTGGGTTAAGTTACATGCACTTAGATCCCTCTCCATGCCAGCCAGTAAATTATGAAGAACACTGTACATGCCTAGTAGAGGGCTGGGTGCTGTAGGGAGAGAGAAAATCTTAATATTGGTCAGGAGATAGGAAGGAGTCTCATCCTTGGGGGCTTTTTCCCTTTTCTCCTTTAACTTTTTATTTTGAAATAATTTCAGATATACAGAAAATTTGCAAAAGTAATGCAAAGACTTTCCATAGATCATTCACCTAGATTCTCTAAATATGGCTAATATTTTACCATATTGATATTATGATTCTCTTTGTCTTGTTCTTTTTTTTTTTTTTAAAGATTTTTTATTTATTTATTTGACAGAGAGAAAGCAAAAGTAGGCAGAGTGGCAGGCAGAGGAAGAGGGAAAAGCAGGCCCTCTGCTGAGCAGGGCGCCCAACACAGGGCTTTATCCCAGCACCCTGGGATCATGACCTAAGCGGAAGGCAGCAGCTTAACCCACTGAGCCACCCAGGCCCCCCTCTTTGTCTTGTCCTTAATCTCTCTTTGTATCTCCCTTTTTGGGTTTATCTCTATTTGTGTGTGTGTGTGTGTGTGAGCATGCACATGATTTTCCTGAAAAATTTGAGAATAAGTTGAAAAATCAATGTCCTTTTACTTCCAAATGGTTTCATGTATTTCTTAAAAGCAAGAATATCTTTGTACATACCACAGTGCAATAGTCAGATGAAGAAATTAACATTAATGCAGTGTTATTATCTGATCTTTAACGATCATTCAAATTTCATGCCCCAATTTCTTTATTGCAAAAGAAGAATTTCGGGTCCAGAATCCAACAGTGTCCGTGTTGTCTCTTCATAGTCTTGTTTGTTGGCTGGGGTGGGGTGGGGAAGCAGTTTCTCTTTGTCTTTCATAAGAAAAGACAAATCTCTTTTGTCTCTTATAACATTAATATTTTAGAAGAGTACAGGCGATTCCTCAATATTTTAGAAGAGAAGAGATTATCTTTCGTTTTGGGTTTGTTTAGTATTTCCTAACGATTAGATTCAGGTCATGCATTTTTGTCAGGGATACCAAGAAGTGATGTTGAGTCCTTCTCCATGTAAGAAAGACACAATGGGAGTATTTGGGGAAGACTGTCCATTTGTTTTGGGAAGAGAAGCATTAACTGTACAAGTTAATGTCAGTGGCCTTTTGCTATTGTTTTTGTGATTTTAACCTTGTTATTAGACGATCTTATTCAGATTCTTTCAGTCTACATAAAGGTTTCTCCTCTTCTCCCACTCTGTATTTGTTTTCATCATGAAATATCCAGATTCTTTGGATCCATTTGGTATTGAGATTATACGTAAACCTAGGCAGTTTGATGAATCGGTAGCTGAAATAACAACAAAATAGAGCAGACAGGACTCACCATTGAATTTGGCATCAGGAGCCTTTCCCACTACTTGGGCCCTCAGAAGCTTCAAATATGAAGTAAGAGGCAGACTGTGCATTACATAGAGTGTAGAGATGCCTAACTACTTCATCCTCACTTTGTTTTTTTATTTTTTAAAGTTTTATTTATTTATTTGACAGAGAGAGACACAGCGAGAGAGGGAACACAAGCAGGGGGAGTGGGAGAGGGATAAGCAGGCTTCCCACCCAGCAGGAAGCCTGATGCAGGGCTCGATCCCAGGACCCTGGGATCATGACCTGAGCCGAAGGCAGACGCTTAATGACTGAGCCACCCAGGCGCCCCATACTCAATTTAATAAAAGAAATACTTCCTGGCATTTATACAATTTTGAAAAATACTCAAGACTTTATCCTATTTATTGTTTCTTTTTTATAAGACAAAATAGTATGCAGGTGAAGATTTTAAAATATTAGCATGAGAGAGTCCTGCACTGGAATCCTAGTTTTGTTCCTTGGGACAGTCATTCTGTGGAAATGCTTTATGAAGCCCCTAAATTTGAGCAGCCTCAGAGAGCAGCAAAGCACAGGCTCTTAAACTAACAGGTTCTAGTTGGAGCTTTGGATTTGCCATCCGGTATTTGTGGAATTGTAGACAATTTGCTCTCTGGAGCTCAGTTTCCTCATTTGTAAAATGGAGGATTATCTTGCCAGACTCTCACAAGGATTAACAAGATAAACAAAAGAAAAACATTTAACTTGGTGCACTTGGTAGAGCCCAATAAATGTGGATTTTCTTCCATATTCTTTTTTATCTAGGCACCTTCGAGGGTTTACTAATTCCCTCCTTGTTACAAAGTCCATTGGGAGGAATTTCAGTACCTAGTTATACTAAAAAAGATTTGGTAAAAAAAAGGGGCACAGAATTTAAAAAAATTTTTCACAACCTGGCATGTTGGACATATGCCCACTCTCCTTACAGTCCTAAAATCATGAAAGCAAATATTGATGATTGGGAAGTCTTTACATTAATATGGTACGTTTAACCAAAATACTTGCAGAATCAATTTGGCAGTCACAAATAGGAAGCCTCTGGATCTTGGTTCTATGTAGAAATTCCCTTTTGGTAATTTAAGCAGTTCCTTACAATTGGAACTCAAGAATTACTGTGACAAAGTAAGCGACAACGTCTTTCATGTGTTGAAAGGAGATTATCATGGACTGAAGGAACATGGTCCCATGTAGAGAAAATTGCCCCCTCAGGTGGTTCTGACTCACCGGTGGAGTGACAGTGTGCATGTAAGCCTGCCTTCAGCTTCAGTGGCTCACAGATCCACTTTCGTTCACTTTAGATTTTTGCAGGCACATGACATCATAGTCCTGGTAAAGATGAAACAATCTTGAATTTCTATTTTCTCACCTTTATAGGAAGTTACTTCATTGTTGTACAGCTATTTCTGCTTTTCTAATGTATTTGAAGGGAGTAAGTCATCAGAAATAGGGTAGGGAGAATGTTGAAGAAAGGGAAGGGTGGTGTCATCATCCACTTTTTTTTTTAAACGCTGCTTATATTTGGGATGACCATATGACTGATTATCCAAATAATATTATCCAATAACCATAGGACTGATTATCCACTCTTACTTTTGAGAGAGAAAGAGGGTGTTATTAGTAATTTTACTGAGACAAAATAAGTAAACTGAGACTGACCCAGGCAAACCGGGGTATATGCTCATGATCTCCTTGAGGACTTGTGTAAAATTAATAGGAAGGTTACACTTGAGGAGAATGGCTAAATAAATAAAGCTGCCAGTGGGCAGTAATCCCACTTACTGCTATCCCCTATCTCTGTCCTTCTCCGGGCTGGTTAGGGCTCTCCATTGCAGGCTTGTCACCATGATTCAGACTTCAACTGGCTTTTCTGGAAGAATGTATGTGGCTGGTGCCCCAGTTCTCATGACCCATTTCAGAGAACTGAAGATTTGTCTTAGAAATTCCTTCACAGTTAAAAGGTCTGTTTGTGGTGATCTAGTATAGTGGTCTTTTTTGAACAGAGGAATTCATGGTCACAAACAACAGGGGAAATCTGGCACTAATGTATTTGGAAAGTGACTGTTTTTGTTTTAGGGAGAGGGTTTTTGTTTGTTTGTTTTACCATGGAGGCAGAAGCCTTCTTCCCCTTCACTTAACAGTCCTGTGTCCTTGTGAGCCATGGGCGTCTATAGCCTTTTCATGAGCCTTTGTTCAGTTGTCCCTCCCCACAGGCAGAGTGGACAGTGTATGCAGGGTGGCTTACTCATGGAGCACAGGCTTCTCATTCTCCTTTTTTTTTTAATTTTATTTTTTTAATTTATTATTTATTTTTTATTATTTTTTAAAGATTTTATTTATTTATTTGAGACAGAGAGAATGAGAGAGAGAGAGCACATGAGAGGGGGGAGGGTCAGAGGCAGAAGCAGGCTCCCTGCCGAGCAGGGAGCCTGATGCGGGACTCAATCCAGGGACTCCAGGATCATGACCTGAGCCGAAGGCAGTCGCTTGACCAACTGAGCCACCCAGGCGCCCTTCTTTTTTTTTTTAAATAAAGATTTTATTTATTTATTTGATGGAGAGATAGAGCCAGAGAGCACACGTGGGGGGGGAATGGCAGAGGGAGAAGGAGAAGCAGACTCCCCGCTGAGCAGGGACCCCAATGCCGGGCTCCATCCTGGGATTCTGGGATCATGACCTGAGCCGAAGGCAGACGCTTAACTGACTGAGCCACCCAGGCGCCCCCAGGCTTCCCATTCTAAAGAGGAGTACAAACGAGATCCAGAGGAGCAAAGTGAGATGCTTGCTGTCACAGCATTTATTGTGTGACAGCTTTTCTGACCTAAATAAATTTGGGTCCAGTTGATGGAGTAGTCTCAGGGACTTCTGAATTAATAATAGGGATAATACAATAATAATAGTGAAGTCATAACGTGCTCACCATGTACAAGGCATTGTTTTAGGAGCCTAATGCATGCTACTACTTATACCTAACATTTTAATCAATATTTAAAATTTTTCCCTAATGGTAAGTGCAAAATTTAGACTTTTTTTCCTTTAAGGGGTATAGAATTAATTGTTTGCAACACATTAGCCCTGTTTTGTTTATTTGCCAAGAAAGATTTGGATAGATAGTTTTTCTCATGTAACTGAGTGCTTTTAGCTCTTTCCTTGTACATTAGAGGAGTGTTTTTCAGCATACATCTTGCTGCTTTTGGTTCAAGGCTGAATGCGGCTTTGTCTTGCAGTGTTTATATTTGTGCTGTAGTAGTGTGGACTCATATGATTAGGTAAGGTTTGTTGCTGGAGGCAATATTATGCAATTGCTTAAAATCTTACGCAGTTCAGATGGTTAACAGTCTTCAGTGGCATTTAACTCCTGTTTTGTGTTTATTTGTATTCAAGTACTTTAAGACAGGAGTTTAGTTAGCTTCCTGGGGTGACCTTCTGCCTGATATTATTATTTGAGTTACATTTCAAATATAGCAGGGGGCAGGGTGGGGAAGGAAAACAGGAAAGGAAGAGAAAAAAACATGGGTCACATTGTCATTCATTACCCATTAAATGTTTAGGAAGTATTGTTTTCTTCAATACAAATGAGAGATACAATTAGCCTGAAGGGCATCACTTTCTATGTAAATCCAAGGGGAAGTCTCCCTGGGAGTGTTGGAGTTGGGTGTGGTTGGCTATAGGCTTTTCACTGTCCAGTTCAGGTCCCAGTGATTTTTCTAGGAGTCCTGGCACCGAGTTGGGCACTTAGTTAATGCTCCGCATGTAATGGACTGGAGGGATGAAGACTTAAGGAGAGAACTGAAATATAGTAGAATATTAGAAGGGGTTGTTTTGTCTTGTTGAAGGATGCCAGGGTGGGCTTTACTGTGGATTATAAAAATGAAAGAAAGATTGATAATTATTTATGGTAGGTGTTGAGCAGGAGGATCCAAGTACCAACCCCAAGTGAGGCCTCCCACCACTGGAGGTGGGCGAGCAAAGATCAGAACACAGTGAACCGTTAGGAGTAGGAGCCCACAGACCTCCACCCACTGCCTCATGTAGGCTTCAGAGTCCCTGCGGAGAACTCGACACACGAGGCAGCAGTGAGAAGAGTATGCTACTCAGAGAAAGAAGAAATAGAGCAAGATCAGGGTCTGGAGTACGGCTAACAGGCCCCTCTGATAGGCATTCAGGGGAGTGGACTGTATACAGGACTCTGAGGCTGCAGGCAAAGACCCGGTTCTCTTCCTCCGGAGGCTGATGGACTGGTGGGGCTGGCTGGCCCTCAGTTATAGGACCCACAGGCTTATGCAACACAAGGACATTCACTTGTGTTGAGTTGTATTGGAATGTATTGGGTAGTACTGAGGCATAGTGGGTTGTATTGGGTAGTACTGAGTTGTATTGGGCTGCGTACCCAGAGCAGGGGAAAGGTTTCTTCTAATCGGGAAGAATCTGGGGCTGCATGACAGCTCCCGCCAACCTTCCACATGGGTGAATGTTTCAGGCCCCGAACACAGATGGGGCAACCCTCAGAGTGCCAGATTGCAGGGTAGCCGTGTCCACAACATAAGAAGGGGCAGAGGGGAGTGAAGGCTCAAACTAGAAATGTGCTCCTGGAAAATGAAAACTTAGTGTGGTTATCTCCATCCCTCCCCTCAATTTTATGAATGGCAGACATTACTAATCAGTCATGGAAGTTTTTCCAAATAAATTGGGATACAGTCAGAATCCTTTCGCTTTTTATCTTCAGAATCCTTCTTAACAAATCATTTCCTGTGGCCATTGTCAACTACAGGGAGTTAGTGTATGATTTAAAATGTATTTATTAGAGGACTACAGATCTTGTGAAATTAAAGACATGTCAGCTCTGAGGTGGGAAGAGAGCAGAGGACAGGTATCTGTATTGAAACGGGCCTGGGAAAGGGTGTCAGAGGAAGAAGAGAAGATCCCAGTAGGGGAGAAATGGATCTTATAGACTCAGCTGGGTTGGCATGGATGGATGAATGAATGAATAGATAATGAGAGGTACATTGAATTAGTCAGAATGTCTGTATTCCCCTCATGGCATTTCCTTCATTTTTAAACAACCTTGGGCAAACCCCATATGTCAGATATTTCCTAGCAAAACAAAGATCAGAAGTGCAGCAATATTCTGATAATTCAGGCAAAACCTGCACTTCTGCTCGGAGTATGGAAAATACCACTGGGGAAGAGAATTATAAATAAAAACATGTTTTTCTTTTATAACAGCATGTCATTACCATCTTTATGAATTTATATGACATCTTTTACTTAGGAAAGTAAATGGAATTCCATTAATGTTTATAAACGACTACTGAAAAACTATGCAGTGTAGGGTAGCATTACGATCCAAAACCCAAGTTAGGGGACTGGAGCTCTTATTCCTGAGCGATTAGGCTAAACTCCCGATCACTCATATTTTGACTGAAGCATTCCAATAAGAAGTGAAAAATTTTCTAAATTGTATATTGAAGACCAAAACATGTAACCAACAGAGAATGCCTTCATTTTGTATTTTCCTAAAGTTACTTGGAGTTATGTTCGCATAGTTTTAACCACATATCTTGGTGTACTTAATGATGTGGTGCTCACAATTTTACTTCTTTGCTTCTTGCTGTAGATGATTACCTATATATCTTCACTTCTTTTGATCTGTTCAATGTAAATTAAGAAGAAATTTTATTACATGCATTTCAGTTGTCAAAAACTAAAAATATGTAAAATTCTACAACCTAAAGCAACTCCTGTTAACATTTTGGTAATATATACCCTTCTAAAAAACACAGAGATTATTTTTGTACATTCTTTTATAAAATGACTTTGTACTGGGGCGCCTGCATGGCTCAGTTGGTTAAGCATCTGACTCTTGGTTTCGGCTCAGGTCATGTTCTCAGAGTTTTGAGAATGAGCCCCATGTCAGGCTCCGCACTCAGCGCAGAGTCTGTTTGAGATACTCTCCCTTCCCCTCAAGCCCCCCCGCCCCCCGCTTGCATGCACTTTCTCTCAAATAAATAAATAAATAAATAATAAAATCTTTTTAAAAATTTAAAAAAGTAAAATGACTTTGTGTTACTTCCAATATGTTGTGTGATAAATATCTCCTTTCTATATCAATAAATTTATATTTATGTAAGATAGATATATCATTTTTCATGGTTGCCTAGTGTTCTATTCTCTGGGTTTAACACAAGCTACTTAACCAATTCTTAATTTTGGATATAACATTTATTTCCAAATTTTGCAATAATGTAGAGAAATAATATCCCTGAAGTTAAGGATGGAAGCTGGTATCCATCCTTAATATTTTACTGGGGATGAACCTTGGAAGTGCTATTGCAGGGACAAAGAATGTGCACATTGTTATAACTTCCGCTGTAGCTTGCTGATTGCCTTTCAGAAAGGTCGAAGGTGTTTTCACTTTGAATGGCTGCGTGCGGAAGTCTAAGAAGCCTTGATATTATCCTTTTTCTTTCTTTATTTTTCATCTTTGCCAATCTGATAAATTGTGCTACTGTATCTCATTTTAATTTGATATTTTAAATTTTACTTGTGAGTTTGAAACATGTTTATTGGCCCTTTGTATTATTTGATTTGTGCATCACATATACAGGCTTTTGTTATTTTTTTTCTGTATGTATTGTCTTTCTTGTTGATTAAAAAATAACTATTAAGTATGCAAACCCATGGGACTGTCTGAATTTTATAATTTTAATAGATTTCAAAATATTCTATATCAGGATTTTGAATTGTGAGAATCCACACTAATTCCTGCTTTCTTAAACTGTTCTCACTGCAATGACCATTAGCAAAAATATGATATTGACCTTGGCAGAAACTGTTCTGAACCACCTTCTTAATGGTCTTTAATAGTAATGACCTAAATTGTAACTGAGCGGAGAATAAAACTTAGCTATTCCAAAGTAAAATAGAAAATGGAATCAATTATACTTTTCAGCTAATGGCAAGGTCATTTTTTCTTCATTTTCTAAATATTTTAGGCTAAAGTAGATTTTCTCATGGACTTTTTTTTGAGGGGGGTGGGGGTGCCGATTTGCCAGATAACTTCTTCCATTCTGCATTGCTTAATAATGCTGATATGGACAGAGCCAGATTGTTAATGATCTGAGGACCTAAACTTCAGATGAAACAAAGATCACAGATCAAAGTGATTTTGCCTTGCGGGGACTCACATCCAGGGTCAAATGCAGGCTCTTGGTAGGTGATTGAGGAAGGAAGGATAGTCTGAGGAGGAGATAGGGTGGCAGGTTCTTCATCAGCTCTGCCGCAAAGCACTTTCTGAGTGTGACCTCCATGCTTAAGAATCATCACAGTGTGACCCCCATGCTTAAGATTCATCACACTAGGGGCGCCTGGGTGGCTCAGTCGTTAAGCGTCTGCCTTCGGCTCAGGTCATGATCCCGGGGTCCTGGGATCGGGCCCTGCATCGGGCTCCCCGCTCGGCGGGAGGCCTACTTCTCCCTCTCCCACACCCCGGCTTGTGTTCCTGCTCTCGCTAACTCTCTCTCTCTGTCAAATAAATAAATAAAATCTTAAAAAAAAAAAAAAAGAATCATCACACTACATCCTGATTCTCCACCAAGCTCAAATCTGAGAGCTTCATCTTTGATTCAGCTGGTACACTGGGATGTATATTCATATCTTTATAGACATGTTGCCTTCCCACCCCTAATTTTTTTTCCTCATGGTGCTTGGTGTTAGGGTGAAGGGCGAAGGTCACATTTGAACATAAGTCAGGTTTTTTTTATTTATGTGGGGGAAAGCCGGGGGCGTTTGCAGAACTTAAAACAGAAATCAAACCTTTAAAGGTTGACTGTATATGTCCTGCCACTCATATTCTCTTCTGGCTTCTAACTTTCCCTAGGCTTAAAATACATCTGGAGTTGCTGCTTCCTTTGTTCTTCAGAGAGTTCATTTCTTATTCTTTAAAAAAAGCACACACACAAAACAAAAAACATTTTTTTTAAAAGGGCAACAAATAAAGTTTTTGTTGATCATAATTTCAAAGCCTTGTTGCCTACAACTCAGTAGAACAAAACAGGACTTGCTGTTATTTCAGAGAGTGCCATGCTGTACCCTAACTTGGTGGGCTTCTCAGTGGGCAGTTCCTCAGCTGAGTGGTTTACTGACTATGAAATTAGGAGGAACTGGGGCAGGAGAATCAGCCACTGGATTTTGAAATGAAGACAGATGAGGAAATGCATCCGGAAAGAATGCTAATTTAATATATCCCAGTACAAGCATATCTTAGAGATACGGTGGGTTTGGTTCTGGACCACCACAACAGAGTAAATATCGCAATGAAGTGTGTCACCTGCAGTTTTTGGTTTCCCAGTACACATAAAAGTTGTGGTTATACCATACTATAGTCTGTTAAAGTGTGCAATAGCGTTATGTATGTCTTTAAGAAAAGTACATACTTTAATTTAAAAATATTGTTAAAAGATGCTAGGTATCCTGTCAATAGCTTTCAATGAGTTGTTGTCACTGATCAAAGATCACCATAACAGGGGCACCTGGGTGGCTCATTCGGTTGAGCATCTGCCTTTGGCTTGGGTCATGATCCCAGGGTCCTGGGATTGAGTCCCACATCGGGCTCCCTGCTCAGCGGGGAGTCTGCTTCTCCCTCTCCATCTGCACTCTCTCTCTCTCTCTAAAATAACTAAATAAAATCTTTAAAAAAAATCACCATAACATATAATAATAATGACAAAGTTTGAAATACTGTAAGAATTACTACAATGTGACACAGAGACACAAAGTGACCAAATGCTGTTGGAAAAATGGCCCCAACAGATTTGCTGGATGCAGGGTTGCCATAAACTTTCAATTTGTAGAAAACATAGTATCTGCGAAGCACAGTAAAGTGCAATAAAATGAAATATGACTATCTTTTTTTTTTTTTTTTAAAGATTTTATTTATTTATTTGAGAGAGAGAGCATGAGACAGAGAGAGCACATGAGAGGGGGGAGGGTCAGAGGGAGAAGCAGACTCCCCGCTGAGCAGGGAGCCCGATGCGGGACTCGATCCCGGGGCTCCAGGATCATGACCTGAGCCGAAGGCAGTCGCTCAACCAACTGAGCCACCCAGGCGCCCGAAATATGACTATCTTTAATAAAAGAGCTACAAAGTTTGGCATCAAATCTGCTTCTAATCATACCTCTTAGTGGTTAATCAATATAAATATTATAGATGCTAGTTTATAGTTCATTAAAACAATTGGTTGAGTGCCAGGAATGCTATTTAGGGATTTCAGCCACATTCAGAATGTATCATAATTGATGAGAATAACTAAATCCTTGACTTGCTTCTTATTGTATAATATACATATAATCTTATTTTTTATCACAGTTGTTTCACTTAAATATTTAAATAACAAAGATGTTCTAGGCTACTGTGAGGAAAAAAATATGATAACAAGGTGAGTACATTTTCTGCATTAAATAGACTTTATGCTTTCATTGTGATAGCAACTTTTGATGAAGTGAACATTTTGGTATGTTCAGTCTTAGAGAAATGTATATTTCTTATCTCTGCCCACTTAACTGGTTTTTCCTCCTCTGCCTAGAGATTCCCATTTCCTCTCTTTGTCTATCCCATATTCCTAATCCTGCTCATGGAAGTCTTGACCTTTCTCATAAGTTCATTCTCTGTGGCTATATTCTGGGAAGAGAATATAAGCCCAGACAGACAAGACCCCTGTTGTCCTTGAGTTTATAATCTACAGAAATCTTCCTTGATTTTCTCTTTCCTCAACTGCTTCTGTTCCAGTTAGAACTACTTGCTTTCCTTTCTATATTGCTCTCAAAGGCTTTGAAGCTTAAACCTTTATCATAGTTATTTCTCTGCTTTATTGAGGCTTAAGTGCTGATCAATTAAATTGTAACCCTTCTTCCCACCTGAGTTCTGAACCAGTTAAGATCAAACAGTAAGGTGAATGGGATATAAAATAAATCTATTTTGATAAAGCTCAAAATGGGCAGTAGGCGGATGGGGTTCCTGACACCGAACTCCAAAATTAGACAATTAGTTCTTAGTAAAAAACTCCCTAGAAAAAGTGAACACTGCCATGTGCCAACTCTGCTAGGTATGGTACAGTATGAGAATGAACTTCCAGCAAATCCTAAAACTTAAAAGGTAAAGGGACTAGAAAGGGGGTGTCTATGCATGCCCAGTTTGTCTTCTCAAGCTGGACATGAGGGAATAAAAAGTGTGGATTAGGCCAGATGTGGGCTCCCTCCACATCTGGATGGGGAAGAAGTGTTCCCATCCCCACACACTCTGCATATGTCCCTACCAGTGGGTCCTTTCTGAATTTATTTTTTAATACTGCAGAGTGGCTAGAATGCAATAGACATTTGCAAATTATTAAATAAATTTAGTAGAAGATAAGCACATTTCATGGATTTACTCCAAAACAAAGAAGACTTGAATGTTGTTGGATTGAATAAATTCTAGTATTTACTACTTTGTAAATAGTATATTCTACCTCATGTGTATTTTCATGATATTTACACTGTCAAGATAAAACGTTTAATCGTTATAGTCAACCATATCCAGTCTTGTATACTTACTGAGGCAAAAACGTGAACATGAGTATCTTAAAAAATTCTCAGTGAATATGGTGGCAATAAAAACTTCAAATCACTGCAGACTGAATTATGTGAAAAAGGTCTGAGAAGACCTCCCTGTGATCCAAAGAGCTTTTTTAGAAATCTGAAACTTTATAACAGCATCTGGAACTGAAATCTGGGATGTGGTAGAAGAGAAATTCAGGAGATAGGGACACCTTGGCAGCTAAGCTTAAGAAAGTCTGATGCTATTTCAGCCATATATTTTAAATATTCTTAATTAATCTATGTCCCCATCCACCAACCATGTGATGTCAGTCTTTGCTGATAACAGAACATCTGCTGACTTGGTCAGGGAAGCAGCCCTTCATTCAATCGGGATATGGTCTGATTTTCCTAACAGCAAAGTTTGCCTTAGGGTTTACCATTAATTAATTGTGTCTAAATATTAACTGACATCCATTCTAGGGTGTGAGCAAAACTCCCCTCCAGGGTATATCCTCTGTGGAAAATCTAACATTTCCATTATGAAAGCCAAGAGGATGAAATACTTTTAGAAATGTGGCTGTTGAGTGCAAAGGAGGAGGTAAATATCTCCTACCAATTGAGGAAAGAGAAAAGAAAGAGTAAGAGAAATGGCTCCAGGGAAGGGGATGGTTAGAGAACTGATTCATGCCAGCATTCAAAGAAATGGAATAAAAAGAAGGAAGAGAGAATGGCAGGCTGGCTGAGGAATCTTCCTGTATTAGAGCTGTAGAGTCCAACGAGCCATGGGGTTGTTGTGATGGACAGGAAGAGGAACTCTTATGAGAACTTCACCTTGGAAATGCTTTCCTTTCATAGGGGAGAGGTTTGTCTGCAAGAATAACTAAAAGCTGATGGTCTTGGGTCATATAGAATTATATCAAGTCTTTTGTCCTTTTATTTCTAGAGAACTGACTTTAGTTTGAGATCAAATTACAAAGTAATTCAAGCTGTTTGCTTCATGTTCAAGAACTAAATAATGTGTTAGATCCGATGCTGCAATTTCTTATTCCTCACAAGGAATGATTTTGTCCTGAGGAAATGATTTAAGCAGGATCTTTTCTCCTTTTGGACATCTCTGAAAACTGAGACCCCCTGTGTCAACGTAACTGTTTGCGCTTAAATTTTTTTAGCCAGAAAGATCAGACTGCATACTAATAAATAACTTTACCCTCTGCTTCAGGATTTTCTTGTACACCAATTTGTCCAGGCAGACATTGGCTTATATGGGAAAATAGCTATTGAAACAGGACAATAGGTTTCTCACATGGACTAAGAGCAGTAATCAGCTCATCAAGACCTGCTTCAAGATCCTTGCCCACTATGTCACAAACTTTGCCCAGTCCAAGCTGTGACCTCTTGAAAGACCCATCTTTAATTATTTGACCCCAAATCCCTTCAGTTTCTTCCTTCAGTCTGGGAGGCGATTAGGACTCTATACCAAAGTAGTGTTTCCCCATGTTAGAGGAAGTTTAATAAACTCAGCTCTGTTTGATCCCACAAGATTTGGTGGTCTTACAGGTAACTGAGGATCTATCTAGTCTGTAGGTAGAAGCATCCACATGGACACTACATACTCTCAGGATGTTATCCAGATTTTTCACTTTAGTATAGCGGAAACTAGGCATCAGAGTTGTCAGTGAAATTGGGGAATAAGTGACTTAGTTGAAGAGACCAACGAGGTGCTATGCTTGAATAAGAGCCTCAGGAGAGCAGGTTTTGAGACATTAGAAGAAAATTAATGGTCTGTAGAACTGGAAACCAGTAACCAGTCTCTTCTCTTGACTATGAGGTCCATGCTTTGTGCAAGAATGAGACTCCCCCTCAGATTTCCAAGGAGACACCCAGGTTTTGTTTAGGATCCAATAGTGGAAAGAATGTGGTAAATAATTATCTTATTCTATATCCATGAGGGACCCAGATGTAGAGGAGAAAGTTTTCATAGAACAATTAGTGAGTCCTTCTTAAAAAGTGAGACCTGAATAGGATTTGGCAATAATAACTCAGTGACTGGACTTTTTTAGGACTTGGAACTCTTTTATTTCTGAAGATGTAATATAGACTTCCAATTCTCTGACCACATGCCTTATATTTCCAGCTGTCTCAATTCTTTTGTTTCATCATACCTGATCTTTTATGTGGTTGATATCTCAACTTTTTTGTTCGTTCCATTAGCTCTTATATTATTTTATTTTTGGCCTAGGATCCATTGCTTCTAATGCTTACCAAATTTCTCAACTCCATTCTCTTTTATCATTCCAACATTCCATTCCTGGATGGGTCCTACTGACTGCCTCTCTAGCTTCTCTGTCTGGAGGGCTAAGTTTTCTGAGTACTGCTGGAGAATAACCATCACATATAAATCCATGGTCTCTAACCGCAGTTGGGCTCTTACCACTGCCTAGGAAGTTTTCTACAGGTTCTTGAAGCACTGCCTCACTAATTCCCCACAGCTAAATTTTGAAATCTTCCCTGTTCTCCAAAGGGCACCTATCCATCTGCCTCCCTTTCACTTTCAACATTACTGAACAAACAAAACTAACACTACCACCACCAACAAAAACCATATCAACAACAGCAATAATAACCAGGTAGGGGATTTTATTAATGACTTCAGCTTCCAGTAATTAATTATTTTTTAGAGTTATATTTGACATACAACATTGTGTAAGTTTAAGGTGTACAACATATTGATTTGATACATTTATCTTGCAATCTGATTGCCATTGGAGTGTTAGCACCTCTATCCCATCACATAATTATCATTCCTTCTAGCCCTGGGAACACTTAAGATCTAGTCTCTTAACAAGTTTGATGTTTATAATATAGTTTTGTTGTCTATAATCACTGTACTCTGTATTAGGTCTCCAGGACTTATTTACCTCCTAGTTGCAAACATATGCCCTTAAATAGCCTCTCCCATTCCTCCACATTCCCCACCCCCACCCCCCGCCCAGCCCCTGGTAGTTGTACTTATCTTGTCTTCATCTTCTAAAATAATGGAAATCGTGTATATTCCTGAGACTGACCCCCTCATGAGTGTCCTAGCTCTAATCCATTCCCACCTTTTCAGGTGTTTGGTCGATCTGTGAACTTATTCCTGTCTCTCCAGTTTCTTCTCCATAGCCTCTTTTGTATCAGTCTTTAAATAGGCTCAATTGTTTTCAATTTTCAAAAAGAAAAGAGAGCCTTCTACAACCTATGCTCTTCTCTAGTCCCACTCACTTTTCCTCCCTTCTCTCTCTTGTGATGTTTTTGAGCTGTACTTGCCCTCTTTAGTGTATGGTCTTTCACTCAGTTCTCAACCTGCCTTCTAACTCTTCCCTCTGAAATGCTACTGAAATGGGTCTGGCAAAGGTCACCAATGAGTTTTTCATGACTTCATTCTTTAGGAGTTTTTCATCTTTATTTCTTTTGTTTTACCTGCAGGGTTTTATGTTATTGAACAAGGAAAGCCTCAGAGAAGAGTGAAGATAGACATTCCAGGCAAGGGAGTATGCCATAAATAAGGAGGGTGTCATGGAATTCAAGGAGACAGTGAAAAGATATTTGGGGCAAGGCATAAGCTTTCTATAGAATAAGGGGGATAGGAGGAAAGTATGTTGGTATTAGATTGTTGGAAGAGCCCTGAAGACCATGTCAAGGAATTCAAACAGTATTCCACAGTGACCAAGGATTTTTTTCTCAAACTATTGGAAAAGAGAACAGTACACAGTATGAGGTGTCCATTATCATTTATCTGTCACTGTGTTTCAAACAAGGTGACTCAGGCTTCCTTATGCTTATGGCATAAATCATGGGCAGTTGAGGTAAGGGAAACATAAGGAATACTTTTGCTTTGAGTTTGAGGCTGGGCAAAAATTTCCGTGAGATCCAGGAAGGCAGTTGAAGATACAGGACTAGCCTTGCAGAAAGGACAGCACAGACATGCAGATGGAGTTATTCCTGGAGAAGTGAGTGCTGAAGTATTCATCAAGATCTCTGTTGAGACAAGCGAACCATTCCCAAGATAGTTCCTTCCTTCCCTTCAATTTGCTTTTTTTTTTTTTTTTTGGCACTCAGAGAATTCCTTGCAGTACATTTGTACAGAGTTCCATTTTATCTTACATTTAAAACTGTTGTCATTCATAGATGATACCGTTTTTGTTACACTGATAGGTCTGTTAGTGACTGGTGGGTAAGGCACATTTTTCCTTTTGACAGTTGGCTTGCAATTTTTTTTTCTGTACATGCTGAATTGCTTTCTTGCTCTTACAAATATATTCAACATCACAGTTCTGCCACATGACAGACAGAGAAGGCCCTGGCAGATTCCAACCTCAGGAAGAAATTATGTCTGTTTCTATAGTACTATTCAGAGATCCATGTATGTATGTCAGGAGACACCTTTGTGTTCGCAGTGGGCTTCCACGAAATGAAAGGCATACGATGTGATATTCCTTGATGTCATTTTAACCAATTGGATCACTGTGTTTTAAGTTAATTGTCAAAGAGTAGATTAAAAATTGGATTCTGTGTGCTTTTTACATGATTTCATAAATATTTTTTAAAGTAAAATATAAGGGTTGATGCTTGGATTTGATGTATTTCTTGTGAAGTTTGGGATCTATAAACAGACGATTGTACAGTTCTAAGTATTAGTGACCAAATATCAAGTTCCTGATGATGTAGATATACAAGTAGATAAAAAACTAGAGTGTTTGAAACAGCTGATAAAGTCTGCAACAGTTTCTAATCTATTTTTGTTGCATTCTAGCAGAGATCCTGATCTTCCTTTGGTTTGTGTGACATCTTCAATTAGAATTCATCATGATTACAGGATACTAGAGTTGTCACTCTTTCTTTCTGGGAGTGTTGTATTTGCCAAAGACTCTTTCAATGTTCATTCCGAGAAACTTTGCCCAGTGTAATGTCTGTGTACATACCTATACATATATGTAATATATATAATATTATATTTAGTGTCTACTTCATATCCTTCAGATGTCAGTTACTGCAGGTTTTTTGAGAGTAGGGCTAGGCCTTTCTCAATATCTCGCCTCTGCACCACACACAATTCTCTGTACGTAGTGGTTATACAATTGTTTTTTGTATTGAGGTGGTCTATTCCCTATTTACTCCCTCATCTCTATTATCTATTGATGACATTTTGTGTGTATATATCTGTTTGCCAAATTCTGTACCTAGACTTTGGATAATCAATATTACCACAATATAATTGTTATAATATTATTTCAATTTTGGGAGAAAAAAAGGCAGCTAAATGATGTCACCTTTATTTGCATTCAGACAAATCCTAATGACACAGTTTGCTCGAAGTCCAAGAAGTTTTCACACTGGGATGGAAAGTAAATGATCTATAGCTCTTAGCAATCATTTCTGAATAGCCATATCATACCTGATTAGTGAAGGACACTTTGGTTTCTGAATAGATAGAATTGTCCTAGCTATGTGATTATAGGGCCCTACTATCCCAGTATCTCAGATCATATGTTCTTTTTGCGGCATTGTGCCTGGGGCATTTCAGAGCAAGGTCCATTTTTTCCTGAGAGGAAATGTGTTGGAGTGGGATGATCTGTCAGTCTAGAAGGTCTAGATCAGTGGTTCTCAGAGTGTGCTCCACAGACCAGCAGTGTCAGCATCCCCCAGGGAGGTAACCAAAATAAAAGTTCTCTGGTCCCATCTCAGGCCTATGGAATGAGAAGGTCTGGGGGTGGAGCCAGCAGTCTGTGCTTTAATAAGTCCTCCAGGTGTTTCTGATGTGCAGGAAAGTTGGAGAGCTGCTGGTCTAGAGAGTGGTTGAGCACTTAAAGAAAGAGGTCATTCAACATGGAGAATGTATGACTTAGAGGATGTGCTTCCTATTTTCATTCCTGCACTGATGCAGTTTGCAACTTTGAGCCTCAGGTTTCCCAGCTATAAAATGAGGGGTTATAGTTACAAAGTTAGAGTTACTATATCTTACTAATTCTAAACTCTGACAGTCTGCTGCTTTCCCAAAGAGGAAGTTTTCTCTAGTTAGTCTTGTGGCTGCTACATGGTAAATAATTTCTGGTTTCCCTTTCAGTCAGTCACATGACTTGGTATTCAGAGGAAGATTAACCTAAATGAAACAAAGTAACTTTATAACTGGATGCTTGACTGATTCTTAAATTTCGGTGGCCTTTTATAGTGAGACACCTACTGTAATTCTTAGCCCCACAGTCAGCATACTCGGTGAGGCTATGGGACCAACTCCCAGTTTCAACCTGCCAGTCCAAGATGTTCCAGCAGATAAGATGATTGGGTGTAAGTGTTCCTCATAAAATTCATCTCTTATTTTCCTTTTTCCTACATATTATCAGAGAACAAAGGGTGGGAGTGTCTAGAACAAGATAGGCATTTGCTATCTGGTAAAATTAGTATATTAAATATTAAAGTTTATAGTCTAGATGTGATTGCCTAAAATGAGTTCTAATGGATAAATTCAATCTTTTATACCAGCTCTAAAACAAATACAGTTATTCTTCTAGTCACCTAGGTATACAAACTTGGAATCTTCAAATAGTTCATCTCTTTCTTATACCAATGGTCATTATATATTGTCCTCTTAATTTTTCATTTATGCTATTTTGAATTCATAATGGCCTCTAGATTTTCCATATTGATGCCATTGACCTCAAAGTCTCTGTGTGAGGTTTTGTAATCCATACCTCAACAACAACAGTAGCTTCTTAGTGGGGTTTGGCTACATGGTCCTCAAACCTTAACATGAGACATAAACTTGACTCTAAAAAAGAGGCATTTCCAGTAGGCTATTTTTGACAAGTTAGATTTCAGGTTTAATAAATAAATGCCATACATTTTCTTGAACAAACAGAAGGCAATGGTTTATTCTCTCTTTTTTTTTTTTTAAGATTTTATTTATTTATTTGACAGAGAGAGACACAGCGAGAGAGGGAACACAAGCAGGGGGAGTGGGAGAGGGAGAAGCAGGCTTCCCACCGAGCAGGGAGCCTGATGCGGGGCTCGATTCTAGGACCCTGGGACCATGACCTGAGCCGAAGGCAGGTGCTTAACGACTGAGCCACCCAGGTGCCCCGGCAATGGTTTATTCTTCCTCAGATGCTGTCTATACAGGATGGATCTAATTCCAGAGGTCACTCTAGTGGAGCTTTTAATTGACTCTTTCCATGTTATACTAATAGCATATATGAATACTTGACTTCAGTGTCTCAGACTATCTGTCTGTCAGTCTGACACTTTCTTCAAACAAAATATTATTTTCAGGAAAAAAAAAAAGTCTGAGACCCAAAATAGAATAGGACTGATAAAATTGTGTTCCAGTTTGTGTAAATGATCTAACCTCCTTTTAGACATGGGGTCTGGAATGGCTGTTTTAGCAAATTTCTTACTCCATCACCTTGTTAAAAATACAGACGGTTGTATAACTTTGTCTAAGCTCATGCATTATTGAGCTGATAAATCATAGTGGCTTTGAAAGAGCCAATATGCTCCAGCTGCCTCTCATGCAAATTAACTGCATGTGCTAAAACTCCTTATGGAAATTTCAATGGCTAAAAATATTACACACAATCAAAACCCAATGTTATTTTTGCTTTTCCTCTACAATATTTTCTTAGTAGACATTTTAAGAGGTTTTCAATTGTGGTAACTTCTGGATTTGGCTTTATTTTAAAGGAAGAACCTACACACACATACACACAAATATACATATATATGCATATATATATATAACCAGTTCTCATTATTAGCAGTAATTATGTTCTATGAAGTCATCGCAAATGCTGAATTAGCAAATACTGACCGATTGCTCCTAGGGGCAATAACATGGTTAGGTTCCTATGAGCCTCTGCTCACATTTTGGTTAACTGATCAATATACAACCTTGTTTTATGTGTTTTTGTTTAAAGACATTTTATATAATATCTATTGTTGAATTAGTAGCACTGAATATGGCCAAGAGTACTATAACTCATGTCTGAATGAAGCTCAGCTAATACATATGTTTTCTCCATGAGGAATATCAGGCTCCTTGTGCTTAGGAACACTAGACAACTAGTTGAGGGCCATTTTAAACAGTGAAATCCCCTTGGGCTTCTGGGTGGCTCAGTCCATTAAGTGTCTGCCTTTGGTTCAGGTCATGATCTCAGAGTCCTGGGATTGAGCCCTGCCTTGGGCTCCCTACTCAGCAGGGAGTCTGCTTCTTCTTCCTCCTCCTCCTGTGGGCTCTCTCTCTTAAATAAATAAATAAAATCTTAAAAATAAATAAATAGTGAAATCCCCAACAAAAAGCAAAAAAATACAAAAATATATGGCAGTAAATATATATTAACAGGGCACTTGTTTACAATCTGAGTGCTAAAACAAGAAGGCAGTTGGGTGTGAGTCAGAAGATTCAAAATTTTTGTCACTGTGCATATGTTTGCAAATGACCATGAAAACAGCTGTGAGTATTGACTGATTGGGGGGTTACAAATAAATTTTAGCAAGTAGGATCTGTGAAAAATGAGGATCGATTGTATGATAATTAGATGTGAATGGAATGTGGTAAAAATTTAGAACTCTAAACTCAAAATAACACAATAAGTCTACAAGTATGTTCTTAAAAGTTTCAAAGTACCCCATTCTGCAAGTTCCTATTCAATGAAAGTGAATTTATCTTCAAGTATAGCTTCTTCTCTCACGTTCTGACCATATTTTGTCTCTGCTACTTTTTTTCTTCTATATACATGGCTTATTATTTTGATGACCAGGACTAGTTACTTTTCCTTGGTTCTTTGTTTCTTAGCTAGTGATGTGATTGATTAGTTATACCTGGTTAGACTGGTATTGATTAGTTATACCTGGTTAGAATGCCAACATTCAAAAGACATTGCATGATCTCATTGAACCACAGTTTATGAGTTGCCCGTGATTTCTTACATGAACTGAATATTTATATTTTATAAGTAGACTTACTTTTTTTCTCTTCAACACATTCACCAGTCCAATGTCCTATTAAAACAAAGTTACTTCTTGTCAGCTTTGAGCTTCCCTTCTTCGTATCTAAATGCAGCCTTTAAAAGAATATAAACTGGAGGACTCTGAGAAACAAATGGAGGGTTCTAGAAGGGAGGGGGGTGGGGGAATGGGTTAGCCTGGTGATGGGTATTAGGGAGGGCATGTATTGAATGGAGCACTGGGTGTTATACGCAAACAGTGAATCATGGAACACTGCATCAAAAACTAATGATGTAATGTATGGTGACTAACATAATAAAATAAAATTAAAAAAAAGAATATAAACTGGAAAAATAAAGTAACTTTCTAATTCCTTTTATTCATAAGCTGGTTCCCTTTAGATTCTTATTACTTATTATAACAGCTATTTTATTTTTTAAAGATTTTATTTATTTATTTTGACAGAGAGAGAGACAGCGAGAGAGGGAACACAAGCAGGGGGAGTGGGAGAGGGAGAAGCAGGCTTCCTGCTGAGCAGAGAGCTTGACGTGGACCTTGATCCCAGGACCCTGGGATCATGACCTGAGGCGAAGGCAGACGCTTAACAACTGAGCCACCCAGGCACCCCTATAATAGCTATTTTTAATGAAAAGTGTTATCCTTTGTTTTGAAGTTGTCCAGGTTTGCTATGAAAGGATGAAATCCTTGTTTCCTGTATATTACTCTAATTTAATGTGATGAAAGTATACAAACACGCTATTTTTAATGTTAATTTCATATCTTCAAATAAGAATACAAGAATAAGAATATAAATAAATCCAACCAAAGTGAATTATATTGGTACTGAATATCATATACCTTTTTTCCCCACTTGATAACTTCCAAGTGGATAAAATGTTCAGATATACTAAGAAATTACTAGCATTTCTAGATCAGAATATATTTCAAGACACGTTGAAAATAGTTTTGTTGTTATGGAAGACTAATTTTGTTGTTTTCTTCAGAAGAAGCTGGATTTTGGTATAAATATACATTTTTCATCAGCAAGTGCAGTATCTAGAATAGAACCTATTTAAGAATGTTCTGTGTGAATTTAAGAAGAGCATTTTCTGAGTTCCACAGGCCAAGCTGGGTATTAACAATGCAGTACTTACAGTGTCATGTTTATTAATGACTCAATAGGAGGGACAGAAGTGAAGCAAGTATAGATGTAATTCACTCTTCGTACTATCTTGGCACTGTAACAAACCAACAGGATGAAAATATTTGTATAAAGGATGTGCCTTCTCTTATGTGTATTCTTAAAATTGCCTTGGAAGCCTCCAGATTTTTTTAAAAAAATTTACTATTGGTATATTTTAGGTAAGGCAAATACCTTTTCTATGTTTATGGGATAAACTTCCCCTATGTTTGCCTAGACTTAGATTCACATGTCAGTATGAAAGCAAAGTCGTGGTGTTTATGAATTAAATGAGTTCCTCAGGGATAAAAGAACCACAAGGAATTCATAATAATTATGTTACTGGAAGGACATTCAGGGACATTTCGCCTAACCCATGTATTTCTCTAAAGAAGAAACAGAGGTACATTTTAACTAGAAATCAGAAAGAACATGTACACCAGCAAAAAATTTGCCTCTTCCTCTTCCAGTTTGTGTTTAGGTTGAAACCAAATCTTTCGTATTCACATAAGCTAACATCATAAGGAAATCAGGGGACTCTTCGATGGTGGTACATCTGTCCCTTCTGAGTATTCATGGTACTCCAGGGGTGGGAAAGAAAGAATAGTATTTCTGATGAGACAAGCCAGGAAGTGGTCCTCCTGGGGTTGCTGACTCCCAACAGGAGCATATTAACATTCCAGAGAAGAAAGTGACTATGTGGCTTACACAGCAAGAGGGTTAGACTTGGCTCCGAGGCTACAGTCAGAGAGACAGAGAGGGAGAATAACCATACACTTTAGGAATAATACAGTTTTTTATAAATATGTTCATTTAGTTTCAGCAAAATGATGTGGGTTTTCTTTTTTTTTTTTAGGATCTATTTTTTTAGTTTTGACTCTATACCAGTTAGGTTAATGGTAAAACTCTGGATATATTAAATTTTTCCCATGATTGACGATATTCATTTTAAGGATTTGAATTCAGAAAGACACAAAGAAACTTGCCCCCAGTCCTGTGAAATAAGATCATTTATCAGCTCGGCTTTATTTGCAAAAGAAGGTTCAGTTGCCCTTTATATTATTGTTAGAGCTCAAGACAATGTTTCTTTACTTATGAGCAGATGTTTGAAATCCTCCAGGAGGTTTCTATAAGACTATGGAAATGAACTTGGCATGGGTACTGGGCTCCCAGGTGGAGCGGTGCACATGAGCCTCCTTAGAAGTGTTAGATCAAGGCTAGTCCGGGAGAGCAACAGAGCCTAGCCACCAAAAGCCGAGTGCTTTGGTGAGTGACAGGTACAGGCTTCTTCTGAAGCATGAAAAGGAATGCTAAATGATCTCCCTGACAGAATAAATCTTCTGTTTGTTTGGTCTGGACCAGATGTGCTACAGGCTGATGTGCAAATGTCTGCTCATGCCAATTTCACTTTAAATCACAATTTGGCAGGCCGGGTAGTTTTGATAGTTGCAGCGCATTTAGCACTTTAAACAGAAATGTTTTCTAATGGTCTTTCCAGTTCATTTGCAAATCCACACCAGGACCTAAATAGGGTTGTGAGAAGCTGTTCTCTAGAGATGTGGGTCACTTGATCAAAGAAGTCTGTCTTAAGATTGAATGGGAAATATGGCTTTATTTCCTGTGCTCAATAGAGTGATCTCTATGTATGGATAGAGGAGCTCTGTGTGTCCAGCACTGGGCTGAATGCAGTACCACGGATTTATTTCTTATTGCTGTTTCATCTGCAAGTTGCTTTAATATTTTTAAAAAACAGGAGTAAAATGCTGATTACCAGCTTCCAACTGTTCTGAACAGTTCCCAAAATCTTGAGTTAGGAAAGACCAAAAAATATTCACTCTTCTCAATATATATTACATACTTTGAACCTATGGATACTCTAAGATCCATCACAGATATGGCCTGCAAAGAAATCTATGAGGAATTTAGAATTTTAGGAATATAAAAAATTCTCCTTTGAGAGGAGCAATTCTTTCTTGAATTACTTGAAAGTATGATTATCTTACCTTCATTTTTCTTCATAGGAGGGATCTTCATAGCTCTAGTTAATGAAAAGAAATTTTCATTAGTACTTTCTTCCTGATAACATGAGGATAGGAATCTTGATCTTTTTATTAATTTCTGTATCCCAAGTTCCTAGATAGAAGCCTGATACATAGTAGCTGCTCGATAAAACTTTGTTGAATGATTTAATTCAGATACATGAGTGTACTTTTACCATTCCACTGGTGATTAGAGAAAGAGTTTGGTATTAGAACTCCAGAAAGAACATTCATTTCTGTGGATTCAGATGTAAAATTTGAACTCTTACCTCTAGTTCTTGATTAAAACATCTCCAAAGACTTCCCATCGATAATGGGAAATGAGCATGACATTTGTCATTGGGGCTTGAAACAATGAATCTGTTGTTCCATTGTAAAATTTTAATTTAGACTCAGTCTTTTTTTTTTTTT
>NC_138376.1:38349272-38406733 GCF_054177405.1 Leptonychotes weddellii | reverse complement strand
GCTCTCTTTCTAAAAATAAATAAATCTTTTTTTAAAAAAAGCTTATCGTTTTTTATCAGTCTCCACCATCTCTATGAAGAGTACTCAGAGAATACTAATGATTAAAGTAAATTAAACATTTTGCTAGAGAGAGACACTTTATGTAGATGTAAAGACATTCTTGTCTTTCAGAAATACAGGGGAGGTTTTTTTATTTTTGGTTTTGGTTTTAATATTCACCTCAAATGAAAATACCTTTCTAGGCAAGACCAAAAACCCAGGGGCTTTATAACAAAAGAATTTAAATTTAAATATAGAAACAATAACTTCTTCCTGTTAAAAAAAGTAAATAAACCAAATCAAAATACAAATTGCAAAGTAGGGGAAAATTGCAACATATTTGAAAGCCAGTTTATTTAATATATAAAAGCTCCCCAAATCAATTAAAACATATATATAAAGCAAAAGGTGCTCAAGTTCATATTTAAAGCTCTGTAAAATATCATTTTTTTCACCTGATAGACAAAAAAAAATGCTTGATAATACACTGAATATAAGGAGTGAAGAAATAGGTACTCTCATGCATTATTGCTGGGGGTGTAAATTGCTGTATCTTCTCTCAAGGACAATTTTGGAATAGACCTGAAAATTAAAATCACTTTGACCTAACAGTTCCACATCTGAGAATTTATCTTATGGGTGTACTTGCACCTATGTCTAAAAGTACATGTTCAAAGATAATCAAGAAAATTTCATGCAATATTGTTTGTAGTAGCCAAATACTAAAAATATCTAGTGGTCTATCACTGAGTAAACTAGTTAAATATGCTGTGCTACCCATATTATGGGATGCTTTGAAGCCATTAAAAAATGAAATTTTTCCGTATGTTCTAAAATGAACTAGCTTCATTTCAAAATGAAATGAATGGTGTTTAAAACGCTGATTCCTATTCATTATTAGCTCTGTGCATTTAAAGATATACTTTTTAACATATTTATAGTATTCAGAAATATTTGAGGTCTGTGTGTGTATGTTTGTATGATGTTAATGTATATCATGGCGGAGTTAGTGATGGCTAATTAAACCTCACTTAACTGTCTCATAAAGCAATCTGTAATATAGCCCTAACTTCTAGTCACATTTACAGACACTAGAACTTATCTAGAGATTTTCATTGATAAGGTGTTTTATTTTCCAGATCATAAGGAGAATATGTAAAAGTTTTTTCCCATGTGCGAAACTTTTGGGGCCATTAAAGTGCCATTTTGTAAAATGACTGTTCCCGTGCAATAAATGTTGCCCCGGGAACTTGAAAAAGTTTATTATCCTCCTAAAAAAATGCATATTTTATTTTTTAGTCACTGCAGGAATGAACCTCATAAACTGGATGAGTTTAATGGGATCACACAGAGCTTAAATGGTGGTATCCACTTTCTCAGTGCCTTTGATTTGCCACGTTGGAGGTGCAGCCCCCATGTGATTCTCCGCAGTGCTCAGCTCCACTAACTGCTCGGCTGATAAAATTACTGTCTGAAGAGAAAGGACACCTGTAAAGCTGAGACGCCATTGAAACCTTAACAGTTGTGTTGCTTATGTTAAAAAGGTAAATTATTTCAATCACGAAGACACAAATATTGAAAATGAAATTGCAGACGGAAGAAAATACAATTCTAGAAGCCCCCTTTCCTCAATTTGTCTATGCAATGAATAACCTCTTGCTTTATACAGATGCTAGGAAAGGTTCATGTTGTGGGCTCTAAAAGTGGTCGCTGTGATTAGTTAACATTATATGACTGAGTCTTCTGGCAGTTGTGTTGGATGCATTAGTAAATTAATGTAGATGGGTTGGCAACCTGGTGAATGAGGTGCCAAGCTTCTCCTTGTTTTAGGTCATGTGGGAAGGAAGGAAGTCAGAAGGAAGGGATGGAGAGAGAGTCTGAAGTTTTTTTATTTTTTATTTTTATTTTTTTTAAGATTTTGTTTATTTATTTGGCAGAGAGAGACACAGCAAGAGAAGGAACACAAGCAGAGGGAGTGGGAGAGGGAGAAGCAGGCTTCCCGCTGAGCAGGGAACCCGATGCGGGGCTCCATCCCAGGACCCTGGGATCATGACCTGAGCTGAAGGCAGATGCTTAACAACTGAGGCACCAAGGCACCCCAAGAGAGTCTGAAGTTTTAACAGTGGAAATTGGCCAAGTGTTTTGTTTTGAGTAGTGGAGAGAGATGATATAGAAATAAAGGTGGCAGTGACCTGTGTATATGTATTTAAAACACGTGCCTGTGTTTAGTGTAGCCTTTGGCATAGATAGGTTGCCAGATTTTACTCACTCATTTGCATGGTTTCTCATCTGGGTTTCAAGGATCCTTAGATTTGTGGATGGACTTCAGGATGACAGTGACCTTCTGGAATTGAACAGGAGCTTTTTCTTATGAGTTCATTTTGTCCCCCATCACAGAACTGGTAGCATGCACTAGGTTCTCAAAGAGACGAATATAGCTTGATGTTCATGGGTCTAGTTTGTTGACCCGCACACAAATATTCCAGCTAGAATATATTGTGGCAAACTCTTCAAAGAAGTCTAACAAATCTGTAGAGAGTGTATAGCTAAGGGAGCAGGAGAAGAAATAAGCCCAGAAGACTTTAGGAAGACCCCAAAGCTGTACTTACATGACTTTCTGGTTATAGAAGGCAAAGGTAATGCTCATTCCTGTAATGGGACATAAGTGAATGTATCCACCTTTTTAAGCTACAAATGCTGCACTCTAACAGAGTACACCTAAATATATGTAACATATTTACCCGTGTGGACAGTTCACTTAGGGCTTCCTGGTCTGGAAATGTTCTCCGTGGCATCTCTTCATTTAAGCTGCCCCCAAATTTGTGATCATAAAAGGTTTCAACATTGTTATTGTTCTAGTGTTAAAGCTCCCATTTTTGTTGCCTTTCTTTTTCAATAAAAAAGGGGGATTGAATATTTGGTACCTCAAATTCATATCTCAGTCGTTTCCTTGAAAATGCTAAGAAGAATATATGGGAATGCAATGCATGCAAGATCCATTATTTGTTCCATAAGCATTTGCTGAATTCTTTAGCATGTATCAGCAACTGGATTTGTTGCTGGGAGTACAAAGATGAACATAATTTCTGTCTCTGTGAAGCTCACAGATTAATGGGCCTGGGGGCTGGAAGAGACAGAGAAATAAGCTTATAAATTAAAAGAACTCATGAGTGTCTGTTGTTTTTTATCAAACTTTCTTATCAATCCCATATTTGAGATTGGAATGTAAATACTTCTGACAGCTCTGTGTTAAGTTAGTGGGTATTTCAGTGATTTGCAACCCTTGGTACCCAGCTGATCACCTTGTAGCATTTTAAATACAGTTGCCTGGGGCTGCACTCAGACCTTATGAATCAATAATCCTGGGATGGGGTCCTGGTATATACATTTTGAAGAGCTCTACAGTGCTTCTGATGTGCCATAGATTGAGACCCTCTGAAGTTTTATAACATTTTTATTATTTAATCAGAAATACGGGTTTAGGGATGCCTGGGTGGCTCAGTTGGCTAAGCATCTGACTTCAGCTCCAGTCATGATCTCAGGGTCCTGGGATTGAGCCTCCTGCTGAGCAGGGAGCCCACTTCTCCCTCTCCCTCTGCACCTCCCCACACACTTGTGTGCACTCTGTCTCTCAAATAAATAAATAAAATCTTATAAAAAAAAGAAATGTGGGTTTATCACAAGAGTATTTAGACAGTCAGCCCAGTTACTAGGAATCACATGCCAGTTAGACCTTTGTCCTTTCCCAGTGTCCCCAAGTCCTGTTGACATGTTAACCTTAGATATGGAGTCGGCTTGCACTTATGGTTGTTGCGCAGCTAAGCTTTGTTTTTCTGAGCTGATTATATTGCACTTGGTTACCAGAATCCCGTTTATTCCAAAGAGAAGATAAACTATGTCAACTGTTAGAAAGTCATTAAAATATACCTCGAGGAATAGTTAGATCCTTCTGGAAAACACTGACACTTGTTGTCTTTTACAGCAATCCCAAGTCTACCTCATACATTTTCTTTATTTTTTTCTCTCGTTCTTGGGAGATGATTTCCATGAAAATGAGATCTTTATTTCTTGAGAGTTCATCTGTTCCTGCTGTTCACAGGGAAAAAAAAAAATGCTTAAACTTTAAGCTCGATGAGTTGAATTAGAATGCTTCTCAGCATTTTCCACAAGGATCAGTCACTTTTTGTGGTCTATCAGGAATTCAAGCCCCGCTGCCTACCAGCTGCTGTTGGGATGAAGGTTTGCTGGGGCTGTTTTCTTGTGGACATGTCGTTCTCAGGGACAGCCATTCCAGCTCCTGCGAATGCAATTAGGGAGAAGCTTGCATCCTCTTCAGTCTGTGTTCTTAAACTTTACCCTCGCTGTAATCCGGTAATGCCTGAGTCTGACAGCAGCTTTTCCTCAGAGCATTAAGTTCCAGATGATGGACATAACACTTTATGAGCTAGAATTTCTTTTCATAATTCTTTTTTATGTGTCACTTTCCCTTTTATTTTATATCCCTCTCTAACTACAAAGTAAGTACTAATGCAAGTAAATGTAACAGAACTTCTGTAATTAGGCACTGGCCTAGGTTGGCATTTGCAGATGTATTGACAAATGTTTTCTCCGTTAACTAGCTGTTTTCTTCTTGTATTGAGTGTAGGAATGGCTGAGAAAAGCTTTGTACTATTGCTTGAACTTAGAATGTGATAAGAAGGGAGAAAAAAAAAATGCTATGCTTATGTAACATTGTGATTTATTGCCTTTGGATCTGTATGGAATTTAAAGGCTCATGGGATTCTACAAACCATGTATAGCAAATTGTATTTTAATAAAATTTTGAATACTAGAGGGGTTATTGTGCATAGCAAAAAACAAAACAAAACAAAACCAACCCCAAATGATATAGTCCTATCTTTAACAGCCTCTAAATAATCAATCATTTTCTTAACCTATATGGAAGTTATAATAAAATATTATCAAAAATTGAAGCCATGCATTCAGATTAATTTATTAATTTTCTCTAATTGGTTGTAGAAAATAATACGATGAAACTGTATGTTCTGCTTTATAACTTCATTAGTGAGAAAGAATCCATTTCTTCAACACATATAGCTAAAGTTCTGAGACAAGTTGGAAGGAGACTCGTAAGAAGGCCTTGTTCTTTGGAACAGTCCTGAATCACCTTTTTGCAACATTTGTTTTTTTGCTATAGCTGACATTGATGGTTACATTTCCCAAAGCCTTTCTTCTCTGTCTTCTCCCATTGCCCAAATACAACTAGGAGAGAGACGGAAAATACCAGATACTTTCCAAATTTCCTTCCAGCTAAGAAAGACCAGGTGAACAAGAACTGGTCTATGACACATGAAGGAAATTATGCTGGGAGTTTCTGGCAGAATATTCTTCCTTGATAAGAGGAAACAGGTAAGGTATATGCATGGAAGCCCCTCTCTTCCCTTACTAATTTTGTACATGCTTTATATGTAAATGTAATACTTGGAACAGCTGCAATCCATTCTGTAACCATGAGGAGATATCATCAAGTGCTTGAGTAGAGCAAAGCAGAAGGATAGGAAGATCCTGGTTATTTGATGACATATGGAGTCACTGAATCTACCCTGGAACTCTATACCTCAATATTTTTGTTATGTGAGGGGTAATAAATACCAGTTCATATATTGGTATGAGTATTTCTTTTTAAGGATTTTATTTACTTATTTTGAGAGAGAGAGAGAGCACAAGCAGGGGGAGCTGCAGAGGGAGAGGGAGAAGCAGGCTTCCTGCTGAGCAGGGAGCCCAATGCAGGACTTTATCCCAGGACCCTGGGATCATGACCTGAGCTAAAAGCAGACACTTAACAGACTGAGCCACCCAGGTGCCTCTGTATGAGTATTTTTCATTTAGGTTTTCCAGGCTTTTCAATAAAAAGTATTTTAACTGATAACTTGGCAGATGCTACAAGACTTACAAAGGAGGTTAGATATGTCTATAAGAGAAGCCTCAAGATTTGGAAATTCTCTAGTTTTATTTAATCAACCGGTAATAAAACTAGATAAACTACAAAGGGAAACTCAGTTGATAGCTGGCAGCTCTGCAACCAAGGACAACGATTTACAAAAATAGGTTAGAAGCCTATATCATCAAATTTAGGTAAGAATGAATGTACATCAAGTGGTAGCTCACCACTCAGAAAAACCAGAATCTCAAAGATTAAGGAGAAGTGATAAGTTAGACTCTTAATGGAAAATCTGAATTGAGGCCTATGTACTCTATTAGGAAACTAATTCAGCCTCCAATAATTTTTTTCTACCTTATTCAAATGGAAAAAGAAAGAAAACCAGGTAAAAACAAGGGACACTTCCTACATTACACAGGTGGGCAATGCAATTCAGTTTGAAACGTTTGAAACTTGGAAACTTTTTTCATCAGAACGAATTTAAAGTACATTCAATTTCAAATTAAAAAAAAGTGGTTTATCAAAGGCATGATGCTTTTAACATGAGTATGGCAATTAGGGGAAGTATTTGAACAAAATTTAACTGGAAACCTATTTAACAATACCTGTATCTGAAACTATAAGCAAATCTATGGATACTGATAGAATTATATGTGGCTCTGTCAATAGAGAAGTAGAACTTGACAGTAGACAGAGTAATTCAGGGAAGGAAAACCTACACAAACTGAATGAAATATAAGGCCAGCAGTGAAGGTGTGAGGCACTAGGCAGTATACAATCTAAGCTGCTATGGAGATACAAAAATACAGTGGCTTAAACCATTTAGAAGTGTGTTTCTCTCTCACATAACAGAATAGAATTAGGTGGTCTAAGCCTAGAAGATTCTTGGTCATCCTCAAGATATAGCTTCCATCCCTGGATCCAATTCTTGCAAAGGGAAGATAGAGAAGACAAAGGAATTTCATTTCTTTCAGGGGCACGGCCTGGAGGTGACAAACATTAATTCTGTTTATATCTCCCTAAGAGAACAAAATCACACAGCCACACCTAGTTGCCAAGTGGTGCTGGGAAACAGACTCTGTAGCCAAGGGGCCTGTCCCTTTATAAAACTCAATACCACTCTTCTTAAAGGAATGGAGAAGGAACAGTGTGGGGCAATCGTCATTTCTGATCCAGGAGGAGTCAGTGTTGGAAGGGATAATGGGGCTGTAGAGTCTTAGCTTTTAATCCTGATGTTCACCTTGTCTTTGGGAAAATTTTCCTGACTACATCTGTGATTTTAGTTAAGTATGCCTTCTTTTTAATGCTCTAGTGCCAATGTAGACCCCAGTGTTACCAGGTTGGAACATGTGTCTTTATTTTAGCAATTAAAAAAGTAAAGTAGTACAAAAATAATCCCTACACATGGTTATAAAAGATCATACAGGGTGGCCTTCTAAGGAAAAGCTTAAGTTTCCTGCTCCCCAGTGCCTTCAGAAAAGGGGACACCTTTTCAATTCCTTTAACTATGTCTTCCTATAGGTATATCCATGTCTAAAAACACTCTTATGTCTACAAGCTTTAGTTTATTAATTTTAGACATCATCTGTTGAATCTTATCTTACTTACCGGTAATGGCATACCTCTCACTCAATATTATTATATTAAAATTAGTTCCTTTACTCATTGTCTTTGTAATTTTAAGTAATATGCTTACATATTCATTTCTTATTTGGTCAGTTATAGACACTATTTCTTGATTCTCTACTTTGAAGGTGAAGATATTAGCACTTCTAAACATTTCTTTCAGCTTTCATCTTCCATTCTAACCCAAACTTTTGTCCTCTTTATTCTTATATGTTAAGGTTGATAATATTACGTTGTATTCATTAACCAAAATTAAGTATCTTATAATTTGTTATAGGTTGTTTCTAAAAGTTGAAAAATCTATGAATATTGTTTACATTATTATGACTAGTGCAGAGGAAATGGGTTAGCAAAGGGTTTGTATGCTATCCTCCCTACCCTGGGGACACTGGGATGGAGAAGGAAAAAGTGGAGGGGGTCGGGGGGAGAGAAAGGAAGAAGTAACCCATTCTGAAAGAAAACTTAGAATTTATAGGTTTATGAAGCATGGCCTGTTTGAAATGTCAGTGTCAGCTGTATCATGATCAGAGTATAAAAAACAGGCATTTTATGACTGAAAGGGCTCCCTTTGAGTAAGTGATGCATTACTCTGAGATCGTCTATGCTAAATCTGGGTCAGAGTACGTCCTAACATTGTAGGAAGAAACCAGGCAACTTTTTTTTTAAGATTTTATTTATTTATTTGAGAGAAAGAGACAGAGACAACGAGAAAGAGCAGAAGCAGCGAAGAGAGGGAGAAGCAGGCTCCCCGCTGAGCAGGGAGCCTGTTGCGGAGGTTGATCACAGGACCCTTGGATCAGGACCTGAGCCAAAGACAGACACTTAACCGACTGAGCCACCCAGGTGCCCAGAAACCAGGCAACTTTTTGGGGGGGTTCCAGACTTCTCCACTTCTCTTACCTCTGTATCTCATAGTTACCTATATTCTTTGAATTAATACTAAAGTTTAATATTAAGTAAGATCCCTCTGTTCCTTGAGAGTCTGATTTGACAATCCAACAATATTTATTCTCATCTATTTCTTAATGATCACAAAAGCAAAAAACATGGGGTGAATATGTTTTCACTCAGTCCTTTTTCCCTTAGAGTCTCTATCTGCCTACTTTTTCATTATATTATTATGTTGGAATATATATGTTTGAAAGTAATAGTGTATATTATTATATTTCAAATTATCATTATATTTTTATCATGCTGTCATTTCTGTGATGTAGGTAAGAAATGTTGAATGAAAAGCACATTTTCTGAATCTTTACATATCTAAAAGTATCTGTATTGATTTTTCACATTTGATTGATCAAATGGCTGCTATAGAAATCCAGTAAAAAATAACTTTCCCTTATTATTATGAAGGCATTATTACAGTTTTTAAATTTGATATTGACAAGTCTGAGCACATGTATGCATGTAGCACATCCCCTTAGTATATTTCACAAATGATTTCATTTAAAAAAAACTTTGGTTTCCATGAGTTCTTTCAGAAGTCTCCTAGAATTGCCTGGAGTCATCTGAAATGAAGCAGGTCAGTTCACCTTAAGCATCTCAGTTTTTTCATCTAAAACTGGGGACTGGAAAAGTTTCCTTCCAGTTTTACAAATGATGATAATAATAAATACAATTTTTTTCAAAGAACTTTGGTATCTATTTTTTATTGTTCTGATTCACCTTCATGGATATTTGCATGGTAGGCAAGATCATTTTTGTTATTCCCATTTTATTGCTGAAGAAACTGAAGCACAAAACTATTAAATAACCTCTAAAGGTAAAAACAGCTTTGCTTTATTTAAATTATTACCTTAAAATTTGTTTAAAAGATGGTAAAAACACAACTTGGCTTAAAATGAAGTGTACTATGTTAATATTTTGCCAAAAGTATTCAGTTAAGTACATTTTCCTCTAAGGATTTTTCTCTCATATCATAAAACAAAAATCACGCCCTATATCTACTGAACAGGTTTTAAAAATTGTACTCCATTGGTGCACTTATGAGAATGAACTATGTGATCGACACACAAGCGCACACGCGCGAGTGCATACACATACTCATGCACATGCGCGCATGCAGGCACATACCACCCGCAAGGATCACGGTTTAACGTAGTAAATTAAATCAGAGGTCTTGACAGGATTTTACTTAGCAGCACAGAAAAGATCAACATTTTATATTCTTGGTACATGATAGTGGGCTTAAAGTGATACTTAAATTTCTGTTGTAATAATTTCATGTCATAGGACATTTGAGAGATATTTGTTTGTGTTTGCCTATGCCTACCTATAGAAGATTAATTACTTGGTGCATAGCAAAGAAAAGAGATGATGAAATACCAGAGCTTTTGTTTTTGTTTTTTAAATGAGCTAACATTTAATTAGATTCCAACATGTACTAGGCACTAAAGAGAACATAGATTTAATCCCTACATGTGGGCTTAAAGAGAGAAGTAAACAAGCCTCTAAAGAGGAAAAATGAGAATCATCTTCTATTTCTTTTAATAATGAACTTTTTCTTGATTTTTGTGGTAATTCATGTGTATTATAGAAAATTTGAGAATACAAAAAATATAAAGAAGACAAAACAATGTATCACCCAGCAATAAATATAGTTAATACATGGCAGGCTTACTTTTATCTTTTGTCAAAACTCAATTTTATTAATAGAAAATAAGCACTTATTCCAGTTTCAAAGTTGTTATAAAGTTGCTAATAAAAAATAAATTTAAAATAACCACTTAATAATCCAGTTTTGGCAAAGACAGTGAAACTGTGGCTTAAAAAAACTAATTGGCTCTATTTGCTCATAGATATTTCAGAATTTATTCTTAAAAGTTTCTGGAACTTTCCTGAATGTAAAGTATAGGAATCACTGACCTACAGGAGAAAGCCTTTCTGGGACAGCCAATGAGAAGTGAAACAGTCCTCAGAGAAAGAATCAATGTGTGTTCAACATGGTCACTTGGACTATACAACAATCCCCTCCTACCATTTTTCCTCCTCCCACCATTTTAGCTCAGGAGGAAAATGCTTCTAAGCACTGAGGTATGAGTAGTCGGGCTGTCATTTTCTATTACAATTAGTCTTTCCAGCTAGTAATAGTAAATCTGGCACTGATGCTATTGGTCCTGTGGTTTTTAGGAAATTCTGTAAATAGTTTGGATTTAGTTCAACTTATTCAGAAATTAAACATGTTCAAAAAGGTTCACTTCTCTGCCAGGGTTAAGTGTCTCCTGGTTTAGTATTCTTATAAAATATATATGACATGTGTAGGTAAGTCATAGTCTTAAAGCATACTTAGAATACTGCATTATTTAAACATACCTATTTTAACAAAATGTTTATAATTAGAAGTAGCTGATGAAACTAAATCCAAAGTTATGACAAGGGAGATTCATTTTCACTCGAAGCTGTGTTACTTAGGAAACTTTAAAAAGCACATGCCATTAAAGCCATTCAAGGAGAGCACCATTTCCTCGTTCTCTACTATATGATTCCAGTTGGGCTTGGCCAGACATTTGCATTTCCAAATATTTCAGAAAAGTGCACAGAACTGTTAAAAAGTCTTTTGTGCAAAAAAAATATGTCTTTTGGCAGCAGTGAGTAGTAGTGCTCTTCAGAATTTCCTATAACACAATGACAAAGGCAAGTCCCAATACTTGATCAGACGTCAAAGGAATGGGAAGTAAACAATTAGGTTAAAGCTTACTGTGAGCTTCTGTTATCTTTTTACAATATACGGTTCACCAATGTGAGTAAAGTGGACTTTTGTAAGAGAATAGTGTTTGGTGGCTATGGGATCCTGTTGGAGGAGGTCATTGAGAGGCTGTGACTTTTATGATTCTGGGGGGCAGTTGCCAAGATCTGCTTGTCTTGCGACCACCCAAGACAAGCCTTGTAAGTTTCCTTGCTTGTTACTGATCTGGAGTGGTCTGCCTCTTTGTTCAGTCTCTCTTGCCCTCTGTGTATGGGGGCCATCTGGGGAACCAACAGGTCCTCTAGCTATGGATAGTGGCTAATAGGATCATTCACAGTCGATATTGTGGACCACAGTAGCGTTTTCCTGTGCAGCTCAAAAAATTCTGGATAGGGTTTATGAGATCCTTTTTCTATGTAATTACACACATTCACTTCCCAAAACTGACTTATTTTATATTTAGGGTTTTTTTTTAATTTTTTAAATTTTTTTAGGTTTTTTAAAAATATGTTTTACAGTGAATATTTTCCAATGTTACTAAATGTTCTTTAAAAACATGATTTTATGGGGTGCCTGGGTGGCTCAGTTGGTTAAGCGTCTGCCTTCGGCTTAGGTCATGATCCCAGGGTCCTGAGATTGAGCCCCGTATTGGGCTCCCTGCTCGGCTGGAGTCTGCTTCTCCCTCTACCCAACCCTCCTGCTTGTGCTCTCTCACTCTCTCTCACGCATGCTCTCTCTCTCTCAAATAAATAATAAATAAAAATCTTTAAACAACAAAAACATGCTTTTATGGATTTCATATTATTTCATGGTATGGGATAAACCATGATTTAGAAGTTTCTACATTGTTTAACATTTAGTTTGTTTCTAAATTTTTGTTATTACAACTAACGTTGTAACAAATATCCTCATGTAAAACAAATCTTTGTACTCAGCTCAGGTCCTTTTCTTAGGTAAATTTATCTGAAAGTTGAATTATTGGGTTAAAACTATGCTATTGACACTTAAGACCTTTGATATTACCAGGTAGTTTTTCAGGAAAAGTATGAGCATTTCCACTTCTACAGGAGGTTCCAGCAATGTGTGGCCAGCTCCATGTTGCCACCCTGCCACTGGGGTCAAGCACTGATGTCAACAAGAATTTGCTAACTTGACAAACATTAGATTGTATATGTTGCTTTGGTTATTGAATGAGTTTGCATTTTTTTTACATATATTTTTACTGATTGGTTTATTTTTATCTGTGAGCTGTTCCTTTTTTTCCCCCACTTTTTCAGTTGAGGGTGATTTGTAAGCACTATCTACACACTGAGGAAATTACCACTTATTTATATTTGTGATAAGCAGTTTTCTGGGATGTCATTTGCCTTTTGTTTGTTTATGGTGTCTTTCGATATATAGAAGTTTTAAAACTTCAACCACTGATATTTTCCATTGAGATTTTTTTTCTGTTGCCTTTACATTCAATGATCTTTATCTCTGGAGCCAGGATTGCTGGGCTATGTAGACACAGCCTATGAAATAAGACACCCTTGGTGTATGGGGTGTATTTCTGATCTTACAGATAGAGGGATGCTTAAAATGCAATAGTGAGCATGTTACTAGGTAAAACTGCTGAAGGGCTTCCCATTGCTGTAAACTTGAGTCATAAAATCCTTCCCCTCATTCTTTACAGTCCCATGGTAATGGATTCCAATTTCACCATGGATGACAAATTATCTGTTTGGCATCTATTGTAGTATCACAGGTGAGAATTTTGGTTCGTAGGAGCTGTTGTAAGAATTGCTTATCATGGGCTCCCACAGCATCTTGTGTATCTGGTAAGTACTGGAGAAAAGGTTGCTCTTTTGCTATTACTAAGTACTTAGAGCCATATAATAGAATGAGGTCTATCCCCCTCTACGCCACATCAGAACCAGTGTATCATGTCTTATACCTCATTTACTGGGTAGCTGCCAAACGTCCAGTGTTCCTATCTGTGTTTTTTTTTTTTGAAGATTTTATTTATTTATTTGACAGAAAGAGAGGTAGAGAGAGCACAATCAGGGGGAGTGGCAGGCAGAGGGAGAAGCAGGCTCCCCGCTAAGCAAGGAGCCCGATACGGGACTCGATCCCAGGACCCTGGGATCATGACCTGAGCCTTAGGCAGGTGCTTAACCGACTGAACCACCCAGGAGTCCCCTTATCTGTTTTAATATACACCTGATGTAGTGCTTCTATTGACCTGGTAAGTGCTTGTCTTTAAAATATTGAAATACTTCCTTACCTTGCACCCAGATAGCTGTTTTTTAGAGGTTCTTGAATGTCCCACACTGTCCTAGACACCCTAGCCCTTCATTCCTTTCTACCTGTGCCCCACTACCCTGCAATTCATGGACTCATGTTTCATACCTGGAACGGCATTATTCTTAAGTATTCTTACATCTTAAACTGACTCCTATTCACAAAATGCTCTTTATATCTTCCAAATGGAAGGAATGTTTCACTCATTCCTACCAATTTTTTCCACTTTGCCTTCTGGATTTCCTGAGATGTGATTAAAAAAAAAAAAAATCCACTTCGGGTGCCTGGGTGGCTCAGTTGTTGGGCGTCTGCCTTCGGCTCAGGTCATGATCCCAGGGTCCTGGGATCGAGTCCCACATCCGGCTCCCTGCTCTGCGGGAAGCCTGCTTCTCCCTCTCTCACCCACCCTGCTTGTGTTCCTGCTCTTGCTATGTCTCTGTCAAATAAATAAATAAAATCTTTATTATTTTCATAATCTTCATCATTAATTCTTTGGAACATTCTTTTCGCCTTGCCTTAACTCCAACCTCCTTTCTTCTGAAGATTCTCTTCCTTGCCATCCTCTTACATGGAGACTGTTTTTTCTTTTATATCCTAAGTACATCAGAAGGCTAAGAGTTTGGAAGAACATCATTCTTGCTGCTTGTTTCTTCTTCCTGTTTTGTCCATTTCTACTCCTTTGGCCCCCCCTTTTTTTTTAAATTGAGGTATAATTGATATTAGTTTGCTAATGGTCTTGCCTTCCTCAGTGATGTCATCTACTAACTCCCTGGTCATTCATTTTATTTGCGTTCTTGGCTCAGTCACCTCTACTTCCAGTTCTTGATCATTCTCATTGGCTTCAATTTCCCAGAGACTGAACAACCCAACACACTGAGATTGGACTTTGTCGGCACCAAAGCGCCCCCTTTCTGAATAGTGATTTCAATCCCCCTACTTTCTGCTACCTCTTACCTTTCTAGCCATTTTGATCTGTTGTCCACTACTGCCAATATTCTATAATCTTTTGGATCCAACAGTTCCACTGATTCTACCGCTCTTCCTTCAGCACCTTCCTTTTTTCACTTTTCTTTTTGTCCAGCTTAAATGTTGAACATTTTTTCAAATCTAACTTTATTTTTCCCTTCATTGGTGCTCACCAATGAATTCCAACCTTCTCTGTTCCTCAAGAAAACTGAAAATTCCTAGAGAGACTCAATAAATTTGGGCTGATAATATTCATTTTATATTAATTTATTTTCAAAAACCTCATACAGGCATTGAACAATTCCCTGTAATCCTACTGTTTACCTAGAACATTGTATTTCTTACTTGCTGCACATAGTATTTTGGTCCCTCTTCATTCTTCTTGGTCACCACACATCTCTTCTGATCATACTTATCACAAACTTCATGTGAAAAAAGACAGCCATTCAATGGGAACCCTTTTATTTTCTACCACAGAACCCACAAACCTCATGCGTTCTCATACATTTCCTCATTCCTCTCTCCTGTTACGTTAGGGAAGCTTTTCAAAGATAGGTCTCTCCTCTTTGTTCTGCAGTCCATCTTCTTTTAGCTAGTCAAAGATTCTGCATGCTCAGCTTTTCCTGTCTACAGCATAACTAGTTTCTTGCAGTCTCCGGATCATTCCCATCAAATGTAAAACTACTCTAATAACTTCCATTTTACAAAAACAAAAATGCTACCTTTTCATTTCTACTGCACTTTTCCATTTCTTGAGATTTTATTTGATTCTAAAATATCAGTCTTTTCCCTTAATCACCTTTTTTTTCTGGATTTTATTCCTTCCTTACCTGTTTGAACAGTTTAAAGCCCCTTTTAGATTGCTCTGGTTATACAGAATCCTTTATGCGATTATTTAAGTTCCTTTTTCCTGCCCAAGGCCTGTGACATTACCCAGTTCTGAATTGGTTTTATTTCTGTGTCTCAGCTCAGGGTTTCAAGTTCTACACTGTATGAGGAGTGCTGATGGATCCCATGACCATTCATGGGCAAATTCCAGATGCTCATCTCTCATGTCTCTTTCCACTCATGATTTGGGATAAGCAGTAAGATGCTCTAGGCCTATGGTGGAGTGGAGATTTCCTGGTGCCTGTTTTTAGATTGTGCATTCTCAGTAGAAGATTACCCCTAAAAAACAAAGCGAAACAAAATAGGCTACATTCTGAGACCCCGCAGATGGGCCCATATTCTTGGTAGAAATGAAGCAGTTGTCAAGGATCAGACTTGGTTTTGTTTATCCACTGTCTGCCCATAATGGAAAGATAACCACTCTTCAAGGTCTTGGTTTTCAAATGTTATCCCTAGAGCAGCATAAGAGGGCCCCACTCCAGACCAACTAGATAAGAATCTACATTTTAACAAGTTCCCCTGGTAATTCATATGCATTTTGAGGCCTCTGAGACTAAATTCCAAGTAACCCATGAAAAATAAAAATTAAAATTTTCTTGCTCTGTTTATCTGATTATAAGTGAAATAGTCTGTAACAGTCACATCATGATGAAGGCAAGAGATAGCAGTATTCTCTCTTTCTGATCTAAAATACACAAATTAAATTGGGAGGATGAACTCTAACATAGTCCTGACCCATGAATAAAATGACCTTTTGATATTGCCATGTTCTGTTTAATAATGCTCACTGTGTACTTTTATGGCTTCCTTGAAATTTCCCTACTTTTGGAGGAGGGACTCATGGGAGCCAATCTTTTCTCTCTCTGTGGCTTTATGTAGGTCCTCCCTGTTTCTGTGGTAGATCTTATTCTTCAGATCTTCAGAGATGATTGTCTCTACCATGGGATACAAATTTTCAAAAGGGGTGAAGTACCATCAAAATGTGACCAGTCACCTAGGCAAACAGTGTGCTGTTTTAGAAAGGGATGCAGCTCTTGAGGCAAATTATAACTAAAGTTACAAATGCCAAACCAGACACCTGGGTGGCTCAGTTGTTAAGCGTTGTCTTCAGCTCAGGTGTGATATCGGGGTCCTGGGATCAAGTCCCGCATCAGGTTCCCTGCTCAGCGGGGAGCTTGCTTCTCCCTCTCCCGCTCCCCTGCTTGTGTTCCCTCTCTCACTGTCAAATAAATAAATAAAATCTTAAAAACAAAACAAAACAAAACAAAACAAATGCCAAACCAAAGCAAAAATACAGTTGAGTCTTCTCAAGGAAGAGTTTGGTGACTGGATCCAGAGTGGCCCTCTCAATGTTTTCCCTTAAGTGAGAAAAAGGAGGCTAAACTGTTTTAAAATCTTAAATAGGAGAAGAAGAGTTTTCTTTAAATCCAAGTTTTTTTGGGGGTATATACTATTAAAGCATGAAAAATCCATGCATTAAGAATTTTAACTTTTGGATCTCTTAGACCTATAATGCAATGTAATTAACAATAATTAATTACTAACATTTATTGAGATTGTTGCAGTATGTACTTAATATGAGTATCACACTTGATTTTCACCTGTAACATAGGCACTGTTTTTTTCATCATTATACAGAGTCAGAAGCAGAGGCCCCGAGACTAACTCATGCATTGTCTCTGCTGGTAAGGAGTGTAGCTGAAGTCTAAACTCAGGCAGTATGGTTTCAGAACTCTGGATTAGAACCCCTGTGTCATACCAGAGATTTTTGTCCTTAGGAGATGAGATACACACTAGGGACATATTTCCCAGGCATGCCTGTAGGCATCACTTAAGAAACTTGTTCAAAATTTCCAGGTCCCTCCCTTGAGGTGGACACCAGTAATCTGTAAGAAGCTTCTTGGGTAATTCTTATCAAGAATGACTGGGAAAAAATGCTTAAAAGATATTGAAAAAAATGCAAATATATGGCCTTACTATGTGACTTAGAATCAACTAAAATCAGGTTCTTTCTCTTTTTCATAGTATAAGGAGGGAAGGACTCTCAGAAGACCCACTAGGAAGAGTTTCCTGACATTGTGGAGGGAAGGAAGGCATATTTAACTAAAAATAATCATAAAATAAATTAAAATATTAGAGATAGTTTGATAATAGAGGAGAGCCTGGTTGCTGGGAATTGTATCTTTCTCCTATACGTCCTTCTATTTATTATCTACCAAGAGTTTTGGCACTGATCATAGTCAGATAAGGGGTAGACATTCACAGGGTTAAACGCTCGTCTAAATGGTCAAGTAGAATATTCTTTTTCCCATGAAATTTCTTAAGATAATCCATTATATATTCATCAGGGATTATGGATTTTAGAACACTCTGCACCTCATAAAAAGAGCAAATAATACTATGTCAGTAAACTACAATATTCCTGTAACTCAAATGTACTTTCTGCATAGAGAAAATCAATATTGCTCCAGGAAAGGTTTTAGATAGATTGCTAACCAAAATAGCTCAAGGTGAGAATTTTTTTTTTTTTTTAAGATTTTATTTATTTATTTGACAGAAACACAGCGAGAGAGGGAACACAAGCAGGGGGAGTGGGAGAGGGAGAAGCAGGCTTCCCACTGAGCAGGGAGCCCAACGTGGGGCTCGATCCCAGGATCCTGGGACCATGACCTAAGCCGAAGGCAGATGCTTAATGACTGAGCCACCCAGGCGCCCCGGTGAGAATTTTTTTGAAGAGTCAATATTTGAAAGAAATGGAATGCCATGATTAAGCAATCCAAAAATCCAAAAGGTGGAACATTCTACAGGAGAACTATTTTGTGCTCTTGAGAGAGTTAATAACATGAAAACAGACACACGAAAAAGAGTGAGACTATTGTAGATTATAAGAGACTAAACAAATATAATGAAATGCAGTGTGCAAACCTAGACTGGATCCTGGTTCTGGTCAAAAAAAAAAACAGTTATAAAAAAGAAAATTTGGAGCAGTGGAGAAATTAAAATATGGACCTAATATTAAATGTTATTATATTAATATTATATTAATCTCTTATATTTATATATTTATATTTATATTTATATTTATATTTATTTATATATATATATTTATATATTTATATATATTTATATATATTAATTTCTAATATTTATTTATTTATATATATTTATATATATTAATTTCTAATATTAAATGTTATTATATTAATATTATATTAATTTCTTAGGTCATAGTGGTATTTTTCTTTTGGTTCTTATTTTTAGGAGATGTATGCTAAAATTTTTAAGGATAAAGTGCCATGATGTTGCAACTTTCACAACACAGAGTACTAAACACTATACGATCACGGCGAGCTACCGGGGACCTAATGTTGCAACTTTCAAATGGTACAGATATATATATGCGCACACACATATCCATATGCATACACACACACACATACACACACACAGAGGTACATATAAAGAGAGGGAGAGAAAATATGGTAGAGTATTCTGGCAGCTATACTCTTTCCTACTGAAAAGAACAAGAACTCCTTGGAGATATGGATGATTCTAGGTCTGGGGAGAAATGTACAGATGATACTCAATATTTTATTGTAGCAGATACCAAGGGAATTGTCAAAGACTACTAGGTTTGTGTAAAAAGACTCAGGAGACAACTTGAAAGGCTTCCTCTGGCCAAACGTGGGTATCAATAAGGGTAATAACTTCAATAGATTTAAACATCAATTATGTTTCTATGAGTTCTTAGTATGTGTTAAAAAAGAAATGGTCATCATTAAAGGATGGAGTAATTTGAAAGTTGGTAAAAACGATAGAATAGAGCATTTATTTTGCCTTTTATATACAAGTGTATTACTGAACAAGAAAGTGGTAAATGAGAGGACATTTCTCTTTATAGAAGTATATTACCTAATAAATGAAGAAAAAATAAAACTAAAATATCAACATTTTGTACTCCTAATGAATTACTAGATCTGTGTATTGCACATTAATGGTTGCTAACATCATAACAAGAGAGATAACTAGATTTAACAAGTCCCCAGTGGAGCAACATACCACCTACTAGGAAATACCCTTTCCAAAGATGTCATTCCTAAATCTAATCAAGTCTTTAGGTCCAACTAAAAATTCACAAGAAATATAGAAATCAAGGGAACATGTAAAAAACAAACAACAGCAAAAGCTTCAAAGGGATGCAATCAGAAAAATCCAGATTGTAGAAAAATCTACAGAGCAAGTACCTAATTTTGTCAACGAATGGAATACAAATAAGATGGAGAAAGAAAGCTATAGATTAAAGGAGGCTTAATAGAAATATTATTTAATTGCTATATGTGGGCCTTATTTGGATCTTGATTCAAACAAACAAATGATTAAAAAACTTTTATAATATGATGGAACATTTGGGCGTTAACAGGATGCTTGAAGGCATTAAGGCATTATTGTTTTTAGGTATTATAATGTTTTTGTGGATATATGGTTTCTATTTTTGAGCAGAGTTTTTATCTTTTAAAGAGACATATGAAAGTAACTACAGAAGAAGTGATATAATGCCTAAGATATGTTATATAATAATATGGAGAGGAAGTAAAAGTAGATGCAACAAGACTTGCCAGGAATTGACAATATTTAAATTTTTAAAAAATATAATTTTATTGATATTCTGTCTATTTTTATATTGAGCAGTTAAGAGTTTAGCTTGTAGGGGTGCCTGGGTGGCTCAGTCGTTAAGCGTCTGCCTTCGGCTCAGGTCATGATCCCAGCGTTCTGGGATCGAGCCCCGCATCGGGCTCCCCGCTCGGCGGGAAGCCTGCCTCTCCCCCCTCCACTCCCCCTGCCTGTGCTCCTCTCTCACTGTGTCTCTGTCAAATAAATAAATAAAATCTTTAAAAAAAAAAAAAAAGAGTTTAGCTTGTAATGAGATAGCAAAAATCCTCCTAGCCATTCATTCGGCTGAGATAACAGGAACAAACAATGCTAGCTGCAAAGTGAGCAAGAAGCAGTTTTTCTCTTAAGGACATGCTGTAGCTCTTATTATTCTTCTTCAAGAAAAAAAAAATATGAAATTGATACTATTATGTTCTGCATTTCACAGATGAGGAAACTCAGACAGAGGGAGACAAAGTCAGTTGCCCAAATTACACACTGTGATTTGTAGTTGAGACAGTTTCCATAGGCAGGCACTCTGAATTCAAGGCCCAGTGCTTAACCATGATGACGTGTATACCTGGGCTGAGATGTTGTGACCTAGCGTGGCTGGCAATGTTTTCTTCACTTGGAACTTACAAGTAACTTCATGGCTTATTTGATGGGTGCAGATTCAAAATTCGGTGTAGGCCAAGGAAAAAGGCCACATGGCTTATGCCTCTAGATTCCCAAGACTTTGGAGTTGAATCCATTTTGATACATGGAAACATGGACCATATGGATATGAGTATGAATTTTGGAGATGGTAGGGATGAATAATCACATTACTGTTCCTTTTATCCATATGCAAAACAGGGAAAGAAAAATATTTTCTTTAGTGGTTGAGAAATGCTGTTTCTCAGAACTGAGAATTGAGAAAATATTTTTCCATTGCATTGGCTGTAGTAAAACCGCTCTTCAAGCAAGATAACTGACTCCTAAGAATGAATATAAAAAGAACCTCAACATAGTAAAAATCTTCCCTATGCTAATGTGTTCAGATATTAGAAACAAATTGATTACATCTCTAAAATAGAAGAGAAAGAAAGATGGAGTCCTCCAGGATGCAACAGGGAGAATTTCATAAGCTGCCTTAAATCACTCAACCTACAACACATCTAAAATGTTAATTAGGCAACTTTTTTTTTTTTTTTTTTTTTTTAATCCTCACCTCTGCTCTGCTGGCTTTAGTAAAAGCCTGTCTGCCAACATAACTCTCTACAGGTAACTCCAATTCTGTTTGAAGTTGGTGATCTGGGCTTGGCTCATAACATTCACAGTAGATTTACCTGAAAGATCAATAAAAGCATGTTCAAAGCTAGATCGGCTTCATGGAGTCCAGGATTTTTATTAATTCATATAAACTTCCTAAAACTTTCAGTGTAAAGAAAAAGAAGGAAACTTGAGAATATTCACATTGTAAGAAATTGAATTGGTATCATGGAGTTTTAGAATTGGTTTGGAGCCCGTGAATCCCCTCACATGTCAGAATTCGTGGAGGCACCAAAAGCTGGGTCTTTCTTAAATCTTCTAGGAGGTCTTAGAATCGTCAATCACATCAAAAAGGGTTTTATAAGCGCCAACCTCTTTGTCGTGGATGCTGTGAAAGGTTAGTAATGTGGATTTTGCCCTTTGTGAGCAGATGCCTCTGACCTTAGTAGCCTATGTGTAGCTAGGTGTTAGCTATATGTTTTACTAATTCTGTAAAGGAGATGGAAAGACTATAAACAAAGAAGAAGTTGAATCAGATAAAGAAGGTATGCAGGTTCCACGTGGACAATGAGAGGAGGCTGGGAAAAGAGGGTCAGGTAACATTTTAGGAGGCATCTAATAATGGAGTAAAAATAAAGCATGTCTTTTTAGAGCCAAATATCAAATTTGGCTGGAATGTTCTGTGCAATTTGCTAATCTCCTTGAACCTCAGTTTTTCTGTTAGTTAAGGATAAGAAAAAATAACTTATTTAAAGGAAGTAATTTGCTTTCTCAGGGAAATAGGGATTTTGAAAGACTATTTTGAATTACGATTATATATTTCAAAATGCGGAGTGATAGAAGGGGAGATATTTATTACATATTCTACGGTTTGGAGAGGCTTTCATGGAAATAGTGTCATTTTTACAGCTTAGTGTTCCATATAAGGGTTCCTGCAAGTCAAGAAAAGCAGAGAGTTCCAAACACAGGGCCTGAGGTGGGATAATTAATGTGTAATCTGACTAACATTTATCATTTATAATTTACTGGAAGAATGAGCTTACATAGGGACAGTTGTTTTCTTCTTTATGTTGGGAGAGGTAATATTCTTGCTTTTTCAAATTTAGGGTTTTTTTTAAAGACTGTATGGTTTGACTAAGAGTGTAAAATTAGGACCTAGAAACTAATCAACCAGCAGAGAAGCTTTGATCTTTAAAATGCTGGAATTATCTTTAATCAGAGGAGATTTAAATTGGCTAAATAGTGGGATTAAGACAAAATTATCATCATTTTGTGCACTAAAATGTTATTCTCTTTCTACTAATGGAAATATTTCTATGAATAAGAACCCAGTTTTCTTTTTAAATTAAATGATCCATTGCTTTCTTATTGGTTCAGTTTTAAAATTATTTTACCTTTTAGCACAGCTACTATCAGTATCCCCAATAGTGAAATATAAATGCTGACCTAAGATTTTATTATACTCACCAGTGTTTTAACTCTTCTCTCCAATTGAGTACTGCCTGTAATTTTTGTGAGGAACTTTTTATCACAACTGTTTTTCTCTCTAGAAAAACATCTTGGTATCTGAGCATGGATTTCACCTTTTATTCTATGGGATCCCTGTAAGGGACTTCATGAAAGATTGATTTGAAATTTACATATTTTTTACATATATTTTAAAAGCCATAACAAAAACAATATGCATATCCAACATTGTCATATAACATATTTTACTACCAATATATTGACATGTGTTCCCCGGTAACTAAATTTGCATGGATCATAGAAATCAGTGTCCTGATATATACATATATTTGGACATCTCATAATTGGGTCATTGATCATTTATGCATTCATAAACATCACTGACCGGGTTTCAGCTAGGTTTTACAGGAGCTGGATAGGTGCATTGGTTTCCTTAATTTCAGGGTCATGTTTGTTCACAAACAGGCCCCTATACACAGAGGGCAAGAGGGAATTGAAGAAAGAGGTGGGCCACTTTAGATTGGTAGGTGGCAATTTTAAGAAGCAAGTGTTGGAGGAGGTCATCAGGAGGACGTGACCACTGGTTGACCCCAGAGCTGCACCTGGGCAATCAGAGGCTCTTCCACCCCTACTGCCATGCCCATTTTTGTAATGTGCATTTCACTTGCCTTTCCTACTCCCAGAAGCTGCCCCAAGGACATAGTCCTGATAGTGATGTGTTGTTGAGACATCTGGGTGGTGTATGTGACTGAGCCCAGTTAAAGTCTCTGTGTAAACATGTAAGATGTAATGTATGGTGATTAGCATAACATAATAAAATTAAAAAAAAAAAGGTTCCAGCAAGAAGGTGTGGAGTTCTACTCTTCTTGTGGCTGCCCAAGACAAGGCTCCTTTGTGAGTTCTCCTGTCTTTTTCTTTTGTCTCTCCCTGCCCTCTATTTGTAAGTTCTCTCGTCTCTTTCTTTTGTCTCTCCCTGCCTTCTGTGCAACAGGGTCCAGTTTCCAATTACACCTGGGAAGCTTCCAGAGGAGGTTTCAAACCAACAGCAAGGAAACTTAACTGGGTTCAGTCGTGTACCGTCCAGAAGATTTCAACAACACACCACAATCTCACGGCTGTGTTCTTGCAGCAGCTTCTCTGGTGGGGAAAGCAAGCAGAACACGCATTCGAAGGACAAGGGAGGAGTGTGAGGAGCCTCCAATTGCCCAGATCCAGCTCTTGAGTCAACTGGCAGTTATATCCTTTCCACAATCTCCTCCAACAGGTAGGAAACTTTTTGTCTATTTGTTAGTTTAATTTATCCTTTTAAATGAATGTTGCTATCCATCTCTCCGGTGATAAACAATTCATTCATTAATTTATTTTTTTTAAAGATTCTATTTATTTATGTCAGAGAGAGAGCACAAGTGGGGGGTGGGGAGCGGCAGGCAGAGGGAGAAGCAGGGTCCCCGCTGAGCAAGGAGCCCGATGCGGGACTCGATCCCAGGACCCTGAGATCATGACCTGAGCCGAAGACAGACACTTAACCGACTGAGCCACCCAGACATCCCACAATTCATTAATTTATTATTAATTCATTCATTTATTCATCAGACATTTACTGAGAAACTTCTTTGTGCCAGAGTTCTAGAATTGCAATAGTGTTCAGAATAGTGCCCCTACCTACTCTTATAGAACTTACAGCTAGCAGGAGAGACTGCAATGAGTGCACAAGCAGATAATTAATTACACGTTGAGGAACCCTTGCTCTAAAGGAAAATAGATTAGTGTTAGGAGAGTATAATGGGCAACTAGAAAGAGTCAGGGAAAATCCTCTTTATAAAGGAGAATTTTTTTTTTTTTGATTTTATTTATTTGACAGAGAGAGACACAGCGAGAGGGGAACACAAGCAAGGGGGAGTGGGAGAGGGAGAAGCAGGCTTCCTGCGAGCAGGGAGCCCAATGCAGGGCTCGATCCCAGGACCCTGGGATCAGGACCTGAGCCGAAGGCAGACGCTTAACGACTGAGCCACCCAGGCGCCTCTATAAAGGAGACTTAAGACTGCAACATGGAGGTTGATGAAGAACTAGGTGGTAAAGAGCCTCTGTGCAGAGGCCCTGAGATGGAATACTCCTGGACCACTGGAGAACCTAAAGAAGGCCAACATGGCTGGGTGAAGTAGGTGAGGGTGACTGGGGAACAAGACAAGGTAAAGAAGTAGTAGGGCCACATCATGAAAGGTCTCAAAGGTTAGATTCCATTCAAGATCAGTGAGACTCCATTTAGGAGTTTAAGTAGGAGAATGATAGTGTATTTAAGAGATTACTTTTGTAGTTATGGAGGATGGATTGGAGGTTGGCAGGAATGGTATGAGGGAGACTTGTTATGAGCTAGTATGAGTCCAGACTGATGGTGAATTAGACCAGGATGGTGATGGTGAAAGTGGAGAGAACTGGACCAATTTAAGATCTAATTTGAAGATGAAATAGATACAACTTGATAATGGGTATGAGTGTGCAAAGGGGAGGAAGGTGTCACGTAAGGTTCCTGGGTTTCTGGTGTGAGCACCTGGGTGGTTGATGATCAGAGATAGAGAACCCTAGAGAAGCTCATTTTGTGGGCAAAGAGGAAAGAATTAAATTTTGAACATGTTAAATTTGAGATGCTTGAGAGACATCTGAGTGGAAATATCAAGATCAGTCTAGATCTCAGAAGGAAGTTTCGAGAAGTGCATATAAATTCTGAAGTTATTGGTGGGTGAAGGGTATGGTGAAGATGAGGGATAGGTCAGAATCATCTGTTGGACACAGTATTTGTGGTTTAGATACCTTATATCTATATATCTGCATCAACATGCTCAGGCAAATAGGCTTTGTGAAACTGTGTTACTTAGGAAAATGGTTACAATAATTACTGCTGTCAAAGTCATTTGAGTCAGGAAAGATAGATCACTCTTGCTGGTTTTCTTATATGCTCCCTGAGGCTTTCGTGTGTATCCACGATGTCCACATACAGGTGGGGAAACTCCCTGGTGCTCTAACGACCAGAAAGGGATTCCTTTAAAGAGTGATATCTATAAATCAGATGAGAGTCAAAAATATTTTATGAGATTATGTTTTTCTCTTTATTTTTCAAAGATCCAGGGTGGCTTATCCTGAGAAGTGTGAGGAAGAGAGTAAGCTTTACACCTCCATTCTCACTTGTGGTGTGGTGTTAATACATTTAGCACTTGCCAGTTTTCAGAGGGCATCAAACAAAGCTTTTGCTTTTTTTGATTCTCTTCCTAAAACTTTAATAAGATGCAGGGTTGTCACTTGAACTATATTACAAGGGGAGAAACCAGGTATCACACATATTGGTAGTTGATCCTTGGCTCAGCAAAGTATCTCACAAAATGTTTTGGAAATAATCTTGGTTCGTTTAGTTGGATTTGTCATTTTGCTCTGGAGCTCCATGTACCTTTTGGGGGATGAAGAGATACTTTTTACAAATAAAAATAACTTTACCTTTTAAAACAGTATCTCTCAGGTAAATATTTTGTTTCATTTGGGTAACCTCTCAGTCAGTTCGAAGTTCACACATATTGAGGGGTTTTCTTTTCTTTTTAAGGGAAATTTCCTTTCCCATATTTCTCCCCAGAATGGTCTCTAAGGGAAACTTCCTTTCCCATCTTCCTCCCTAGAATGATGTCTGGTGCAGGGGGAGGTTACGTCACCATGGTTCCATTGGCATGCTCCTATATACATCTTCATTCTCTTCTTTGGTCTTGGTTTAAGATGCTGCCAATTTGGAGTGGCTGGTTTGGTCTTGTCTCTGGACTTCTGGCACTAGTATTCAGCGGTGGTGGCTCATGCCACTCATTTCTCTTGGACATAGCTCCAACTTTTATTGCTAAAGCACACGGCCACTCTCCTAATCTCGGGTTGTAAGATTTCTTAGGGCTAACTTGTGATCTGTCTTGATCCTGGACTTGTTCTAGGACTCTGATTCTCCTAGAACCTCCATGCCCCATTTTAGGCTATTACTTCTACATCACTCTGGATTTTCAAGCTTCTGCAAGGCTCTGAGCAACTACCTAAGCAACTATGTCATTTATTTGTAAGTTACCACCTGACGCCATGTTGACTCCTACCTGCCTTCTCTAAGATGTTTGTTGTCTTCCCTCTGCCATGTCTAAGGAAGAAGGGTACCATAATTTATGTCCTCAGATTTTCCTTAGATCTACTGTGATGTGTTCATACCCCTAACATCCATTTCCCTTGCAGATGTTCATGACAGATCTCTTATCTTAGCTTTCTTCTTCTTCTTCTTCTTCTTTTTTTTTTTTTTCCATGTCTCCACCAGAAACAGAATGGCTCTTCTCATCTGATGTGTCTACTCTTTCCCATTTACTCTCCAGTCCTGTGGTAGTAAAGTGTTTTTAAGAAATTGCCAAATTGGTTTCCAAAGGGGCTAGAACACTTTCCATACCCATCAGCAAAGTATCCTAGTCTCATTCTACACCTCTGGTGGTGGCAACTCTGGATAGAGATTCTATAAAAGTGGGGTTCTTCTCCAAGTTTGTTTTTTAACTAATTATAAAGAATTTCTCAATGCTACCAGTTATTCCAACTCCAATTTTCCTCATTTACATAGTGGGCATGGAGAGAAGTACTGTCATTTGACTTTTGATTACACAATGAGATGATATATCTAAAATAAACACCATTTGGGAAAGACTATGTTTGAATGGGCTTTTATGGTTCAAAAAGCTTTTGAGAGTTTATTGTCTTACTTAATTCAAGTAAAAGAGTGATCCGCAATTGAGAAGCGTGTATGTATGTTTATGACTTCTACAACATGAAAATCATTGAGAAATGGCATTAAAAATAAAATTATGTCAAATTATTTCATAATTTGCTTCATATATCTTAAACTTCTCATTTTGAGATAATTATAGATTCACATGCACTTGGAAGAAATAATACAGAGACATCCATGTACCATTTGCCTAGTTTGTCCCTACGGTAACATCCTGCAAAAGTATATAGTATAATATCACAAATAGTCTATTGACATTGCTACATTCAAATAGCAGAACATTTCCATTACCATAAGGATCCCTCATTTTTTTTTTTTCTTATGGTCACACTTACTTTCCCCTCACCAATCCCCCTCCTCATCTTTAAGCCTGGCAACCACTAATCTGTCTCCTTGTCTACAATTTTGTCATTTCAAGAGTATTACACAAATCGACTCCTACAATATGCAACCTTTGGGATTGGCTTTTTCACTTAGCTTAATTCTCTAGATATTTATCCAATTTGTTGCATGTTTCAATAATTCATTCTTTTTTATTGTAGAAAAGTAGTCCATGGTATGGATGTACCACAGTTTGTTTAACTTCACCCACTAAAGGACATCTTAGTTATTTCTGGTTTTTTGGCTATTAGGAATAAACCTACCATGGATATTTGTGTACAGCCTTTTGTAAGAACTTTTCATTTCTTTGGAGTAAATCCCCAGGAGTACGATTCCTGGGTTATAGGGTAGCTGCCTGTATGTGTATCTGTGTATTTTGAAGAAACTGCCACACTGTTTTCCAGAGTAGTTGCATCATTTTAATTTCCACTGGCAATTTATTATTGATCTGGTTTATTTCTACCCTCACCAGCATTTGGTGTTGTCACTGTTTTTTATTTTAGACATTCTGATGGGTGTGTAGTCATATTCCGTATGTTTTAAATTTGCATTTCCCTAATGGCTAATGGAAATGAATGTCTGTATATCTTCTTCTGTGAAATGTCTGTTAATATCTTTTGCCCACTTTCTAATTATATTTTTATTTTAGATATATAAAGTCCTTTGTTGGCTATGTGATTTGCAAGTCTTTTCTGTCAGTCCTAGTTTGTCTTTCATTCTCTTAAAATGGTCTTTTACAGAACAAAATTTAAAGTTTTGATGAAATCCAGTTTATCAGTATTTTTCCTTATGGATCATACTTTTGGTGTCAATTCTAAGAAATCTTTGCCTTTCCATAGACAGCAATGACTTTCTTCTATATTTTTCCCTAAAAGTTAATAGTTTTTCCATTTTGAGCTATTTTTTCAGTAAGATGTGAAGTTTAGGTAGACATTCTCCTTTTCTTTTTCTTTTTCCCCTATGAATGTCCAGTTGCTCCAGCACCATTTGTTGAAAAAGATAATCTTCCTATTGTATTGCTCTTGCACCTTTGTCAAACTTTAGCTGGGCACATTTGTGTGACCCTATTCTGCATTCTCTGTTCTGTTCCATTAATCTGTGTGTCTGTCCCTCCACCAATATCACAGTTTTTTTTTCTTAAAGATTTTATTTATTTATCTGAGAGAGAGAGAGAGCATGAGTTGGGGGGAGGGGTAGGGGGGAGGGAGAAGCAGACTCCCTGCTGACCAGGGAGCCCAATGCGGGGCTCGATCCCAGGACCCTGAGATCATGACCTGAGCCGAAGGCAGACACTTAACTGACTGAGCCACCCAGCCGCCCCAATATCATAGTTTTGATTAGAATAGCTATACAGTGAGTCTTGAAGTCAGGTAATTTGATAGCTCCTACTTTATTATTCTTTTTCAAAATTCTTTTACCATAAGTTCCCTTTGCCTTTCCATATCCTTTTCTTTAAGACTTATTATTTTTTTTTTTAGAGCAGTTTAAAGTTCACAGACAGCAACACCTAGAGGAAGGTACAGAGATTTCCCATATATGCTCTGCCCCACACACGCGTAGCCTCCCCCATCATCAACATCGCCCATCAGAATGGTCCTTTTGTTACAATGGATGAGCCTGCATTGCCACATCATAGTCACCCAGAGTCCATAGTTTACCTTATGGTTCACTCTTGGTTTGGTCAAGTGTATAATGGATTGGACAAATGTATAATGACATGTAACTATCATTATGGTATCACACAGAGTACTTTCACTATCCTCCAATTACTTTGTGCTCTGCCTACTCATCCCTTCCCTCTACCCAAACCCCTGTCAACCACTGATGTTTTCACTGTCTCCCTTATTTTGCCTTTTCCAGAATGTTACTTAGTTGGAATCATAGTATATAACTTTCTCAGCTTGGTTTCATTCATTTAGTAATATATGCCACTCCTGTTTTGTTTTGAATAATGTTTGCATAATGTATCTTTTCCTAATCTTTTACTTTCAACTAACTATATCATTGTATTTGAAGTGTGTTTTTTGTGTGTGTATAGAATAGGGTGAGGCTTTTAATCCATTCTGCCAAGCTTTGTCTTTTAGTAGGGATATTCAGGCAATTTACATTTAACACAGTTGTTGATATGCTGGGGCTTAAGTATTAATTTCCTCTTCATTCCTGACAGATATCTTCTGTCAATATAAAATTCTGAGTTCACAGGTTTTTTTTCTTTTAGTACTTGAAAAATTTGCATTTCTTTCTGGCCTCCATGGTGTCAGATGAGAAATCTACTGCTATTCGAATTGTTTTCCCTCTAAAATTAAGGTGTTATTTCTTTCTCACTGCTTTTAAGATATTTTCTTTGCCCTGAGTTTTGAAAAGTTTGATTATGATGTGTCTTGGTGTGGATTGTTTGGGCTGATCTCATTTGATGTTTCCTTAGTTGAATCTGTAAGTTTATGTCTCTTATCAAATTTTGGAAATTTACAGCCGTTATTTCTTTGAGTACTTCTCCACCTACCCTCTTTTGTACTCCATTGCCATGAATGTTAGATCTTTTATTATATTCCCCCAAGTGCATAAAGCTGTTACTTTTTTTAAAAGTATATTTCTCTTTGTTGTTCAGTTGGGTTATTTTTATTGTTTTATCTTCAAGATCATGGATTTTTTTCTCTGTCCCTTCTATTCTGCTGTTAAGTCCATCCACTGAGTTGTTTTTTAAAGTTTCAGCTGTTATAGGGGTGCCTGGGTGGCTCTGTTGGTTAGGTGACTGGCTTTTGAGTTCGGCTCAGGTGATGATCTCAGGGTCCTGGGATCGAGCCCTGCATCAGGCTCTATGGGGAGTCTGCTTGAGGTTTCTCTCTTTCTTTCTCCCTCTCTCCTCCTGCTCGCCCTTTCTCTCTTTAAAATAAATAGATAAAAATCTTTAAAGAAAATTTCAATGGTTGTATTTTTCCATTCTAAAATTTCTATTTGGTTCTTCTTTATATCTTTTTCTTCTCTCTCTCTCTTTTGTAAGCTGAGACTTTGTATTTTTTGTTTCATACCTGTTCATAATGGCTTGTCGAAGCCTTTTCATGATGGCTGCTTTAAATCTTTATCAAATAAGTCTTACACCTCTTTTATCTTGATTTTGGCATCATCGATTATCTTTTTCATTCAAGTTGAGATCTTCTTGGTTCTTGATATGATGAATAATTTTTGTTTGAAACATGGACAGTTTGGGTATGATAAGACTCTGGATCTTACTTAAACCTCTTGTTTTAGCTGGCTCCCAGTGATATTGCACTGGCAGGGGAAGGATGGGGGTGCTTCTATGATACTGACATTTAAGAATGGACATCCAGTTTCCCCACTAGGCTTCCTTTGACACAGGTGGGGAGGGGGCAGGGGAAGGCTCCTCATTGTTCCCAGGTGGGCTGAGAGTTTCTGTCTGCCCCACTAGGCCTCTATTCTTAACCATCCTAACTGAGAGAGATAGGAATGTCTCTTATAACATATTACTCATCCCATAACCCTGCTGATATCACAGGGGGTAGTCTCATTACTGCCGGGTGGTGGTGAAAGTCTTGACTCTTTACCAGGCCTCTGACACCACTCACAAAAGGAGGATGGGGTGTCTGATTATTATTGGGTGGGACTGGGAGTCTGGGATCCCCACTTGGTCTCCACTGAAACTCTGAGGTGGGTGCCTCCTTACTGGCTCAGTGTTGATGAAGTCCTGGCTCCCTACTCAGTCTTCTCTGACATCACCCTACTGAGGTAGTGTGTGTGTATGTGTGTGTGTGTGTGCACGCGCGCGTGCCCATCCATGCCAGTGGGAGCTTTGGTATACCTCATGTAGCCTGTTGAGGGCAAATGTCTAGGTTCTCCACTTGTCCTTTACTGGCATGGGCATAAGTGGGGCCACAGTTTTCTCTGTAGCATTTAGATGCAGTAATGTGGTTGATGCCTAAAAGTTTTCTGTTCTGATAGGCTTCTCTTTTCCTGGTCCTTTGGCTAGAGAGAGAATGCTTTTTTTTTCATTGTTGTTGTTTTGTTTTGTTGTATTGTTTGTCTGTTTTTTTGTTTGTTTGTTTTTTGTTTTTTGATCTGCATCCTTTGACATTGTTCAGGTGTCAACATCTTCAGCTCTAAGTCTGGAATATAAGAGGTGAAAAGAAAACAGATCTCATCACCTTGTCTTTTTTTGGGTTCTGAGGTCCCCAGCTAGTCTGTCTTCTCCTTCCCATCTTTTAATCTTCTTTTTTATTTTAATACATGTAAATTCAGGGGTTTTAGTTGTACTTAGTAGGAGAAATGTGTATATCTACTCTGTCTTCTCCCATTTCACAGAAGGAGATGTTTGATTTTTTTTTTTTTTAAAGAAAGGAAACAGTAATACGGAATCTTCCTGTGAATCTTTCCTGATCCCATTCCTTTCTCTTCCTCTGGTTTTTAATTTGTCTTTATTTATGTATTTTTATACAGTAATCATACTACAGTGATTTTTGTAACTTGATTTGTTTATTTCCTCAAAAATACTTTCTGAACTCTACCCATGCTAACATACAGACTCTTAAGTTCCCTAGGTTTGGTGGCTTGTTGGGGTTTGGGGTGATAAGAAACTGTTCATAGCTGGGCTGACACATACATCTCAGACAAGTGGGTTTTGTATGTGCCATCTTTTGCGGTCATCAGCTATGACGTTAATGAGTAAGAGTTGCTGGCAGAAGGAGAGGTCATGCCCTGTAGATGTAGGAGACATATGTAGGGGCTCCCAGGACTGAGCTGTCAGTCAGGCCCCTGGCACCATGACTGGGCTATGGCATGGGTGTATAGAACAATCACCTGTCTTCCTTGGCCTTACGAAGTCTTCTAAATGCAGGTTGAAAGACCCTGGCCAGTGGGTGTCCTGAGTAGAAGAAGGCACAGGCTTTCCTCCCTGGGTAGTCTCATCAGTTGACTATGGCAGAATGGCTGGGCTTAGCCCTTCAGTTAAATGTCTCACATTGCAATGGCTCCTTTTTAATACTATTAGCAAGGTATTTCCTTAAGAATGGTTGTATAAGATGATTTAAAATTATACCAAATATGCCTAAATGCTGATTAATGTGTCTGACCAGGGTGTCTTGAATTCTTTGACTTTTTGGGGCCTTTATCTTGGTATCCCAGAGGCCAGTTTGGACTGACCTGGAAGATGGCAAGATACTCTTGGCCTTCTGGGACACTCAGTGACATTTAAAGACTACTGGGGCTAGCTTGTGCATATCTCAATGAACTAAAATCAAACAATAATTGTAGGGCTTTCATCTAGAGAATTCTAATCAACCTTGAAGCTAATGGACCATTGAAAAAATTCTACGTTGAAGCTCTCTTTGCAAGTGAGAGTTGTATTTTTTCCATGTGAAGCTTATACCCAGATTGTTTTGGCATCTTAAGCATCATTTTGCATGAGAAAATTTCATGGGGTTAAGGAGATATTACAGTAATAATCTTGTTATTATAATCTTATTTGTATTTTTCTATTCCTTATTTCTGGAATATGATGGCTAGGGATTCTTGACTGTTTTTCTTCTTCTCTTTCACTTTATATTTTCCTTTTACTAAGATTACATTTATGTACCTTTGAGCAAAAATATTTGAGCCACATGACTGAGCTAATGTTACATTTAGAAGTTATTTTATTAGGCTGCATTTTAATTTTATTCCATTTGTCCTCATTAAACAACTGTTTGCCCCCTCAGGCATTTTAGAGCTAACTTTCTGACTCTATATTGGTTCCCAGGCTGTAAAAGTTAAAGCTCATTTGAATTTTTTGCTTAGGACTCTTTTAAAAACACACATAAAAAATCAACTTGAGAAATTCTAAATATTTGTATGTATACCTACTTTGGTAGCATAATACTTGTTTTATACCCAAGGGATAATATCCATAAATGGTAATAGTAGTATCTGAGTAAAAATTTTCTCTAAAAGGGATGGTTGTGTGTATGTGTGTGTATCCCTAAAAAAGATATGTGTATATATGCATTTATATGCATGAACATATAGCTACCTATCTCTCTCTCTCTATATATATATAGTTGACTGTGGAACAACATGGGTTTGAACTGTGTGGGTCTACTGTTAGGCAGATTTTTTGCATAAATACAGTACTGTAAATGTATTTTCTCTTCCTTATGAAATCTTAATAGTATTTTTTTCCTCTAGCTTACTTTATTGTAAGAATACAGTAAAAACCTACAAAATGTGTATATGTTAATCAACTGTTTATGTTATTGCTAAGGATTAGTAGTTAGGCTATTAGTAGTTAAGTTTTGGGTGAGTCAAAAATTATATGCAGATTTTTCTACTGGCGGAGGGATTGGTGCCTCTAACCCTCATGTTGTTCAAAGGCCAACTGTATATGTTTATGTATACAGTGTATAAATTTACAGTGTGTAGATTCTGCCTAGGACTACATGAAGCCAATGTGTCCCTGTGGTGTTCAAACTCCATCCTTAACCACCCTCCCTTTCCCGCCCCATCCCCCCATGCCCTTCCTCTGTCACTTCCATTCCCTCTTCCCCTTCTGCAGTACCTCCCTGGAAGAACTGGAAGGAACAAGAATAGGGATGAAGAACTGGAGAGGAGATGATGTGGGCCTTTGTTATAATCCTTTCTTGGCAGGGCCGGGGGTGGGGGGTGTCTGTATTTTCCACCATGCTGGAGTTGTATTTCTCCACTGCTCTTTTCTACTCTTCTCTGGGAGGCATGGAGAAGGAGATCCAGACATGTGGTCCTTCCCAACTGGAAATTATATTGTTACAAATTTACTGATTGTATAGAAGTCATTCAGTCTCTGTGGACTTTTTGTTAAGGGATTTAACAATTGATTTAAATTAAGAGATTGACCTTGCTCTTTCAGGTCATTTTCTAGATTTAAATCTGTAATTTATCTTTTATTTTTTTCTCTTTTTATCATCTTTGTATCTTAACTGCTTTATAATTTCCTTCATCAGGTTTCTTCTTCTCCCTATCTTTTTCTTCCTCTGAAAGTATTGTGGCAGAGAGATCAAGTTCAGGATTATATACCTAGCTGAAAAGAGTTTTTTCAATAGCAAAGGAAAATAATTTCCTTTTAGTTGTTCAAGCTATTCAGAATTCTTACTTTGTTTTCTTTATTAGTGCCATATTCATGATGTGTTAATTTGATTATCGGTTTGTATATTTTCTTTTTACTCGTCTTCATTGGAAAGGCAATTTCAGTTAGGGTGGACAACAATTTCATTAAGTACACCCACAAATATCAAAACTCCCCCTTCCAACGAAATCAGATACTTGCCGGTTAAAGAAAAAAAACCATTATGTGATCATGAATTTTATACCTTGTTATAACTTGACTTCAATTTGGTGTATTTGTTGGTTGCTACTGAGTTTTTATCTTGGAAAATCCTACTCATTAAGAAAATTTTCAGAGTGTAATAAAAAAAATTTCTCACATGTGATCAAGAAAAGGATAGAATGGAAAGTAACCTTATTGAATGTCTGTGTGTCAAGCATGCACTAGTAGTTACATAGATGTGAACTCTTAAGCATAGGTCAGTAATGAAGAATGTAAAAAGCTGAATAACTGCTTAATTGTTTTTAAATGGCTAAAATTCAATATTGCCTAGGGATGAAGAGTACCTCAATCAATGTTTAGGATTTCTATTGATTGAACACCTTAAACATTTTTAAAAAAGATTTATTTATTTATTTGAAAGAGAGAAAGAGAGAAAGAGAGAGAGAGTACAGGGGGAGGGGGAGAGGGAGACACACAATCCCGAGCAGAATCCCCAGAGTCCCCACTAAATATGGAGCCCATTATGGTGCTCAATCCCAGGACCCTGAGATCATGACCTGAGCTGAAATCAAGAGTCAGTTGCTCAACTAACTGAGCCACCCAGGCGCCCCAAACACTTTAAACATTTTGAACCCCATTATGGACAATAATATAAGATAATGTGATAATGCTAAAAATATTGTGAATTTCATGGACAAGCACCCTGATTTCATGGAAAGAAGACTCCTCATAGATTTTTTCTATTATAATTATGTGACCTTGGGATCATCTTGAACAAGTTGTAAACTTCTGTTGCTCATCTGTAAAATGGGGAAGCAGTAGAACGCACAGTGAAGTTATACATTAGTTGCTTTCTTACCTACATTACAAAGATCATAATCAGAAGTAACTGTTGGGATGTTCTTCAAATTTACTATTATTGCCACCAAATAATCTGGTTTATGTCTCTCATTTAAGTAGAAGAGGGAGAATTTGGCTATTTGATAATTTATTGGAAATGTCCTGATACAGTTCAGATATGGAAAAAAAGCCATGACTGCATAAAGAAAAATGGCAATAAGAAAGAACTGTGTCTCTATGCTCATGTGCAGGGGACACCACTTTATTAGGTTTTAGGAAAAGGAGCTAAGTATGTTACTCAACCTGCGTTCAAGTCCTAGCTCTGCCACAGAGATGTCATTTAAGCTCACAATTTCCTTTCCTGAAAGCAATGGTATTAATACCGGGCCTGCCTGATTCATGGTAACAGCAGTAGGATTAGTTTACATTCAGTATTTCTTCTTTTAACTCACATGGACAAGATCACTTGGAGGTTTAAGAATCTACGGGTTACTCTTCTATGTGAAACAATGCTTCTGATTGCTTGTAGATTTTAAGATTGCTTTTATCAGTTACACATCTTTGAAAATTTACTGTATCCTTCAGAACACCCTACTTGCCTTGTTACTTCCAACTCTAAACTCAAGTTCTTTTTCTTAAACAAGGGCAGTGTGCATAAGAAATGTGAGAGTATTTACAGTTTATTCCAGAATGGTATTTTGATGCATAGTACTAGAAAAATGAGACTGACTTGGTTGGGGCTAACAAAATTTCATGTTTTTTCTCCCTTATTCACAAATGTTAATGATACTTTCAAAAAATGTCAGTTTTCCAAGATAAAAATGGAGAGTTTAACGTCATCTTATTCCAGTCCTTGTTTTTGAACATTTCAGTATTTGTTACACTGAAGTGTCTGTCAGTAAATAATATTCACTCGTGCTCCTTGCTTTTTCTTTTTAATGTTTTGAAAAATCTGACTCTGGTGGAAAAATACTGATTAACTATTCCAAAACTATTTTGATCATATTCCAAGACCCAAGTGATGCATGAATAAGTTCTTTAAGTTCTACATTTTAAAAATAATTGGATCTTTCTAGTCCTAGGTGTCCATATCCCATGTGTTAGCACAGAGCTAAGTAAATAACCCTTTTTTTGTATTTGCATTTTAATTTCCCTTTAACGGTTTTGCGAACTATGTTTTCATACAGAGAATATGTCTGCATTATAAATAGATGTCACTTGAGCTGTCATTTCAAAGATCTATGATAGGAATCTGAAAGTCACAGGACAATGTTTAAAGTGGCAAATTTAGTTAGAGTTTTTGAAACATTTTTTTAACTGTGCCCCTTAAGATGAAAAATTATATAACCCCCTAATTGATACCACAACTTGTGGTGTACTCCTTAGTAATATGAATTACACACACGCATCAATTTGATTTAAAGTTCACAAGATAGTTTTTAAACAAAATTATACATACGGCATAAAACCGGATTGTTAACACTCTACCCTTTGATTATGTGCATCCATAATACATACATACATAATGTTTCATAAACACATTCTATCAGTACAGATAGAGCTCTCCCAAATACATGTCATTCTTCTAATAAAAGCTAAAGACATTTTATAAAATTCAAAAGATACACCATATAAATGAAATAAGCCTCTGGGATGTTTATTTACCGTAAATGCTTGAATTAACTGTGACTGTGGTGAATTTTTCCTATGAATTATATCTTTTCATGAATTTTGTTTTTAAACCAATATTACATTGTTCCTGTTCCTTGCTGAATTATCCTTTGCAGTGGGAAATATTTTAAACTAAATACTTGCCATCTGGCCCTGCCTGGGTGAATGTTTCTCTTACAGCCTTGACTTGCAGTCGAAGCTGATGTGAGAGTATGTCATGGTTGTTTTGACAGTCCGGTCATCCTAATCCAGGGAGTCGATCCCTATGGTTTGTCAATTATCCTGCTAACCCTACAGCGAGAGCAACACTCAAGGCACTGAACTGTCAACCAATAACCAAGAAATAATGTCAGGAGCCAGAGAGGCAGGAAGGAGAGAGGCATGCTTTTGACAACAGAAGTCTGTATCATTCAACATTTATTTTATTTGTGGGGGCTCCTAACAAATTAATTACGGGAATCACATGATGAAATGTCATCCATTGCTTTGGACATTCTTTAGTGTCTAAATTTAAAAAGCAAGGATTTGACTGCTTGTGTAAGTTTTCCTAACATGGGATTCTGGAACATAACTCTGTGTTGAAAATGGCTAGATCACCTGAAATTAATTTGACTGTTAGTGATTTTTTTTTCCCACCTGCCTCATGTTTACTGTAAGGTCTTCAGGGGAAAAAAAAATTAATGCCCCTGGGCACTATGTGTGTGCTCATGGAAATAATTTTGAAAGTTATTAGGAGTCCCATTAGTATGGAAATGAATGTAAATATGGGGGGTGAAATTGTGCCTTATGTATGACCAAAAAAATACATTCAAAACCAAGAATTTCAAAGGGAAACTTATTTTTGAACAATTCATGATCATTAATAGTTTAAAAGAAGAAATAAAAGGGACTTTTAAGTGACAATGGTATCTGTCTTAAAATGAGAACATGATAATGAGGCTTTAAATCTGCAACTGCTCTTGAATAGGGCTCACCGGAACTCTCGAGTGACATCAGATAAAATCTACATGGGTTTTTATTCTGCTCTAGTTTGCAATATGTGTTCTATGTGTGTATCAATTCAAATATCTCCTATATACATAAACTGAATGGTAGACCATTATTAACCAACACGAGCCTGGGATTGATCTTTATATAAATGCTTGATTGCTGTATCCAATGACAGTTTTTACCTGCATGTCTTTCTTTAGGAAAATATTGAGTGAGTCAAAGTTCCTGCTTTGTAAAGTGCAAAAAGTTTGAAATTTAAACACATTTTGTGAAATTCCAGTAAACAATCACACTGGCTCTTGGGATTTAATGAATACAGAACATATTTTTCCTGCTTTGAGAAATTATAAAGTAACTTACAAAATAATGCTTATTTATTTTGGGCAGCACCCCCAAAATAAGAAGAAATAAAAATATAAACATAATGCAGACATTCATATGTATAATGTAAAAATCTTTTTAAAAAAAGATTTTATTTATTTATTTGAGAGAGAGAGAGAGAGAGAGCAAGCCCAAGTAGAGGAGAGGGGCAGAGGGAGAGGGAGAAGCAGACTCTTTGCTGAGCAGGGAGCCCCAAGCAGGACTCGATTCCAGGACCCTGTGATCATGACCTGAGCTGAAGGCAGATGCTTAACTGACTGAGCCACCCAGGAACCCTGTAAACTACTTTTTAGAATATATATATCAGAAAAAATATACCACACTATATAGGCATAAATATGTAATGTTTTGTACCCAACTTTTTTTTCCCATTAGTGAATATGTTCCCGTGTATAGCAAATTCTTTGAAAATAGAATTTTTTTGACACTGTTAATATTTAATATATCAATATAGCATAATTCACTTAAGTAATACACTAATGTTGGATTTCATATTAATTAAATTTGAAAAGATGTAAAGTGACCTCAATAGAACTCTTATTTCTGATTTATTTTAGACTTATTTGTGATTTTCATTTTAGGATGGATTTGTTTCAGGTAAATTATAAGTCAAAGAATATCAATTGTTTTGATCATCTGGGAGGACTTCAAATCTTATTTAAAGGTAATGATTAACTCTTAAAAAAAAAAAGAGGCATCTGGCTGACTTGGTCAGTTGAGCGTACAACTCTTGATCTTGGGGTTGGGAGTTCAAGCCCCACACTGGGTGTAGAGATTACATAAAAATAAAATCTTAAAAAAAAATAAAGTGAGTGATTATCACTAGAAATGTCCTAATCTCCTTAATATATTGTTAATTGCTTCTTTTTAGGCTGTTACAGGTGTAGCCAACTTGTAATTATTATTTGTTACGTGTTCTAAGAGATGGAAACATGTCATGGCTGAAGAATAGCATTGGGGTCATTAGAAGAAATACTTACGTTTTTAATCTAGGTGTTATTTCCCAGTGCTAGTGGCTTACTCAAAAACTAATAAGATGGAGGGCAGATTCCACTTTTATTTCATACCAGCTGTATTCTTAGACAGATTTCTTAACCTCTGTGCTTTAATTTCTCCTTCCATAAAATGAAGGTGATATTACTGTCCACATCTTTGAGTTGTGGAGAGGATTAAATTAGGTAATGTGCATCATCTACTTCACGCAATGCCTGGCACATAGAGGGCCTCCAGTGAATGTTAGCTGCTGCTATTACTGGAATATAGCCATTAGCAAATAAAAATGTATTCGGATTTAACAAGCATTGCATTTTTGTGCGGAAGTCAAGAATAGCAAATATTTTCATTATGTACATAATACCTGGTTAGAAAAGCTTTTATTTGTAAGAATAGAAACTTTTTAGAAAAGTACAGTGCAATATAGTAGCAATTACTCTTGCCTACTGGGAACAGCAGAGAGGAAAGATCCTAGTGTCTTTGTTTGGGTTATGTGTTATGTGTGTTATTAGCTCTACATGTAAGGATACTATGTTGGTATTATGTGATGTAGCTCAGAACTGCTTAAAATTTAATGAGTCATTTGGGGATCTTACTAAAAGGCAGATTCTGTAAGTCTGAGGTGGGTCCTGAGATTCTGCATTTCTGGCAGATCTCAAGTGATACTGATGGTCTAATGGCTACATTGAGTAGCAAAGATTTAGAATAAAAAATTAAGTTAGTGAAGTTTAATAGTGAGTTTTTAAATTTTTTAAAAAGATTTTCTTTCTTCCTTCATTTCTTTCTTTCTCTTTCTTCTTTCTTTCTTTCTTTCTGTCTTCCTTTTCTTTTCTTTCTTCTCTTCTCTTTCTTTCTTTCTTTCTTCCTTCTTTCTTTTCTTTCTTTCTTTCTTTCTTTCTTTCTTTCTTTCTTTCTTTCTTCCTTTTTCTTTCTTTCTTGTAGAGAGAATGAGAGAGAGCATGAGAGCAGAGGGTGAGGGAGAGAGAATTCTGTAGGGCTTGATCCCAGGACCCTGAGATCATGACCTGAGCTGAAACCAAGAGTCTGTCACTTAGCTGACTGAGCCAGCCAGGTGCCCTGTGAGTTTTTAAATTAAAAAAAAAAAATCTTTTTTTCCTCTTTAGCTCTTTGGTTTTGGGCATTTATTATATTTGCATATTATGAATTTGAGTCTCTTCAGTGTCTTGCAAAAGTGGGAAGTCAACACGTTTTTTTCCCCCAAGAAGGGGGAGGGGCAAAAGGAGAAGGAAAGAGAGAGAGAAAGCACGTCTTAAGCAGGCTCCACGTCAAGCACAGAGCCCCACGTGGGGCTTGATCTCATGACCCTGAGATCATTACCTGAGCCAAAATCAAGAGTTGGACGCTTAACCGACTGAGCTACTCAGGCACCCTGGGAAGTGAACACATTTATATAAAACTAATATTCTCAAATAATTGGCAGGTAGGAGGAGAATATGATTTAAAAAACCAAAAACCAAAAACCAAACCTTTCTATCCACTGATCTTTGGCTGTCTGCAAATTTGACATGAATGTTTGTAGCCAGGTTGTGGGTTTTTTCATCTCTGGCTACTTCTCAATGCCACTGTCACCACAGAATGCTGTGGCTTCTTTCAGCTGGCCTACACCAAGGCACAGAAGCAGAAATCAAATTCCATCAATATTGTTTAATGATGACCATAATGAGGACACACAACATTCCTTACATCAGAAGCTGTGCTCTGACTGCTTTTTGTCTATGATCCTCACCTCATTTTTTTAAAGATTTTATTTATTCATTTGAAAGAGAGAGAGAGACAGTATGAGCACAAGTAGGGACAAGGGGTAGAGAGAGAGGGAGAAGCAGACTGCGCGCTGAGCACGGTGACAGACGAGGGGCTCGATCCCAGGACCCTGGGATCATGATCCAGGTGGAAGGCAGACGCTTAACCGATTGAGCCACCCAGGTGCTCTGATCCTCACCTGATTATTACAGAGTAGGTATGCAGCCAGGAGGCTATAAAATATTGGGCAGCTTTTCCTAATCTTCTTAGAACATCCAGTTTACGCAAAGACTTGGAAAATCCTATTAACACAAATATGGACCATTTATAACATAGAATTTGTATGCATTAAAAAACAGTATGAGAGATTATGGTAGGCCATGTCTATCTATGTTCCTATACCCCAGGGATATTGTTCACATTATTTTGCCATTAAGACTAACTTCAAGGAGAAAATATGAACGCTATTGGAAGTGAAAAGAACAAGAGAAGAAACCAGGGAGGCATCATGATAAGAAAATTGATATAAGTCAAAATACTTAGTTTCTAATCCTTGCTCTGCCATTCACATCCTTGGCAAAGCTTTATCTCTGTGGGCCTCGTCAGTTTTCTCATTTGCAAAATGAAACAGTTAGACTGATTTTGCAGTCCCTCCAAACTCCGGCTTTCTATGATTTTATGATTGAATTATTCTTTTCTATTGAGAATTTTACCCTAATTCATAGGCGGCCAGTTGACTATTTTGTATGGTAGAGCCTTCCCCAGCCCTGGCTCCTATGGTAGTCTCCATCTGTGACCAGGACTGTCAGTCATCCTGTGATTATTTTCACTGTTCTGCAGGGTCAAAAGCCTACCCTAGAGATGGAGTTTCATTTGAAATACAGTTGAGTACACATGATGCTAAAAAAATGTGTTACCCCACCTGCAATGGGGCAAGTCTGGAAGAGAATTTACCCCCTAAAAGTAGGGTATCAATGAGGCAATGTAGACCACCAGGCCAGCTTCTTGACAATTTGTCACTCAACTTCAGCAAAACTATAGAGGAACAGCACAATGAATTAATGAAGAGCAACAAATCCCCATGACAACATGTTAGTTCATTAAAATTTTATCAGCATTCTTCCTAAGGAAAGTGTGCCTTCTGTTCTTTGTTGAGTTTCTTCAACATTGTTTTACAGCCAATTCACAGCATTCTGGTGCTTCAAAATTAGTTCCTGTGGAGAGTGAGATACACATAGACTCTATATTGTGTCACACATGGGTCTCCTGGGTGTCACGATGAAATATTGCCTGCATTTTTGTGTATCTTATGGCTTAAACATTAACAAGCATTTCCCTACTGCCTTTTTTGAGAATAGGTTAATTAGCTGAAAATCCATCTCTGTGTTAATTTTTAGCAAATGCATTAAATTGCATTTCATAACTATCTTTCTAATATTCAACCAAAAAAGGCATCAGATGTGGGGGGGATGGCAGAATATTTTCGCTTGCCATCACAGTGGCATTTTCCCTCTGGCTTTGGAATACACAGAGTAACACACAAGCCTCTATAATTTCCTTGGATTCTTTTTCTCTCCTTGAAATTTTTGTTATGTATAATCCAGATGCCAGTGATCTGGGTGTTCCCAAGTCTTCCAGCGTAATAGGGATATACTTCCCTTTTATAATTAAAAAAAGTCTCATAACCCCATCCTATAAACAATAGGAAATGCAGCACAGTTCCCAATATTTTCCAGGGTTTTTGAGAGTATTACATTCTTTCTATTTAATTTCTACTATGAGTTCTTTTTTTTTTTTAAATTTATTCATTTAAGACACAGAGATACAGAGAGAGAGAGAGAGAGGGAGAGAGCATGAGCAGCGAGAGAGGCAGAGGGAGAGGGAAAAGCAGGCTCCCCGCTGAGCAGGAAGCCCAATGCGGGGCTCGATCCCAGGAGGCTGGGATCATGACCTGAGCTGAAGGCAGACGCTTAACCATCTGAGCCACCCAGGCGCCCCTCTACTATGAGTTCTAATGAATTCCTGATTTCACTCATGTCTCTCCTTTTATAAAAAAGTATCTAAATGGACATATATATGGAAGTCAGCCCTTTTTACTCTATTGACAACAAATTGAGGATCACAGCAATTTAGCACCCTCTTTATTTACCTCCTCAGGTTGAGGATTGTGTATTGTTGAAGAACATGGATTTAGACCATTCATCCATATATACATATGGCCATCATGAGATCTTTTTTTTTGGCACAGAAATTGAAGGAATGATTTTTTTCACATGTCACTAAGTGTGTTTACAAAGAATTTGATTTATGAATTTGATGATCTGTGTAACCTTTGTATTATGAAGTTTAGCAAAGTGTATCAAATAAAATCACACGTTTCCCTTGATTTAAAATTTTTTTCTAAGGAGTGCCTGGGTGGCTCAGTTAGTTAAGCATCTGCTCAGGTCGTGGTCATAGGGTCCTGAGATCGAGCTCTGCCTCAGGCTCCCTGCTCAGTGAGGAGTTTGCTTCTCCCTCTGCCCCTCCCCCTGCTTGTATGTTCTCTCTCTCTCAAATAAATAAATAAAATCTTTAAAAATTGTTTTTTATTTTTTAAAAAATATTTATTTATTTATTTATTTATCAAAGAGAGAGAACACAAGCAGGTGGAGTGGCAGACAGAGGGAGAAGAAGAAGCAGGCTCCCCCATAAGCAAGGAGCCTGATGTGGGACTCGATCACAGGACCCTGGGATCATGACCTGAGCCGAAGGCAGATGCTTAACCAACTGAGTCACCCAGGCGTCCCTAAAAATTTTTTTTCTAAGATACACTAAAATTAAACACATTTACACCAAAATCTATCTATAAGAATATTTAAGACAATATTGCTTATAATAAGAAAAATGGAGTTAATCTAAATATCTGATAAGGTTGATTAATATAATTTGTTACATCCCTAAATTGAATACTAGTCAGTCATTAAAAATAATGAAGTAAATCATGACTTCCTGACACAGGGGTTTATACACAATATATTGGTAAATTATAGGGAAGTATAACATGATTGTATATTTGTCCCAGAGTGTTCGTAAACATGTAAGTATTTGTGTGAGATGAAGTCTACAAGAAGACACCAGAAAGTATTTATCACTAAGCTATGGGATTTAAGGTGACTTGCTTTTTTTCTTTATGCTCATTTTCTAATTTTTCTATCATGGCCATATTATATTTAGTAATGTCTTTAAAAAGAAAAAAAATTTTAATCATAAGCTTTAGAAAAACCAATTGCAAGAATAACTTTTATAGGATAATTAAATGCATTGGAATCTAATTGTATTATGTATGGCAGGATGTCTCAACAGCCTCACTACAGACATTTTAGGTCAAATAATTCATTGTTGTGGGAGCTGTCCTGTGTATTGTGGGATATTTAATAGCATCCCTGGCCTCTACCTACCTGATGCAGGTAGCAGCCCCCAGTTGTGACAACCACAAATGTCTCCAGACATGGTCAAATGTCCCCTGAGTGGGAAGAGGGGCAAAACAACCCTCAGTTGAGAATCACTGATTTACAGGTATTGATTGATTGATTAATACCTTGTACCATAATTCTTAATTTGTATGTGGAACAATTATCTTCTCTCACATGTTCATTCCTCTAGTAATATTCCTCTTCTCATGCCTCCAAGAAGTTGTATTTTCCTTTTTTCAGAGAAGGCCTGAATTCAGAGACACAACTAGAGTAATTGACAAGGTGTAGCTGGCTCAGATCATGGAATCTGAAAGGATTACCTGGTAATGTCACCATGGCTAATTGCACAAATCACAGCTATTAAGGGGGACTTGTCCTCCAAACGCATGGGCTCTACACCTTACATTTAACTTTACAACAAAAGAATGTCCAGCCAGCTTATTCTATAAGTCACATATTTAAAAAATATTTACTGTAAATATAGATATATTCTTATTTCCAATAATTAGGCTGACTCTGGAAAATATATGATTCTTATTATCATTAGGCATGGCTTTGAGTTCTGAGCCTGCTGCTTTCCTGTTCACATGTCCCTGGACAAGTCTTTTAACCTCTTTAAGCTGAAGTTTTGTTATTTGGAAATAAGGATAATATTAACAGCCCCACTTAACTACATGATTGTAATAAATAATGAGTGTATTTATAGCTTTAAAGTGCTGTGTAAACTGACAAAGACTCCATACCCATTGGGAATTCATTTCTCATGGAGGTTATTGGTGGCTGAGGTTGCTATGGCAACTTTCTGTCTTGTAATATTCCAAAAAAAAAAAAAAATGCCTAATAGATACGTGCCCTCTATGTACACCTAGAAAGCAAATAGGGATAATTAAGGAATTTAACTTGAACTGTTTAATTTTAATTGTTTAATGTTTTAGTATTCATCGTAGAAATTAAATAAATCTCAGATGCTGGTGGATATGGAATATAAAACTAACGCAGATAAGAAAGGAAGAGAAAGTAAAATAAAGGTGAATTCCTAAAAAAAAAAAATAGCATCACAGAAATTAGGAAACACATGTTTGAGCTCATTTCAAGAATTACCAGTGTGAGATTTCCTCTGATAGTTGTTTTCCCTGCTTTATTCAACCCTGTTAAAATGAATCAACCAATGGGGCTTCTGCCATATCCCCCAGGAGCCTCTGCTACACTGTAATATAACTAAACAGTAGAATATCTTTTTCTGATTAGCTGTCTCACAGCTTCTCTCCAAAACATCCCCTGTGGATTTCGGAAAATTATTGCAAGCTAGCATCTGAACAAGAATGGAAGATACACCAACTGCTTTGCCTGATAACTACTATGCCTGCAAAGTTCAAGATTGTACATTGACAGCTTTAAGAAAGCATAATAAAATGAATTTAAAAACATATACCAGCCAAATACTTGCTTTGACTTTCATTTGTTCTTACTCTTCAGTCCTTCAAAGTTAAGACATAAAGTCAGCCTTAGATATGATACCCCAACAGAAGATGATACAAATACTTGAGTGAAATGTGGGGTATGTACCTGTGTGTGTGTATTAAATAGTCCCCGCAAAAGGACAATGTTAGAGTCCCAACATGACAAACACATGCGCACTAATATTGGTTTGCTGTCCACTGTGTGCAAAGATGAGACAACAAGTCCTCTGATTAGCAAGAAAAATATCTTCAGATTGGTTTCCAAGGAGGGGGAATGGATTCAGGATTAACTTCCTTCCTTCAGTTTTGTTCCATCTTCACGGGGAGTGGCACACGTTTGAGAAATGATTGCTTAACGTACTCTTAGATCAAGGAACAACTTAAAGAGAGTTAATAGCCACAAACTTAAAGATATACAGACCTGGAAGGGAGTTAATATGATTAACTGAGATGAGAGAAATGGCATGATAGTACTCAATTTGTCTGGGGAAATGGCTGGATCCCTTTTTGATAGCTGTGATATTCGCAGAATATGTACAAACCTATCTAGTCATTCAGCAAGCAGTGGAATTGACAATGTCATGACCAGGAAAGAAATAGATGGGAAAAATAGATGTGCACTTGACTGCTTATGCTAATTGGAAGTTTCAAGAGTGGGTGAGATGACCAAGGTCGAAAAAACAAGCATATGAAATTGTCAGACTTGTCACTACTGTCATTTATTATTATTACTTTTTACATTTATTTTCTGTCTTTCAGACTAGGCCTTAAGCTCTGTTGCAGAGCCTCCAGTAGTCTTGTTTACCAGTGTATTCTAGAGCCTACCATCATGCCTGGGACATGCCACAACAGCAGAGATTATTCCTAAGTTAGGACAGAAATCAACTTGTGTTTTGTCATTGTTGTTATTGATTTTAAGTGGAGCAGTCTCATCAACAAAAGGAGGTAAAGGTCATTTTGCCTCTCCCATCAGATAGGCTTTTTACATTCTTTTTTGCAGATTTGTGAATGGCATGGGGTCAGGAGGAAGAATTATCTCTGTTTCAGGCTAGATGGAGATTGACTGTCATGAAAACACCCTTCTTATTTTGTATGAAGAGTCTGTGCCCCACAGGTGATTATATAGACAGGATTGACTTGAAGAAAAGGGCTTGGTGCGTTGGTGCTTCGGGGTAGGGTTCATCTAGACTCAGCAGGAGTCTCTCTAGACCAGGGAGGGACTGTGAAGGCAGACTGCTCCTTTGCTTATTGCAATGAGGTCTGGGTGATCCTGGGTTGATTTGTCAGGGCAAGATAACCATTGTTAGTGTTATTGCTTTCTAAGTTAAATGGTCATCTTGACAAGGTATAGGAATGGAAACTGTGGCAGAGGTGGGTTCTCCTCTTTCTGATTAACTGCTGGCCTGATTCCCAGCCCCGTGGATCTAAATGGGGCCATAGGACTATGTTCCGGTGATTGGAATGTGGGAGGAGCTGCTGTGTGCCTCTCCCAGACCAGGCTAGACTGCTAAACCTTCTGGCAGCATCCTTCCTACTTTTTCTTCCCTGATTGCTAGCCAGATGCAAAGAATCTGTGAGGAAGCTGGGATCCCACAAATGTCAAAGACATAGAGTGATGACTGCATGGAAAAGGGTTCCGTTCCCACAAAACTGCTTGGAGCCGTGACAGGAGCGAGACATGCATCCTTACTCTATTAAAAGCACTAGTAAGTGGGGTACCTGGGTGGCTCAGTCGGTTAAGCAATGACTTGATTTCAGCTCAGGTCATGATCTCAGGGTCGTCTGATGGAGCCCTGACTCAGGCTCTGCGCTGGGTGGGGAGCTTGCCTAAGATTCTCTCTCCCTGTCCCTCTGCCCCTCCCCGCCAACCCCACCACCCCCACCCCCCGGCCCCACTGCACTCATGATCTCGCCCAAAAAATAATTAAAAATTAAATAAAAGTACTAGTAAGTTAAATGGTCAAAATGGGAGTGGGATTAGTGCCCAGTGTGTTTCAAGTCCTAGTATACAAAATTGCTTTTTTTTATATTGAAGTGATTCCTTCTCCCATCATCTTTTGTCTCAAAATGATCATAGCACAATGAAAGTAGGAGGCATGGAAGAACTCCTATCTGTGCATTCAACTAGCATATGTTTATGCATTACGTGCTCTGCAGACGAGGAGTAAAGCTCTTTAGATATGCTGTTTTATCTCTCAGATTGCCTCTGACTCCTAGAAGGAAGGTAGAAGGTAACGATTCTCACCAGCAGTCTTCATATATTAGACATGAAGTACCTGCGAATTAATAAATGAAATCTGTATCCATCAATTAACTTGGAACTTATCTCCTTGTGTGGTCTTCAATTATTTGGTGAAGAACTTTGATTTATCCAGGAACATTTTTCTCTTTGAAGAAGAAAGGAGAGAAAAATGTAGTTTGTGGAAAGAGCAAATTTGACTTAAGGCCCATTTTTATTAATGTTTCACTTGTAATGACTGTAGCTTTTGAATGACACCCAAAATGCATCTTGAGTTCTTAAAACAGGACCCTTATTGACTTAAATACAATTAACTTATTTTTTGTTTTTGTTTCTTTCTTTTTCCTTTATGGTATGCTGAAACTCTTCTCTCCCCTTCTGTCTTTCCTTTTACCCATTGTCTCCAATTTCTGATGGGAATCTTATTTTATTCGGTGACATTTATCCTTCTATGTTTTCTTCCATGATCATATAATTTTTAAATAAATTGCACCTTGCTCATGATCCTGGAGTCCCGGGATCGAGTCCCACATCGGGCTCCCTGCTCAGCAGGGAGTCTGCTTCTCCCTCTGACCCTCCCCCCTCTCATGCTCTCTCTATCTCATTCTCTCTCTCAAATAAATAAAATCTTAAAAAATAAAAATAAAAAAAATAAATTGCACCTTGCTATTATTCATGTCTTATGTGTTCTTTGGTTCTTCTTTTCCTTGTCCTTACTACATTTTCATCAGTCCCTATTCTTGACACCTCCTGATTCATCCATTTAAACCTACATGTGGTATTAGTCAGGAATCTTTTCATTGAAATATATGGAAAGTTAATCCAAACTGGCCTAAATAAAAAAGAGAATGTTATAGACTAAATAATGGTCCTTCAAAGATTTCTGTATCTCAACCCCCAGAACATGTAAATTATGTTACCATATGTCGTAAAAGGGATTTTGCAAATGTGATGAAGTTAAAGACCTTGAGATGGGGGATTACCCTAGGTTATTAAGGTGGTAATCACAACAGTCCTTATAAGAGGGAAGAAGAAAGACCAGAACCAGAAATAGGAAATGTGATGATGAAAACAAGTAGTTGAGTGATGTGGGGAAGGGCCACAAACCGAGGAGTGTAGATGACTTCTAGAAACTGAAAAAGACAAGGAAACAGATTCTTCCCTCAAAGTGCTAAAGAAATATAATCCTGCCAGCTGAGGACTCCAACCTGATTTAGACTTCTGACCTCTAGGACCAAGAAAGAATAAATTTGTGTTGTTTTAAGCCACCAAGTTGTGATAATTATTTACAACAACAATAAGAAACTAATACACGGTATCTATTTGTTTATATCTGGTTCGGGTGGGACTGAATGCACTATTTTTTTTTTTTTTTCAGTTCCTGATTAGAGCTCCATGTTTTCATTCTTTTATAAATCTTATAATGAAACATCTATAATTTCAGTGTAAGTGTATTTAAAGTGAAGCATAAACTTGTGATACAGTTGGGTCACAGAAGCTTTATGGATTTATATAATTTTCCCCATCACTTGTTGATGGTGTCTCACCCATATGTAATTCTATAGGATTTTCTATGATCTAGTCTTTCCAAAGCATTCAACTTCTCCTAAAAATAACACCAACCTTTCTTTTTCCTGTATTTCACTAGTGTATTCAATATTTAATAGCATTTGTGATTACAATAAATTTGAGAAGAAGCATTGATGACTTCATAATAATATTGTTAAACTAGACAGACCACATTCAGTGTGTATGGTTATTTCACTACGTTTTATTGAAGGCATGAAGAGTATTAGTTCAAACAGAGAATTGGTTAAGTATAGATCAGTTAAGAGAACTCATATCAGCTCCATTGGCCTGGTTTGGCTTACACAACCATCTTTGACATAATCACCCTGGCCAAAGGAAGATATTGCAGATAACATCAGATGGTTCCCCCAATGTGTTTCCCTTGAGCTCTTCACCTTCCTTCCACTATAAAAGCTAAATAGGCCAGATACTTGAATTTTTATTTTTTATTGTAACTAAAGATGGCTACATGATCCTGTTGTAACTTCTGAGATATGAACAGTCTTCTGGGGGATTTCTGGGAAAAAGCTCATTCCCTGATAAAAGGTGATATGAGTGTGAAAAGAATGTGTTTCCCATTCCACCCTGGCATGTCCCATTCCCCCACTTCTTGCTTATAGGTGCATTTGTGGGACTACGAAGGAAAAGCTAAGAGTCCTAAGGACATCTACCCCACAGGTTGCAATTATGAAGCTGCTGTAATAACCTGGAATTGGCTATTTAATTACGATCTGTCACTCTCCATTGGTTTCCTCTTGCTGGCAGATGGATGCTTCCTTGCTGATGGAGAATAGAATAAGCTGATAGAATATATGAGGATTATGTTTTCACTCCCAGAGACAGGGTGTGTATTGGTTAACAGTCATGGGCTGAGGATGGGGGAGAGTCATTTCCCCAAAGGAAAATAAAAGTGCTGTTATTAAAAGAAAACGGGAGATGGATCCTAGACAAAAATAACAACAGTCAACCTCACATGGGCATCAAAAACTCCACTTCTCCTATATGGATCCAAAGTGAAAAGGCAAGCCTTAGGTGTTGTTTCCAGAGAAAATTGAAGCACTAAACTCAACTACTCTGCTTTCCTCAGCCCTGCTAATGTTTCTTTTCCTTTCCCTTCTTTTCCAGTGATGCTAGGCACTTGTAAATTAGAAACCTATGTGGAGTAGGAAGATAAGTTGACTTGAGCTAGAGTCAAATGAAACTGTCCAAAGAGTAATGCCAGTCACTTTAAGCTGCTGTCTGAAGTCTGCCTACTTGTCTCCTTCCTGTAGTCTCTGTAAGACAGCTCTTGTTAAAGGCATATGTCACGTCAGTCAAACACCATAGGTGGTGTTTGGAGTTTGAGGTATTGACAATAGGTATTTCCTTTTGTCTCACATCATCCCATCTCAAAGGTATGTGGTAGGTACAGATGCCTCTTGAAAGAAAGGCGGCACAAATGATGGATGAAAAATTGTCAGTGGTAGCCAGAACTACCTATTATTTCCTGACTTACCAAATGGAATACTAGATTTCACAAAAATGTTCCCCTTTATTTGAGCACAAGATAATTTTCATTACTGACTTTATAAAAAATACGTAGTTTTGCAGGTTGGTTGAAAATTATAGAGTTTGCATAAGTTTCAGTTCAATGAAGGTTACTGAGAATCTACTGAATTAGGTGCATAATTTAAGACCTTGTGAAGGATAATATAAAAATCAGAAGACAAAAATTCCTGCCTTGAAGTGATTTACAATAGGGGTGCAGGGTGGGGAAGAAGAAGAAAAGATAATTCCATAATTATAATTCAAGGAAATTAATTAAGCAACAGAGAAGAGGTACAAAATATCATGAGTTCTGAATTAACATCTGGCCATAGAGTCAGGGAATGTTTAAGATGAAGATGATATTTAATATTATATTTTGGGGGTATGTGAAAATGAACTCTATGTTAAGATGGGAACACCTGTGTTTTAGGTCCAACCTTTAATAAACTAGAAAAAATTAGTTTTATTGATTTGGGGAAAATTAATACCTGAAAAATTTACCTTTATTAACTCAGATTCATCTGTAGGATGGGCAATATTTTATTAGTGATGATATTAGCCTGAAATATTTTTGTTTCTTTTTTATCTAGGGAAGTGATTAAATTATTACATGATGTGTATTTAAGTATAAGACTTTAAGTTGAAAAACTGAGTGTTGCTGGAGGGGAGGTGGATAGGAGATGGGTTAAATGGGTGATGGGTATTAAGGAGGGCACTTGTGATGAGCCTTGGATGCTGTATGTAAGTGATGAATCACTAGATTCTACAGCTGAAACTTATGTTACACTGTATGTTAATTAACTGGAATTTAAACAAAAATTTGAAAAAAAGCTTTAAGTTGAATACACAAAGGGAAAAGGAGTGATACTTTTATAATTAATTATGTGTAATAGCATCTATTTTTTATATAAGAGTACTCTTATAAGATTATATGTTCCTTTTTGCCCCTGTCTTATTTCAAAAATGATTTAGACACTTAACAAAAAGAAAGTATATAAATGTTTTTAAGAGTAAATTTAGGGGTGTTTGGGTGGCTCAGTCAGTTAAACATCTGCTTTTCGCTCAGATTATGATCTCAGGGTCCTGGGATCTAGACCCACATTGGGTTCCCTGCTCAGCAGGGAGCCTGCTTCTCCCTCTCCCTCTGCCCCTCTTCCTGCTCATGCATGTTTTTTCTCTCTCTCTCAAATAAATAAATAAAATCTTTTAAAAAAAGAGTAAATTTAACTTCTTGATATATATGAATTTTAAAAAATTGAAGCATTTTAAAAATGCAAATTATTGTGTCATGAAATATGCAAAAAGCAAGTAAAAAGAAAGTGGTAGTTTTCATTGAACTTATTTTTCACATCATTGTCCACAGTGTTAAATCAAGATATTTTTGGTTATTCATTCAGCATACCTCCGTTTTGTGTTTCATGACATCAGGAAGGATAAGACTGAGAAAACAAGGGGGAAAGTGTTGGTCCATTGAGGACCAGTCTACTGACAAATAAACAATATATACTGACTGAAGGAATTAATTTGGCACTGAATGCATTTTCAGTGGTATACTAGAGAGTAATAAAAAGGATAAATTTAAGTGAACTCATAATTGCTTTGAGAATTGGGCAAGACGGTATCTTTTTTTCTTTCGAAGGGATAGTAGTCCATACATACATATACAGATCTCTCTCTCTTTTTTTTAAAGATTTTATTTATTTATTTGACAGAGAGAGACACAGCAAGAGAGGGAACACAAGCAGCGGGGAGTGAGAGAGGGAGAAGCAGGCTTCCCGTGGAGCAGGGAGACCAAAGAGGGGCTCGAGCCCAGGACCCTGGGATCATGACCTGAGGCGAGGGCAGATGCTTAACGACTGAGCCACCCTGGCGCCCCCAGATCTCTTTTGGGAGAACTAATCTTTCTCAAAATGCAACAATGTTTCAGGTGTTTTTCAATACTCTGATGAAAGCAAAGCAAAACAAAACCAAACCAATAACCCGAAGCTGATTAGCAGACCAGGGAGAAAAGATAAAGCATATACCAATTTTGGAATATTTTTTGAAACCTGTTTTGTAAAAAATAGAAAAAGAGAAGTCGTTTACAAAGTCTGCTTTGAAAACTTCTTTACTCATGATTTCTTCCTTAGCCTATTTTCTTTCCTTTCCCTTGGATACACTGAATGATTGACCTCACTCAGACACAGATGAGAAGAGAAGGGCTGAACTTAGCTCAGACAGTAATTAAAAAATACAACAAGGAGGGGTGCCTGGGGGGTGCAGTTGGTTAAGCATTTGACTTTTGATTTCAGCTCCGGTCATGATCTCAGGATTGTGAGATTGAGCCAGCATTAGACTCCATGCTCAGCAGGGAGTCTACTTAAGACACTCTCCCTCTCTCTCTGTGCCTCCCTACCCCTTTCTCTCTCTCTCTCAAATAAATAAATATTTATTTTTTAAAAAAATGTAACAAGGGAAATGATATATGACTGTATTCCCAGGACCACATACACTATCAATGAGTGCTTACTTTGTGCTAGGCATTATGTTTGATGCAAACACACACACATACACACACACACACACACACTTAATCCTATGATGATCTTAAAGGGCAGATACTATCATTCACATCTGACAAAGGAGAAAGCTGATACATATAGAGGTGTAGTAATGAGATGCTGAAGTGGCAGCTTCGGTTTAGATGCTAAAATGATATGTACTATATCCAAGGGAGTTTTGAGACATCCTCCATGCAGGTGGTCTTAAATCCCCTATGAATCTTAAGTCTGTCCTAAATGTAGAGGGTGTACAAAGGGTTGGGTCATTGGAGATGGGGTGGGAAGGATTTTTGAAGATTTTTTCAGAGCTGTGAGTGCTATTCCCTCCTCACAGGGTCAGAGTTGGAGGTGTTTCTTCCTTGGAATGGAAAAAGAATTGATGAGTGATGGGGAGAGGAGGCTAGAGAGATGGCTAGGGGCCAGATCATGCAGACATCCTATTTGTCTTCTAAGGATAGTGGGAAGTTGTGAAGTATTTTACACAGCAGGATGGCATACTTCCAAGTTCACTTCTGCTACTCTGTGCAGAATGTTATTCCCTGCAGCCAGAAGTGGGAGCAAGGGGGTCAGTTGGCAGTGGTGGCCATGGACCTCCTGAGAGCTGACGGCCTGGACCAGGAGGGGGGCAGCTGTAGTGATGGACTCAATGCATATTTTGTGAAAGAATCAACAGAATGAGTTAATGGAGTAGATGTGGAGGTGAGAATAGAAACTGATTTTTATGGCGCAAATTTAATTTAGAAGAGTAGACAGTCACTTCTGGGTTCTCTGAAGGAACAGCATTTTTAGGTTCGGTCGACCACTGAAATCAACTCAAAGATATTTAATGTCCACTTTCTCAGTAATTAAAAGAGGAATTTTAAAGGAAAGCATTTGCCTTGTAATTCCAAAAATGCATATATAAGTCAGTCCCTGCTCTTCACCACTCGTGGCACATAGTTTTCTTTAGGGAAATCATGTTGATTGTTGGAATTGCCCACTGAACATGACATCCTAACCTTTGGAAAGATTAGAAATGGAATTTAGAGAGAATATTTTCATGTGTATCTTTTATAAATAAGAAAAACTGAGACAAGACCAATCACACATACACAGTTCATTGGTTGTCAAAGAGCTCCGGGATCCGGACCCCATCAGATCTTTTTCTATCATCATCAAAGCACAAGAGGACACTGACAAAACTCGTCAGATGTCAACATCAAGACGCCTGCAGTGGTGTTAAGCCAAAATCAAGAATGCTGCAGGTTAAAATTATGAGACAGAGAAAGAGAGAGAATGTTCAAGTTCATAGGCTGGAATAAGGTACAGTCAGAAAGATAGGAATGCTTATTTGTACCATTGGACGATAAATTTTGGCTGCTGCAGTTGACCAGTTGGGTCCAGCTCAGTTGCTCTTTGAATATAACTCTTAAGAATTTGTTCTGCTGCTAATTTGTCTCCACCCACCTTTCTCCTTTTTTACTTTCTTATTCATATAACTTGCACTGATTTGCTTTTGGTACTAACTCACTCAGTGCTCTGAGCCCTTCCTGAAATCATTATTTCTTCCCAATGAGACACTGCCAGAGTGCATTTTCTAGGGAGAGCTGGAGGATCCCTATACTCTGCATAATCAGACTTGCTACTCATAGGTCCCCTCATGTATATTGAACAGGGTACATTCTCATTGTCGCCTTCACATAAAGTAATGTATATATTACTTTATGATATTATATATTATATATAGTAGTATAAAATTATATATAATGTATATATTATAATTAGGTCTTATTTGAATTATGTTAAGCATATGATTGATTATATGATTAATCATAACCACCAGAGTTTCTCATTCTCTGACTTTATTTTATTTTTTTAAATTTTTTTATTATGTTCAGTTAGCCACCATATAATACATCATTAGTTTTTGATGTAGTGTTCAATGATTCACTAGTTGTGTATACCACCCAGGGTTCATCATCACATGTGCCCTCCTCAGTACCCATCACCCGGCTACCCCATCCCCCAACCCCCACCCCTCTGAAACCCTCAGTTTGTTTCCTGGAGTCCAGAGTCTCTCATAGTTTGTCTCCTTCTCTGATTTCTTCCCATTCAGTTTTCCCTTCCTTCCCCTATGGTCTTCCTTGCTATTCTTTATTATTTTAATTAAGATTTGGTTATTACACTATACCTTCAATACCATCCAGATCAAAATTCCAATGACATTTTTCAAAGTGCTGGAACAAACAATCCTAAAATTTATGTGGAATCAGAAAAGACCCTGAATTGCCAAGGAAATGTTGAAAAAGAAAAATAAAGCTGGGGGCATCACGTTGCCCGATTTCAAGCTGTATTACAAAGCTGTGATCACCAAGACAGCATGGTAGTGGCACAGAAACAGACATACAGACCAATGGAACAGAATAGAGAACCCAGATATGGACCCTCAACTCTATGGTCAAATAATCTTTGACAAAGCAGGAATAAACATGCAATGGGAAAAAGACAGTCTCTTCAATAAATGGTGCTGGGAAAACTGGACAGCCACATGCAGAAGAATGAAACTCGACCATTCTCTAACACCATTCACAAAGATAAACTCAAAGTGGATGAAAGACTTCAATGTGAGACAGGAATCCATCAAAATCCTAGAGGAGAACATAGGCAGTAACCCCTTTGACATCGCCCACAGCAGCTTCTTTCAAGATACATCTCCAAAAGCTAGTGAAACAAAAGCAAAAATGAACTTTTGGGACTTCATCAAGATAAAAAGCTTCTGCACAGCAAAGGAAACAGTCAACAAAACAAAGAGGC
>NC_138376.1:38311073-38348772 GCF_054177405.1 Leptonychotes weddellii | reverse complement strand
ATGCACCCCAATGTTCCTAGCAGCAATGTCCGCAATAGCCAAACTGTGGAAAGAGCCGAGATGCCCTTCAACAGATGAATGGATAAAGAAGATGTGGTCCATACATACAATGGAATATTACTCAGCCATCAGAAAGGATGAATACCCAACTTTTACATCAACATGGATGGGACTGGAGGAGATTATGCTCAGTGAAATAAGTCAAGCAGAGAAAGTCAATTATCATATGGTTTCACTTATTTGTGGAACATAAGGAATAGCATGGAGGACATTAGGAGAAGGAAGGGAAAAATGAGGAGGGGGGAATTGAAGGGAGAGATGAACCATGAGAGACTGGACTCTGAGAAACAAACAGGGTTTTAGAGGGGAGGGGGGAGGGCGGATTGGTTAGCCCGGTGATGGGTATTAAGGAGGGCACATACTGCATGGAGCACTAGGTGTTACATGAAAACAATGGATCGTGGATCACCACATCAAAAACTAATGATGTACTGTACGGTGACTAACATAACATAATAAAATTAAAAAAATAAAGATTTGGTTATTACAAATTACTGGTGTGCCTCAGTTCAAGAAAACTCTTTCTTCTTTCCTGCCTCCCTCTCTGCCTACTTTCCTGTCTTCTTGTTCTCCTGCCTTGTTTCTTTACTTCTGTATTCCATCCATGCATTCAACAAATGTTGAGTGCCCTCTGTGTGCTAGGCATTGGGCTGGGTGCTTGTGATTTAATAGTGAAAAAAACCGATATAGTTATTTTCTTATAGCTCTTATAAGTAGTAGAAAAAGATCTATTAAACAAAATAATTTCAGATATGGATAAAGTTTAGGAGGCAAGTTATCACTAAGCTGTGTGAGAGAACAATGGAGCATGATTCTACATAGAGTTCCCAGGGACAACCTCTCTGAGGAAATGATGTACTCATTGAAAGCTGAAGGATAAAAAAGAAATAGTCAAATATACTTCATGGGAAGTGTTTCCATCACAAAGAACATCAAGTGGGAAGGCAGTAATAGCCCAAATGGTCTTTTGTGTGATGTAGAAAATGATGTCCCTTCCTCAAGACATTGCTGGATAATAACTATAATAAATAGACAAATATGTGAAGAAACCAAATGTGAGTTAAGCCTCTTATAATATCAATATATACCCTGTAAAATTTTATATTGCCAGCTGACAATATCCCTGACCAAAGGTGGGAAAGAAATTCATATATTCGTGGAAATAAAAGATGCCTCGTGATTCTGGATTCAATTTAACATGATGGAGAGAGAGACAGGAGTCATGGTTAGGAAGGTTTGTTGTTGTTGTTTATTTGTTTTGTTTTGTTTTTCCAAGCAATTCAAAGTCAGAGCGTTCAAAGTGTATTTCTGCCATTCTTCTCACTTTACCTTCCTGGTTACAGGAGGGCTGCAGTGTCTTCATGTGTAACATATGTACACAATTGATTTCAGAAGCAAGAAATAGCAAATAGTCAGGGAAAAGAGTTTTTCTGTTTGACTGCTTTTCTCTCCTCCTTCTCCCTCCATTCCATTCTTCTCCTCCAGCTCCTCTTCCTTCTTCGATTCAGGGAGGAGATTTCTCAGAAGCCCTCCAGCAGACTTCATCTTATGCTTATTGGCCAGAATTGGTCACTCGAATATACCTCCAACAGGGATCACTTGTCTGACATCACGGGATACCTACCTCAACCTCCTACCTCCAAGACTTAACCATTACATTTATAAGGGAGATATGCAGAAGACTGCCTGCTAAATTCTTTTTTTTTTTTTTAAGATTTTATTTATTTATTTGACAGAGAGCGAGAGAGCACAAGCAGGGGGAGCAGCACAGGGAGAGGAAGAAACAGGCTCCCCGCTGAGCAGGGAACCCGATGTGGGGCTCAATCCTGGGACCCTGAGATCATGACTCTAGCCGAAGGCAGATAGATGCCCAACCGACTGAGCTACCCAGGCATCCCTAGATTCTTAAGTCCTTAGAAAGGAGTCTGGAGTGATCAGAAGGCTCTAAGAGGAGTTCCTAAGGCAAGTTACACCATATAATGTGTGTTTCAATGAGATACTGCTGAGAACTGGATGGTGAGCATATCAAAAGGCACAAAAGGAGTAGCAGAAAGACAAGTTAGGAGGCATATCCAGAAGTTTGGGTGAGAATCCAAGATCACCTACCCTGAGATGGCAATAAAAAAAATGAGGAAAAAAGGTAATGTAACCAGGAAGACAGAGCAAGGATATAACTCTGTTTATCTTGCAGCTCTGTCTTTTGAATTAGAGATGGACAGGGGCTCCTGGGTGGCTCATTCTGTTGAGCCTCCAGCTTTTGATTTTGGCTCAGGTCATGATCTCAGGGTCCTGGGATTGAGCCCCGCACCAGGCTCCCCATTGAGCGGGGAGTCTTCCCGTCTTCTTCTCTGCCCTTCACCCCACTTGCTCACTCGCTCTCTCTCTAAAATAAGTAAGTAAATCTTTAAAAAAAAAAAAGAATTAGAGATGAACATAGACTACCAAACTCTATTATTAGTAGAAGAGGGGTTGGGCTATTATTTACACCTTATTTTCCTTTTATTTTATGTAAAGAGAAGCTGTAAAAATAAGTCAAATCTAATCAAATCATTTTTTCTTTGCATCAGAGATAGTTTTTCAAGTTTTTAAGAAAATTTTTCTAGATCGTTGACTTAACTGAAGCTCATGACTTATCACCAAATCTTATGACTTGTCTGCTCTCTTATCTTTTCTTGGTCCTTTTTCTTCCCATCCCTCTCTCTTGAATGTGGCACCTCACAAAGCCTCTCAAAGACTCCCCACTCAGTTTCTAGAAGGGAAGTAGTTGAAACTCTGGCCATAACTGCTATGACAGTGTGCAAAATGTCCAATTCCTCAGGGAGCATGTTCCTCTTACTCTCCCATTGACTTTGGAGGGATAAGAGACACTGTGTAAAAATGGCAGCATGCTGTAAATCTCTGCTCCCTGTGTGTCTTAAACATCCATGTCAAGTGTGCTGAATTTATTGACAAAACCCACACTGTTCTTCCTGATGGCAGTACGGAAACTTGAGAGCTCCAGATGGACAGGTTGTGTTTGGTTCTGCCTTATACATCAGCGACAGAACAGCCTCTTAGTTCACCTTCATAATCTTTATAGTTGATGGTGAAAAAAAACTTTGTTTCAGCTACTAAGTTGAAGCCCAAAGCATTAGCAATGTAAGCATTTTATTTAGTGGCATTTACTTAGAAGAATGAGATAGCTATGTGGTTATGTAATTCTTTTAGGGTTACTTCTTTAATTCTTTGTGAAAATAGTTGGAAAGTTTTATGCTGTATTTTAGAAGGCACAAGAAACGGTGCAGAACTTCAAAGCTAGATAAAGCTTCCAGAGAGCACTCAGACTGGTCCTTTGGCCAGAGTGGAACCAGAAAAACTATTTCAGAGTAATAGATTTTTGTTTATTCTTGTTGATAAGATTTTAAAATATCTGCCCTTAATATTTTATTACCCACAGTTTTAATTTTTTTTTCTGTTTTTTGTTTTTTTTTTACTTTAGCTAGAATTTGCAAACAGTATTTTAAGCGAACAATTTAACGTGTTTTGTCATATGTGTGTTCTAATGTAACCCCAACTTTCCAGTCAGGTATAGAACATTTTCCTTACCCAGTAAGTCCTCTAGCGCTCCCTGACAGTTCCTACCCCATCCCACATGCAGAGGCAACCACTGTTGTGTTTTCTATAACTATAAATTTGTTTTGCCTGTTTTTGAACTTCATATGATTCATATTTACTCTTTGATGTCTATTTTCTTTCAACATAGTATTTTCAGTCATGCGTGTTATTCTATCAATAGTTTACTCATTTTTATGAGCTAAATGGTATTCCACTGTATAAATATAACCTAATTTGTTTATCCATTCTCCTGTTGGTGAACATTTGGGTTGTTTACATATATTTACTATTAGAAATAAAGCTGTAAGGAACATTTTTGTATTAATCTTTTGGTGGGTATATTTTCATGTCTCTTGAGTAAATGGGTTTACTCGGTCATGAGGTAGATATACAGTTAATATATAAGAAAATATCAAGCCATTTCCAAAGTAGTTATAACATTTACACTTCCACCCAAAGTTTTGGAGAGTTTCTATTACTCTCCATTCTTTACAACATTTGGGGGTAGTCTCGGTTTTTGAGTTTTAGCCAATCTAGTAGGAATGAAGTGATATCTAGTTGTGGATTTAATTTTCATTTCTCTGAGGAATAATGATGTTGAGTCCTTTTTGTGTGCTTAATAACCAGTCATATATTTTCTTTTGTGAAGTATGTATTCCTGCCTTCTTCCCATTTTTATTGTAATTTTTAAAAGTATTTTGTAAGAAATTTTTATATATTCTGAATATAAGCTCTTTGTCAGATATATGCAGTGAGTATATTTCTCCCAGCTTATGGTTTGTTTTTCATTTTCTTAATACTGTCTTTGGATAGGGTGCTTGGGTGGCAGTGAAGTGTCTGAATCTTGATTTCAGCTCAGGTCTTGATCTCAGGGCTGTGGGTTCAAGCCCCACGTTGGGATCCATGACCAGTGTGGAGCCTACTTATAAAAAAATTTGGGGTGCCTGGGTGGTACAGTTGGTTAAGCCTCTGACTCTTGGTTTCGGCTCAGGTCATGATCTCAGGGTTGTGATATCGAGCCCAGTGTCAGGCTTCTCGCTTAGTGTGGAGTCTACTTGAGATTCTCTCTATATCTCCCTCTGCCTCTCCTGCTTGTGCTCTCTCTCTCTCTAAAATTATAAATAAATCTTTATAAGTCTTTAAAAAATTGTCTTTGGATGAACAGAAGTTTCAAATTTTGATTAAGTCCAAATTATCATTTTTTTCTGTTACGGTTAATTAACACATAAAATTCAATATATCAATTTACTGTATCCATTTTTACCTCTAATTGTTAACCAGAATAAAATTCCAAATTATGTGTAATTCGCCTAACCAGAAACATTTACAGCCAAAACTTTTATTCTACTTCACTAATTGAAAAAAGAAAACAAAACTTTTTTTAAGCATCATTATAACCTCTATTCATATAGAGCTACTTTCAACTATAAACACATAACAGTGCTGTATAAAACATAACCAAAACATTAATTTCCCTGCAAATATAAAAAAAAAAGAAGGAAAATTCCTACTTACCAAGGAGAAAAGATAACAACCGAAACCTCAAAGCCAAAACAGTAAGAATACAAGCTGATGCTTAGAGGGTGAGCAAAAGGTTAGGGATGGGTGCAGTGGACAGGAACATTGGCTTTAATAGCTAGAGGCTGGGCCACTGAAGCTCTTGTAGGAGATGATATAGCTCAGGGCCCGTGCAGAGTCATGAGATAAAACCAAACTATACAAATTTGAAAGTGCTCTGTGAAATGGAGACTAGAAAATTCTACCTTTTTGAAGCTTATTCCTATTTGGGAAGCTGATTGGGAAAAAAATCTACCACAAGGAAAAAAAAAGAACAGCAAAGAACCTAAAGCATGGATAATACAAAGGCATATTGAAATCCAAGCTGAGAAATTAACATAAAAATTAGCCTTCTACTTGGGATTCTCCTGGACTTTTGGTGAAAGTAAACCCAGAATGTCTCTGTAGGAGACACTTTCCCAAATCAGAGCAAGCAGTACTTCCCACCCCCAACAAAAACAACAGCAAAAATGAAAGAAAACTAAAAAAAAACTTTATTGCAGATTATCTCATACCAAAAATTCTCCACAGGAGAAAGAGTAAATGGACATACTAAACAAGAATTATATTTTTCTCAAGATTAAGAAGGTGAAACAATAGGAAAATATAAGTATACACTATGTGTTTAAAATGATAAGACATATAAAGAACACATAAGCCACACACATACACAATGAAATAATAGAATACTATAAATAAAGAAGTAGCAGATTAAAAAAATCTAGAGGTGAAATATGTAGGATAGATGATCAGATTAATCTGAAGAGTCTACTAGTGAACTGAAAAACAGATTTGAGTAGGTCCTTGGGATCTAGCAAAAAAAAAAAAAAAAAGATTAAGAAATGGGAGATAAGAGAAAGAGATGAAGTAACAACGGGTAAAATAACAAATTCCTACACATGCCTAATAGGTTTACCAGAAAATGAGCATAGAAAATGGGGGGCCAATGCTAAGAGATAATATCTGAAAATTTCCATGAATTACTGCAAATCCAGTCCCCAGGACAAAGAAGCACATCAAATCTAAAGCAATGTATTTAAAGACCACTGCATGCATCACAGGAAATTTGAAAAATACTGAAACACCAAAGACAGCAGAGAGTTATAAGGGCCAATAGAAAAGATGACTTACCCACACACACACACAAAATCTTAGGCTAAATGTAATTTTCTATCTTACAAAACTAATGACCAGAACATGAGAGAATAGTGTATTTAAAATACAGAGAGAAAATAACTGAAAGTATGGAGATTTTTACCCTGTAAAGCTATCATTTAGCACAGAAGTGAACTAAAGATATTCCAAACAAGAACTAAGACAATTTATTGTGTACTGAATCTCAGTGAAAGAAGTAGTAAAAAAAAATGCGCTCCTGTAAAAAGGAAAACAGAGAACACCAGACCTTTGTAATGAGGCTGGTTAATTTCAAGTTAGTTATACCTATTAAGAATAAAAATACTAAATATATTTTCTAAATTAATAGAAGGAAAAAAGGGAATAAAGAAAATTTGATCAATCTCATATAAGGCAGGAAGAAGGAAAAATAGGCAAAGAAAAATCATAGAAAAGAGAAAGCATGAAAAAAGGGTAAGTATAAATCCAAGTGCATCCAAAATCATAAGAAATAAACAGATGAAACACATATTTAAAAGCAGATCATCAGATAAATAAAAAGCCCCAAATATAATTTTTGTAACTTTAGGATGCTCAAAAAATTATATTATTTATGATTACCAAAAATGTGGTAGAATATAAAGACATGGTTTGCAGGGAGACACATGATCTTCCAACTATTAATTATATCTGAGGAGAGATAAGCTGCTTCAACTAATGCTGTGATGTTTTATTTCCTAAAAAAAACAACAAAAACAAAAAAACAAGTCCAAATCAAATTTGGCAAAATATTAATTTTTAATCCAGAGTATGCAAAACCCTAGTCATTTGAGAAATAATGTCTTCTGTCTATTCTGTTCTTACCTCAATGGAAAATTGAACTGTTTTAGGAAAATTTTTGACAAGTGGTCAAACAAAATAAATTTTCTTGTTAATCTGGAATTAAAAAGAAGTTAAATTAACCATAGCTTTGCATTTCTTGAAGATTCAGACTTTTGGAAATTTTTCTGTAAATGTAAGTGGATTAGATACACCTGGGTCTCTATCTCATCCAATGTATTTAGTTCTGCCAATAAAAATTCCTATGAAATGCAATATTAAGATAAAATATACAGGAGAGAACATATTTTTCCTATGTGTAAATGCCCAATTCATATTTGCTATTTTTAAAATTTCTTTTAAGTCTTCAGAATTTTCAGTATGACAGTGATTTCATATTTTTAATGATAATATGACTTTGCACAGAGACCCTTGAAAAGAAAATTCCATTACATTTCTTCTTTTGACAAATGATCCCCATGGCCAATACAGCTATGAGATGTGTTCTTGGATTTTGAGGGGGTATTTGAATAATCATTCTGTCGATTGAAGCTTTGATAATTTCCCATGTACTGCACAGCAGGTCATGTAAGAGTGATATAAAGTATTACAATTTTACCTTGTGCTACACATTTGGTTTTTCTGTACTACTGACTTTGGTTTTTAGTGATAGATTTCTCCAAGAAAGTCAGGCACTGGGAAAACTGATTCACGACAACCAAACCGCTAAAGACGACATATCAATAACAACAGAACAGAAACCTACCTTAAAGGTGAACAGTAGGAAATGCTGGAAACCTACTCTCTTCCCACAAAGAAAAGAAAGAAATTCACTTGAGAGAGGAGGCTGCTTAGTGCGTATGTGAGATTAGATCTGGAAAGGAGGGAGGGAGGGAAGGAAGAGGAGGGGTGTAAGATAGAGAGGGCCATCATGTATCAAGTACGTCGAGTACTTACCTGATTTGGGTGCATGTGTAACCTGTGCCAGAAATGGGACTATCCTACTTTCACTTGCTTTTGTTATCTTATTTGTGTCAAAATGTGTTTATCATTGCTGATATATTACAAGAGTTTGGATTTGGAATATGGAAGAAAGTCTGGGCTCAGGATAAGGGTGTCTGAGGAGTTTATATAGGTGTGTAAAGGAAAGTTGTGGAAATGAGAAGACAATGAAAGAAAACTGAAAAGCAGACTTAGAAGAGTTGATATAGGAAGGAGTCTGGGTACAGTCTGCATTATTTTTGATCAAGAAATGGGTGCCTCATCCTTCTTGTGTGAGGCATGCTTCATAGCCTGTAGCTATCCTCCAAGGTGAAGACCTTCTGTTGTGTCCCATTGGAAGGCTATTGTTAGTACTTCCTAAGATGATAGGTTAGTTGTTAGTAAAAATAATGCTAGTTGCTACAGCAGACAATCCCCTAGATATTTGGGGCTTAATACAATAAAAGTTTCTTCCTGTCATATGAAGTCTAACACTGTTTTATGGTCGATGGTGGGTCTTTTTCTGAGCAGTGATTAAGGAGTCCAGGCTCCTTCCATCTTGTGATTTTGTTATTTCAACTTCTGGCTTTTATAAGACCACTCTGCTGATCTGCCTCATGTCAGAGGGTGGAGGATGGGGACCATGCAAGAGAAGACTTAGATCAGGCTTGGAAGTGGCATACATTATTTCTATCCTGGCCACATCACCTGTAAGGGAGGCTGAGATAAGTGGTCTTACCATGAGCTTTGCCAAGAAGGAGAAACTGTCTTGGAAGAACCTCCCAAACTTTCAAGTCAGTATTCCTGTGTCCTCACAGATGTCTGATATTCTACTATAAAGCATCTTTGAATTGGTTCTTATGTTTGTTGCCATATGAATAAGAGAAGTAGGAATTTGGGACATTGATGGATATTTATCCCTTACTGTAAATTATTGCTTTGTAATTTGTGAATCATAACCTATTAGCAGGTTTGAAATCAATTTAATATCAAGTTATGACCCGCATTTAAAAAAGATGAAAAAGAATAGAACAGAATAAAAAAGTCACAATGTGTTACATAAAGTGCAGGTAAGAATTGTTTTGTATAGGATGCCCGGGTGGCTCAGTGGGTTAAGCATCTGCCTTTGGCTCAGGTCATGATCCTGGGGTCCTGGGATGGAGTCCCACATCGGGCTCCTTGCTCAGCCAGGAGCCTGCTTCTCCCTCTGCCTGCCACTCTCCCTGCTTGTGCTCTCTCTCTCTCTCCCTCTGACAAATAAATAAATAAACTCTTAAAAAAAAGAATTGTATAACTTTTGTGTTGATTATATATATAATACTTACATTATTTACATGTGTAATACATAATTACATATATATTAGTATATATAATTAAAACAAAAGTTATATGTCTTTCTCTATACACATGTATGTGGGTTATTAAGTCAGCTGTAATACATATTTCTTCCTGTGGTTGCATAAAAAATGTACAGTAATAGTGTAACTAGCTTACTACATCTTTTCATACAAGGTAGTACTTCAGGTGGACTTGGGAAATAAAATGAACCTATCCTATTTCACAGTTTTGCTTGGGGTTGTACAGGGTGAGCGAAAGGATAGTAAGTTCTAGAATAACCTGAATTTTCTTTTTCCTGTAAATAACAATAACAGTGTAGGAAATTCGTGAAACATCCTAAGAAATCATCACGTCTCTACACAAGGCTAAGGATGAGTCGGTGGCAGAATTACAAACTTAATTCTCAATCTGTTTGCCTTCTGTCAGTTTTAGACAGATAACTTTTTTTTTAATCGTTGTTTCAAGAAGTATCAATATACATGCATAGTATCAGTCCTGTCATCTAAAGTTCTTTATATAAGCAGGTGGTTTTGGACCTTGCCTGCAGCAACAGCCTTTGATCATTTAGGGGCTACTGATGTACCCTAGGCAGCTCCAGTTAAACAGTTATTTGTAGTCATTTAGATATACACCTTTATACTATATCTTTAATCTTTTTGCACTTATAATAGACTCACAGTATGAGAATATTTGAAAAGATTTTTCCCCCACAGTTATACTTCACCTTTTTCTTTCTGGGGACATATGTAGTGTTTTTTTTTTTTTTCCCGTATGAATGTAATTGAAATTATACATAAACATGAATATTTGTTAAATACAATTATAGACAAACCTAGTAAAATTATTTGAGATGGTTTCTACTAGAAGCTTAATGCAGCTATTTCTATTCGGATTTAACTTTTGAACCTAAAATCTGGAGTTCTTAGGCATCCCGGAATGATAAAGATCTCTATTTCCCTCCATATATGGTTTATGAAAGATGGAACATAGGATATGAAGTGGTTAAGGAGGAGGAGAACACAAAACCAAAGGACTGGTTGGTTTGGTCGCCACTCTGTTTTCACATTAAGGCTCATTTATTCCCAATTTGTAGAGATGAACAGCTACAGACCCAATCATGCCACAACAATTTCCCAAGGAGTATCTTGAGTGTGTGGCAGATCTCAAGCACACCGCTGATTCTGGTGGGGGGAAGCAGGATGAGTTCACTGAGACACTTCTAGTCTGGTGGCTGCATGAATTAGGAGAAAAACGTATCAGTTTTGGACACAAAGAGAACTGTTCTTGAATCCTGGCTCTGCCATTTATTCTAGCTACAACTGTAGGCTAATTATTTGGCTTTTCTACAAATTAATTTCTTCCTTGTAAAGCCAGAATGATGATACTTTATCAGTCAGGAACGTTTATTGTCACTGACAGAGCTCAGATTGGCTTAAATAGAGATAGAGGTTGTTTGTTTGTTTGTTTGTTTGGCTCACCTAATAGAAAACCCAGAGGCATACCAACATCATAGGGGCTGTTTGATTTAAGGTCCTGTGTCTTCAAAGTTCCAGCTCCCTTTCTCTGCATTTCCTAGTTTTGCTGTTATCTTCTTTTGAGTTGGGACATCATACAAATTGTATTAATAGTAGCAAAAGTGACTGGAAAACACATGGGTTACACAGTCGCACACTAAACAAAACAGAAAAGAGGACAGGTGAAAAAATCGTTCCCACAGAAGAGTGGAAAATGAACTAGAACTCTCCTATCAAAGGCTCTTCCTGCAATAAATTTGATCACATGACAGCCTCTGAACCAATCACAGTGGCCACATGAGTGGGGTAAGCTGTTAGGGTCCAACCCAGAAATGGAAGGTCAGGCTATCCTGCAAATAATTTCTGGCTGAGAAGTGGTTCTCCAAAAGAAATGCAGGTTTTGTTTAGAGAAAAATGCTGGGGAGGCCAGCATCTGCTAGCTACCACTTGACTACCCCACATCCCATGTGTTCTTCTTCCCATGAAGGTACGCTGAGGGCTATATCAAATGTTCCTGTCCCATCTCCCCTCCAAGTAGGCCATCCAAAGCCACATCCCTGAGTGGAAAAGAGTTAACAAAATGGGGGTGCCTGGGTGGCTCAGTCGGTTAAGCCTCTGCCTTCGGCTCAGGTCAGGTCCTGCAATCGAACCCCGCGTTGGGCTCCCTGCTCAGCCAGCGGTCTGCTTCTCCCTCTCCCTCTGCCCCTCCTCCCTACTTGGGTTCTCTCTTTCTCTCAAATAAATAAATAAATCTTTAAAAAAAAAAAAGTAACTCACACAATGGGCTTGGTTGTTCAATACTAGCATATCTTCAGGAGGATCTGCTGTGTGACTGACCCTTGGCCAACTCCTGGGAACAACTGGGATGATACCTCTGTTACTAATGAATAGGGTTGGTTGTTTTGCATACCTGGGGCACCCAGCCAGGCTATACCAACTTGTTAAGACAGACTGTGCAGACTTTTGGTGGACACCAGTTTCCTTCTAGGGGTCTTAGTTTCAGAAATCAAGGCTGGCCATGCAGGTAAATGAGCCCACATACCCAGGCTGCGATGAAAGTCCTGTACTCAGGAGGGTCTCCTTGGTCAGAAGCACTGCTGTGCCCCAGTTCTTTCTTGGAGGAACAGCGCATCCTGTGTGATTCCTTGAAAGAGAGCTTTAGGAACTTGTGCCTAGGGGCGCCTGGGTGGCTCAGTCATTAAGCGTCTGCCTTCGGCTCAGGTCATGGTCCCAGGTCCTGGGATCGAGCCCCGCATCGGGCTCCCTGCTCAGCAGGAAGCCTGCTTCTCCCTCTCCCACTCCCCCTGCTTGTGTTCCCTCTCTCGCTGTCTCTCTCTGTCAAATAAATAAATAAAATCTTTAAAAAAAAAAAGGAACTTGTGCCTAGTTCCTGATTCACTCCTGACAGACTCCACTCAGATGCCTTTTCCCCCTTGCCGATCCTGCTTTGTATCTTTTTGCTCTAAGAAATATTAGTTCTGGGGCGCCTGGGTGGCTCAGTTGCTTAAGCGACTGCCTTCGGCTCAGGTCATGATCCTGGAGTCCCTGGATCGAGTCCCGCATTGGGCTCCCTGCTCTGCAGGGAGTCTGCTCCTCCCTCTGACCCTCCACCCTCTCATGTGCTCTCTCATTCTCTCTCAAATAAATAAATAAATAAAATCTTTAAAAAAAAAAAAAAGAAATATTAGTTCTGGATTTTGTAAGTCCCAGGGAATCCTTGAAAGTGTGAAACAATCACATTGCAGCATCCAGATCCAAAACTATAAACACTGGCTACTGTAGGTAGTGGGCCATATTCTTGGCTTGTTCAAATCTAACTTCCTGTATGTGATCTGAGCAAATTTAACTTGGGAGTTTAGCTTTTTACAGTGCAATCAATATACAAGGGGGGATAACAGATACAAATATATATTAATCAACAGTCTGTAACACACATGTTTTCTGCCAGACCTGCATAACATAGACACCTTGACTGGGGAGTAGAGTAAATTCCCAATCAGCCAATCTGGTGCTTCTATACCTCTTGGGAGGTATCTCTGTTATCCACCTCACTGCGATCACCTCTTGGGTAGGATTTGGGTGGTATTTACCGTTAGGGCTTCACACTGCACACTTTCTCTGGGTGTAGGCCTGAGAATTGCCCTGGGGGAAGAGCCATCAACATCCTTAATGTCTCATTAATTGATTGAAGGTTTTGTCCTCAAACTATTTCCTCAATACTTTAATTGAATTTTAAGCAGACTTTAAACTCCTTTTATTGAACTTCAAAGGATAGTAAACAAAACCAAGGATGTTACTAGATAATGGTCTTTGAGTGTATAACTTGGCCTGAGAAATCTATTTGCCAGAAATAGGTGTTGGTTAATGGCCTCTGCCTTCTCTTTTTGGGAGCAATTCAGAGCAATAGATTGATGTTTGGGGGGCTGGGGAGTCACTCATCTGCATCTTTGCAATGAGAGGGGATGGTCCCCTTTGCATGTAGTAAGGAACAAGAGTTTTCTTGGGAGATGCCTAAGCAATAAGATTTGCCTCAGTTTCAGTCTTATCACTTGGTAACAGCTCTTCTCCATGATTTTTACTGCCACTGACTTTGCATGGGCTGATCATTAATTTTTTTTTTTTTTTCTACCCATGCAAAGTCAACTTCCAGTTAATTTTGATTGCTTGGAGCAAACCAAAAGGATCATTCAGAGAACAGTGAATCTTTTTTTTTTTTTTGGACCAGATTATTCTCTTTTCTATCGGTCCTTAAGGAAGAGTACTTTGGTCTCCTCATCAATGAAATAGAGATAAAAATTGTAGCTGTGTTATTAGGTAGGATGTAATGGGAAGTTTCTTGTATTAGAGGGCTGAAAGCCATCAGTGGAAGGGAGTAGGGGGAAGGACAAAGGCAGGGAAGGAATAGGTTTTGTTTTGCAGAACCAGCAGTTCCTGCCATAAAGCCCTTTAGGCGTTTCACTTGATAGCCCCTTATGTGAGCCAGTTTCAGCTGGTTTGGAGCTGAGGACCTGCACAGAAACCCCCTGAATGGTCCTGAAGTTACCTTTAGCTCATTATAGTACTAAGGTCAGGGCTTTCCACCATTTTTTTGAACATATGATATATGCACTAACATGTTGACATGCTAGGCATGCACAACTGAACCAAAGTACCTAAGTAATAGAATATGTATAAGTTCCTTAATATGTATACAAGTTCTTGGGGCATCTGGGTGACTCAGTCATTGAGCATCTGACTCTTCATTTCAGCTCAGGATGTGATCTTGGGGTCCTGAGATTGAGCCCCGCATCAGGCTCTGTGCTCAGTGGGGAGTCTGCTTAAGATTCTCTCCCTCTCCCTCTGCCCACCCCCGCTCGTTCTCTCTCTCTCTCTCTCAAATGAATAAATAAATCTTAAAAAAAATGTATGCAAGTTCCCTGTCCTCAACCCCAATACACTGAATGGCACAGCCTCCTGTACCAGCCTCAGGGGGAGATAGTATTTTGAGAGCTATCTCCCTGTCTCTTTACTTGTAACAAGTAATAAGTGTTGCTTTCAACACTTCCTTGGGTTGTGTTCAATTTAATGCACCCCAAGAAGCGAACCCTTGGAATTTGGTTACAGTGTCATCAGTTATTATGAATAGTTAAATGAGCAAATACAAGTAAACTGTTAGAAAAATGCCTGGTGTAGGGCGCCTGGGTGGCTCAGTTGGTTAAGCGACTGCCTTCGGCTCAGGTCATGATCCTGGAGTCCCGGGATCGAGTCCCGCATCGGGCTCCCTGCTCGGCAGGGAGTCTGCTTCTCCCTCTGACCCTCTTCCCTCTCATGCTCTCTGGTCTCATTCTCTCTGTCTCAAATAAATAAATAAAATTTAAAAAAAAAAGAAAAATGCCTGGTGTAAAATAGTTGATACATGATGGCAAAAAAAAGCCATAGGAGGCAGCCAACACACTGATGAGGGAGCAGAAGGCTATCGGAGGACAAAGCACGAGCTGACACCCTGCTACCCGCCCCCCCCAACTCCTGGGTGGGATTATGTGTCACCTCTTCCAGGAAGCTCCCTACTATCTTAATGTTAATGCCTGGGTGGAGGGAAAAACAACCTCAGTTGACAATGGCAAGGCCTCAGGTATCTTGTAGGTCCTCTTTAGCATATGAAAGTTCTTTTGAAAACCTCCCTTTTTCCTTACCTACCCAACCCCATAATATATAATCAATTGCTCCTCACAACTCCAGTGCAGCTCTTTCTGCCCATGGGTACTGTCCTCGTGCTTTAATAAAACCACCATTTTGCTCCAAAGACGTCTCAAGAATTCTTTCCTGGTTTTCAGCTCTGGACGTCCCCCCCGACCAAACCTCACCTATATTCCAAAACCACGTCAACACTAATATCTTGAAAATTTCCTACTGAATCCTTTAATGCTCCAGCCTCATTGGATACATGGTCTGAGCCTAAAGCTACAACTGCCACCACTTTTCATACAACAAAGGGTGCCAGTTTCTCAGCTCCAGATAATGGAATCCTCATCACTTTTCTCCTTCCTTCAGGTTAGCCAATTCTGTATGTTAATTCTCTTTTGATACCCCATTCCTGGTTCTAAACTCTATGTGACTAAGAATCACTTGCAAAAGATGGAAAATACAAATCAAAATGGCTTAACCAAAAATAAAGAGCTGAGGACTCTGTTAGCTAACAGAGAAGTTCAAGGAACACAAAAGACATTGCTTGATCTAGAGGTTCCTGATATCATCAGAGCTTCAGGTATATATTTCTCTATGAATTCCTTTGCTCTACTCTTCTTCATTAATCATTGTCATTTTTAGGTTGTCTGCCGTCCAGTTAAGATAGTTAAATGGCTAGGAGAAGTTAGAGCCTCACCTCTACTCACCACACTATCCAGAATATAGACCCATTCTGGTTGCTCCTGTTAAAAGGATAAACTGAAGTATATTAAAACTTTCAAGAGTTTAGCTGAGCAAAAATCAGTTTGAATTAGGCAGCACCAGGTGCCTGGGTGGCTCAGTTATTGAGCGTCTGCCTTCGGCTCGGGTCATGATCCCAGGGTCCTGGGATCGAGCCCCACATCGGGCTCCCTGCTCGGCGGAGAGCCTGCTTCTCCCTCTCCCTCTGCCCTTCTCCCTGTTTGTTCTCTCTCACCGACAAATAAATAAAATCTTTTTTTTTTTTAAAGTAGTTTAACATTCTCAAAAAGAAGGGAGGCTCCTTATGAGGACATAAGCTCTTCACTTACCCAAATATTTTGGAAGACAAAAGATTCCATCTATCTCGTTGACTGCATGGGACAGCTATTATATACTGAATGCAAAAGCTCCATTCTCATTTGTGTATAATATACTTTTCTTTGTTTCTGAGACTGGGGAGCTTAAGACAGTTTCTAGACTCCCTTTCAGATGACATATTTCTGCCAACAGAGGTACCAATGTGAGATTTGAAAGGTGGAAAGAAGCCAGGCTCCACTTTTGGTTTCAGCTGGTTCTGTAGATAAAGCACAGTTGTGGAGATTTTGTTTGCTTTTTCTTCATCAATGTTATTGGAGTTCCCAGTGCCCAATTTTTGTCTCATGAGTGTCAAGAGGCATGGAAATGGGGCTTGAATTTTAGTTGAGGCGATGTGATCTTGGGGCCAACAGCCTGGATCTTGGAGGAAACAATGATAGTGGAGTTAGCAGTTCAAGGTGCCATTTTCTGATCAAGCAGGTTTCTGGTAACAGGGAAAGCAACTGCCTTATTAGGGCTGTTCTTCTTTGGTGTTCTGGGAATCATTTCTAAAGACTGAGACTTCGTCTGGCTTCTTTAGCTCCTTCAATGATTTTGTGAGCACCCTGCTGTAAATGCCTTTGTGCTTAAGCTTAGAATACTTTCTGTTGTCTGCACCTGAATCAGTGCCCTCCTATATTCTAAGTGCCTAGAACAATAGTTGGCATGTTGTATATAAACAAAAATTAATTATTACCTGGCTGATATTTCCCCCAGACACCTCTACCCCCAAATTTCTTGTTTTTTATTGAGTGAAATTAGTCCCAGCAAGATACCAGTTTTGGACTGAAATATTAGGATCAGGGTGATAGGCTAAGCTAGAGCACTGGATTTGAGGATGGAGTATAGTAAAGCATATGGCTGAGACTAAAGGAACAAAAATTCCCTAATATAATCTAGTTGTTATTTTTGGAGAGCAGGAAATAGCACCTGGGGAGGCAAACAATGACTATGTAGTAGAGAGGCCTACTTCTAAAGAATTGTGTGCGTTCTAGAAGATGATGCTTGTTTATTGCAGCTAATTTTATTTGTGGGACAAAAATACCACATATGGGATGCTGGGAGCCACAGTAAAAAGGAATTGTTTGAGACAATGCTATATACACCCCCTCTTCCCCCATTAGCCACTTACCCCTTCTTCAGTAGTATCAGAATCACAATTTTTAGTCTGGGGACATTGCTGTCCAAGTTAAAGATATACATATGTGTATATATATATACATATATATATATATATATATTTTAAAGATTTTATTTATTTATTTGACAGAGAGAGACAATGAGAGAGGGAACACAAGCAGGGGGAGTGGGAGAGGGAGAAGGAGGCTTCCCGCCGAGCAGGGAGCCCTATGCGAGGCTCGATCCCAGGACACTGGGATCATGACCTGAGTCGAAGACAGACACCCAAGGACTGAGCTACCCAGGTGTCCCAAAGATATATTTTCTAACTCTCTAGCTGCTAGGTATAAATAGGTGACTAAGTTACAGCCAGTGAGAGGTAAGCAAGTTTTGTGTGTGACTTCTAAGAGATTTCCTTACTAGGGAAGAGGCAAACATCATTTTGGCCCTTCCACTTTTTCACTTTGCTGGCCTATAACACATGTGATATTTGGAGTTCTGGCAGCTATTTGGGACCATGAGGTAACCTTCATGGTGTAATGAAAGAAGAGAGTCTTGATCTCATTATAACTAATGATCCACCATAGCAATTTGGGGTAGCTGATTTCCAAAATCATTTTGTGAGGGATAGGAAAACTATTTTGTTGAAACCAGTGCTGTTTTAAAGGCTTTCTGTTTTACACAGATGAATCTAATCATATCTAATACAGATATCGTCAAGTCTTAAGGGACAGGGATATGACTAAATTCTGTAAGAGAAGGCACCTTATAGACTTATAAAAGAAAACAGAAAAGGAAAAATTGGACAAAATCAGAGGATAAGAGGCAAAGAATGCAGGGTAATTTTATCACAGTGTCAAACATTAATATTGTCTTTTTGCTAACATTTATCTTTAAAACATTCTATACAGCATCTGAATTTTCTTCCATTTTGTGAGTATAATATATTGTGATCTAGACTACTAGAGCAATCAGACCATTCAGTAATCAGACCACTCACTTTGGACCTTAAATCAAAAGCAAATGGTGCCAGGCAGGGAGAACAGTAGAAACTCCTTGAATGTGGGGCTCATGGGTGGCTCAGTCGTTTAAGCATCTGCCTTCAGCTCCAGTCATGATCTTGGAGTCTTGGGATCGAGCCTCACATGGGGCTCCCTGTTCAGGGAGTCTGCTTCTCTCTCTCCTTCTGACCCTCCTGCTTGCTAGTGCGTGTGCACGTGCTCTCTCTCTCTCTCAAATAAATAAAATCTTAAAACAAACAAACAAACAACAACAACAAAACAACTCCTTGGATGTGACAGTGAAAAGTGGTGTCACACAGCATCCAGTGTCTACAGTGTGGGAGAGTGAGATGTGGGATTGAGAAATTAGGGGCGGCAGTAACAGTGTTCCTTTTTGCCGAAGTTCTCTGGTTGGATTTTGGCTGTAGTTATTAACAAACGGAAACCTCATTTAAAATGCAGTCGGGAGGTCAGCAGGGGGAGCTCTCATGCCGGACCGCTTGTGGTCATTGCAGACACAACAGAAAGAGACCACACCTTGCCAGTTGAGATACTTTAGCTACTACCTTACTTAGCTACTACCTTACTATCCCAGCAGGAGGAAGAAGCTTTTCTTTTGCCCTGGCAACAGCCCAGCCAATAAGAGACTATCACAACTCAGTCAGCGAAAAACCACTATACTTTGGACTCCCAGTTTACTCCAATGGACTTTTTGTTTATAATGGCCTCCCCAGTTTCCCCCCTTTCCTCTTTAGAAAAGCTTTCCTCTCCTTTGTTCTCTGAACTTGCCTATTGTTTTGCCTTAGCTTGCTTGTCTTGTGTTGCAATTCTTTGGTCTTCCTGAGTAAACCCCTTTTTGCTGGTAACATAACTGGGGGTTTTACTTTTAAGGTTAACAGTTCTGGCTGTGTTGTTGCTACTTGATTCTTTTTCTCCAGTCTTCCTTTCCTGCAGTTTGGCTTTCCATGGTTTCAGTTACCTGCAGTCAAGTACAGGCTGGAAGCAGATGATCCTCCTTCTGATGTATTGTCGGAAGGTCAGTAGTAGTCTAATGCGTCGCGATGCCTAGGTCACTCACCTCACTTCATCGCATCATGTGGACATTTTATTTATTTATTTGATTTTGTTTTTTAAAGATTTTATTTATTTATTAGAGAGAGAGAGAGAGAGAGAGAGAGCAGGGAGAGGGACAGAGGGACAAGCAGAATCCCGACTGGGCAGGGAGCCTGATGTGTGGCTCCATCCCTGACCCCCAGATCATGACCAGAGCCAAAGTCAGATGCTCATCTGACTGACTGCCCCCCACATGGGCATTTTATCATCTCACATCATCCCAAGAAGTGTGAATACAGTCCAATAAGGTATTTTCAGAGACAGAGACTGCATTCACATAACTTTCACTGAGTATGTGTTACAGTTGTCCTATTTCATTATTCATTATTGTCATTAATCTCTTACTGTATCTAATTTATAAGTTAAACTTTATTATAGGCATGTATGTATAGGCAAAAACAGTATATATAGGGTTCAGTACTATTTGCAGTTTCAGGCATCCACTGGGGGTCTTGGAATGTATCCCCCATGGATAAGGGGAGACTACTATAATTCAAATCTGGGAGCTCCTAACATCTTTTTAAAAATCCTTTTATTTGCTTACATTAGCCAGAGTCAGTTTATATTGATTGCTAAAGTGAACTCCGTCTGATACTTATCTTCTAATAATCATGCAGTATATAATACTGCAAAGACAAGCTTTGATTTAAATAAGAAATTTCAACCTGTCAAAAAAAAAAAAATTTCAACCTGTCTTTTTTCTGAATTGATTTTAAATAACATCCATATGTTTCTCCAGGGGCAAGAAGTCTTAGGAGCCTCTTTGATTAGTCTTTTTGCCTTTCTAAATTCATGTTTCAAAACCAATTCATTTAAACTTGAAAAAGATGAATTTGGATTGAAATAATTAACCCATATGTTTCAAATGAATTTTGAATTTACCAAGAATCAGACTCCTTAAATCCACACTTAATAAATACTCATCTAAACCTGTTACAAATGTGACTTTATTTAATGTGTGTTAAAGTAATGCAGAATGAATGGGACAGGGGCGCCTGGGTGTCTCAGTCATTAAGCGTCTGCCTTAGGCTCAGGTCATGATCCCAGGGTCCTGGGATCGAGCCCTCCATTGGGCTCCCTGCTCCGCGGGGAGCCTGCTTCTCCCTCTCCCACTCCCCTGCTTGTGTTCCTGCTCTCGCTCTCTCTCTCTCTGTCAAATAAATAAATAAAAATCTTAAAAAAAAAAGAATGAATGGGACATAGTTTCTGTGTTCAATGAGGTCAATCTTCCCAAGATTTTGTCCATTTTTCAAGGAAACTTCTATTAAGTGCCTGGCTCATAGTAGTTCCTTAATAAACATGTATTAATGATTGAATTTGGTAAGAATAATAGGATTACTTTCATGGGATTCTGTTTATGTAAGATTCTTGCACCTTAGAAAGATAGAAATAATTTAGCAGCAGGAGGGTTGATAGTAGTAGAAAATGGTATATGAGCTTTATAATATTATTATGCTGATTCAATGAGGGCTAGTAGATAATTTAAACAAAGCACAATTCTGCTTTCTGTTTGCACTTTACTTAACATTTCAGTGTTCGTTTCCAAGCACACAACAGTTTCTTTTCACTGCTCTAATCAATGAGCATTTTCTAAATAGGCATATGGACAAATTACCTTATCAGGTGTGCTTTCAGAATTTGCACCAAACATACTGTATTTCCTCCCTTGAAGTACAATGCTTCCTGATGGGGTAACAAAGGAGATATCATTATTTATTTAATTTTATGCTTAATATCCCTCTGCCGCTGATGGTTTATTATGTGGATTAAAATTTGCCCTTCTTTTCTTTGAGAGACATAGGTTACCTGTGGGTATAATAAATATCCTAAGATAGTAACAAAATAAAAGTCGGGAATCACTGGCTTCAGAATTTTGTTACTGAGCAATCACCCGCTTTTTACATTTTTTGTTTTATCTTTTATTCTTTTTAACAAAACGTCCTTCATTCCCTTCTCTCCCCCATTGCCAAGGAAAAATCTGTAGTTGTAGACTGGGAGCTTCTCAAGGTCAGGGCTGATGGCATTTTTTTTTTTCAATAACCTTGTCTGGGATATATGTGTAACATAATAGTCACTCAACAGAAGTCTACTGTGAAAATATAACAGATGGAGATGGACTCAGCTTTTTACTGTGTGAGATAGTGCACTTAAGTGGAAAAAGCACACACTTTGGGGTCAGAAGCATAGTTTCAAATTATTCCTCTATTCCTTATGTAATAAATTATGCTACTTTATTACTTATGTAATGAGTAATATTATTGGTTCCTATACTCTCTGCATCCTCAGGGAAAAAAAAAAGATGGGTTATTGGAGGAGTAAAGCCGAGTAATTGTATAACTGATTTCGTTCAGTGCCAACTATATGATAGACACCAGTAATGTTGCCCCTCCCCCCCTTTTTTACTGGCATTGATACTGAGGAGTGTAAAGCATATCATTTTACTTTAGTAGTGAAAGCACTGGGTAAATAGTTAAGAAAACAGTTCTGGTATTCATTTTTATCTTAGAGTAAGTTTGTAAGTAAGATAGTAAGACCCTATCTCTGGGTCTTAGTTTCTTCCGTCTTAAAATGAAAATAACCTCTATCAAAGGGTAGAAGGTAGTAAAATAAACCAGATAAAAGGCCTTAAAAATTTTAATAAATATACACTCAGTGGAATTACTAGTTTTTGTTTCTTTTAATTGTGCATAGTACAACATATTGCTATTTGTTACAATTAAAAATATATATTTGTTACTAGGTACAGGTACTTACTCTGAAGCTAAGACCATGTTACTAGAATGTCCCCAGGGGCTCACAGAAAATGTTGATTTAGACATAGTGATTACATTGAAAAGTAATCTTAAGGAAGAATGTACTGTGGTTAAAGAAGAAATTTTAAAGATGATTTGAACTAGAAGAGTTTGGACAGATTGAAAAGAGTGAAGACAGGTGGTGAGGAATGGGTTTTGGAATATCAGATGTGAAATGACAAGGACAGGAACAGAGATTTAACTGTGGGGGGAAAAAAGTACTAGAAACCTATAAGTAATTTTCCAAAGGAAAATTGTTCAACTTGTCTTTGTGTGTAGAATTTTGCAATATGGTCTTTTATACACAGCTAACCCCTGACTAATAAAGCACGGAGCAACTTGTTTATTTTTTCTTCATCTGGTAAGAAACCTGTTGTCTTATTTTGCTCCATTGCAGTCAAGCTCTCAAAGTTCTCCCAATTCTTCAGTGCCATTCTGCAAGAAATTGTTTTTTACTAAGTGCTTCATAGAAGAAAAAAATATGTAAATGTTTGAAGAGGAATTTTATCTGCAAGAAGATTATTAACAACCCTCCATTAGAATTTACATTTAGAAATAAAAATTCAGGCAGAGAAATATTCAAGGCTAACTACAAGTTCCAATTTGTGGGGTCTACATCCTCAGCACATAAGTATCTGCCATCTGCATTGCCATTTTTTAGAGGAAAATGCAGGCTATTAGGATTATCAGTAAGCACTCTTGTTAAATCATGTGGATCATTTCGAAAAATGGACAGTAGCTTCTTGGTTTCTGCTGGGAACTCCTTCTGCCCACCTCTTCCTGGTTGGACTTGTTAAGGGTTCTTCTAAAGGCCCAAATTTCCTGGTCATGATCTGTCTGAGAGATATTGACCATTCTCATGCCCCTAAGTTTTACTGAAGACTGCCGAATCATTGATGCTAATCTGAACTTTCACAGTTTCGTCTCCTATTCATCTGCCAACTAGATACCTCTACCTGGATGCCTTATGGGTGCTTCAATCTCAGCACTCCTAAATTGTTTCCTCTTATAACTTTTCCTTCCCCCTATAGTCTCTCTATCTTATTTGATGGTGTTACTTTCTATCCAGCAGCCGTACAGGAAATAGGGAAGTCGCTACAGATCCCACCCTTCTTATATACCATACCATAGATGTCACGAAATCTTACCAGTTTCCCCACCTAAACAGCGCTGCAATAGGTTCTCTTCTCTCTGTCCTTGTAACACTCTTTGGGTTAACCCTCAATCTCTCGTGTAATAGATTTCTACCTCCTCTGCCTGCCTCCAGGCTTATCCTGCTGTGATTAATTCTTCATCCTGACACCAGAGTGATCTCTTTAAAACTCAAATTTGACTGTGTCACCTATTGGTATATAACCCTTTGAAGGAGTCCTAACTCTTACAGGGTAAAATATCAAACTCTTTAATGTAGCATATAAGCAACTCCGTAATTTGGCACCAGCCAACTTCATCCGCCACCCTTTCTCCTATTGTCCCTTGTCTGGAATGCAGTTGCTACCCTCTTAACCCACTTGTCTTTGTGGAATTCCTGCTAATGGTAGGAGAGTCAGTTCAGGTCCCCTTCTTTAGGAAGTCTTTCTGGACTCTCCTACTTGCTCTCATTGTGATCCTCAGAAAATGCCGTCTGAGCTTTTGTCGTAGTTTTGCATCTGTCTGTCATTGTCCTCACTGTGTTGCATTTTGATTATCTCTCTGTAACAGCTTCCAGGCTATATTGTGGGTGACTTGAGGACAGGAACCATAGATTGTTCTTCTTTGTATTCAACACAGAGAGTTTGTACAGAATAGTAACAAAAAGTATTTTTTCAATGAATGAATGAATATATAGAAGTTCAATGAAATTATAAAAAGAGGAATAACATTTTTTAAAACATTTCATCTACATCTTACTATTTGTTCTTCCTCAGTTTTACTAATAATGTGGCCAATAAGTCACAGTGAACAAAATCATAGGCTAAGAGGGAAAGGAAAGCTACTGGGCCTTCTAAGTCGAAGAGTCATTTCCTTGCATTCCTTTCTGTTTCTAGATCTAAGATCCAATTGGATCTCTAAAATTTAAGCCTGAGTAAGAGTAATTTGAAAGATAATGTATGTTTTTCTTAACTTCCCATTTTAATAATTTTACTACCATTTATTTTATTTTTTAAGGATTTTATTTAATGAGAGAGAGAGGCGAGAGAGAGAGCACAAGCAGGGAGAGCAGTGGAGAGGGAGAAGCAGGCTCCCCGCTGAGCAGGGAGCCTGACACGGGGCTCAATCCCAGGACCCCAGGATCATGACCTGAGCTGAAGGCAGCCACTTAACTGACTGAGCCACCCAGGTGTCCCATTTTACTACCATTTAAACAGTTCGAAATCACTGTAAAAATCTACATAAAATATTTAGGTCATAATCATTTGAAGACCATTCTGATCTACTCTGTGGATGTGAGGATGGATGGCCTTATTGCCTTTCTATATTTTTTGCTTTGGTTTATTTTTTTTTTTCCTCCAGAGAGTTAATTTGTTGTACTTAATCCCACACTTAATAATAAAACTAAGTTTAAGTCCTCTATGTAAGCATAATATATTTTAATGAAATAAACTCAAATATTAAAATAGGTAGTCAGATGCCACCTTCTGGCTCTTGAAGAAAAGGAGAAAGAAAATCAATACTTGTGCACAAATTGGTATATTGAAGGTGACTGTCAGTTGCTTCAGGTTGATTTGTTTCCCGCCCTTAAACACATATCGTGCATCATGCTGTATCTTCAGGCTGTGTCAGCCAACACATAGTATAGCAATGGTAAGGAAGAAACACAAAATGCATGACTTTGATCTTCAAAGTTACCTAATTTCCCTTTGCTCAAAAGCAGTTGTTAGAGCTCCAGAGTTAAAAAGTCTTCTAAAGAAATGTAAATGGCCGTCTGTGCAACTTTAGTCCCAGGCATAAATCTAGAGACCCAGGAAATATTGTCTCCATAAATCCAAGTAGCAACAAAGTCCACGGAGAGAAAAGAGAATCATGTTCCTTTGGTGACTACAAATTAAGCTAGTGGATTCCCCCAACTTCCAAGGGGTGGAAAGACTCTTTTACTTTCCTTCTTTTCTAACTCTGGGTTCCGCAAACCCCTACCTTCAGGAAGTTGGTCAAAAGTGAATTCTATGAGGTGATAGAATAGTTACTTTTTTAAACTATGCTTTGTGTATTCTCATCAGATTGATAATATGGCTGAACCATTAATAGAGTTTGTTAGTAAAATGGGTTTTTGATGATTGGGGAACAACTGTGATACCAGGTTTTTTGTTTTTTGGGTTTTTTTTTTGCCTGTGTCTGTAGTTGTTGTGAGTTGATTTTCTGGAAAAATAAAATAAAACTTCAGGACATGTAGGATCTCGCTGGAGACAGCTGGAGGGAACCTTTCTAAGAATTTGGAAACCAATTTCAAAGAGCCCTCAGGTGCTTTACTGTTGAATGGCGGAAATATAAAGTCAATAGCCCTTTGTTTAGCAAGTCATCTTCATGAATTTCTGAGTATGCAAACCTGAGCCCAAACATTATTTGGGGTGGGGGATGGAGAGCTGAACTGCCCTTCACAAGAAATGAGCCAGAACAGTGAGTTGGAGACTATCTTGTAGAGATTGGAAAAGGACATAGAAAGTTACCAAAGTTGGCCATGATCAAAGAGAAATTACTCATGGTAGGAAATGCCCAGTAGAGTGTGGAATTGTATCTGATAACTAATGTTAAGATTTTTAAAATATTGTTTATGTAATTTTCACACTTTGTTGCCAAAAATCGTTGGTAAATTAGGCTCTACAGGTACGGTCTTGTATTAGGCCTATTTGAGAAAAATGAAAGAAACCAGGAGAATGTTGTACGTGATTTGAAGTAATGCATAAGAGGAACAAGATAAAGTGAAACTAAACTTTTGACTGACACAAGAAAAAGAAGCCAGTGGTAACCAGAAAAAAGAAAATCAAGAATGCCCTTAGAAATTAACTAGTTGGGTTAAAGTCTTTTTTTTAAAGATTTTATTCATTTATTTGACAGAGAGAGAGAGAGAAAACAAGCAGGGGAAGCAGCAGGCAGAGGGAGATGGAGAAGCAGACTCCTGGCTGAGCTGGGAGCCCAAAGCGGGGCTCTAGGCGGGGTTTCATGCGGGGCTCCATGTGGGGCTCTATCCCAAAACCCTGGGATCATGACCTGAGCTGAAGGCAGATGCCTAAATGCCTAACCAGCTGAAACACCCAGGCGCCCCTGGGTTAAAGTCTTTTTGTTGAAAAGTTAAATGGCAGGTTAAGCTCAGAAGGTGGGAGAACTTTCAGTTTTGGTTAACTTTATGGAAGCCTATTGTCTCACATAAACAAATTCTTAGAAACATTTCATGTAATGAGTGAATTCTATGGCATTCACAATAGTAACATTGAATGAAGCCTAGACAAATGAAAAATATTATCCACTTTGATTTGTAGTTTCCTCTATGTCGTAGAAGTTCTTTGAGCATAATTATTTTACTTTTAAATTTTAAAATCCTGCATTTTTGTTTCTGACATTACTTTTGAATGGAATGTAATGGAGTTATGCATTGATGCAAATCAATGGCTTACAAACATTTCCACTTGCAGAGTTAGTTTTCTCACAAAACCTTAAATGGGAAAAAATAAATTAAAAAAAAAAAGATAAGCAAATAGAAATACTATGGCTGAAGTAAAGGGTAGGTGTCAAGTTATGGGTGAAATTGCATCAAATAGTCCTGCAGGGTGAGAGGAAGGAATAACTAATAACTTCTGGCGTGTCCTGGTCCTCTCCAAGCCCACCTTGTCATCCTATGGTTTTAAATGTGCTCAGAATAATAACCTCTTCAGAAAACTTTTGACATAATTAACCATGATCTTGTATCTCTTTTGTATTTGTTTTCTGGAATGTTAAAAAAGTATTTTGCCACTTGTTTGTCTTTCTCTTAACAGACTTTCTTTACTCAATTTACTTTGTACCCTTGGTCTTTATTGCTCCTGTCGGGGAGGAAGATCTTCTTCTGCCCTTCCAGGTCCTTCTAGCTGGACTTAGAATCAAATTGTCATGAGACAGATTAACAGGAGAAAATAAAATTTAATAGTGTATGTATGGGGAATCCACCACAGACATGAAATTTTAAAGACCATGAGGCAACATGAAGCTTATATGAGCTAAAGAGAGGTGTAGGGTCTAAGGATACAAAGGGGAGGAAGGCCATTGGTAGAAGGTGAAAGGAGATGTTTTGAAAAACAAAGTCTGCCCTATTATGCAGTTAAGTTTCTTAGGTAAAGGGGAGTCTCTGTTAATAGCCCTCTTCCTGATACAGGCTCTCCTTTCCGAAGGAAATTTAGGCAATTGAGGACCAGGATGAGAGCTTTTCCTGCATCTGCTGGGTTCTGATTACTTTTAACTCAAAATAACATTCATGCCAAAGTGGTCCATCTTGTGGCAGCCTGTCCTTGGCCCCTCTACCTCTTACTCAAACTTTAATGATTCCCAAGTTGTAATGGAACCAGCATTGTCTGTCTTCCGCTATTCTTTTTTGAATCTTCCCCTTGTTTCTTTCTGTATGTTCTTCAGTTAGTCTGTACCATGTCCCCCATTCTCATTTTGCTCTGCTTCCTCAATTCCTATAACTTACTCAAAATTCCTTTGCCATTTTCTTCTCCTATAATGACAAACTAACTTCCCATAGTTGCTCCATGAGGGAACGTTATTCATTTAATGAGCACTTTTGAGGAACTTCTTATGTGCTCAACCCAGTTTCAAGCAATACAGAAGTTACCTGAAAAATCATGTCATGGAAATAAACGAAATGAGTTAAGTCTAAATATAGAAAAAGAAAATCTGAGCTACATTTCCAACATAGAACCCTTCACTGAAGCCTAAAATTTGCAGAGATTCAAGGTAAACTACATGCCAGTGTAGACTAGAGTTAGATTAGGAAAGATTCACAGTTAGAAAGAATACTTGACCACTGAATCATCATAGTTTACCAAGAGCAAAATGTGGTAGTCTATCTCATTTCAAATTTTTGTCAGGTTTACTGGAATGAGGAATCCAAAAAATGATGTAGGCATAGTGTACTTGGAATTTTGAAAGTATTTTACAAAACACCTGACAATTTTCATATGGATTAGATAAAATATGAAATGTATATGAGTATAACTAGATGGGCTTATTGAATGACAGAAGCCAAGGGATATGGATGATGGGTTTATATAACACATAGGGAAAATTCCATGGCTAGACCCTAAACTTCTCCCCTCTTCTCTTCTGTATTTATCATTTCAGTTATTGACTCAGATGGACATATGTAAAGCAAGCTCATTAGACATGAAGATAATGCAAAGCTAGGAAGGTCTCCCTACCCCAAAGGTATGAAAATCCTGGAATAATGAATCAGATGCAAAAAAAAACCCAGAACAAAACAAAAAAACCACAAATATTGATTATTATAGTGGTCTGCACTGTTAACTTTAGAGCCACTGCCCAGATAAAGGATGAGAGTGAAGGGCTCAGCGGCAGCAAAATGTAAAAAGACATGGGGCTTCACATTCCATTGAATTCAGGATGAATCAGCAGTGTAATGGGACTGCCAAAACATTTAATTCTGCTTGTAGGTATGGACTGAGTTGTGTCCCCCAGAATTCATATGATGAAACCCAAACCCCCAGTGTGATGGTATTTGGAGATGTGATCTTTGGGAAATCAGGTTTAGATGAGGTCATGAGGGTGGGACTCTCATGATAGGATTAGTACCCTTGTAAGAAGAGATACCAGAATGCTTGCTCTTTTTTTCTGCCCACCACCTGAGGACAGAGTGAGAAGTGCCTTCTGCAAGCCAGGAAGATAGCGCTCACCAGAACCCGAGTGTTGTTGGCACCCTGATCTTGGACTTCCAGCCTCCAGAACTCTGAGAAAGTGAACTTCTGTTATTTAAGCCACCCAATCTGTGGTATTTTTTTCATGGCACCCTGAACTGATAAATACATGTATCTTGCATGAATAGGATTCCTTGATCTTTTAAAAAATATATTTTTTGAAAGCCTCTGATTACATTCGATCAGTTCATTTTATTTTAAATATAATTTCAGTTGTTCTTGGCACATGATGTCCTTTTGAGATTAAGCCCCTCAGAAGAGATGCGGTTACTAATTCTATGGCAAGCTTGCCCTCAAACTTATTCTCCAGAGAGGAGAACGTATATTTTTAAAGGGCCACAAGTCAAATCAAATAATTTGATCTAAATATACAGGTCTAATGTGTCCTAGGAAACGCAATTATGCTATTTATAGCTAATGAAACTTATATTCTAAGCCATGAAAATGAACATAGACACATCTTAAGTAGCCACAATAAAATAAGTATTGGGAACTGGAAGTTGAGGATAGAGTTGCATATGGAAAAATTAGGGAGGTTTACATGGATGCAGGGTCAATAATATGGTTCAAGTTTGGGACCTACATGTTAAAAATTCAAATTTTTTGTTTGATATACACACTTGGACTATGACTAATTTATAACACCCAGTGAACTAAATAAGTTGAAGAACTTAGTCTGAAATCTATTATCATATTCACTTCTTTAACACTTGTGAAAATGTCGCTGATGGCACTCCATTTAATTTCTGTGAATTCCCTTTTTTAGTACTTTAGTAAGGAAGTGTGAAAGAAACCATGATCAAATTAACGCTAAAACATTTCCATAGGCTAGGAAAAAATCTGCCTAGAAACCAGGCCTCGAGGAGGAACAAGCAGTCCGAAGTGAACTTTTGCTTACTGTTGAGTGTTTTTGTTTTTCTGAATGTGGGCCTGTGAAGAAGAGGTGAGAAGCAGCCCTGAGCCGTGGTGTCTCAGGAAATCCTTTGCCTCCCGCTATCTTGGAGCTTGAGTGTGGTAAATTGCTAGAGGTGATATACAACATATGGAAGAGGAAGGGATGTGATGAGACAGACATAATTAATCTGTCTTTCTCATTTCTCTGCTATTTTCCCACTCCTTCCTATTTATAAATATTGTCAAATTTCATCTACTTCCCCTCTCTTTCTTTCTGCATTTGATAACATTGACTTCTAATCCTTATTAATTCTGATTTAATTTTCAAACTTAGTTTGCTTTTGTGGAAAGAGGAAAGGAAACAAACTGGCTCACTAAAGCCCACTAAAGCCATGAAATGGTATAATGAGGAAGGAAGAGTAAGAAGTAGACAGTGCTCGAGTAAGCTAAAGAGATAAATGGAAAGGAAAGGAAAAGCATCAAGGTAATGAGATTTCTCATCAGACTTAATCTCCAGCTGTGTTTTGCAGTGCCCATTCAAGATTTTAAGAATAAATGTATAAGTGGGCATTTTATGGTATATGAAGACGTGCACAAGAAAGTTTCCTTTGGCACATTCTCTGAAACCTCTATTCCACCATTGAGAATTTGACCCGAAGAGCACTGACCCACAAGACAAGTGACCTATAGGATTTCTACAAAGACTCATATAGGGAGGTGGGAGGTTAATTTCCCCAGTACTTTAGAGAACCTCTGGTCATTGGCCACATAAAACCAATAGTGTAGGCAATGTTGGATCTCCTTACCCTAAATGCAAAATCTTTCTGTGCCTGACTGATTTTATACTTAAAAGACATGTGCCGTATATTCTTTACGGAAAGCCAAGATAGGAAAAACATTTAGTTTTTATGTAATAGGAACATAGGGGCTAATTTCTTAAAAGATAGTTTTAGACTTGGAGAAAAATTGCAAAGAATTCCCAAATATGCTCTACCGAGATTCCCCAAATGAAAACATTTTACCACATTTGCTTTATTATTTTCTGTCTCCCTAAACACACACACACACACACACACACACACACACACAGAGACACCACACTTCTTCCCTGAAATGTTCAAGAGTAATATGTAGACAGGTTACTGTCTGCAACCTGGGAGCCTCTTCACTCATTAGGATGTAACTTTTGCTCAGGTTTATTCACATGACAAGGTTATTTAACGTACATGACAAATTGACAAATGAAATTTATAAGCAATTATTTTGTAAATAAGCTCTCAGGTACATTTCTATTGTGAAGTCCAAGTATACTTTATGTTTCTGTTTTATTCTAAATAAGCAAATAACAATGTTTGCATAGTAACTATCTGGAGAAATTTAGAAGGTACAAAATGTGATTTAAGACCATTTCTTGAATGCCCACCATAAGTGAGACACTTTACAAGAGGTGTGTGTGTGTGTATCAACAATGTGTCTAACAATAATGTCTTTTTTTCTTAATGACAGTGTCTTAAGGAAGGTATTATTATCCTCATTTCGCTTTTAAAGAAACGGTACCTTGAAGAAATTAAGTAACTTGCATATAGTTACACAACTAGTAAATGCTGGAACTGTAATTTCCAGAAAGCATCTTTTCTTAATAGAATAAATTTTATAAAAAATAAAGCGTACTTTATTGTTAATCTTCATCTCCCAAAAAATGAAGCCAGTCAATAGCAAAATTTAACATAAGTCTCTTCTTGAAGATGGCTTGGGATGAACTTTAATTTCCATCAGTAATTCATTACTAATTTGTATTAACTGATACTTGGAGAAGTTAATATCTCAAGGTCACACACTATCTGGATGCTGGAGTTGGTAGAATATTCTGGAGAAATGGTCTCAGCTCATCATGTTTCTAGAGCAATTAAAAAATGGCTTTCTCTTTTTGCATAATAAATGTGTATTCATGATTTCAAAATCACATTTTTTAAAAGATTTTATTTATTTATTTGAGAGAGAGAGAGAGAGCACCTGTGTACGCAGAAGGGAGGAGGAAGGAGGTAGGAGGGGGGAGGAGGGAGGTAGGAGGAAGATGGAAGGAGGGAGGAGGGAGGAGGGGCAGAGGGAGAGGGAGAAGCAGACTCCCCGCTGAGCCGGGAGCTTGCCACAGCGCTAGATCCCAGGACCTGAGATCATGACCTGAGCTGAAGGCAGACACTTAACTGACTGAGCCACTCAGGCGCCCCACTGAGATCACATTTTGAGTCAGCTTTGAAAATTTGTATTTTTTTTCTGGAAAATTAACTGTGATTTTGGTATTTTAAATTTCATTTAGCATAATAATTTTATATTTTCTTAGAAAAATTAGAGAATTTTTAATTATTTCTCTGGGTCTGTTGTATATTCGTTTTCTTTATTTCTTTTGTTTATGAACTTGGAACTTCTACTTTAAAAACAATCTATGTTGTTCATCTTTTCTAAGAAACAGCTCTTGAATTTATTTATCACTCTACATTTTTCTTTTCCTAATTTTTTTTTTGCTTTTATCTTTATTTTTCTAGCTTCTTGAGTTCAACTTCACCAATTAGGTTTTAGCTGCCAAAACCAATGTTTTTTCTTAGTTCCCACGCTACTTGATCTCTCTGTAGTATTTAATGTTTTTGGACAGAACTTTCTTCTTAAAATAATCTGCTCCCATAGATATTTTAACTCCGTGGTTCTTTTTTCCCCCTTAACTTCTCAGTCTGCTTTTTGTTTTCATCATTAGCTCATTTTTCTTCCTCTTTTTCAAATGAGAATCCCTCCAAATGTAGCTCTTGGTTCTGAACTCTTATGTCTACTCTTGAGATTACAAAAACTTCTTGGACTTCAACCACCATTTTCAAGAAAATGATCTTTCACAGTTTTACTGAAATATAACTTACACATCCAAAGGTTCATTCATTGTAAATGTACAGTTCAGTGGTTTTTCATAAATTGATAGAGTTGTGCAACCATTTTGCCACAACCCAGTATTTGAACATGTCCACCACCCCAAAAAAGTGCTCTCTTGCCCATCTGGTGTTAATTTCTGCTCCCATCCACAGTTCAAGGCAAAGACTGACCTGCTTTCTATTTCTATAAACTTACCTTTTTTGGACATTTCATATAAATGGAATCAGGCAACAGGTAGTCTTTTGTGTTTGGCTTCTTTCACTTAGCATAATGGTTTTGAGGTTCCTCCATGTATGGATAGTTTGTTCCTTTTTTTTATTGTGTAGTAGTACATTATGTAGGTGCCCCATATTTTGTTTATCCACTAATAGTCTATGGACATTGTGATTTTTCCAATTTTGGCTTATTGTGAGTAAAGCAGCTATGAGCACTCAAATCTCTGTGTGGGCATATGTTTTCATTTTTCTTGGAAGGCTTTCTAAGTGTGGAATGGTAAGTTTTTGTTGTGCTTTCAAAGAAACCTCCAAACTGTACCCCAGAGTGGCTGTTCTACTTTACATTCCCACCAGCAGCATAGGAGAGATCCAGTTTGTCTACAGCTTTGCCAATACAGAGTTTTTTTTATGTCTTTTTTATTGTAGTCATCCCAGTGGGTGTGAAGTATCTTATTTTGCTTTTATATATATAATTTTTCAACTTAGTACCCTCAGTCCTGGCCTGCTCTTAATGGTCTAGGTACGTATTTCCAGCAACTTGCTACTATTTCCATTGGATATTTCACAGTCACATCCATTTTAACATGGGAGAAACTAAATCTCTCTCTTGACTCCTAATATTGGTTTACTTTTAGAGGTCTGTATTCTTTAACAATAGTAGCATTGTTTTCTCTCCCAGTTTTAAAGATTTCAAATCATTCTCTATGCTTCTTCTCTTGAGCCCCTCATATTTAATCAGCCAGCACATTCTACAAATTATTTCTTTTCTTTTTTTGAGAGAGAGTGAGATAGCTGGGGCCAGTGTGTGGGGGAATATCTTAGCAGGCTCTATGCCCAGCGCAGAGCCGGATGCAGGGCTCCATCTCACCACCCTGAGATCATGATCTGAGCCAAAATCAAGAGTCAGATGCTTAACTGACTGAGCCACCCGAGCACCCCTACAAATTATTTGTTAATATCATATGTAACATTTTCTCCCTATTTTCATTACCTTAATTCCAGTCTAAATTATTTCTAAATAATTATGTAAAACATTTTGCTCATTGTATTTCCACTGCTCTCTATTTTGGAACTATCAAGATGTAGTAGTTTTTATTTTATTGTATTTTTGGCCACATCCCCTTAGGGACTCAAAATTATTTAATGCCCTTGTACTTGTACACACTCTTTCATAGTGTGTTACTTCTTAGTGTTGACTCCGTAGGGCTCCAACCCAGCTTTTTCATCTGAAGAAATTCCTCAGCTCTAGTTACACGGAGACTCCTATGAACATGTCTGTGCATTTCAACCTGGAGGCTTTAGTAATAACTGCATCCCACCATCTAACTTGGAATTACCTTTCTTTGCCTGTCTCCCTTTTCACCAATCCTTAGCAACAAAATTGAAGTCTCATTTTCTGAGTGAAGACTTTACCAACTATATAAGCTAATCCAGTGTGGTCTTCCATTTATTTATTTTTTGAATACTTTGAGAACTTACTGGGAGCCAGGCTTTGTGCTGGGTGCTGAAATGCAAAGTGAATATATTACTTTTACTCCAGGAGAGTAATTCAGTGTGATGAAGCAGTATATAAAGAAGCAATTACAAGTAATATATTGCTATAGCAATTGAGCTGTGGACAGGATATTTTAATCCAAAACAAGGAGAGGCAAAAAGCCCATCTTGAGTTAGGCTGAGTGTGGGTGATAGTTGAACTGAATCTTGAATGATGATGAAGGTGATGAGGATGGGGGCAGGAAACTCTAGAAATGGAGGTAAAGGCATAGAGGTAAGAAGTAGCCGAGTGTGATTGGAAGATGCCAGCAGAAAGGGTGTATGGACACATGTGGCATTGGGCAGAGATCAGTGAGAATGAATCTAGAGAAGAATTCAGAGACCAAGGCGTGAGAGGTCTTGTTTCTCGTGCTAACAATTCAGACTCTATGCTGTGGATAGTGTGACCCTACAGGACTTTAAATAGGGGGATGAAATGGTCAGTCTTGTGTTGTATGCTGTTCATTTTGAAAACTATGTGAGGGACGACTTTGATCAGGACCAGACCGTTGGAAGGGGGCTAGACTGGTGTCATTTCAGTGATGAGATAGTGAATGCTTAAGCTGATGGTGGTAATGGTTATAAAGAGAACAGGATGACTATGATAAACATTTTGTAGATATAATTGGCTGGATGTAGTAGATGTTTAAATGTGGCAGGGAGAGTGATAGAAAGAGTTGAGAGTAACTCCCAGATTACTGGCTTTGGTTATTAGATGTACCAGTGATGACGTCAAATGAGCATATTTTGGATACCACTCATGGATCACTTAATACTTTGTAGCGCACCTTTTAATGGATATGATGGTTATCTTCCTACCACTGATCAAAGTATTTGAGAAGAGAATCTAGCTTCTGTATATTTTGCAGAAATGAAAATGACAATGGTTTTATTATTTTTTTCTCTGTAAAAAAAAATGCCTGTTCATGTTAAAACGTTAATAAATCGGGAGAAAAGTAAAAAAACAAAAAAAACCCAAACCATTTCAGTATCATCTCAAAAATGTTGCCACCTAACACTGGAAATAGAACTAGGATTCAGTGTAAAAGTGTTAAAACTTTCTCTTTTAACTCATCATATTATCAGGTACATATTTGTATGCTTGATTTATATAATGAATTTTAATTTTGCCTATAGCATGTTATTACACAGATGAACTATATACTTGAATCAATGTTACCTTGGGGAATAAGTAGGATGCTTCCAACTTCTCAATAGAACAATCAATGCTGAAAATAGCCTTCCATATACATTTAGACTTTATTGTTAGTCTCATTTCTCCATTCCCTAAGAATAAAGTCCCCAAATACTGCATAACATAAGGATTCTTTCTGACCTGAACTCTGACTCTGTCTCCAGTCTTGTCTCTAGCTAGTTCCCAAGGTGCATCACTTTGTGGCAGAACCAACCTGTTTGTAACTCAAAGTAAATCATGCTATGTCATGACTTTAAGCCTTTGACATCTTCTGTCTGCTAGGAACACCCTCACTCTATTGAATTTCTCCCCTAGAAGTCTAAAGATCAGCTCAAAGTTATCTTTTCTTAATTCTCTTACAGAGAGTTGACCATCTTCTGATTTCTGCTGTGCACATTCCTATCAAATTTCCTACCACCCTGTATTGTAAATTTTGGTTTATGTGTCTGTGTTCCACACTAGAATATAAACTTTTTGCATTTAGGGACTGTATTTTAATTAGTTTCTAATCCTAGATTTTGGCACTGTTTTAGCACATAGTTAAGGCTCACTTTATGATTATTTAATTCAATTGACGTTGAGACATTTTCAATGGTCTAGTAGCTTAGATGACCAAACCTAATTTAAAGATTGAGGAATTTAGAAATCCTCCGGAAAGCAATAGTGCTCCTCCAAAAACCTTAATTTTATTCACATTGTTTGAATTTTTTAAAAAGATTTTTTATTTATTCACTTGAGAGAGAGAGAGCGAGTGTGAGAGCATGAGCAGGAGGTAGGGTCAGAGGGAGGGGGAGAAGCAGACTCCCCACTTGGCATGGAGACTGACACAGGCTCTATCCCAGAACCATGGAATCATGACCTGAGCCGAAGGCAGACGCTCAACCGACTGAGCCACCCAGGTGCCCCTGTTTGAATTTTTTGATATGGAGCATAGTTTAACTCTATGGACTTTATTATAATCTAAAGTAAGATCAGATGTAATCTAAGAGTTTTGAAAAATCTCTTGATGCTCCTCATGTTTAGTGTGAAGGAAGAGAAAAAAAAGCATTTCAGTGACTCTTTGTTAATTATCTCAAGAAGGAGCAAGCAAATCACTGCAGAAGTGGGGAACATTTTTTCCCCCATTTTGGCACCAAAGTAGGGATGAGTGAGAAGCAGGAGTCAGTAGTCAATTATATAAATAATTAAAGAACAATGTTGTATGCACCCATGATTGCATTTTCAAAATTTTGCCCATTCTTGCTTCTGAAGGGGAAAAATTCTTAAATGTCTTTTTAATATAAATTAAAACTTCTGTTTCTTTTTAAGATGTGTACCAATTTTCTGTAACAATCTCCAACACAGGAATCTCTATGCAAGTTAAAATTTCTCTTAAACTAATATCATAGCCAGTGCCTTCTAAGAGAGGTCTGTAGCTCACAGAGATATTTTTATTTTGTAATTCCTAATTAATGAGACACAGATACTTGAGATGGTATCTTAAAGTCTTGATTTCTAATGCTCTTCAGTCCTTAGAAAAGTCCTTGGAAAATAATTAACTGTAATCCAACTAGTTCTGTGTTTTAGTCAGGACACTTTTTTTTTTTTCTGTTGTGATATATATGTTTAATGGCAAAGTTGCAAATTTTATATTCTATTTATTATAACTGTAAGGTATCTCCCTTATTTTAATTTTTTTTAATTCTTATGTTAATCCCCATACATTACATCATTAGTTTTAGATGAAGTGTTCCATAATTCATTGTTTGTGCATAACACCCAGTGCTCCATGCAGAATGTGCCCTCCTCAATACCCACCACCAGGC
>NC_138376.1:38245882-38310573 GCF_054177405.1 Leptonychotes weddellii | reverse complement strand
GAGTCCATCGTCTCTCATGGTTCGTCTACCCCTCCGATTTCCCCCGCTTCATTCTTCCCCTCCCGCTACCTTCTTCTTCTTCTTCTTTTTTTTTTTCTTAACATATATTGCATTATTTGTTTCAGAGGTACAGATCTGAGATTCAACAGTCTTGCACAACTCACAGCGCTTACCAGAGCACATACCCTCCCCAGTGTCTACTACCCAGTCACCCCATCCCTCCCACCCCACCCCCCACTCCAGCAACCCTCAGTTTGTTTTAGTCAGGACACTTTTTGACTGCAAGTTACAGTGAGCAGATTTTTGGCTCACGTAAATGGAAAATTCAGGAGGTGCAGCTGGAATCAGCTCTGTCTAGATCAGGCTATTCAGAGGATGTCTTCAAAGCTCACACTGTGTCTTTAGAATAAATCCTCTTCACAAGTGAGCCAATGGCCACTATCTTTGGCAAACATATAAAGATTTCACTGGGCTTAGTTTGGCTCACTTGTTTGGTTGACTGGGTTATTGTGATGGGTCAGAATGGAGTCATCCCTGCGCCTGGAATGAGAGAAGGATAAGGCTTGCCTGAGCCATGTGGAGTGGGCTTTCCACAGACAAAAAGTTCTCTAGTACCAGACAAAGTGGGGGAGGTGTCCTGGAGAGACAAAACCAAGAGGTGACCACTATAATAATTTTTCTCACTATAGGAAGTTGAAGTATAGAATGAATGCCATGTTTTTTCCTGGCAAATGAAATACTGGTAATTTGTAACATTACATATCCAACTATTTGGCCTTACTTTTTAGTACCTAGGAATGTGGAGTTTAGGGGAACACAGTTGAGCCTGAACTCCTAGATTTACTCTTATATTTGCCACTTTCACTTCCATATTTGCCAAATTACATATCCAGGAAGATTCTAAGAGCTGACCTTGACACATATTCCCAGAGAATCTACATTAAACATGCTTTTGAAATACAAGATTCTTAGAAAGTGAACAGGGTATCTTTTAATGGGCCATCTGTAAAACCATTTCTGAATGACAGAAGAAACTTTGTGAAACATAAAGATTTTCTATAAATTTTATCAGAATGGAAAGTATAATGTGTTCCCTGACCAGCTTCTTGGTAATATAAATGGGATAATAAATGGGAGCATGAATTTTTTGGGTTTGAGCTCTATAAAATAACTTTTATAATATCAACCTACAATGATGTAATTTAAAAGTTACCTGTTTTTCATTGACCCCTTTACTGTATTCTCCTTTATTCATAGTCTCCCAATTTTCACTTCCCTGAAGCTAAATAATTGGTGAAATAAATCTAATTAGTATTTATTGCTGTTTGTCTAGTATAAAAAAAATCTATTCCCTAGGTTTTGAGGGATAATCCAAATGACAATGGAATATGGTGACAATCATTAGGAATTAAAGATACCACTTTAAAAATTTTAGTTTTTTCTTAGAGTTCACTTTAATTACTAAATTTTGATATATTAAACTAGATATTTTATTTTCAGAATAAAATTTTACAACACTATGTTTATATCTTGTATCAGTATATCGTCATCATCATCAGTATCAACCACATTTGTTTTGCACACTGAATATTTAAAATATGCTTAAAACATTATACTAATTTCATCCTTTATAAGAAACTGCATAAAGTGGTGAATAAAACAAAAAAAAAAAAGTTAAGGCTGGGTTGAGCCTTAGCCATTCCATTTGTTTATAGCCTCACAATATTTTTGTAAATATTGAATGGGATAACCTATATAAAAGTGACTAGCTCGCAGAGAGGAATTTTTGTAGATGTGCAAAATAATTTTCTTCCCCCTTCCAATTTTTATTTTCCTTTCCTTTTTCTTGTTCTTCTCTCTTTTTATCTTTTCCATCCCTCCTTTCTTTTCCATTTTTTTTCCTCCTTCCTTATAATTTCTTGCTTCTGAAGGGGAGCACAATTTGTCACCCCAAAATATATATTTTTCTTATAAGGATTATCTTGAGCTGGTCATTATTCTAATTTTTCATTATTTTTTAAATTGAAATGTAGTTGACATTGAACTGGTTATATTTAAGAAACAGCACACACTGGAGTAAAAGTTACTCTTTTGTAAAAGACATTTGCATTTTTAAGGAAAATCCCCATTTGTAAGTGTGTCCTTTCTGTATCAAGAAAGAAGGATGGGGATGCCTGGGTAGCTCAGTCAGTAAGCGTCTGCCTTTGGCTCAGGTCATGATCCCAGAGTCCTGGGATAAAGTCCCACATGGGGCTCCTTGCCTGCCAGGGAGCTTGCTTCCCCCTCTGCCTGCTACTCCCCCTGCTTGTGCTGATTCTTTCTCTCTCTCTCTGACAAATGAATAAATAAAATCTTAAAAAAAAAAAAAAAAAAGAAGAGAAGGATGACTCAAAATCTCTAGAAACTCTTATCAATGGAGAAGGCAGAGACTTAAATCTGCATAACAACCTACCTTCATTTACTGTGCTTTACCTAAAAACCTCCCATAAATGGTTATCCACCCCCAAATATCTTCGTCTTTAGCTGGAAATTTAAGGTGGTGGCTTAGGCCATTTGGGGGAATAATTCAATTTCCCTGGGTCTTTCCCATGTATAAGGGAGGTATATGTGTTATGATATGAAACCTCTGTTTTTCTCCTGTCTTTTATTACATGGGGGCTATCAGCTAAGAACCTACAAGGGTAGAGGGAAAATTATTTTTCTTCCCCCATATTTCTCTCAGATTATCCTTCTCTGTCTTGTTCTTAAGCTCCACGTAGTTCCTTTGAGAGCTTCAAGCTCATATCCTTCAAGGTTTAAGTCCAGTAGGTAAGGCAGTATCTCTGTGGAAGTTCTTCCCACATATTCAAGGATTCACCAGGACTACCTTGGCATCTAATCCTAAATCAGTGTTTCAAGAGATTTGGTGTACTGACTGATATGCACTGGGTCATGTAGTGCATGAGTAGAAATGTGTGGAGAGAGAATGAAACAGAGTATTTTCCTTAAAGGAAACTTTGGGTCCTTCTGCCAGAAGAAAATTATTGGATGCTGGATAATCAAAACCCAACAAACGTTCACTACATTTTTTTCCTTTAAGGAGCTCACAATTTAGTTGAAGAGACAAAATAGCTAATGTATTATATATATAATGAAAATAATGTAACTGAACTTAAGTTGGTATGCCCAATACACAGCAAAGGCAATCACTGAGACATGAACTTAAGTAGTAAGGAAAGGTTTACTCGAGATGCAGCCAAACAAGAGACTGGAGGGCAGGTCACAAATCCACCTCCCTGAAGGGCTGAGGTTAGGATTATTTAAAGATAAGGGATTTTTTTTTTTTGACAGAGAGAGACACAGCGAGAGAGGGAACACAAGCAGGGGGAGTGAGAGAGGGTGAGGGAGAAGCAGGCTTTCCATGGAGCAGGGAGCCCAATGCGGGGCTTGATCCCAGGACCCTGGGATCATGACCTGAGCTGAAATCAAAAGCAGGAGGCTCAACAGACTGAGCCACCCAGGAGCCCCAAGATAAGGAATTTAAAGATAAGTATGTCATGGGATATATAGGTTGAATGAAATATGCTGATTGGATGTAGAGAAAAGAGGGATGTCTTCCTTCTGAGCATGCACATTCAAGAATCATGTCTCCTCATGGGACACGTGCAAAAATTGGCAATGTAAGCATGACAAATGGGGGGAGATCTTGGTGTGTGTCATCGCAGAGGTTACTCTCATTCATCTTGGTCCCTTCTGCATAGTTGAAAACATTCTCTGTGGTTTGCTTCAGTCCTAGCTAGCCTGCAAAACAGGCTCATAAATCAACCAGGTTAGCCAGAGTTTTCTTAAGGTAGAATGGTTGAGCACTTGTTAATGTATCGGTTTCAATGACTAATAAAAAATGTCAAGTAGAATTGCTGATAAATAAATTTATCTTTATGATGATTTCTGTAGAGCAGGCAATATCTGTAATGGTTATGAACGCGGTGTAGAGCCAGAGACCCTGGGTTTGATTCCATACCCCACCACTTGATAAGCTTAAATTCTTTAATTCTTTATACCACAGATTTTACCTTTATTCTAGTAATAGTATCTACCTTATATGGCTATGGATTAATGCCTGTAAAGCACATATAGAACCTTGCTGACATATAATAAGTAAATATAAGTGTTAGCCACTATTCTTATTATTTGAAAGGACATCTGTTTCAGTTGGAGTAAGACTAAGATAGATAAGCTGAGGGAAGTAGGAAGATCATTCCAAGTAGAAACAACCAGGTGACTAAAAGCATGAGGTAAGGTGCATCCATGTTTAAGGAACAAGTATCCACAGAGATCACAATATAAAAACATAAGAATGCACCCTCAGAATCTTTGCAAAGTGACTTTCTCACCCTAGTCCCTTTCCTTGGTATCTTTTCACTTTATGTTCTTGTTTCTTTAGATCACTTCCTTCCTCATCTTTTAAGACACATACTACATTTTACCTCTTCTAAGTAGGGATGTCTTATTGAAGTGAGGTCATTATCTAAAATTGTTGCCAGCCTAGTCACCCAGATTTTGAATCAAAGATGTAATATTACCACAGGTCAAGTTGCAATCCTTCCACCACTTCATTAGTTCTCTCTTCCCAAGGGTTCTGATGACTCTGTGTTTAGGTCCATAGATATTCCTGAGTACTCATCTTGCTTGACGTCTTTGAATTATGTTATCTTGCTAATCACCCAGTCACTTTCTCTCAGAGATGTTCCTTTCTCAATGTCATGGTGAAATGACCTGTTGAGGTGTTGCTCCTGTATTGATGGTCATTCCTTCATAGTCTACTTTCATGAGCCTCCTCTTGTGCTCTTATATTAGTGCTCTTTAAGTTCTTTCCTGGGCCACTTTCTTTTACCACTCTACGTAGTCACTCACTTTCTCCTGTGATTCCAAATATAATACATGGGCTAATGGCTCTCAGATCTATATTTCCAATATAGTTTTCTCTCTTGAGACAAAAATCTATGAAGACATCTGCCAACATCTCCTATCTGATGGGATATAAATATAATGGGAATATATAATATAATGGGATATAATGGGAAATAAAAATCATAGTAAACCTAAAATGGGACTATTTATCTTCCTAACAAACCTATCTGTCTTCCTGTGCTCATTACCATCTCCCCAGATGTCTGTTCTCAAATTGGGTCTTCATCCTTACCTTCTTTGTATTACTAAACTTCTAAATGTCTTGGGTTTATTCACTTAACTTCCCTAGAGCCACAACCTTATCCTGACTATCTTCATCCCCCCTAATCCCCACTCCATTCTTGTAATTGCCTCCAAAATGGTCATTCTGACTCCAGGCTTATTCTTCTCTAACCTATTATCCACAGCTTTTTTTTTTTTTTTTTGTCTTCCTAGTGACCAAATTTGGTTAGACCATGCCCCTCTGTGAGGTTATTCAATTTTGGATTTTGCCTTTGAGCAAAATCCAAAATATTATAGGCTTCTTGATTTCATCTTTAGTCTCATTTTATATTACTTCCTCTATCTTGCCCTGTTTTTAGCTACTAAATCTCTTTTTGCCCTCTAGGCTTCTATGCATGTTGTTCTCTCTCTAGATTATTTTTCTTCCCTTCTTTGGTTAAATCATTCTCTCTTTGACCGTCTCTAATCCTTTGTTTCCATTTCACTAAACACACTGGATTTTCCACATGCTTCTGGTACTGATTCGTTTTTGTCCCCTGCAAGAGCTCTTTGTCTTCTAAGACCAAACACTTTGTTGTCCTGTCCTGGAATAATCAATAGAGACCTCAGGATTTCCCAACTAGTGGTCTTCATCATCCTCCCCATTCAACCTTCATCCTCTTTGGTACTCTCCATTTCAAATGATGAGCTTTCATCACCTTAGCTGTCCATGTTAAATTCTGGGAATTAGCCTTGATTCCTTCTTCTCTGTTTCACGCATAGTCAATGAATCTCCAGATTTTCCCGAAATTACTATCTAAGTATTTCTCAGGTGTCATCGTGTTTCCCTCCATTGCTGCTCCCGCTGTGTTTAGATCTTCGTCATTTCTGATAACAATGACAAGAATAGCTAACATTCATTTTTATGGGATGGTGCTCTTCAATGTTTTACATGCATTATTTTAGTTAATTCTCACAGAAAATTTCTTTGAAATAGAGACTACTATTTTTGTCTTTATGTAGATCAGAAACTGGAGGGTCAGAGAAGTTTGGTAACTTGTCTGAAGTCACACAACTCCACAGAGTTCATGCATTCTTATAGGGGCTCTAAAATACAATGACAAAGAGTCCTTTGTTTTGTAATGGTTACTCTGAAAATCAGATACTTGTATATAAAATCTTCCTTGAATTTTGTCAGAATATGTAACATGGCCTACTTAAAATCCTGTGTTCTAGATTGAATCATTAAAAACTTTTTCTGTGACTCTTTCCTGCTGACATTGATGTTGCCTTTCAAAGGTCAAAAGAGTAGTAATCAGACACAGTTACTAAAGGCAGACCACTCTCTTGTCTCTCTTCCCTTTCTACAGTGGCGTGAGCTTCCTTAGAGCTTTGAATCACCAAACTCTGGAAGGTTTTCAGCAGGCTTAATATTTTGTTTTTCAGCCCACCTAAAGGAAAACTCAAACAGTGCCTCAACTCCATAACCATGCTCTCATTTTCCACCTTATCCTCGCTAGCTCATTAGATGTCCACTGCTCGCCTCCCAAGCAGCTTTCCTAATTATGTCGGTGGCGCACAGCTTGTCTTCTTAAAGACTGTGTTTTTCACTCTGTTCATGCCATTTCACTGGAGAGGAAATCTGCATCTGAGCTGCTATGAAAGCCATAAGGTCACCACGTGAAAACTTGGAGGGCAAAAAAATGTTGTCAGTAATGAGATCTCCGGCATTTGGAAAGTTCACAGGGTCCTTTATACAACACTGAAGAATCCCTCTGTTTCCTCTGGTGCTGTTTCATGCTAATTTCAGAACACCAGCCAGTATAAGGCATCTCAACTCAAACTTCAGTTCACAGTGGAGCCCCTTTCATCCCTTTTTGCAGCAAGGCAGTTAGATTTATCTTGTTGATCTGCAGAAAAAAAAGGAATAAAGAAACACAGTCACATGAATATAACAGATGGAACAAATTGAAGGGTTTGCTCCTGCCACTTTCCTCCTTATTAAAAGGAGAAGGGAAAATTGTTTCTCAATGGGGCACCGATTATTATGATTATTTAATATTTGAAAATTATGTGACATTCTAGAAACTCTAAGTGTTGCTGATAGAGGCTGAATAACAGTTATACCAGATTAATTCTATCACGGTTACAGGGTTTTTGTCACCACTCTGCCATTGATTTTTGACTCTTGACTCCTCTGGTTATGTCCAGTGAAGGAGCAGAAAGCCAAATTTACCCATTCCCCTCTTTGTGACTTTTTTGATTCTGCTACACAGACAAAGTCCCGGGGATGGCATAAAGGAAATAATTGACTCTCTGACCTCCTGCTGTGTGCTGTGGTGCCACTGCATCTTATTTAAACTGTGACATTTGATTAGTGTATTGATATGCTCAGGAAATTGTGGGATTGCACTCTCATAGAGTCACCTCATTACACTCCCCACTGTCCTAGTTTTCTAACACTGTGCGATTCTACCGCTAGGAATATGCCTTCACTGTACAGGAAAGAGAGAACACTAGTATACTTCATGATAGAATGGATTCTAACCCCCCAGCTCCAAGTGTTTGAATTACAGAATCAAAGAAATTCTAGCAAAATTATCTAGTCAAATCCCCCAACTTCAGGCTGCAGAGTGGCTAAGAGTCTTGCTCTTGCTTTTTCTTCCTTAGTGTTTTTTTTTTTTAAGTGTTTTTGTATTGAGAAGTGACTTATAAAATTAAATTTGCCAGTCTTACAAGTAGGAAATGAACATTAATACTATTATGTCCCCTAGGCCGTCACATAAGGTGGTCAGCGAAGGGTCCTTTGTGGCTTGAGAAGTTGTTGTATAGAGCACAAACTACCAAGTCCACTGTGCTGTGTTATTTTTATTTACTTGTTTATTGTTTTAGAGAGGGAGAGAGAGGGGGTGGGGGAGGATGGGGGAAGGTCAGAGGGAGAGGGAGAGAGAATCTTAAGCAGGCTCCACACCCAGCCTGGAGCCGGCTGAGGGGCTCGATCTCACAACCCTGAGATCATAACCTGAGCCAAAGTCAAGAGTTGGATGCCCAACCAACTGAGCCACCCAGACACCCGCTATGCTGTGTTATGATTTTGCAGTCATGTTGGTTTAAAACACCAGATCATCTATTTTTCAACTTGTTGGTGTCATCTTACAGAAAAGGTCTTAGTATAAAACCGTTTGTGGAATTTTAGCATATAAAGGGTATATTAAATAATAGCTTGAAAAAAATGGTGATTTTTACTTAACGATTATGATTTTGTCTAGTTTTTCATTTAATTATGTCATTTCAAGGGGAGCCTGGGTGGCTCAGCCAGTTAAGCATTGAACTCTTGATTTTGGCTTAGGTCACCATCTTAGGGTGGTGAGATCGAGCCCCACATCAAGCTCCATGCTCAGCAGGCAGTCTGCTTGAGATTCTCTCCCTCTGCCTCTTCCCCCACTCGTGCTTCTTTTTCTCTCTCTAAAATAAATAAATAACTCTTTAAAAAATTATGTCATTTCACTACTATTGCAAGGTTAAATGATACAGGTTGCACTTTCTCCTCCTTGTACCTAACTACCTGACTTCTCACATTTTAGGTGCAGCATTACATGCTACTTCTTTGGGAAAACCTTCTCTGACTTGACCCTGATTTCCACCTTGTCCTGCTTATACCAGTTTACACTCATCACACATTGGTGCTTTCCTTTGTAGCCCCCATCAAAAGTGTAATTATATACAGACTTGCAAATTTTCTGTCTGTCAGTAATTTAACATCTGTCACTCCCAGGAAACTCTGAGCATAACCAGAGTGGAGCTATGTTTATCTTGTTTGATAGTGTGGAGCAAACAATGTGTACATATAAACACTGAGTTTATAAATGATTTCCAAAGATATACTTAACATTTGACCCAATGCTTTATTTATTTATTTAAAGACTTTATTTATTTATTTGTCAGAGAGAGAGAGAGAGAGAGAGACAACACAAGCAAGGGAAGGGGCAGGCAGAGGGTGAAGCAGGCTCCCCGCTGAGCAAGGACCCCGATGTGGGGCTCCATCCCAGGACTCTGGGATCATGACCTGAGCCAAAGGCAGACACTTAACTGACTGAGCCACCCAGGCATCCTGACCCAATGCTTCAATCATAATTGTAACAAGAAACTCTTTCACTCAATTCTAAAAATTTAGAGGGATAATGCAAAGGCTCCCTTAGAGAAGAAAAAGGTCATCTACAAAGGAACAAGAAACAAGAATGAGATTAACAACTGATTTATTAATGGACACCTGAGAAACTAGAAATAAATGGTACAATATTTTTTTAATTTTTATTTAAATGGTACAATATTTTTAAAGTTCTGCAGCAAAAATATTTTAAAGCTAGAATCCTATACCCAGCTAAAATTGCATTCAATTTTGAGGGTAAAAAAAGACATTTTTGGTTATTGATGAATTCAGGTAGTTTATCATTTGCAGATTTTTTCTACAAAGATTGTTGAAGGATATATTTTACTAATCCCAAATAACTATACACACACATACACACACAGAGTATGTCTTTCCCCTATGCCAACACATTTATCCCAAAATAAAAAGTTACACCAGAAAATAAAATCCAAGATCTATATCCAGAAGGTGTTTGAGCCAGACATGGGCAGCTATTGACATACTTGAGGATGGCGGGGAGGTATTACCTTGATGTTGATAATATTTTAATGAATTTGTTCAAAATGTAGTGGTAACCATTGTAACATATAAAGGAGGAAAATTTCTATACCAATTAAGAAGAAAGAAAAATCTGTCAATGTAACCGTAAAAAGAAAGAGGGGGGGAAAACAATAGAAAAACATAGGATAAAGGTGTCAAGATAAGTTCAAATATATTGGTAATTAAAACATTGAAAAGAAGACACAAAGGAGAAGGTGGTCATCTTGTTTTCCTATATTGACATCATTCTTTAATGGTGGAGGAACCGGTTTGAATTGACTTAAGCAGTTTGAATTTTTCCATTCACCACTTCCTCTCCCTTCCTAAACTGCTAGCCTATTATTCTAATTTTAAAATATTGATGGCATCAAAACTGAGGCTTTTGAATAACAAATCACCCTCTCTGATCATGAGTTAGTCCTTCCTTTAGAAAGGTACGGGGCAGCTTTTTTTTTCCTAGATATTCACACGTTAACAATTTTTTTTTTTTAAGAGAGAGAGCAAGCTGAGAGCAAGCAAGGGGGGGGGGTGGTAGGGTGGGGCAGGGCAGAGGGAGAGGGAGGGAGAGAATAGTAAGCAGGAGCAGACTCCACGCTCAGCACTGAGCCCAATGTGGGGTTGGATCTCACAACCCTGAGATCATGACCTGAGCCGAAATCAGAGTTGGACGCTTAACCAACTGAGCCACCCAGGTGCCCCATGTAACCAATAACAGTGAATCATTAATTTACCATATAGATCATTTAGGATGAAAGAATTCATTGTTGAATAGTACTAGGGCTAATTAAGGATGTTGATTACCACCCATGTCAGTAGGCTACAGTTAAAAAAAAAAATGAGGCACAGAAGTCCAAAACACTGACTATCTATAAATGAATGTTTCAGAAGTGGAAAGTATTAGGATCAGAGTTATGATAGAGATAAATGATCCTGAGAGCAATACTTTGGAAGATTTTAAAAATAAAAAGATATAATTAAAGAATGGCTAGGGAGTCTGTATTTGAGGTTATTTAACACTTAGTGAAAGTGTTAAGAAAATAATTTTTTGAGCCCGAGTTTCAAGATGATTTTAGAATTTAGTTTTTGAGTTTATGAGAAGTAAAGACATATTCTTTCTATAGCATTTCTTTCTCATTTGACCTTCTGATCCATACAGAACACACACAAACTATTAAAACCACAAAATTTACAAAATATGAGATATTTCTGTAACTTTAAAAAATATAAATTAGAAAATTCTTCTCTACAATTCCTTCGCCTTTGCATTACATGGTGAAGTGTTCAGGTTTTGCCAAATTAGTCGGCTGAAATGAATGCTGATTTATTTGAATGGACATGCGGCAACATTGTTTTGTAAGAGAGAAAGTTCTAGAGAGCTTTACATCTCCAAATGGAATGAAGTATAAAACTTAGTCGATTTTGGGATGATTTGAATGATATTCACACGCCCTGTCTTCTGCATGTTTTGTAGTGTATCTGCTACCTTTCTGTAAAAAAAAGGAAGGAACGGTTCAATGTTTTTCTTGGTATATTTGAACTGGTTTCCTCTCTCAAATAAACCCAGCAGGTAACAGTTGATACAGATGGAGAACCAAGTTTTAATCACTGTCAATAGCATCACCTTCTCCACTCTGCCAAATGCTGCATGTTTCTGGCAGGCCACTCAGAGATTCTTCTCTTGGAGGCCTGCTTCTGCCTCGATCAGTGTGCATTCCCTTTGATATTCCCACAGTGTGTACTATGTACCCCGGAACACACATTGCTCAGGGTAATATGTCTGTAATGCGCTGAAATCAATGGTAACACAGCCTTTTTTTGCCTGACAGTGTTGTCAGGGTGTATTATCTGGTTTAGGCTGTGGCTTCAGTTCATAGCAGTCGTCAGTTGAATTTCCCTTTCTGAAGCTGAGCAAAGTGTGGTAATGTCACAGCCACGGGCGACTGCCGTTCATAGGACGGTTACCGGAGAAGCAGAGCCTCCTGGCTTGTCACACTGTATATATCTCAGGGTCTTCTCTTCCTTCCTAGTCAGAGGTTTCCAAGAATGTTGCCTGGAGCAGTCATGGGATGCAAAAGAGAGAGATTTTTGTTCTGCACTTAGCAGCATTACCACACTTCACACTCAGTTTCTGATAAGGGAAAATTTAACTGACTTGCTCTGAACTCCATCTATCAGATAATACACTCTGACAGGGCTGTGGATAAAGGCTAGAAAACCCACTAATTTATATTTCATTATCTCTGCACTTGGCTTAATCTGTTATCTTTTGCTAAGTGTTACAAAGATGACAAGGAGAACTGAACTGAAAGGGGAAAGGGGAACCCTGACCCCACAGGGGAGGCAGGAAGGCACACCAGATGATTCAGCCTCCTGTGGTAAGAAGCCGTATGCCGGGGGATAACCTTGGGGTCTGTGTCGAAGATTAGAAGAGGCAGGGCAAATCTTGCACAGGCAAAGAGTGGAGGGGCCATTTCTAGCATCTGCAGCTTCTTACCGTGCCTCAGAAAACAAAATAAGGGTAATGGGAGTCATCTTGGTGCTCGGGTACTTCCTAGCCCTGGTCTCCGGTGGTACCCTTGAGAGCCGGAAGAAAATGACCTAGGCAGCACTTAGCCATTGGTACTGAAAAAGACCCTTTTAAGTACTGAGGTATGTTCATTAGAACCAATGACCTAGGAGGGGTATATCTAAGGCTTAATTAATTCAGGGAGAACTCTGCTTTCCTCCATGTAGAGGATGGCTAGTTGTCATAAACACTCCTGGTGATGGAAGAGTGGGGTTTCATGTCCAACGTCTCTACAGGAATGTAGCAGTTCAACTTGGAAGTTCTTTACCATAAGGATAAACCCACACTGGAATTGTCCTAGCTTTGAAAAGGAATTATACAACACAGATATTATAAAATAGAGATAGTAAGTTTAAGGGACTCTCTGGAATTATGCTGAAGGATATTCCAGGCATTTGTTAATGTTTATTTGTCAGGAACGAGGTCAGACGTTGGGAATCTGAACATTCGTACGACTTTCTTGGAGACTTTCCTTTTCTCTAAAGGAGAGCCATGCATGGGGCGCCTGGGTGGCTCAGTTGGTTAAGCGACTGCCTTCGGCTCGGGTCATGATCCTGGAGTCCCTGGATCCAGTCCCGCATCGGGCTCCCTGCTCGGCAGGGAGTCTGCTTCTCCCTCTGACCCTCCCCCCTCTCATGCTCTCTCTCTCTCATTCTCTCTCTCAAATAAATAAATAAAATCTTTAAAAAAAAAAAAATAAAAGAGAGCCATGCAGGCGTCTTTGAGAGACAGTCTCCTGATTCTCTTTTTGGTCTATGTTGATAAGATAGGAGGGTGGGTAAATGCATACAGAGTTCAGTTCATTGTTAGCTCTCTCTGTAAATTATTCTAAGAGGAATTATAGTTCTCTTGGGGACATGGGCAACGCAGAGCATTATGAACTGTATATCTTCATTCTCAGGAAGACCAAACTGCACTTCTTAGTATGTAGTAAATGATTCCTACGCTTAGAGACTCTGCTTTCACGTCTGTAAAGTGGAGTGGTGAGGAGGAGTAAGAAGATATGCTCTAACCATCCGTTAGGGATGAAAAGTGCCAAAAAGGAAGTTATTGTAATGACAGAATTTTAGAGTTAAAAGGAACCACAGAGATATTTAGAAGAAAAGAACTAAAGTAGGGGTGAGACTATGTAGACTCAGTCCTAGCTCTGCATTGACTCACTGTATGTCACTGGGCTTTCTTTCCCCTGAGGTCTCAGGGGCACCTTCTCTAAGATGAGACTATGTCAATAGTTTATCTCTGAGAGTCCTTTCTACTTTAATTCCTTACCATGGTATCTATGGAAATGGACATCTGCCAGGGTTCCACAGGTGGTTAATGAGGCAACCAGTACCAGAGTCTCTGTTCTCTGACTCTCTTTCCAATGTTTCCTTCTTTCTCCCTTCCTTCCCTCCCTCCCTCCTTCCTTCCCACCCTCCCTTCCTTCCCTCCTTCTTCTTTGTGGTCTGTTTTTGTTTTCTAAGTTCATTCAAATTCTCGAAAAGCGTACGTTAAAGATTCAACATTGGGTTAGTAGTCACAAGAAATACATACTAGTTATTATAGAGTAGCTTCTGATGGATTCTTTATTTAAACTTTAAGACTGTGAAGCTGCTGCTGAAACAACCTATATACATTTCAAATTACGGTACTGAAGTGCTTATTTAGAATCCAAGAATAACTGCATGTTATCTTTAAAGTATGTCTTTCCTTAATGATGCACTCCAAATGACCATGTAAAACTAACGTCAGCTCCCAAGTCTTTCTGTTCTCACAGATGTGGTACCCTGATTCTAGGGCTTCTTGTGAAGCCCCTGGATGAGCTCTCACAACTCTGCCAAACTGCTTCTGACACCAGCCAGCTGAGACTCAACTCAGTTGTTTTGGCAACTTCTCCAGGGAATTCCTATAGTCCCCCAAGGGAGGCGGTGATGAGGACTTCATCATTTTGATTTTTCTCACCTCCTACACACAGCCAATTTTGGTTCCAGGGTGTTGTGTGTGTGTGTGTGTGTGTGTGTGTGTGTCTTTGAATGCAGCCTGGGAAATGGCCTTCCTGCTGTTTTATAATTGATAGTTGCCCTTTCTATTAAATACTGCTATTTTGCTGTGCACAACTTTCTTTTTCTCTGGGGAGCTCTCCTCTCAACATTAGCAAATAAAGTAGATCCTGCAATTTATCATTTAACTTCCAAGCTAACAGAATTTTAAGGTATGGATGAAAGCCATATAATATTATTTGGGAACACTTCTCCATTTCTGATATGTTTCTTTTCTGTGAAGGGAGCTCCGTAACTACAAGTCTGTCTCCAACTCACTATTTATTTCATCTTTGGGGAGATGAAGAGGATTGTTTGGCAGGTAGTATTGAGAGCAACTGCTGGGCATGTGTGGCTCAGGCCCACCTTTCCTTCCTCTCTTTCCTTCTGTTCCTCTAGTATCTCTGTTCCTTAGAGTTGGGAGTGGGAGTGCGACGTCAGCTTGTGCCCAATCTTGCCTGTGCCCTAGGATGAACAATTCTGCCTAATTCTGGAATTCAGTTATGAGATCTTTGGGATTTCACACTAAAGGTCATCCTCCAACCTAGTCCTTTTCTGTAATAATGGTGTCCTTATCTTTCATATTGTTCAGACTTGGGTAGCAAAGAGGGCAGTTAGTTGTAGAAACCCTCGTAGAGAAACTACCTCCAGTACAAAAAAGGATTAAATGATGAATTATCTTAACCAAGTGAACAAACCCTTAGGGATCATCTACTAAGTGCCTAGGCATGTTATTAGTCATTGAGAAAATAAAGATGAATTAAGCATAGTCCCTTTCTTAAAAGATTCCAGAGTTTCATGGGGTAACTTTATAGGGTAGACTAGAGACATCAGAAAGGAGGGGACATATTAAGATACACAGATGTTTATCTCTATCAACAATTTTAAATTATCTAGGAGTGTGGGATACTAGCAGGGAGAGAAATGAAAGCAAAAGATAAAATACCCACTTATAAGTAGATTCCACTGGTAATTCATTTAGCCAACTATTTCACTTTTTCCTGGAGATATCTTTTAAAAAATTGTTTAAAAAAACATAACTCTTCATAAAAATATAACTTTTTCTGTGGACCAGGAAAGTTGAGTTTAAATATGTAGCAAGTAAAAAGAAAATAAATAAATGTGTAGCAAGTAGACAAATGAGAATTGAAGAATTAAAAATATAATTTTTAATTACATGTGCCAAATTGAATGTTTTGCTGGCTAATGAATGGGCAAACAAATTAACCTCATTTTCCTAATTTACAAAGTAGGGGTCACAGCAACCAACTTGTAAGGTTTTTGTAATGATTAGAGTTTAATGAATTAAGGGCCTTGGCATGAAGTCAATGAGTAATTAATAAATAGTAAATTATTATTTATATTATGGCTAACATCTGGTTTGGATTTGAGTAATTCCTTGAATCTGAAACTTATAAAGATGTGTGTGTCTTTTGCATAAGGAAATAACGTACACCTCTTAAGCTGTTTTTTAGTTGTTTTTGATATTACATAATCACAGCTGAATGTGATCAAAATTTAGATAGGAGTAGATTATACTGGGGTTGAGGTCAGAAGATGGAGTAAAATAAATTGAGGAAAAGGCAGAAAAAAAGAGAGTGTTAATTTATAGTTAATAATCAATTTTAAGACTTTCTAAGAGTAGATTTTTTTAAGAGTAGATTCTATTTAGACAAGCGTTTATCATTTACTTGACTATGTTTGTTGACTTGGAGTGAATTATCTTTGCCTCTAAAAGTTTTAGCAAAAATTATTACCTTCTTTATTTTTATTTGAAAAATCCTACAAAATACTAGGAGTTACAAAAACAAGTGTTACCATATTTTTTAAAAATATTTTATTTATTTATTTGAGAGAGAGACAGAGAGAGCACAAGCAGGGTAGAGGGAGAGGAAGAAGCAGACTCCCCTGCAGAGCAGGGAGCCCAGTGTGGGGCTCGATCCCAGGATCCTGAGATCATGACCTGAGTCTAAGGCAGACGCTTAGCTGACTGAACCACCCAGGTGCCCCAACAAGTGTTACCATATTAATTATAATTCCTAGTAGACAAAATTTTCTCTATTCTATGGAATCCAAGGGAGGATTTGTTTTTTGAGTGACACAATTCAATATTAGAAAAAATAAGTATAAATCGCTAAACCCTAGTTGGAAGATTTTATTCATTGGTCATGATTCATGGTAAAGGCATATGCTGTGTTCATAGGAACATAAAGGGTGATGGAGGAGAGAGTAAAAGTGAGACAGAGAGAGAGTGAGAGAGAGGGAGAGAATATAACATTTACACTCTGAAGGAGTTATCACAATACTATTTCACTCTGCTTTCTTCTTTCTCTAACTTGCAAAATTAAGCAGTATTGTATTTTGGATTGCTTCACATTCACTCCTAATTTTTAGATTAGCCCACAAAAAGCAGAGGTTAAGTTTTATTTCTGGTTAGGCTGATTATCTGTAGACAAGAGTTCTTGGGATGCCTGTGTGGCTCAGTCAGTTGAGGGTCCGACTCTTGATTTCAGCTCAGGTCATGATCTCAGGGTTGTGAGATGGAGCCCTGAGCTTGCTGAAGATTCTCTCTCTCTCTCTCTCTCTCCCTCTGCCCCACCTTGTCCTCACCACTCATGTTCACTCTCACTCTCTCTCACACACAAAAAAAGAAAGTTCTTATCCGTGGACCCTGATGAAAACCTATCCCATTCATCATGATCCATTGTGGAGATTTGTGAGTACTGCAATCTTCAGCCCTATGTATGATGGTGAGGGTACCTCTAAGCAAGTGTCTGGTTCTAGGGAACAACCCCATGTGCTCATTCAGGGTCAGTGAATTGCATATGATGTGTTGCATTTTTAATCATGAGCTGTCTCCCTGAATGCCTTCTCTGGACTTTATAGAGAGTATTTAGTTGAGCATATATTGTGCTGGAAGTAAGAGTTACCCCTATTCTGTGAAGCCAAAATATACTCCTCAAGGAGCCTGCTACAGTAAATCTCCTGCAAGTTCGTAATTCAAGGAATGCAGCACTCTACAGAATAAAGAATTACTGAAGTACCAGAAAAGTTGGATGCATTTAATTCAGGGTTTTATGTTCTAGAGCATGCGTGCGTGCACACACACTTTAGATCTGCAGTTATCCATTCATGTGCAATCCATCTAATCACATTGTAAACATGCATGTGTGCACATGGGCATGCCCCTCTTCCCCCACAGAGTCATTCTCCACTCTCCTCTTCCCAGTAGGGAGGGGTCACAATTGCTCCAGCCTCCACTAAGCACTAGTTCTAAATTTTTCTGTTTATCCTATTATATTTTGGCGAGACAAGTTTTACAGACAACATATGTCTACATTGGGAAAACAAACAATCCCCAAATCTTAGTGGCCTAACCAAGAGAAATTTTTATACTCATGCCCATTATATCTCACTGGGGCATTCTACTCCATTCATACATTCAGGAGACATATTAATGCAAGTAACACCAGTTCTACTTGTGGCTTCAGCAGTCCCCGTGGAGGGGGAAGTGAGAGGGTAGGTGAAGGTTTCATACTGCTCTTCTGTTTCAGCTTCTAAATGACACATATGAGAGGTTCCACTCACTACCATTGGCCAGAACTAGTCACATGACCCCACCTAACTTCAAGAGGGTTGGGAAGTGTGATCTTCTGTGTAACTAGAAAGAGAAGGAAACCAGATGTTGGTGAGTGCTGGTAGTATCTACTATACAGGACAAGCTCATTTGGTTCTGGCTGTCTTTGGTTGAGTTTCAAAAGACAAAGCCACTTCAGTGACATCTCTATCCTTAAAGTTTTAAAACTTCACTCTTGTCAGGACTTCCATGGCTGGTCAGATTCAGAGACACTCATCCACATTGACTAAGGTCAAAAGAGACTGAAGTAACTCCACCAATGGTGTAAGAGGTTTCCCCTTTCTTCACATCCTCGCCAACATTTGTTGTTCCTTGTCTTGTTAATTTTAGCCATTCTGACTGGTGTAAGGTGGTATCTCATTGTGGTTTTGATTTGTATTTCCCTGATGGCAAGTGAGGTGTAGCATTTTTTCATGTGTCTGTTGGCCATTTGTATGTCTTCTTTGGAGAAGTGTCTGTAGGAGCAGAGATGTCCTTCAATGAATGAATGGATAAAGAAGATGTAGTTTATATATACAATAGAATATTACTCAGCCATCAGAAAGGATGGATATCTACCATTTACATCGACATGGATGGAACTGGAGGGTATTATGCTAAGTGAAATAAGTCACTCAGAGAAACAAAATTATCATATGGTTTCACTCATATGTGGAATATAAGGAATAGTGCAGAGGACAATAGGGGAAGGGAGGGAAAACTGAATGGGAAGAAATCAGAGAGAGAGACAAACCATACGAAATTCTTGACTCAGGGAAACAAACTGAAAGTTGAGGAAAGGGAGGTGGGTGGGGGGGATAGGGTAACTGGGTAATGGGAATTAAAGAGGGCATGTGATATGATGAACGCTGGATGTTATATTCAACTAATGAATCATTGAACATTATATCAAAAACTAATGATGTACTATACCTTGACTAATTGAATTTAAATAAAAAAAAGAGACTGAAGTATAAATTATCTTTGTCATCATGATAGCCAAAAAATATTTCAAAACCAAAACAAAAATACACTGATATATTTTGGGTATTTGCTGCTAAATTTTATGGTCTCTCCAAACAGTAGATACTAGCATATACAGGAGTGGGAACTGTGGCTTAGTTAAAATGTGCAACTTTCCTAGGTCTTTCTAATTGCCTGGGTCACTTTTTAGAACCAAACCATTTTTACCTATCCTTTAAGTAGTCCTTTTTTCAATATTAGAGTAACTAGAAAGCTGAGGTTACTTCTTTAGTAAAAATAGAATCTGAGCAAAAGGAGGTGAAAACTCATAAATTCCCAATCCCACTATGACGAGGTCTGGTGAGTCACTCATACCCCACAGCAGAGTGTACATATCTCTCAAATGACTATATTCATGGCTGCTACACACAGCATTCCTCTCTTTCTCCCTCCCTCCCTGTCGCTTTCCCTTCCTCAGTATTGAATTACTTACTACAGCCCATGATCACATTTTTTCCTCTTTGGGCATCTTCTTTTATGTTTCATGCTAGTGATATGATAATCCAAGCAGTTGATTAGATTAGGCTTGTTAATTTACCATTACATTCCAGTTCTGTCTTCCTGGACATTTCTATTAGAGTTTGGGGTATCCACCTAAGACCTTTACAGTCTGGGTAAAGATATCCATATAGGATGGACTGATAAACATCTATGAATTTCTTATATGCACTTGGCATTATTCTAAGTACTACTCATATATCATTGGGAGAAAAAGACACAGTTCATATTCTAATATGGGAAGATAGACAAGAAACAAACAGAATAAATCATATGACATAGCACATACTGATAAACAAAGCAGGCACTGGAGGGGCAGGTAGTTTGAGAGAAGGCTTCACTTGAGAAAGTGATACCTGACTCCAAATGATGGATGCAAAGAAGCAGATCATGAAGAGGAAAAAGGGAAGAACTTTTTATATGGAGGGAACAGCAAATCGAGAGGCCTTCAGGTAGAACCAAAACTTGAGAGGGTCACAGAGTAAGTAATGTCTTCAGAGGAGTTCAAGCTTCAGGTAGACCAGGGCTTCTTAATCTCAGCCTATTAACATTTTGAGTCATATAATTACTGGTTGTGGGAGATGATACTGTTCACCGTAAAATGTTTAGCAATATCCTTGGCCTCTACCCACGAGATCTATGCATCTATGCAGCTGTGAAAATAAAAAAATGTCTCCAGACATTGCCAAACATTCCCTGCGGGAGCAAAATAGCTCCTGGCTGAGAATTACTGAGTTAGAATGAAAAAATAAAGGGTGTGCAAAGCTCTGTCTCTCTATTTACCTATCTATCCATCACCTCTTGCTCTACTACCTAACTTAAAAAAGCAAAAGTGCTGTTTAGTAAAGAAGCTTCCATGTTGCCTTGCTTCTCACCAGCAGCCATGAGATAGAATGGTGAACCACCTTCCCTCAGATCACTAGTTGCTAGAAATTAGGGACTTGAGGTACTCAGTCATCTCTAGATTGACTTTCCTGTTGTTAGCCTGTTGAGACTTTCTAAAGAAAGATTACAAGACATTTCTCCAATGCAAGAACCTCTGGAAAGCCCCTTTGGGACATCTCTGATATATATTACCTCCAGGTCTTCCAGGCACCAAAGTAGCCTGTAGTTCACAGCACAGTCCTTCAGGTCAGATATCTCATCTATTACCGACATGCTAACTGTCAGAGACTGGCCTTATTTCCTGCATTGCCAACCTCATGATTTTCTCCTTGGAATCCCTATGTTTTATTGCCCAAAGCAATATTGTAGAAAGTTTTCAACTGCCTAGTCTTCACTCATCACTCACCATTTTAACAAGATCATAATATGATCGACTGCTATTGATTTGCCTTTAGATCATGGTGTTCTAAGGAGACAGGCTGATTAGGTATCCAGTGATTCATTGATTGTCAAATCTCAGGGTTGGTTCTCGGCTTTGGATGTTGTTTGATTCATCTTCCCAGTGTATCAATCCACTGTCCTTCCTGGGAGATTAGCCTCTTTGACTGGGTTTGAATATGGCTTTATGTTTGATTGGTTTTCATCTTCTTTTCTAAAACTGTTTTCCTTTATTTATAAAGCGAAGATCTTATCAGAAAGACAAAATGAATCAGTGATGCCCTATGGTTTCATCCTCATGTGTGCTTAATGCTCTCTTCATCTGTTCCCATTAGGAAATTTTGGAGATTTACAGATTTATTCTTCTGTCAAATACACTTTCAAGTAACATGGACAGAGAGATTAAGACCTTACTATTTACAGTCACTCAAAAAATGTTTTCAAATATTTTATCTGCCTTCTTGAAGATCTGCACCTGGTTTGTATTTCATTCAAATTATGTTTACAGGTGGGGAAATTTCGTTTGAATCCCAGTTTCTATGAAGCCTATTTAGCATTGTTTCATCACTTTCTCCTCTGGTAAAAAGTAATTATTGATCTCTACCCATTGTCATGTAACATGTGTGGGAAGAATATAGGTCCGTGCCTCACTGACTTTGTACTTGGCCTTGTGGTATGTAGGTGATATGTTTCACTCAATGGTCATATCTGAGAAGAAGATTTAGCAGGCATCTGCAGTTTTCTCCCAGCTCTTTTGGGTCTTTCCCTTTGACACAAAAATGGACACATCACACTAAAGGGTTGCTGCTTTAGCCTGGAAGCCTGGACTGAAGAACACCGGGAAACAGACCCAAACTCAGTTGTTGTGGAGCAGAACTGTAGCTGTGGTCTCACATCTACTGACTTGTCACATGAAAAGAAAGAATGTTGGTTTTTGGAAGTCACTTAGCATTACTTGTTGTAGGCATCACCTAATGTGAGTTGAAAAATTCACACTCACTTCTGACAGAATAAAGAACAGACTCAAAAGTCTTTTTTTTTTTTTTTTTTAAGATTTCTTTTATTTATTTAACAGAGAGAGAGAGAGAGTACAAGCAGGGGGAGCTGTAGGCAGAGGAAGAAGGAGAAGCAGGCTCCTCTCTGAGCAGGGAGCCCAATGTGGGCCTTAATCCAGGAAGCTGAGATCATGACCTGAGCCAAAGGCAGATGCTTAACCTACTGAGCCACCCAGGTGCCCCAAGACTTAAAAGTCTTATAAAATAATTTAGAAAGTCTTGTAGTCTGCCTGTGCAGTAGACCACATCATAAGCTAGCATGAAATTAAAGCCATGATTAATCAAATGGATTGACTTTCTATCTTAATTGTTGGTAATGATTATTTTCCCTCAATTATGAATAAATAAAGCATTTGGTCTTGTATAAGATATCCAATTATCTTTATATGTTGATTGTGTACCATTTGCTGATTGCCTTATGTATATGGAAATAAACTTTTTATGTGTTAAGACTTAAAAATACCACAACTCTCTTTGGATGTGAAAATTGAAGATTCAAATGAATCTAGAAAGCACAGGATAGACATAGTTTTACTGTTGAATAATGCTTGCTTATTCAGTTGTTTGTTTTAATAGATGACCATTCACTGAGCACTTAACATGAGTGAAGTATGTTACTAAGTAATTTGTGTTACTTTGTTGGATCTTCATAATCACTGTAGAAGGTGGTTTCTGTTATTTTATACATTTTCTAAGGAGAAAATTGGCTTTGTAAGGTCAAGTATCTGACCCAGTTTTATAAAATTATCAAGTAGTTAAGTCAGAAATGACTCATGAATTTTCTCAGATTTTAGAGCCCTGATCTCTTAACCACTACTGCAGTATCTTAATTGTGAGAGATAGTAGCCAAGCCAAAATCTAGGAGCAGATTTTGACTTAGGATTTACATTGTATATCGAGAATATTACACTGTACATCTCTATTATTTCATCTCTCTTCATAAATAACCAAATATATTGAGCACCTAATATGAGGTAGACCTTTTTCCAAATGCTGAAGATATACCAGGGGACAAGAAAGCTAGAGAAATTGGCTTTGAGGAAGGGATTCTGCTGGATATTCAATATATATTCAAGAAAAGTTCACACTGCTTTGCAACGCACCAAAATTATTAAACGAGAAACATCATTTTTCTTACTTGAAACTCTCTCTCCTTATGTGGGTATATTCTATCATTTACAGCAGGACATTTCACTATGTGATTCAGATTGAAATGCTGTATTCTGTCTAACACAGGGAAAAATGGAAAGTCATGCTTCTCCCCAGTGGTTGAGAAAATGCACCTGGCCTTGACCTCTGTTAGGGAGCCAGGTGGCTTTCTTCTACTGTATGTGTGTCCTCTTTCATCCTGATCTATTCTCAAGTTCATTTAAGAGCAATGGGGCAATCTTACAGCAGATCTGAAGATCTTAATCTTTATAAGATCTCTTGCCCCCTCTTCTTAAATTATGTGATATTCCATTCTTCATTATAATAGAAATCTAAGGATTCTACATTTGGAGATTTATTTGCTTTTCAGGTTTTCTCTTTCAATATTAATAATATTAACTTTTTTAAAAAGAGAGTATGGTATGTGAGCATTCTTCATGCCCAATGTAGAGTCTGTCTATACCCTTATAGTAAAGCTGATGCTTTGCAAACTGCCTAAGAACAAGCCATTTATTCCATTAAACTATATGGTAATATGGAAGCATACATATAGTATATGTATATAGTATATACGTATATATGGATAATTCCATGAAGAATGACAAATATCCAGAAGCCAAATGTAGTATATTGTTATATACTATTGCTAAGATTGGAAACACAATTTAATTTTATCTAAGTGTCTATCATGTTCCAGAAAAACATTAAGGAATTTGATAGAAAACCAACATTATTTAATTCTACTCATTTATAATTGAATTGTTAAGTCCTTAACATGAAGCTGTAGTTTTTTCTTAATAAAAAGTCTCATTGGGGCGCCTGGGTGGCTCAGTCGTTAAGCGTCTGCCTTCGGCTCAGGTCATGATCCCAGGGTCCTGGGATCGAGTCCCGCATCGGGCTCCCTGCTCGGCAGGAAGCCTGCTTCTCGCTCTCCCACTCCCCCTGCTTGTGTTCCTGCTCTCGCTGTCTCTCTCTCTGTCAAATAAATAAATAAAATCTTTAAAAAAAAAAAAAAAAGTCTCATAGCATTCTCACATCTGTGTCATAATGAGGGCAGTTCTCTGGAGACTAATTATCAGTGACGTGGTTGCCATTTAAATATTTAGTACACGTCTTAATTTTTGCTAAGTCATTGTTTAGCTGTATTTATTTTATCCTTTAGAACTTCAGTCTATTGTTCACCATCTGAATAGCTATAAACAAGAACCTGGCAGATAAACGCAAAGCATCTTCTGATTGATGTTAGCATGGCCTACAAGGCTTGGATTGACCTGGTTTCTGCCTAATGTTTCAACATCTTGTTATACCACCTTCTCTTAACTCCCTTATTCTTGCTACACTAGCCTGCTTTCTATTCCTAAGACCAAGGCACTTCACTGCTTTAGGTATTTCTCACCAGCTGTTTCCTCTAAATGGAAAGACCTTCTCACTAGCTTTTCTCATGTCATGCTTATTATCATCCTTGGTAGTTTCAGTGTCACCTTTGGTAGAGACCATTCTGCTTACTCTAATTAAAGTAACTATTTCCCTTTGCTTTCCCTGCCATTAACCTATTTGTGTTCACTTTGATGGATCTGTAATTACCTTCTCACTTTGTCTGCTTGCTTTCCATACATCTTCTTGATTAGAAAATGTCAGCATCCAAGAGCTCCAGTAAGGGTGACTCAGCAGGAATGTGACATTTGGGAGGACAGTCATAGCAGTCACGTATGTTTAGTAATCATGGGTAATGGATTTAATCTGGCAATACAGAGCAAAGGATAAATCAGGTGGAAAAGCAGGCAGGGCCACCCAGTGCCCATTTTATGCCTCCTGTAGCCAGGGAGGTGAGAGTTTCACCAGGTCAGAGCGGGGCTGGGCCTCCTCTTTCTGGCTCTTATCCTCTGATAGCCCAGGTCGCCTCATCATCAACAACATATCCTAAAACTTGCACCTTAAGTCTCACATCAAATGGACCCAAATGACTGGATTCCAAAGATTGAATGTCTATACATAGGACCTAAGGTATTCTAACATGAAGCTTACATGAGACATCATTAATCAATGGCAGGCCTTTCATGCATACAAGATCCATGAGAATGAGGACTTTGTCTTTCTTTTCCACTTAATCACCAAAGACCACACATGCCTGACACTCAGTAGGTGGACAGCAAAATTAACTGCATGCCTGTATAAATGAATGAATGGACAGAATTAATAGAAAAGCAGCATCCTTCTTTGGGTATCATGTTGATATAGGTTTTAGCTTTTAGCATTCAAAAGATTAAATTTTGTCTTCCAACCTTAAATAATTATTTTCCTAACTGTGGAGCCTTCTTCACCTCTTCTTACATTCTTTCCAAGATTTGGGCATATGCTTAGTCAAGAAAAGAACACTTTGCCTCAGTGGGTGGGCTCTGTGCTCTCAAAGCTAAAACTGATGGTTTATAAGTATTGCAAAAAAGCAAATTATCAGAGTAACGGGAACAGACTCAAGGAATGCCTTCTGCCAGATTCTCTCCATATCTGGCCCCTGGGTAGGAGTATATGCCTGGGGGTGTGGAAGTGGGAATGTCTTGAATGCAATGGAGCTAAAGCAGCCTTTCACACAAGCACGGTAAGGAAAGGCATTCTTATACTTCTTCTATATCCTCCACACAAACCCAAAGAGGACTTCCCTCCATGGGTTTAATTAAGTGAAAACACTCTGACCTGTCAGTCAGGGACTGGGTTCATCCTAGGGCACTGAACTCCTTTTCTGAAGTGTCCCAGATGAAGCTGCCAAGTTTCATTCTGCTCTAATTAAAAGTTGTGGAAAGATTTTTTTTAGGTTTATTATTTTTGTCTTGAATATATTTGTAATTTTATCTATTTAGGCATATTCTTGAATTGCCTTTGGAAACTGTTTCTTGAGATCGTAACTATTCATCATGTAGTAAGCTTATTTCTCAGTACTGGAATATTACAGTAAAGACCATGTTTTCACCAACAACTTAGAATTATAATTCAATATATTTTCTTTACTTTCCCCCACCAAATTAAGAATATAGTTTATCTTCACATCATGTCAGAGGTAATTCTTTGCTTCAGTGTTTCCTTCTGCTTAGATCACTGTTTACTTCTGCTTAAATAAATAATGGTTTCTTTCTGCTTAAATCACTATTATCACCATTAGTCATCTTAGCTTGTGAGTAAAATCTGTCAATACTAAATTGTACCTTCTTAGTATATGTCCTCAACTCTTATCCCAGCCCATTATGAAATAAAGCTAGAGTAAGTATTTTCCCATGTAACTGCTCTTATGCTGACAAATGTCATCCTCAAATTATGCTACAATATTAAAAAAAAACACAATATATAGAAAGGAAATTTTCCATGTTGGTTAAAGTTCATATTTTTGGTGTCTTTTGTTTAACACCTCAAGAGACAGGTAAACAAGTCGTTGACCTTCCAAGATTATAATTTCAAGCCTGATTGGTCATAGGTGGTTGAGTCAAAGCTTATGAGCTGCTTCTCACATATAAGATTTTCAGAATGGAAAGATTCTGAAGGGCCAATATGATGAAGTGACAGTGACTCATAAGGTAAAATTTATCAACAGTGTGAAGAGTGAAGTTACTTGAACTACTACCAACTTCCTGGCAGTGTCTTTTGGAGTCTATTGGCATAACTATTACCTTTGTCTGCCTTACTCTGGGGATCAATCGTACCTTAGTTGGACATTTCCAGAATTTTATCGGAACCAACATTGTTTTACGTTTTTCAGACTGGGCCCATAATCTGTCAACTAACAGTTCGTGTATATTAGTATTGGAGTTTATGTTTTTCTTAATCTTTTATAATTTTATAGGTAACACAAAACCTCACCTATGCATAGAATGAATTTTGTCCATTTATTTCATATGAGAGCTTTGGATAAGTCTCTCTCTACAGCCTTCCAGACAAGGAACTCAGTGGTCTATAAGACTTTCATCCTTGCATGCACTTCATGTAGATTTTCAGGCTCTTCTTGTTTCCCTTGTTTCCACATTCTCTCATTGACGAAGTTCTAGTATAATCAACTTTTTAATATCAAGACTTTGTGCTTTATCAGTTGAAATAATAAGTAAGATGTACTCATTTCTTAACTGCAGACTCTTACTACTATAAAATACTATCAAGTCTCTCATTCTTTCTTATTCTCCTAACATTGTGTATAATGATCACACTGAATAGAGATAAATGGCATAATTAGAGAATTTTTAAATTACATGGTAAATAAGTATTCTGATAAACATTTTGAGATTTAGAATTGTTAAAACAAACAAACAAAGAACTTGCCCAATCTTACAAAGAAGTAGAGAAAGGAGAAAAAAATCTAAGAATGTTGTTGAGATAAATGGTCAACTATGTAACGATAACGCCCACCCCACTTTGCAGTGTCTCTTTATGTAGTGCATCAAAAACAAATTCCAGAATTAAAAAATTTAACATAGCATTATCCACATTATAAATAATATCCTGAAAATAAGTAAGGACAAAAATTAAAAATCTGATATTAAAGAGTATGGTAAAGTTTATTGGGTAGAGATGATAAATAAGTACAGTCCTAGGAAATTTAAATGGCTAAAAATTAATAAAGAAATGCATCCAATTACTCTAGGAGTCTGGTAACTAAAAATTATCCCAGTAATAAGGTATGTTTTTTTCTTTATCACACTGGTAAATTTTTTTTTTTTTTTTTCACATTTTTTTTTTTTTATTCTTATGTTAATCCCCATACATTACATCATTAGTTCTAGATGAAGTGTTCCATGATTCATTGTTCATGCACAACACCCAGTGCTCCATGCAGAACGTGCCCTCCTCAATACCCACCACCAGGCCAACCCATCCTCCCACCCCCCCACACTGGTAAATTTTTAATAAGAGCTATCACATCTATTGGTGAGAATGTGGAGGAAAAGGCTGTATCAACTAACCTCCTTCGTTGCAAGCATCTCAGTGATTTATCAGAAAAAAGCAATTTATTGGAAAATTATTGAGTTGGTAAAGTATCCAAGAAGGCTGGCCAACCAAGCTCACATAATGAGCAAAACAAGAGAAACTAAGCAGCAGACCTAATCATGGATAAAATTACAGGAGAGGTCCTGTCTGGTGAGGCTACTACCCACTCTACAGGCTTAGCGACCACCTCTGACCCCTAGGTATAGCTGCTGTGGCCTCAAGAGTGGTTCTGCCATGGGTCCTCTCCTGTGTCATGAGGCTCCAGGTCCAAAGTGTAAGGTGAGTCCATGTGATTGATAAAATGTAGTCATATCTCCATGCCAGCTGCAGGAGAGGCTTGAAAAAATAGTTCTGGTTTGTTGGTGTGTTATATTGAAGATGAACTTTGTCTTTTGCCAACATCTATTTGGGGGAAAAATCTCCAAATAAATGAAAAGTTTCAGATGCTGCAAATTAAAAAAAATCCCTACTACACTGGCCTCTCATACTCTCTATTTGGGAACTGTGAATTGCCACAACCCCTTTTAATTCCCATATAAACATAAAGCTGGAAAATAATTTAGATGCATAAGGATTAATCTGACGTTCTAAGTTCAAAGGAAATGAGGTATTTCTGAAGCTGTATTTTTGTTTCTTCTTCATCAAAATCAGCAATATTAATTGTTAAATGCCTTATAGTTGAATACCTAGATATGACCCTGACCCTGAAAGAGCTTAAAATCTTTTTCTAATTCATTCTCCCCGAGGGCTAGTCTCTATCGAAATTATTGTCTCAGAGGAGGCACATTTTTCCTTTTTCTAGTTTGTACAAAGGGACATGTAGGCTAAGCAACAGCCATGTGCAAGTACAAAGAGATGGGAAAACACAAGATATATTTAGAGATTAGTAAACAAACCCTTTATAGCACGGGTTGGCAAATAACAGACCATTGACCAAGTCCAGCCCTCCACTTGTTTTTGTAAAGTTTTGTTGGAACACTTAACTCGCATTTGTTTACATACTGTCTGTGGCTACTTTCACCCTACAACAGAGACAGGATGGTACGCAAAGCCTAAAATACTTATTTGACCGTGTACTGAAAACATTTGCCATCTTCTGCTTTATTGCAGAATATGGAGAAAAATGATAGGTTGGACTAGATGGTCCCTACTGAATCCTAATCTTAATGAGATAATTTATATAAAACTTCTTGGAAATACTGAGGTGGTTTACAAATGTGAGTTGCACTGTTGATCCTCTGGCCTCCTGCGGAGAATCAGTAGGAAAAGTCCTTTCTTGATGTTGTGATGAAGAAATCAGGGCGGGGCTCAAGTAACAAAGGTGAGATAAATGATTATGTATTGATTAGATAACTTCCGATAAGAATAAAAGCATTACCATCTTTACGCTTGTTCATTTTAATGTACTATTGCCTGATTCAGGTTCTGTAGACATGTTTGAAAGAGGGAGTATTTGGGATATTTGGCTATTTAATTTGGGGTTCTGACCCACATCAAAGGAAAGTAGAAAACTATCCACCCACAGGGGGTTTCCACAAATGACTGTAAGGTGAGAAAACTAAAAAGGAAAGAGTGAGCCACAGCAGCTAGCTGGTGACCATTCCAATGAGCAGTTCTTTTCAAATAAAAGTTAAAGTGCTAGAAAGTAAAACCAGCAGCAATTCAATCATCATGTAATTCAAATTTGTTGGTTTCACATTTTTTACATGTCAGACTCCATATAAAGGGTGATATAAAAAAGAATAAGAGATGGATCTTACTACCTACAAGATCCCCTATTTATTAACTCAACAAGCCAAAATTGTGGTTTATTCTATGCAAACCACTCTGCAAGGGAAGGAAGACAAATAACTCTAATTCATCTCTAATTCATGACTGATTATAATACCTTTTAAAACACGTTGGTCAAAAAAAAAAAAAAAAAAAAAAAGACCTAGAACGTCAGATCCGTAATGCCATTCAAGAAAAGTGGAATTTCTGCCCAGAGATGAGCTAGAGTTGAAGTGAATAAAATATCAATCATTTTACCTTTGTATGTCAGGTTTAAGAGTCCAGCACCAGTCATTTAAATACAGTCCTTTAAATACCGTTTGCATTGAAACGACCAAATATTATGGGCTTGTAGATTCTGGATAGTTTCTTATTTTATTATCAGGGCCTTAGGATAGGTCTTCCCCATACACTGCACATTGTGCTCTCTGATGATTCCTACTATGCTTTTCCATATATATGTTTCTCCGTATTGTGTTGACCTTGACCATCATTATGTATTTTCACAACCTGGGAGAGAAAAGAAAATGCAAGTGAATGGAATCCAAAGCTCTGCTTAGCTCTTACTTGACTATGGGCTTTGGAATACTTATTTTCTTCTTACTTTGCCACAGATGTCTGTAGGAACTCAAAGTTCTTCTATGATATTATTAATGTCAAATTAAAAATATTAACAGGGACACCTGGGTTCCACAGTCAGTTAAGGGTCAGACTCTTGGTTTCAGCTCAAGTCATGATCTCGGGGTCCTGGGATTGAGCCCTGTTTTGGGCTCCATGCTCAGTGCGGAGTCTGCTTGAGATTCTCTCTCTCTCTCTCTCTCTACCCCTCCTGCTCATGCTCGCTCACTCTCTCTCTCAAATAAATAAATAAATCTTAAAAAAAATTTAACAACACCAGCTAACCATTTACTATTGCATACTTATCTATCCTAATTACTGTGTTTTGCACATTATGTACATTGCTATTCAATCTTATCATAAGCAGTGAGGTAAGGTGGATTATTATTTTCCAAATAAAGAACCCTAGGACTCTGAGAGAAGTTAGGCAATTTGCCTAAAGTAGCATAAATAATAATTAGTGGAAATTGGTAGTAATATTCACGTCCAAGTTTTATGCCTTCCATGCCTATAACTTACCTCTATTTATGTCCCAATCCTCCTTATTTTTACCAGTTCAGCATTCTTAATAATCTAAAGCCACCACCAGAAGTAACTGAGAGCTTCACACCAAAGTCTCAGTGAGTCCACTTGTGGTCTGCCCACTCCCTTCCTTCAGGTTCCATTCTCTTGTTCAGATAATCCTTGTTTCTGCCTTGTTTTGTAGCTTTCTCCCATCTTTCTGCTTTGCATTTTGATGCTTCAAGTGGACTATGATTGGATGTATTATGGCTCTCCTCCAAGGCTCTTTACTTTGTAAGGTGCTTGGCTCTACCCTGGCTTCAGCCCAGTGGCAGTTCTGCTGCCCTCATTCTGAGTCCTTGTAGCTTCCCCCCTGGATCCTTTTATCTTTGCCTTATTTCCGTCTCTTTGGCTTCTCAACCCAAGTCCAAGGAGAAACTCAGTTCTATAGGGAATGCTTTTTAGGCAAAGCTTCAAGTGGAAATGTTATCTGAGTAAGGGCCTAAAAAATAGGCCAGAAGAAATGCATAATAATTCATATTCTTGGGTTGAATATGCATAAATTATATCAATAAAAGCCAACAAATTAATGGGCTTAGATTTGAGATTCTTACTATTTATCTACTCTTTGGGAAAAGTACTCCAATAGCTGCATTGCTAGTTACTTTTATTGGCTGAAAGTTGTCCTTATGTTAGGAGGAATTTTCCTGGCACAGAGCTGGGTTCAAAGTAGAGAATCACAAAGTTTTTCTTTAAGTAAAGGATGAATGAATGCACATGTACTCCAGAGCTCATTTGATGGGCTTCCCTATCTTATAGATGGTGTAGTATGGGTTATAGCATTAGAATTGGAGAGAAATTTAAAAGGGGTAAAAAACACCAATAAATGCATCATTTCTTATTCAGTAAGCTCTGTATGCAATAAGTATTCTTCACTTTCCACTACTGAAATAAAGAAAAAGTTGTGCCTTATTTAACTTAGATATGACCAATATTTACGAAGTTGTGTTTCTGTATATTCTTTTATTAATTGCAATGTCCTCAGTTTGTCTCTTTCAGAGTGAAAGCACCAAGTCAGTGATCATATTTAATTTCTTAATTTAACCAGTGGAGTGTTTTGTACATAGAAGAGCTTGATGCATTATTTTGCATACCGGTGATTCCCCTTTGCAAAGAGATCTTTTTTTTTGGTGTGAGTGATGAACTTTGGAAGGTTGGCTATGAGAAAATAACTGAAGATACTAAGTGACATTGCTATACATAGACTCATTAATTAATTTTGATGACTTCCCATTCTTTCTGTTGAGAACAGTGCTCCCTCTGAGCCTCCTCCTTCCTCATAACTGTGTCTTTATTACAATCTAGTAACTGCAGGGAAACTGCCTACTCTAAAATGCCTTTCCCTGTGGCTTAAAGTAAAGATTTTTTTAAATAAATAAATACAGTTTATGTTGGGCATCCACCACTTGAAGGGCTAATGATTATTGACTAACCTCCAGCAGGCATCAGGGAGTTTTGCCTCAGGCCCTTCCAACTAGCCCCCAAACATGCCGAATGTTAACACATGTTTCTGGATTCTGGCTGGGATTGGACACAAACAAGGCAGTCAGAATGGACCATTTAGTGTACAAGTCAAGATGACAGATCTCTGCTTAATACAAGGAAGAGAAAAATTCGTATCTTATTGAAAACGGCAGAAGAGCCCCGGGTGCTTTCACTTTGTGATTCTGCAGCAAAAAAGTGGGTTGTGTCAATATAAGTCTATGTCACCAGCTCACAGCTGCCACACTGAATTGACCCTGTTCACAGCAGACATAAAGGCCTTCCATTTCCAAATTCTCTCTAAGGCTCATCTGTGAATGGGAGCAGAATGTGGAAAAAAGCCAACAAGTCTTCTTAACTGTAGTAGAAGAGAGACAGAATTGCCTTAATGCAGCACAGCATCTCTGGTGTGATTTCCACCATTGGGCAGCCAATCCAGGAGTATGCAATCATTTGAAGTCCTTGAAGGAGGATGCTCTGACAACACAAGCTTATGCAAATCATGAGCCAGAAATTCCTCATACCCCTCTAGATTCTTCTAGACTGCATAGGGCTAGATTAAATTGCACAGCCATATATTTCAGAAATGTATGCTTGGCAGCCTTTCTCAAAGTAAATGCTACAGAATGTTTGTGAAATATTAATAAGAATTCCTTGCAAAAGAGTTTCCAGGATCAAAATAATTTTTTGGGCGGGAAAAGCTTGGATAAAACAGTTAAACTGATTTCTTCATTTTAGGACATTTCAGTGACATTTTGGGCCAAAACTATGAATCGCTAAGAAAGATACTTAAATTTCATAGTTTATTTAAATGCAGAACCTTTTTTTTTTTTTTTTAAGGAAAGGGTATAAAGTGTTCTATGGAATATTCTTAAGGAATGCTGGATTGTGAGGAGAGGCAGCATTGAATTCCCATCATCTAATATTTTAGTGTTTCCAAATTAAAACATACTTCTCATCCCAATATTTTAAGCTAATATGTTCATTTCAGCAAAAATGAATTACATACCCAACTACATTATGGAATTATGTCAAAAATTGTGGCAGAGGTTCAAAGAAAATAACATGGCATATATTTTTCCATGTGGAGCTCATGATCCAATGAAATGCTGAGTACGTTTGGAGTAAAACAAATATCCTCCAGATTATATACAGGTTTTACTGCTTCTTACTATCATTTTAGAATAACAGAACCATAAAAGAACTGAAAGGGAAAAGTTTTATCCCTATTAATTGTAGAGGACTCTCACTCTGTCACCCTCCTTGCAGACAGGGCTATTTATTTATTTATTTATTTATTTTTAAAGATTTTATTTATTTATTTATTTGAGAGAGAGAGAATGAGAGACAGAGAGCATGAGAGGGAGGAGGGTCAGAGGGAGAAGCAGACTCCCCGCGGAGCAGGGAGCCCGATGCGGGACTCGATCCTGGGACTCCAGGATCATGACCTGAGCCGAAGGCAGTCGCTTAACCAACTGAGCCACCCAGGCGCCCCCAGACAGGGCTATTTATAAACCATCCTAAATATCTGCTGCTTCTAAAAAACTCACTGGACTTGTTCTTTTCCCTAGGTAATCTAAAAATCAACTTCTCTTAACATGTACATCTTTAATCATACAATGATACAAAATCATTGTATTTTGTTTGATAAACGGCAAGGAAGAAAAACAACTGTCCAAAATTGACTATTGTGAATCATGTTAATGGTTTAGTTTGTTATAATATCTTCCCTAGCTGTACATAAAGCTATATAAAGAAGTGTTTGTCTCAATTTCAATTGAATCATATACACACAGTTCCCACTTGTAAACCCCATGTATTCACAGAGCCTGGTCAAGCATGGTGTCCAATCCTGACTTCATATGCAATGTGATTTAAGAGAGAATCTCAAGAAGACTACCTGTTGAGCATGGAGCCCAACATGGGGCTGGAGCCCAACATGGGGCTCGACCCCATGACTCAGATCATGACCTGAGGCAAAATCGAGAGTGGGAAGCTTAACTGACTGAGCCACCTAGACACCAAGTTTTTAAGTGGCATCATTGAAATAACAAATCAGAGTACAAAATAGGCAACAACAGAAACAGATTATTTCTAAATGCTTCTAATGGAATTAATATAAGTTATGGCTAAAGAAATACTGTGCCTGGCAAATTAGTTAAAAAGAAAGATTTTGGAATTGGCATAAAAATCAACCTCTTTATTATTTTCATTCTTGTGTTTAAAATTGCTTTAATAAATTGATTACTAATATTATGCACCGAACTTATCTCATTATTGTTGGCTATTTTCAAAAAAGGAGAAGCCATCATCAAAAAAACAAACACTTGCCATTATTAAAGACACTTGTTAGAGCCATAAATCAAAAACAGTAAGCCAAAAATGTTTCTTTGTTCATTTAATCATTTAAATTGACAGACCTACTATATACCAGGTACTGCATTATTTGTTATAGGTACTCATAGAAAAAAGAAAACAAAAACAAAAACAACTTGATTTTAGATTTTTTTTAAATTTTCAAGTTTTATTTTCTATGTGTCAACATTCTTAATACAGACTTTAATCTGATAAAGTCTGTTGATTATTTCCATTTGTAACTGGTTAAATCAGAGAAAAAAATTTAATTTCAAATATATGACACCAAAAATAAATATTCACTTACTGCAGTCTTATCTGTTTTATATCAAAAGATTTTTCCTCCCCAAATAAAGATTCTAAGATAAATTCAAGATTCCTTTGAATGAAAAAAAAATACACCTTTTAAAACAGTGAGCTTACAAAACAATGCAAGGGACTGCTAAGCACACTTACTATAAAGGGAATGTATGTCCAATGAAAAGGAAATTTAAAACATGACCTTAAACTTTTACGAAAAATTTTAACAAGGCCTTTACTTCATTTACTTTTAGCTACTCCATAAATACCAGAAGAGAAATCAGACTGTTTGTAATGAAACTTAGAAAAATTTCTTTTTTCATAAAGCAGACTTGTAAATCTTCCCCTTTGGCTCCTTCTTCCAATCCTCTTTCACTGTGCTGAAGAGCTATTGAGTTCTTCCAGATTTTTGGTTAAGTAAAAAAAGCTGACTGGGCTTTCCAGGTAGGTAGGGTTTTCTGGTCAATGGATCTATGACTTGTCTAACTTTGAAAATGATCTCGGCCAGTTCATGTTTCATGTGCTTTGTTGGTGGAACAGGTAGAGCTTTGAGAAGCACCATATCCCCAACTGTGCACTGCTGAAGAGCATCGTAGGCAAAAGTTTTTCGCTTATTAAAGTACTTTAATAGGGCGCCTGGGTGGCTCAGTTGGTTAAGCGACTGCCTTCGGCTCAGGTCATGATCCTGCAGTCCCTGGATCGAGTTCCGCATCGGGCTCCCTGCTGGGCAGGGACCCTGCTTCTGCCTCTGACCCTCCCCCCTCTCATGTGCTCTCTCTCTCTCATTCTCTCTGTCTCAAATAAATAAATAAAATCTTTAAAAAAAAAATAATAAAGTACTTTAATAAATAGGGATCCAAAACACTTTAGCTGTTTTTGTGCATTGCTGTTCCAATCACCTTCCCCATGATCCGTTTGGCATGGACGGAAGCACGAACTATTGACATGATGTGGCTTTAGTCACAGGAGTGCTTTGAGGGTTTAACCTAGAAGGTGCTCAATAGCGCTAAACGTGGGTCTTTACTGGTGTTCCTTATTTCTTTCTTTCTCTGGGCTTGCTTGTGTGCCTGTCCCCGAAAGACTCACAGCCCTGATACTCACGCGCGCAAGGCCTTGGAGGAACAGCCGGGGAGTCCTCCCCACTGGGGGAGACCTTCACGTGGGACTGCTTTCTTGATCAGTCCGGCAGACCTGGGGTAGGTTGTGGTGATCGATCCACCCGCCCCACACTACCCAGGAATCAGGCCATTCCCCTCACCTCCAGGCTCTCATGGGGCAGCGTCTCGCTCCTCCGAAAGCACCCCCTGCAATGGCAGGGCGCGACTGGCGATCACCTCCCGGCTCTACTTTCCTGGTGTGTGTCCTACAGAGGGCGGGCCAGAGAGTCGGCTGGTTGTTTCAGATTATTCACAAATATTAGAATAGTGGTAACATTGTTAGGTTAAATGTAGAACTTTCCAACCTGGCTACTGTGAAAGGGTTAAAATTAATCAGATGTGTCAACTACCTTCAGTAAAAAAAAATGCTTACATATTAAAAAATAAAATTAATCAGATGGATAAGTTCTCAGTGACAGTATAATAATCATCATTATCTGAGATCCTCTTGAATAAATTCACTTTTATATAAATATGAATGTTAAATGTGCTTGGTTAGGCATCATGATATAAATAAAATAATATCCACCCTCAAAGAGTAGAAGAACTGAAATGTGTATACTGACAACCTTATAATATATTATTTAACTGTGACATGCAGATGATACAAACAAGTGTTATGAGGGTTGAGAGAGAAATCTATTCCAGTTTATAGAACGAGGAGCAGCTCCATCCATTTGAGAATGTTCTTGAATGATAGAGAAAATTTCATTAAGCAAGAGATAAGGGGCAAGTATCCATATGGAGGTGACAACGTATACATAGGTGTGCAAGTGGAACACATCCTTTGATACATAATGGAATGTTGATAGAGAAAAATCTGTTTTGGATGAGAAGGTAAAGGTAGCTTGAAGTCCGAGTGTGAACTTATCTCTTCCTTCATCCCTCTCTCCCTTCCATTTCTCTCTCCCTGTCTCTTTCTTTCCATAGGTTTTGGGGCAGGGACTGCAGAGAGGGTCATAATCCAACTGTACTTAAGGAAGAATATTCTGTCATATTATGTAGAAGAGTGATGGAGACTAAAAGCAGGAGACAATTCAGGGTATTATTTATAGGTGTAAGAGAAAATGATAAAGAATTACAGATGTTGGAGAGGTAGACTAAAAGGGACTTGTCAGCTGTTGGTGTGGAAGCTTAAAAGAGAAATGAGTCAAGGAAATGAGTCAAGGATAACTGACACTTGAAACCTGGAACCACAGGAGTAAATGAAAACACCAACAAGGAATATGTAGACAGAAGTCAGAGGTTCCAAGGAAAGATAAAGAAAAATATATGGGAAAGCTTTAATGCGATGGAAGGAAACAAGGAACCATCAAAGAAGCAATTAAGGAGTGATCAGTGAGATTAGAACAAGAAGTATAGCAGAGATACCCAGGGAGAGACAGTAAAAGAGAGCCATTTTTGGATCAGAGCAAACAACAACAAGCCCCAGAGGGAGAAGAACAGTATCTACAAATGGCAGCTACAATGTATTATCTAAAATGTCCAATTTTCAACAACATCAAAAATGAGATATTTACAAAGAAACAGGAAAGTGTGACCCATTCAAAGTAGAAAAAAAAAAAAAAAACAGGCGATATAAATTGCCTTTTAGAGAACCATATGTTGGATTTACCAGACAAAGACTTGAAAGCAGCTTAAAAATATGCTCATTTTATAAAGGATTATAGGAACTTGATGATAATACCATATCTAAGAAAATATCAATAAATAGAAAAAACTTTAAAAAAATGGAAATTCTGGAGTTGAAAAGTCTGATAACTGAAATGAAAAATTCACATCTCAAAAGTAGATTTGAGCATGAGAAGAAAGAGTCAATCAATTTGAATATAGATCATACAATGTAAAGAACATAGAGAAGGAATAATTAAGAAATATGTTCAGGACCTCTGAGAAACATAATACACCATAAATATACCAATAAGTGTGTACTGAGAATACCAGGAGAGAAGAAAAAGGAGGAGAAAAAAATTAAAAAAAAAACTATAGCTGAAGACTTCCAAAATTTGATTAAAAGAAACATTAATCCACATATCCAAAAACTCAGTGAACTCCAATTCAAAAAATTCAGTCCAATTTTGGATAAACACAGAGATCCAAACCCAAACCCAGCATAGTCAATATGTTGAAAGATAAAGAGAAAGAGGAAATCTTGAAAAGAGAAAAAGTGAGTCCCCATATATATATATATATATATATATATATATATATATATATGATGACTCTCAATAATAGAACAGCTGATTTTCTATCAGAAACAATGGTGGCCAAAGGCAGTGGTAAGACATATACAAGATCCTGAGGGAAGAGAGTGGGGAACTATCAATCATCTTTCAACAGTCTTTCAAAAATGAAGGTGACATTTTCAATAAAATAAATACATTTTCAAATAAACAAAAACTGGGAAACTTTGTTTCTAGTAGACCTATCTTACAAGAAATATTGAAATTCTTCAGGCTGAAAGAAAGTAACCAAACAGTACTTTGAATAAATCCACATGAAAAAATGAGGAGCTCTGAAAAAATAAGTATGTAGTAATTATAAAAGACAAATCAATTTGATTACTTTTTCTTTTCATTGACTTAAAAAACAATTTAATGAATTGTGGGGTTTATAATATGTAGAAATGTGTGTTTGAAAATAACATGACAAAAGAGACAGGTGGCAACAAGATGTAAAGCTCTATTGTAGTAAGAGAATGACACTAGAAAGTGTCCATAATAAGAAATGAAGAGAACTAAAAAGGGTAATTAAGAAAATCAATGTAATAAATTCTATAAATATGTTATTGCTCTGCCTTCTTTTTTTAGCTTTTTAAAAAGATATGATTATATAAAGTAATAATAAAAGTTTGTTTTTGAATTCTTCATAGATGTAGATGCAATATGTATACAATAATAGCACAAAAAGGGAAGAGAAACTAGGAGTAAAATTTCTAAATCTTTCTGAAATTAGTATAAATATAGTGTGATAAGTAGATGAACTTTTTTTAAAGATTTATTCATTTATTTTAGAGAGAGAGAGCAAGTTCACAGGCAGGGGGGAGTTGTAGTGGGGGGGGGAGGGAGAGAATCTCCAGCAGACTCACTGCTGAGCAAGGAGCCCAAAGGGGGCAGATCCCAGGACCCTGAGATCATGACCTGAGCTGAAATCAAGAGTCAGACACCTAACCACCTGAGCCACCCAGGTGCCCCAGTAGATGAACATTTTAAGCCCAAGAGCAACCACCAAGAAAATAACTCAAAAAGTAAATATCGTTAATAATCATTAAAGTAACTAAAATTTTATGCTACCAAATATTCACTTAGTGCAAAAGAAAGCAGTAAAAGAAAGGCACAGAAACATTTTGATGTCTTTTTAGACATCAGACACATGGGAATAAAACCAAAATGTCAGTGGTATATCCAACTATATAAATAATAACACTAACTATAAATGGATTAAACAATCCAATTAAAAGAGATTGTAAGACTGATGTTATGCTGTCTACAAGAGAAATACTTAGATTTAAACATAGAAATAGGTTGAGAGTAAAAGCATGGAAAAAGATATACCATGCAAATAGTAACCATAAGAGTTGTAGAGCTATAGCAGTGTGAGACAAAACTAATGTTTTAACATTATCTCTAATGTTTCTAGAGATAAAGAGGGATATTTTACAAGGATAAAAGGGTTGTTTCATCTGGAAACCATTGTAATTGTAAACAGATATGTACCTATCATAGCAGAATTATTTATAATACTTACAAATTGCAAACCACTCAAATATCCATCAACTAATGAATGAGTAAAGAAAATATGGAATATCTATACAATGAATTTTGGGAGGGGGAACAATAAAAAAAAAGAATGAAGTACTCATGTGTATGAACCTTGAAAACACTGAAGTGAAAGGAGCCAGACACAAAATACCATAAATTTAATGTGCATACTTTTATATAGTTATATACATTTATATAACAAGCAAATACATAGAAGCAGGAAATAGATTAGTCACTGCCTAGAACTTGGGAAGGAGGGAGTGAGGAAGAGAATGGGGAATGCTAATGAATAAAACATTTTCTTTAGGTGAGATGAAAATAGTCTAAATTTAGATTGTGCTGATGGTAGCACAACTCTGAATAAACAAAAACCATCAAATTGTACACACAAATGGGCAAACTGTACGGTATCTGAAATATATCTCAAAGCTGTTAGAAAAAAGATGAGGCAATGGCCATGAATCTGCTGGTAACCAATATCTTTAGTAAGACTTAACTTCAGAAAAATTCTGAAGGAGGCAGCTAGCCTTCTCCTTTCCTGGGCATATCCTTAAGAACTATCCAGGGAGCGATTCCTTCTCTGGTCTCTGGTTTACTCAAGACCCCTGATGGAGTGTCCCACCCCATAATTCAGAAGAACAAGAAAAGCAATCTATTTGGGCGCCTGGGTGGCTTAGTCATTAAGCGTCTGCCTTTGGCTCAGGTCATGATCCCAGGGTCTTGGGATCGAGCTCTGCATCGGGCTCCCTGTTCTGCGGGAAACCTGCTTCTCCCTCTCCCACTCCCCCTGCTTGTGTTGTCTCTCTCGCTGTGTCTCTCTCTGTCAAATAAATAAATAAAATCTTAAAAAAAAAAAAAAGAAAAGCAATGTATTTAATAAGCAAATGCACGCAGCATGAATGGTGCAATTGCCTTACATATATTATTCAATGTTAATCTCAGAAAACCATATGAAGTAGTTATTCTCACTTCATTTTATTCTTACAGATAAGGAGACTGAATACAAAGATGTGTTAAAATAACTTACCTAAGTTTATGGGATAATAGGGCCAGAGTCAGTAATCAAATTCAACTCAAATATGAATGCAACATGTTATACAGCTTTACTAAATGTAGTATAATTTGAAACTTCTTAACCCATGAAATCAACTTCCTCATCTTTTGTGATAATTGCTTCAATTTACTGAGCATTTACTATGTACTGAGCCCTAATCATTCACATATGTCACCTCGTTGGTATTCCCAATGACCTTATGAGATAGGTGTTATATACACTTTCTTATTTTATTTTATTTTATTTTGTTTTATTTTATTTTATTTATTTTTTCAAAGATTTTATTTATTTACTTATTTGAGAAAGAGAGAGAGAGAGAGAAACAGCATGAGAGGGGAGAGGGTCAGAGGGAGAAGCAGGCTCCCCGCTGAGCTGGAAGCCCGATGTGGGACTCGATCCCAGGACTCCGGGATCATGACCTGAGCCGAAGGCAGTCACTTAACCAACTGAGCCACCCAGGCGCCCCTATTATACACTATTTTAGCAATAAGCAAACTAAGGCTCAGAGGGTTTAAGGAACTTACCCAATGGGTAAGTGATGTAATACACTTGAAACATTAGCACTATTTTTTCTTTGACTTGACACTGGATCATTTTTCTGTATGTTACTCAGTTAGTGTTCTTGGAATAAACTAGAGGGATCAGTGGAGAGGTGGAAAGAATAAATCATGAGAAGTGGACTTTTGTCTTATCTCTTGTCTTGGGCAGAGTTTCTCTTCAGGGAATCTGGTTACTCCCTTGTGTGGGTGTTAGCCTCAAACAAGCAAATTATATAAAATGTCTTTGAACACCATAAAGTGCTATAAGAAATAAGGCATTATTAATGTAAACTAGGTCAGAATCAGTAAGTTCATAAAGTTTTATAACACCCTCCTGGCTCATTAAGGTAGCAATGAGGTTTTAAATCAATAATTTACAGGGTAGTGAGGCAGTGTGGATTGGCGTGGGAGAACAGAATGTCAGGGTCTGAAAACTCTGATCTGTAACTGCTACCAGTGTGCAGTATAACCTTAGGCAGGTCCCTTATCATCTGCATTTGCAAAATTATGAACTTATTACTGACCTATTTTATAGAACTTTTATTAAGAGGCTCTGATAACAAGTGATTATAAAGCACCTTGCAAGTAGAATTGTATGTAAAAATGTTCTAGCCTAGTTCATGAGTTTTACTTAAACATTTATTTCAATAGCTAGAATTTTTTAAATTCCAAAGTTTAAACTCAAAAAGTTTGAAAATTGATTACTGCAATTAAGAGAAGCTTTGGGCTGATTTTTAGAACGACATTTTTACCTTTTCAATTATCTGGCACCATGGCTCTAAAAGTAATTCGATAATAAAGATCTTACGATTAATATATGACCAGATATTTTATGGCATTTAAAATAAAATAATGGAGCCATACTTCATAGTGACTCATATCTACATAGTGGGGTTAAACAAGTTACCGTGTTTATAGAACAAAATTCTGAAAGAAAATATATTTACTCATGAATCTTCCAGTGAGAGTGGGTAATAAATATACCTTGAAATAAGGTTTTCTGTTGACTCTACAATTCAAATGATCTATACAGCTAATTTTTTGTATAAGCGGCTATGATAATAATGGTGGCTATAACGTAGTGGGAACTCTGTGTGCTCCAGCTGAAGGCACCTTCCTTACATTTCATCCCCATTTTAATGATGAGATATCCAAGGCATATGGCAAAATACTCAGATGAATATGGGTGTCTTGTGTGAGTATAGATTTTGGTTTTTCTAAGATAAGGCCATGCTACTATCCTTTGTCAACCTCTGTGTTTCATCATTTAACAGATCCTTCTGGCGATAATATGAATTTCATCTAATCCTACAGTAATGGTTCTCAAAATGTGGTCTCTGGACCAGTAACATCAGCATCAATTAGGAATTTGTTAGAAATGCAAAATTTCAGGCCCCACCCTGGACCTACTAATTCAGAAACTGCCTATTAATATGCCTTCCCAGTAATCCTGGTGCAAGTTAATGACTGAGAAGCACTGTCATAGAAAAACTGAGGTTCCAGGTTTTCATTCCTTCATCAAGTATTTAAAGCACCTAGTAGAGGCCAAGCACATAGTAGTTTGGGGAGAGTGATTTTGGTATTTTTCTGATCAATTGATTGGTCTGGACGTAAAGGAAGATTCAAACAACAGCCTAGGTATGAGGAATTTGAACTTAATGTTTTAAGAACCAATGGCTTACAAGGAGACATCAAGAAACAGTCCAAGGCGAACACTAAGGATGGAGTTCCCATTGGCAATCATATAGCTTCCTGGAGACACTGGTGCCTACTGGGATGAGAGGGGATGACACTGTAGGGAATGCAGACTTTCTCAACTATTGGGCATATTTTAAAAAGTAGAATTTTAAGCTAAGAGGGAGATATCCTCATCCCAGAACTCAAGAGATAAGAGGTATCATAATATCAATAAAATGTCTTCAGCTGTATAAACCAGGCTAGTCATCTATTTCCTCTTACCTTGCTCCAGGATCATACAAGTCCAGAACTATTAAGTTTTGTCTTGGTTCTGTTAGCAATAATATATGTGAAAAGTGAGATTAACACTGTCTTCTTCATAGGGTTGTCAAAGTCAGATAGAAAAGGGTCTGACTTGTAAAGGTGTGGCAGACACTGGCGATTACTGATTGATGTTGATTTTCTCTTCTTTTTAAACAATGGGACTCCAGTGGTTAGAGGGGCACACCTCATCTCACCTAAAACCGCATTCTGTCTACATTGTGGTAGGTGTAACCGTGTTCATGAGGTCTGGACATAAATTGTGGCACTGCTGGTCATACTACTAAAAGAAAGAAGTGAGCCTGGATTGCTCTTGCCTTTACTCCTCCCCCTGGATGGAAACTGACAAAAACAGCCGCAGATACTTTAGACCCAGAGATGGAAGCTGGGTTTTGTGTGCTGCAGAACCTCCTTACCTCCCCTAGCCTGCTCCCTTCATTGGACTGTTCAGTGAGAGAAGCACGAATTCCTGTGTTGTTTAAGCCTTTGTGTTTTTAATTTTATTGCAACAATTTAGGCTGTACCCTAATTCAGCATCACCAGGGACTCCCGTTAATATGTAGTTCGCAGTTCAGTATGTCTGGGGTGGGGCCAAAGATTATGCATTTCTGATAAGTTCCTAAGTGATGTTGATGGTGCTTGTCTGTGGACTATACTTTGAGTAGCATGACCTTGAATAACGCACTTGGCATTTAATTTTCCTTTTCTCTTTGTCTTACTTCAGGCTACTATAATAAAGTACCATAGACCGGGTGGCTTATAAACAACAGAAGTTAGTTTCTCATAGTTGCGGAGGCTGGAAGTCCCACACCAAGTTTCTAGCAAGCTTTGGTTCTGGTGAGGGTCTTCTTCCTGGTTCCAGACTGTTGACTTCTCACTGTATCCTCTCCGGATGGAAAGAAAGTGAGAGGTAGTTCTCTGACCTCTTCTTATAAGGGCACTAATCTTATTCATGAGGATTTTACCCTCCTAAAGGCCTCACCTCCAAATACTGTGTATTGGGGATTCGATTTCAACTTTGAATATTTGGGGGAGGGGGACATTCAGTCCAAATCACTCTCCTTTCTGAGGTCTTATCAAGTAGGTGGCTCTTTTACATTTCAATTAAAATGTCACCAAGTTGTCCTCATAATGTAAAGAGAGATCGCCATAAACCAAGAAAGGTTGTATTGCTGGGTCCTGATTTCCTATAACTAGTTAGTGTTCTGTGCTAGTGAAGACAAACTGGCCTACATAGTAATACATATTCCATAACTTATTATAAAACTATAATATAGCTTCATGATAACATTGTACTCAAATTTTGCTTAGCCAAAGCTCACATGTGGGCTTGAGGTCAAAAGAGGGAATGGTGGATCATCACTTCTCCCCTACCCCCACCCCTGAGAGCAGCTCACAGCATGATCTTTGCTAGTGTTGGATCTCTGGCATTATGATCATATGTGAGAAAGCACAAATAGGTGGTCTTATTGGACCTCCTCCCAAAGAAGAAGGATTTCCTTGTTCTTCCTCATGCCTCCCTCCCACTCCAGCCATGTACCTTGGTGCCCCAGCAGTGTTTTGATCTTATCTGAACAGACCTTAAACTGGTTTTGGATTTGCCATCCCTGACCACAAGACTTCTGCCCAAAGCATCATTCGTGGAGAGACAGAATGACTTATTTATTATCATAGATTTCTGTACAATATTGCTTTTGACCAAGAACTGATTTTATAATCAATTAGATCCGCTTATGGAATTCACCGGCCATGGTAACATGTTTCCCAATACTTAAAACAGATAACTTTATAAAATAGTGGAATAGCTTTTATTAAGGCTCAGTTATGGCACCAGCTGGATGGCGACATCTTTTAGGACTGGGAAAATATCCTGGAATCATGGCTTTGAGATACAGGGATGGAAATGGGAATGTCCTTTCTCACTGTTACATTTAATTATCCACTAGTAAAATTTTTGCTTCCTATCCTTATAACCTTGGGTTCTTTTTTCATTGTCTTAAATTCCAAGAGAGAACATAGCAATGGTTCTATTAAAATGGGAGCTAGGACTACTATCTGAACTCATAGTAGTGATCCAGTATTCAAAGAAGGGGGTTATTTTATTGAGTGGGATGTTTGGTTGACCTATGAAGGGGAAATCAGGTCGCTAGTCCACATCAGGGCAGATAGGAGTATATATAGATTGCATATATTCCACTAGGGCACTTCTTAATACTTTCATGTTCTGGGATAAAAGGTAATGCATAGATGTAATATCACAATGCAGGCTGAAGGGCTAATGGCCCAAGAATGAAGGTTGGAGTCACTCCACCTGCAAAGGAACCATGACCAGCTGGCATGGTTGGAACCAGTGTGAGTCAAGTGAGGCACCCACCGTACAACTCAAGGGAGCACCATAAAATTCAGGAATACAGATAAACCATAATTTAATCCAATATTTAAGAAAAAAAGTCCAAATTTCTATAAGAAGTCCATGATGAAAAAAAAAATCAACATTTTAAATAAAGATAGGATCTGACCCTGACCTTGCCGAACTCATCTCACTGACAGCACCTTGTCAGTTCTCATGCAGAGTCGTACTGGGTTGTTCTATTGCCATCTTGCATAAGCTGGGAATTATGCTTTCTGTATCCCTTTCCCTGTAGGATGTCAGGTAAGAGTTGGTCAGGAAGGATTTGATTAAGATTTGGGAGGCAGAAGTGAAGCATAAACCATTATTTCCGGAAGATATTTGCTCTCAGGACAGATGAAGAAGGAGCTGGTGGCTTGTAGCTTGTTTCTTTCTTCTCCTCCTCCAGCAGCCCTTCTTTCTGTCTACAGCCCTAAGTGTGACACCTGATATTCGCCCTTAGAGCTGCAGAAACCTGTCTACCCAGAAGCACTTCCTATAGACCTCTCAGTGAGCTTCCCTTTCTCAAAATGAGCACGGAGCTTTAGGAGGACTAGTTAGTGCCTTTTTGAAAGTGGAACTCTATCTTCCAAACCTTTGTTTTCCCAGCAACACCCTCAATTACATAAGGTCTTATTATTTTAATAATTCCCTTATTCCTTTGCATTGAAAGTGACTCTGCTTATCTGTCTAAACATTGATGGATAACATGTGATTTTCTCAGAAGTACCACAAGTCCAAAGTTCATTCTCTGAAAAACTTGGAGCCGGACATGTTCTGGCATTCAGATTGGTTTGCCTTTTAGAAAGACAGTATGGTACATGCATCATGTGATATTTAACAGCTTTATAGTGGCATGTAGAAAAGTACCTCAAATTCGAACTCAGTCATCTATGAACCTCTCCATGTCTCAGTTTCCGTATCGGTAAAATTGAGATGGTAGTACCTTCCTCTAAAGTGTTACTATGAATCTCTTGCTTATACAATGCTTACAAAGCATTTAGCACAGTGCCTGCCTGTATTTAGTACTTAGTATGTCATAGCTGTGATTATTATTTTGCTGTATCCCTATCTAATTAGACCCTTATCTAATGGAGTGCCTACTTGATGGTAAAAGCTGAAAACATTCAGAAGATACCAGTTTTATGTAGCTTGATATTTTTAAGAGGAATTCTGATTTGGGGTATGAAAATCTAGAGAAATTCATAAATGTTGCATGAAAAACTCCTTGCTCTGCTCCTTTTCTGGGTGGGTCCCAGTCTCTTGGGCATTCTTAAGGATTAAGAAAACAATCTAAGAATTCTAGATTGCACCAACCCAAAGCAAACTCAAATAGACAACCAGGAGAGTAAGACCCTAACTTCCCAAGTATTACTGAACACCCTCAGTGAGATGAATTTAATTTGTGGATAAGCCAATAAATGAGGCAAAGAAAACTTTGTTCCTGTACTTGGGGAATTTATAGTCTAATACTGGCATAACAAGTATGTTGGATTGGACCAAAGTGTCTACTCTAAATGCTTTATTAAGAAGGCTTCTAAAGCAGAGTTCAGAGTCAATAAAAACAATTCTGTGATGAATTAGCAATGCCAGCCAAAAATGAACATAGAAATGGGAGTGGCAGCAAGGATGACTCATACTTGCTGTTATCCATCTAATCTCTAAGATTCAGTGACCTCACTACACATTTCTAAAGATTAGCCACTCAATTCTCTATAACACTGGATTGAGAAAAATAGAAGAACAAACATGTCGGCAAGCAAGGTTTTTTTACCTTTATAATAATAGTTAAGTACATCAGCTATTGATAAACATATGTTAGCATTTACCCATTCATTCTGTTGGGGGAAAACTGGATAATTCTTAAGTGTTTTGCCCTCTAGGCTTACATTAAAAGTTAATTATCACCACGTGGGACAGGCCTCCAGAGGCCATGGCAGCCTTGAACTAATATCAGCAAAATGTGCATCTCACATTAGCCCCTGAGTTGCTTACCTCTCACATTAGAATGCTTTCTCCTTGAGTGAATGCTTGTGAGTTAAAACCACATCACTTTCTGAGTAGTGAGTTGAAGAAGGACAACTTCTAGCTAAAGAAGGGCCCTGCATTATGTAGTTAAGGACAAGGGCACCACAAGAGAGATTGGGCATCAGATATAAATGTAGAGCTGTAATTAGATACACTGGATAATCCAAAATTGTGTGTGTGTGTGTGTGTGTGTATCTCTGTCTGTCTCTCTCTTATAAATATATTTCTTCATATTGGTTCTCTGTGCACACTTACCATGTGTACTCTGAGTACTATGGTCTAAGTGTAGCTGTCAGGAACACAGTTTAAGTAGAGATGCAAAAAAAGATGCTTTAATAGGCCCTGGATCACTCTTGTCCCTAAATCCTTCTTTGACTTGCTTGCAAAAGACCCTTGATTTTTACTATCAAATATTAATTTCTCAATCCATGAAATGGAAATAGCCTGTGCATGGACCAATGATGAGTGTATTTCAAGACCAATTCTAGTTTATGCATCTGAGGTCAACAGTTAAATTTAAAATAGAGAAGACCAAAGTTGGGATTGCTTTGGAGCCTACCAAAACCACAACATACCATCCACTGTTACTGTACATACACATGAGTCTCATTGATTCATCATTTATTTAGATTTCAGGTTATTTTTTGATGTGTTTTTTTTTTTTCCCCAATTTGACTGTAAATCCTTTGAGGGCAGGAACTTTTTCTTCATAGATCTATAGTAGTGCACAGGGTAGTATTTTATATTTGGGATATTGCAGAGAATGTTGTCTCCTATAATCCCTGGAAACTCATTTAGTAATCTGGAACTCTATGGATTATGCAGTTGCTCTCCTGAGTCTATGTTTTCCTACACTGGCTGCTGGTTGAGATTCTTTGAGATATCTGTATCTTCTTTGTATGGGCCAATGGTTATAATCTCTGTAAAAATAAAACTACTGATAGAGAACAATCAGATGATTACTAGAGGGGAGGTAAGTGGGGAGATGGGTGCAAGAGGTGAAGGAGATTAAAAATATACTATCTTGATGACAATATATGGAACTGTGGAATCACTATATTGTATACCCAAAACTAACATAACAGTGTATGTTAACTACCCAGGAATTAAAATTTTAAAAAAGGGGAGGAACAATATGGGACTGCAAACACTTTATTTATTTATTTATTTTTAAAGATTTTATTTATTTGACAGAGAGAGACACAGCGAGAGAGGGAACACAAGCAGGGGGAGTGGGAGAGGGAGAAGCAGGCTTCCCACAGAGCAGGGAGCCTGATGCGGGGCTCAATCCCAGGACCCTGGGATCATGACCTGAGCTGAAGGCAGACGCTTAACGATTGAGCCACCCAGGCACCGCTTTACTTTTTTAAACATTTTTTAGTAAATCGGAAAAATTTTTTATTTTTTAAGCATTTTTTAATTTAATTTCAATTAATTAACATGTAACGTATTATTGGTTTCAGAGGTACAGGCCTGTGATTCATCAGTCTTATATAATATCCAGTGCTCATTACATCACATGCCCTCCTTTAATGCTGATCACCCAGTTACCCCATCCCTCCACCCACGTTTGTTTCCTCTGATTAAGAGTCTCCTTATGGTTTGTCTCCCTCTCTGGTTTTGTCTTGTTTTATTTTTTCCTTTCTTCCCCCATGATTCTCTGTTTTGTTTCTTAAAATCCACATATCAGTGAGATCATATGATAATTGTCTTTCTCTGATTGACTTATTTCACTTAGTATAATACAGTCTAGTTCCATCCACATCATTGCAAATGGCAAAATTTCGTTTTTTTGATGGCTGCATAATATTCCAGTGTGTGTGTATGTGTGTGTGTGTGTGTGTGTGTATCACATCTTCTTTATCCATTCATCTGTCAATGGACATCTGGGCTCTTCCCATAGTTTGGCTATTGTGGACATTGCTGTTATAAGCACTGCGGTGCAGGTGCCCCTTCGGATTACTACATTTGTAGGTAGTAATTGGGGTAAATACCCAGTAATGCAATTGCTGGGTCATAGGGTAGCTCTATTTTCAACTCTTTGAGGGACTTCCATACTGTTTTCCGGAGAGGCTGCACCAGCTTGCATTCCCACCAACAGTGTGGGAGGGTTCCCCTTTCTCTGCATCCTTGCTAACATCTGTCATTTCCTGACTTGTTAATTTTAGCCATTCTGACTGGTGTGAGGTGGTATTGCATTGTGGGCAAACACTTTATTTTGCCAAGTGAGAACTTTCAAAAAAAATCATCTATTTTGGAGAAGGATACTTTAATATTAAAAAAGAATGACGATGAATAAATTTGGCTTTATGCAAAAAAAAAAAAACCACTACTGAAATGCATTTATAAAAGGTTGTCTTTGTTTTTGAACTAAAATAGAGGTCTACCTGGGTTGAAAATATTAGTAACAGTCTTCTGCTAGTGAAGTAAGTTTTCATACTAAAGTTTATACTTTAATATAAAGCAACTTGAATTTATATGCTCATGTACTAAAGATACAGAATAATATAATACAACTTAATAATTAAGGAGAATGGGACCTAATTACCATCATTTTCACCCTATAAAGAATATGTAATGTCCATACTTCTGTTTTCACTTACAGCTCCTTTGAATTTACTTAAACCTTTATAAGCATAATAAATATTATTTAATGAATGCATGTGTTAAATGATAATTATTAAGTCTGTACAAACATTCTATGAATGGTTCAGTATTTTGTTTGTCTTAAATTTTATGTGAGTTGGGGACCAGGGATCATACCTCTTTAATTCACTAGGTTCATTATCTGTTTAATGAACATACCTGGGATCATACCTGTTTAATTCACTAGGTTCATTATCAAGTGTATGGAGGGTCTTGATAAATGTTTTGATGAAGATGCTACATTCCCAGAATGAGGGAACACAACCATTAAGGCATTTCAAAGGGAGACATTGGATAATTGTAGTGGAGAAAGATGGTAATGATGGCTATATGTGTAGGAGAATAAAATGAGATATGAGAAAACAAAGAGGATAAGAAAATAACTCATACAAGGAATTGAATTGGACCAGTAAACATCTGAAAATCTACTACTCGCATCAATGTCAAAAATTCCAAAGTGAACAGGTGATCTGAGCATGCTGCTGACATCCATCTTCACACCCTCTTGGTCTATAAAATACTTCTTTAGCTTCCTTGAACAAAGACACCACAGTGGGCTACACAAGGTGTAGCAAAGGAAAGGAAAGCTGTTCCGTCTCCTCTGTATGCATTAGTCATTTTTTTCCTCTGAGTCTGTGTCTTAATTGCCTTGCCTGTCTTATTAGATTGAAAACCCACTGGGTTGGGACCATCACTACTAAGGTGTGCAACACTGAGCTTGGCAGGTGATCAGCACTCAATAAATGTCTATTGCTACCATAAACCAATGTATAAATCTCAGAAATAGGCATAATAATGGACCTGACAGATTAATGCCCAGGGCTATTTTTGTACAGCAGCATGGGCTAGCCAAATCAAAATCTGACATCTTAGATTCAATTCTTCTCTGTTTTGCATGTAATTCTCAGCCTTTCACGTTTTTGTCCTGTGACAGACAGGAAGAAATGAGTCAACTTTTCAACATAATTGAATTAAGAAGCATTCTTCCCTCCCCACCTTTTTTTGTTTGTTTGTTTCTCAAATGCTATTGACCCATTATGTAGATGGCATTGCTTTTTAAAATTATTGATAGAGTGGTTCCAAATGCTACAGCAGATGTTTTATATGGCATTTATACTCAATATTTCAAGTCCTCTTCTTTGTGGGGGATTTTCTCCAGAAGCAAGAAACTACTTAAGGAAACCATGTAACTGATACTCTAATGCATTCTCTGAGGTGACTAAGAAAGAGTTATTATCAGTTTTTCTCTTTGGATAACAAAATGAACATGTGAAGAAATTGAGTGACTTAAGCAAGATCCCCCAGAGAAGCAGTAGTGACACTCTGAGAATTCCCCTGAAATAAGAGATCTTCACAGGAAAAATAGGGCTGTTTCTGGGGGGTCATTGAAGCTTTTTACAATCATAACAAAATACAACAAGCTTCAAATTCCACTTTTTCCTTACATGAACTAGCAGCTTTGTCTACCTGTGAGATAAGACTTTTTTCCCCCATCTTTGCGAACTCCACTGTAGCTGCAATCTACTATTAGTTCCCTTTTCTTAGTTGGATATTTTTATATTTCTATTCTTGGCCAATGTGTAAAAAGTCATCCAAATTAGATCATTCAAATACATAATATGATCATGAAATTATTTAAAAATTGCAATAAATTCTTTAATCACCATAACTTCTTTCTGTGGCAAGATGATCATAAGTAAAAAAAAAATCAATTAAATAATTTGTACTCAGATCTAGTCTTTTTGAAGATAAGTATGAAAATAAAGCCAGGGTTGACCATATGACCCATCAAGGTTAATAAGAGAAAGCTGGGTATTGAGGGTAGGGACTGAATGCATAATTAGATCCTACACTGACATAAAAGGAAGAGTCTAGGGTTCAAATTTACACTACATAAATCAAGAGGGATAAAAGAGGCAATTGTTTATGTAACTTAGAGACAAAAAATGCCATTGTCTCTATCGTTAAGATATTTCAGGTGTTTCTAGAATATTGCCAGCAAATATACCCACCCATATAGAACACTCTGCTAAACACTTGAAATTCTTTGGGTAGAATAGCAAAGGCAAGGAAAATATTTTCATGTAAATATTATTTTACAAAATATATTTGCATAAAAATAAAATTTTGATTCATCACTTATTTTTTCAAAAATATTTTCAAAAAATATTTTCAAGTGCTTATAGTGTATCAGGCAGTTAACTAAGCTTTATGTAATAATTCTTATTCCTTTTGGCCTCACTTCCTTCAAAGTAGGTTTATAGATGGTCCATGTCTTTTGTTTGAAATAGAGATGGATAATGAACAAGGTCTATAGAGGTCTATAATAAAAAAGCCACACAGAAGGAAAAAACCCAAAAAACAAAAACCCCTGAAATTCGTCCAAAATGATTTTGAAGTTTATGAGCTTGGGTGACTGGGAGAATGGTGGTACCATTAATGGAAAAAACAATAACTCCCAACTCAGTCAGGAAAATAGTAACTTGTGTATGGGCACTTAATGACTTCAGATTTGACTATGATGTAAATATAAGACCATAGTAGAACATTCAGACAGGGGATATTATTGTGTAGAATAGGATCAGAATTTGAAGGAAATACTAGTCCTGAATGCCCAAATTCAGTCATCATCTGCCAAAATATGTTAATTTATATTTGTCTATTTTGTTTTGTCTGTATAACCAACTGTAGCAGATAAAAACTAGAAGTCAAAATGCTCAATACATCTGGAGGAAGGAAAGAGAAATTTTTCCTTCTAGAGACAAAATTAGAAGTGCTTCTCTACCATGTATTTGATTTATCTGACATTCTACTCTGTTCTCAGGTCTGGAGTACTTTTTTTCCAAGACATTAAAGCAGGAGAAGTATGAGAATTAGAGAGATACCTGTTTTCTCCAAAATTGTATTTATTTTGTAATATTTGTAAAGTTGGTGAAATCTATGCAAGGTCTTAATCAGAGGTATGGCAAGTCCTGTGTTCATAATAGGATGATTAAATCTTTGTTATTTGGCTTGCTAAAAGAGGTACTAAGCATAAGAAAAACCAAACCAAACTGAAAAACCCTGCAAAATTTTAGACCATGGTGCCACCATAATTTCAACATTTTCTTTGACTGGCTCTGACTAATTTCCCATCATGAATATCCTGTTTCTATTTTTCCCAGGCCTTATCCAGGAGTCTCTGACCTGTGTCAGTTGGGATGACGTATGGGTTATGAGACACAATGGATACATGGTGAGAGGTTGCCCCCAAATTCCATTTGTCCTTTGTTCATATGGGTTTTTTATTTGTCTAATTTGATTACAGAGGCATTAATCTATCATAGGACTCTCTCTACAGAAGCTTCATGGATTTTCCCAGATGAAAGTCTTAAACCAGCGGTATCTTTAAATGAGAGTTCATGAGTTGTGCCATGCCATCAAAAAGACTTGAGTTCTCTTCCAAATTATGCCACTCCTTAACTATGTGGCTTAGACAAAGCACACTTAGCTCTTTGTAAGTTTTGGTGTCCTCCTATGTCAAGTAACAAAGGTACTATGAGGTTTGTTATGAGTATTAAATGAAATATGGAAAAGTGACTTAGTTCCATAGTAGAACCTACAGACAACCAATAGGATATTATTATTGTTACAACTAACCTTTACTTGTGCAGGCAAAATTTTATAAAGGGAGATGGTGAAATTGGTGCAAAAAAAGACTGGTAAAAAGAAGAGGTACAAATGATGGGAAAATAATGAATCCTGTAGTTGTCAGTCAGAGTTCCTGTGTGAAGTTACTCCTTGGTTTTGTCACTCTTTTTCCCTTTTCCTGATCAAGTCCTGGTTCTGTCAGTAGCTAACTGCCTGCCCTTTTTTGGCCTGTGACCTTCAATAGGTTACTTTAGGCACATTTTTACTTTTTAAAATTATGTAAATGAATCCAATGTTGTTTCTGGTTCTGGAATTTTAATTTGAGTATGTTGTCCTCTTTGTAATCATTCTGAAATTCAGTTATGAGAAGATTATCTGCTGCTTACTAATCTGAGCACACTGTGGTGTACACTGAGTTCAAAAGACCCTCCAGCCTCCTTTTTTTTGCTTCCTCTCCCTCCCTTGCTTTCACATATTCTGGTGTCCAGGCACACCATTACATCATGATGGTTTTATGTTAGGTCTTTACACATGTTTTTTGATCAATCTAGTAGTCCCTTGGGTCTTTCAAGAATTCTACTTTTCTGCTAAAGTCTTACTAATCCAGTGAAATGAAATAAGTTGTTATTCCTCACTTCTTACCACCACTAGGCCTTTTACAGAGCCCTATGGTTGCATTAATCATACCGTATTGTAATTATATGTTAGCTTACTTATTTACTATGATATGACCTACATGAAGAACCTGAGTTGTAAGGGTTAAGAAGAGAGAAATGTTAAATGAAAAATGCCCACAAATCAATTGATATCTGCTTGCCATTAATTCCTACTCAATAAATGTTTGATGACTTAATTACACAGTTGACCTTTGAACAAGTTGGGTTTGAACTACAAGGGTCTGCTTATATGTAGATTGTTTTCATAAATATTATACAGTACCGTAAATGAATTTTCTCTTCCTTATGATGTTCTTAATAACATTTTTTTCTCTAGTTTTCTCCATTGTAAGAATACACTATATTAATACATATAACATCCAAAATATGTGTTAATGTGTTATGTTATCAATAAGGCTTCCAATCAACAGGAAGATTTTAGTAGTTAATTTTTCAGGGAGTCAAAAGCTATATGAACATTTCAATTACACAGAGAGTCAGTGCCCCTCACTTTGCATTGTGCAAGGGTCAACTGTATATCCTCAAATGCTTTGAAAGCTCCTTGATATGACCAACATCACAGATTCCCTATTATAATCTAGGAATAGTTGCTTAATAACCATGTAAGTGTTTGGAGTAAGTTGAATTTTTTAACAGGATTTTCTATTTTAAAGTTAATTTTTCCAGAAGCATAGACCTTTATTTGTGGAGTTAGTAATGTCTAATGGAATGCCCTTCAGCCATCCCTGTTATGACCAAATAATAACAGCTAACAGAGATTGAGGATTTATCATGTTCCAAGCACTTTGCCAAGGTTTAAACAATTTAATTGTCACAACAAACCCACCACGTAGCTAACATTTTCATTCTCACTGAGTAGTGAAGGTGCATAGATTTTAATTTGCTCAAAGTCACACAGTAATTGGTAGAGTTAGGATTTAAACTAAGAAAATCTGCCAGTGAAGACAGTACTCTTACCGACTGTGTTATATTGCACTAAGGCAAGCCGGACTATAGTAACCTGAATAAGGAGAGCTTGCAACAGCTTTATAGCCAGTCACCATTAATACCACACTTTTTCTTCTCCGACACAACCAAGAAATCCCTCCCTATTTTTTATGGGTTATCGCCCACATTCCTCAATACGTTTATCTAGAAAGGAGACTCCCAGAATCTAAGCAATATGTTTTGCATATGCAAATTGTCAAATATTCTATCCAGCATTCTTTAAATGATTTGCTTCAATGTTTGTTGCTGTCTTTAAAAATTAGCACAGAAATAATGTTTATATTCATTGCCACCAGCTAAAAGCGCTGGAGTCCTACAGTGCAGCTTGAGGGATTTTGTAGGTTTTCTTTTTTCCATTAATATTTAAGCTTCAGCTAAGTCAGACAAAACTGAATACATAACAAATAACCATCAAGGTTACTCTTTATGGGTCAAACATAACGACAGTCTCAATTATTAAAATTCACGGCAACTGAAGGCAATGATTTTTACTGTGAATACATCATTGCAAGTTCTTCCTCAAACTTGCTGGTTTTTCAGTTTTAATAAGCCAAACTTGGGATAGTATTCAGCAATTGGCTAAAGTTGGATTTTTACCTTTTCTCTTTCTTAAAAGATTTCTAATCCCCTATATTAATAGCAAATAAGTTCTAGATTCTTCTACTCATTTGTATGTCAAAATGAATTAGAAGCAATAAATCCCGAGATTCAAACAGTGTGGTCAGGGTCTCTTCTCTGTGGAGGAAACACCATGGACGTTTGGGGCCACTTGAAATTAACTTATGTTGAACTAAAGTGATACCTGTTCATGGTATGTCCCAGATACTTCTCCATTCCTTGAGTATCCCAGAGTGAATAATCCTGTCTATGAAATCTGCTGGAATTTCCAAATATATGACAGGGACTCTACCTTCTCTTTATCCACACCCACCCACATTTCTTTTTTTTTGTTTTCACCTTCCTGTTTGTTCTCATTTCTAACAACTCTGACAGCTCTCTGTCATCCTCTGATTTTTTTGGAGACAACCATGTCCTCTTTCCTGAAGGCAAAAGCAGGTTATCATCGTCTCCAGGAGTTCACACCCCCACACAAGCCTGGCCATTCTTCTCAGTGAAACAATGGGTCTGAATTTTGAACACGGAGGCCCTTTCTTATACTCTCTCAACCTCAGAGCCTTTATTTCTTCATGTGGTGCTTTATCCCTTGATGCCCTGTTCCACAGCGAGTTCCCCTGCATGCATGCTCAGCCCACCAAAAGATGGAAAATATTGTCATCTGGATTAATAGTTAAGATGGAGGGTAACCTGAACATGGGATTTGCCCTTATTCTGACCACATGTCACTTGCTGAGGTTCTTGAGGGAACTGTACAGAGAAGAAAAGGCTAGAAAACCTAGCAAGAAAACTTGGGCTGGAATCCTCTGGTGCACCAGCCTGTTGATGGGGAACATTGCCTCTAGCTGCGTCCGAAACAGGCCTAAGATCTGGAACACAGCAGACAAGGGCTGAATTTTCTTCTTTTTCCTTAAGCTCACATTCAAATTTCAGAAATCACCTCAGCGATGGTGCATAAAGGGCTAGTCCATGGAAGAAGCAAAGGCAAGAGCAGGAGAATCAAGGGAAGGGAGAATGACTCTTGTTGCCTGTGCTGAGATTTCTTGGCATTTCAGAAGGAACAATAAACCATCTCCTCTCAGGAAAAGTATCCTCAGAGAGAGGATGAGAGGTAACTATCTGTCTTTCAGGTTGTATCAGTTAATTTTCATAACAAAACTGTAACATGGCTACCCTTATTATTTTCATCGAAACGTTGAGGAACGTGGATTTTAGCTTGTCTTCCAATTAAAGAGAGAGAGAGGCGAGAGAGAGAGAGAGGAGAGAGAGAGAAATTCTTCTTATATTGAGAGGGTGGTGTGGAGGTAATAGTTAAAGAGACAGGAATACCATCCAAGTCAAACTCCCAAACCTCACAAGCTTACCTCAGGTTGGTTTGGTGGGTGTATAATCCGCTTGCTGCCTTTGGACAGTCAGTGAGAAGTGCAGAGTGCCAAGGAAATGCTTTTGAAGTCATAGTGGTAGGTCAGACAGGTCACCCCTGAAGGACTACACAGGAGGAAGTGGAGTGGACTTCTCACCCTCTGCATTCAGGGCTGTAGGGAAACTGTGTAGAGAGAACATGAGTAGGATGTTAGTGGGTGATCCCACCACCTGCTAATGCAGCTTGGTGGTTTCTTTCTTTCTTTTTTTTTTTTTAAAGATTTTATTTATTTATTTGACAGAGACAGAGACAGCGAGAGAGGGAACACAAGCAGGGGGAGTGGGAGAGGGAGAAGCAGGCTTCCTGCCGAGCAGGGAGCCCGATGTGGGACTCGATCCCAGGACCCTGGTATCATGACCTGAGCCGAAGGCAGTCGCTTAATCAACTGAGCCACCCAGGCGCCCACAGCTTGGTGGTTTCTTTGGGCTTTTTATTTCAGTTTGTAATGGCTCCACCTGAGGCTGTGTAGTGTTTCAATTCACCTACATTTCTCTTAGTTTCTGGGTAGAAATACCAGAAACGTGTCTGGTAGTTGGAGTTCATCTAATGTCAGAATATGAGATAGATGGAAGATTACATTCAAGGAAAGAAAAGAAACATCCAAGTTTTCAGGTCTGCACATTGAGCCAGTGCTGATTCTGGTGCTCCCCGCCTCTGCTTGAGCTTTGCTAAGAATGCCTTTTGTTCATTATACTCTAAATTATAAGGGAAACATGAGGGCTTTTGGATTTGTATCAATCTTAAGAGCTTTCTGCTACCTAATCTTTACCAATTCAGTTTTTCACAAACCTGAGAACAACAGAAAATGATGGCGATGAAGTTCTGTGGATCTGTCTGTCTGTCTACCTACTTATTTACTTAGAAAAAGCAAATGCTAAATAACCTCCTGTGTGCAGGGTATTTACTGCTTTAGGGCACAATCTGTTGCCGAACAGTTAAAACTGTTGCTAAGGCATCTATTGTCGTAATATATGCCTCGGCAGCCCTGTGTTCTGTCTTGCTCCGCATCTGTGAGCACAGTGATTTATTGGTAATACTAATCTTCTTTGAAAGTCCTAGTGCTGCGAAGTCAAACATATTTGAAGAGGGGACAAACAGTTTCATTTTCTGTTGTTTGTTTCCATGGAATTTCTTATGACTGCTTGAGAAAACGTTTTATTTTGAAAGAGGATACGTACTTATGTAGTTGAGTAAGAAGGAAGGAGTGGCATCTACTTTAGGATTCTGTTATTCAGATGAGATTTGCCCTGCTGCTTTCATCTTCTTAGGACATAGTATTCCAGGGGATTATACCTTCATCATCATCACTGCGGTTGAGCCTTACTGAACATTCTTTACTTGCAGAGTATTTAAGAAAAAAGAAATTTGAAAAAGAGACCCTACATAAACATACGAGCTGACTCTTCCCTTCAAAGAGGAAAGTTTTAGGAAGAGAGTTCCCACCGTCATTCCACCTTCTTTTTCTGTCTTCCAGCAGAGTGTTAGCAAAATGAAGAGGGCTCAACATTGATTGGACTGCAATGAACAGTGGGTTGGGCCATTGCATTGAAACGCAGATATTGCAATGGTCAATTGGGAGGAGGCTTAGTGTCTTGCGGGCAGCTACTAGGCAAAGGGTACTTGGGTCTGCACACTCACCTGTAACCTAGCTTGATCCCAAGGTGAAAATTGGAGTGTGGACAAAAGCAAGCAGGAAATTTGACTCTTGTTTGAAAAATATATTGTGTCTTTCATCCCAGGAGACACACACACACACACACACATACATACACACACACACCTCAACATTTTCTTTTTCTTTGTGCTCTACTCCTTCACTGTACCAAATGCTGTCTTCACCTCCTTGTTCACCCTAAGGTAAAAGTGAGTGATAACCGCTCCCAGAGGTAATTGCTCTTAGTTAGATATAAACTGCCTGTCAAATAAATACATTGTGAATTGAGGACATCACTCATCCAGTGGAAAATAATGGTTTGGTTTGTGTGAAGAAAGTCAGCAAAGATAAGGCAGGGCCTTCTGACGCTAGCTTGGAAAGGGAGTATAATTATTAACATTGTGAATCCCAAAGACAGATTGACCTGAATTTAAAGTCAGCCTCATCACTTACTTGCTGTGCTAACATTGGGCAAGTTTGTCAATCTCTCTAAGAGCCAATTTCCATTAAAATAGAGATAATAGTAGTTAATACATTCTCAAATATAGTGTATTTTAGAGGACATAATGAGTATAAAATGCAAGCCACTATCTGGCCACAAGCTAGTGCTTGTGGTTATTTATATGATATGGATGATAGCATGCCTTTGTGTAAGATAGTAATGAATGGTTCCATTAACTGAATCTGCAGACTCCACTGATTTGAGTTCTTCTCACTAAAATGAAATATTTCTTTCTTTTTCTTCTGGTTAGGCTTAGGTATTGAACAATGAACACAAAAGGAAGCATTAAAAATAAATGTATACAGAAATTAATATGAGAGATTATCTACCAAGTAAGTTAGTTGAATGTGCACTTAAAATAGCAGTGAGCACAAATGTACAATGATTTGATCCCTTTTTATTAAATATAAAAGATCCCATCAAACTGTCAGGTCAGAATTCAAGACACAAAAAAAGTGAATAGCTGGATTTTAATAATCTGATTAAAAAAAGATTTATTTATTTATTTTAGAGAGAGAGAACATGAGGGGAAAGGAAAGTGGGAGAGAGAATCTGAAGCAGACCCCACGCTAAATGCAGGGCCAGACATCTGGTTCTATCTCCTGACCCTGAGGTCACGACCTGAGCCGAAATCGAGTCTGAGGTTTGACCAACGGCGCCACCCAGGTGCCCCTTAATAATCTGATTTTTTAAAATCCAAGACTATATACCAAATAGTCATATACGAGGGATAGCAGTTTTGATGAAACTCTGCCTAGTTTTTCAAACCACTGAGGCATTGAAACATTTTGCAAACTCTGTGGACTTTATAATACTCTGGAATCATAGTTTTAGTAATGTTTTAGCAGACTGAACATGTCCGACTGCTTACAGTCGAAGTTTCCTCATCTATCACATGCATCATTGATTTTAGGCTTAAAAAGAACATATTTAGAAGGTGCTAGATCCTGGGAAATAATCAGTCCCTGGTAGATGTTGTGATTATAATTGAACACTTACTAGGTACAAGGTGCAGTTTCTTCAAAGAACCCATATTTGGTGATAACCCGCTTAGCAACCCTTTCCTTCTGTAAAGCACCTCTTTAATTTTATGTTTACTGTTAAGACAGAATCAAGTAAATAAAAGTTTGAGCGTGTTTTTAGTCACCCAGAAAATAGCCAACAAACCAAAGCAAGGGGCGTACTCCACAGTACCTTATACAATAAGGAATATCCTTTGCCTACCTATTTTGTCTCTGTTAACATTTGAAGGGCAAGGAATTAATTCTCTACAACCTGTAAATGTTTCATTTGTGGACTTTGTACCTCTGGATGAATAATGAATGTTAATTAATGATGACAATGACAACAGCATTCCGTGTGTTACTTTTTTGCATTTTACCCATCTCTAAGTCTTTTCCTCCTGAAGTGGGTTCCCTATTATTTTATTCATTATTTTATTCCTGGAAACTTGTGCTTTGTTAAAATACAGCAGATAGCTTCTTGTGTGTTACCATAGCAAATTGCATAAGAATTTACACCATAAATTATTCATTACAGCCAATTTAGTATAATTATTAATTCCAGCATACATTGGTGCCTGATTACATCTCAGTGCTCATTGCTGGATCTTGACCATGTTCTGCTGAAAATAATGATCTGTCATGGCTAATCAGGATCTAACAAGTCCCACTAAAAGGTAAAAATGTTTAATTAATATCGATTTAATAAAACAATGATTGATCCAATTGTTACAATCTGTCAGAGAGTCTTCCGAAGGTAATCCAAAATCTACCTGGTAATAAATTTAGGAGCTAGCAGTGGTGTACAAGCAATCAACGTGCTTTCCAATTCAAGGGCAAATTGGGACGTACTCTTCCCTTGGTATCTTTCTGCAAAAGTAAATCAGCTCTCCTTTCACTGGGAAGCTTTGCTCCCAACATCAGTTCTGGTATTTCAAGCTTTCATGCCTTCCGCTCCCAGTGAGCCCTTTCCTTGCATTAAAGATGCATCCTGTATTGTATGTGAATGTTCCAAGCTGCACTGCTTCCCATGCGGATCTCATTTTAACTCTAAGTTGAGCTGAGCAAAGTTTGCAGTTGCATTTCCCACCGGAATTAACTGTGGAGAATATGGCCAGGAATTCAGTTCCAAAGCCCTTTGGCTGCAAAGCCATGTAGTCTAAATACCCATGGAGTATCACTGAATAGATATGACCCAATTTTGATATGATTTTTTGCGGGGGGGGGGAGGGCTCTTGAAATGTAGAGCAGAAATCAGACCTATGTGTGATAAGATCAATTTTATTATGTTAACTTACTGTGTATATTTTGAACCATTTCCTTTTTGTTATTTTTTTGTTGTTGTGTGTCCTCAGGATCAAGAGTGAGACAGTATTAATTAATGATTTTAAAATCCACAGAATAAATTCAGTGCCTTATTTTTTTAATCATAGAGGAGGAAATAAGCTAAAGTGATAACATCTCTCTTACTGAGGGCCAATATTACATCTGCTAGGCACTGTGTATATATTTGCTTTTATACTCACAATGGCCGTTAGAAATAGGTAATTTGTTCCTCAGTTTCAAGACGAGAAAGCTGAAGCTGGAGGTCGTCATCGAGTAAATTGATGAGTAGGGGTATAAACCCAGGTCTGCCTGATCTCCTACTACTTCTTTCAGCGTGGCTTCCTGGAGTACAGCTCTAGACCAGGGACTAAGGCAGGGCCTGTTTGAATCACTAAGCTTATTAGCTTTTGATTCTTTCCTTGTTAGACCAAGGGTGAATTTTGAAACACAACGTGGATGAGACGAATGAGGGGAAAGAGGCAGAACTTAAATACTTGCTACCAATTCAATATCAGGTTCTGATTAAATTGGCTGTGTATTTGGCTCTCTTTCAAGGGACATAAGCTTGTAGATACCAGACCCATGTACTGTAGGATGAGTTATATTACAAAACTGTACATCCATTGCATTTCAATTCTCACAGCTCTCCTACCAATGCCCTGTGCGTTTTCCCAAGAAAACATTCAGAAATCACTTCTAAGGCTACTTTTTTGTGTGAATTTTGTTTAAAGTTACCTTCCCAGAGCTTGTTAGGATTGGGACTTTCAGAAACTGTCAGCTGTTTGCCTTGAAGGATCAGGGGCAGTGGATAGCTCAGTAGCACTTTGAGGGGCCACCTTAGAAAACCACAGATGGACACATGCTGTCAACTTTGCCCTGCAGTTCCGTGCACACAAATTGAAGGTGGTCTGTACCACCTGAGAATTCACTAATGTCTTCAGGGCTAATCCCATGTGTTCCACATTCAGCTCACCCCGGAGTTCTTCTAACACTGCAAATATAACTTACATGTAAGAGGAGAGGTTATGGCTGTGTTTATATAGAACCATTCTGCTTGCTTCTGGGATTTCATTATACTTAGTGGTATAGCATGCAATGTTAGAGTCTTTGCTGGAACGACTCAGGGAAGTCCTTTAGCATTGCTAAAGCTTGTTACAGTTTTCTCTTATTTTCACAAGTTTATTGGGTCGCTATAAAGCTGAGAGAGAAACTCCCGGGAGAAAGAACGTGAAGGATAGCTAGTGTGGGAACAAAGACTAGATGAACCAGGCGGAATAAGGAAAGAGAAGCCATAGGAGTAGACAGTAAAAACTGCAAAAAGAATGCTAGTTCCACTAATCTGTCTCTTCTTTATAAACATAATTTATATCAATATTTTTCACTAAAGAGCCAAGTAAACTGTTTGATTATTTATTTACTAGTGAGTCAATAGCATAATTCTTATTCTTACCCTCTAGGAACAGACAATTGGATAATACAAAAGAATTATTATCTCTCTTTTAATTTAACTTTGATTTATTGGATGCCAGAAGGAAGTTTCAGGAAATGCCTACTTGTGGTTTTTACACCTATAGCTGGATAAAAGAAGGAAAAGATTTATTCCTAATCTAGGCATATTCCAGTTTTCATGAAAGCCCACTAAACAATGTAGAAACAGGAACATGATTTAAGATTACCTAATGTGTCACCTTCGGCTCCATTGGGCTGGTTGGCTCTTACTTGTTGCAGTGGTGACGCACTTCATCCTGTCTTTCTCAGACTCTTAACATCTGGAGGTCTTTCTACTCTTCTTAGCTCTTCCACCTAGATCCATAAGCCTGGGCCTTTCTTACAATCTCGCTCTTTTTTTTTTTTTCCGTCTACCCTTAACTCACCAACATGAGTGCAGATCCAGCTCTGCCCCTATGCCCGCCTGGCCCCGAAGCACCCAGTTCTAGGGACTCTTCTCCAATGCCTGAGATTTATGGGCCCGAAGAAAATTATGCATCCCTGCAAATGTCATCTGCTGAGACACCCCACGCGGAGACCGGTAAGGGGAAAATGAAACCTCGAAAAGCTGCTTTCCTTGAGGGAAAGTGAAAGGAGAAGGAGGGTCAGGGTCCTTCGTTTCCCTCGTGAACAATTATAGTCCATTAATACAAGCAGGTGTCCTCAATAAACCCTC
>NC_138376.1:38238724-38245382 GCF_054177405.1 Leptonychotes weddellii | reverse complement strand
TACCTTGAAAATGCTATTCATTTTTGGAAGGTGACTTTAGGAGATAGAGGAAATGGTTCTCACCTTTTGGGAGATTTCTCCAACTTTCCCTAACCTTATCCTATCTAGTCATCAGAAAAGGAGATATCAGTGTTAGGTGTGTATGTGTAGTATTTTGACAAAGTATTGATGTGTTTTTCTCTCCTGTATTTTTGCACATAGCACATTTATAATCAGGCCAAGATAGCCCTCGATTTCAGGAGTAAGATTCAGGGTGTTACAGCAGGAATGGAAAGAGAAAGATTTAGTTTTCATTTTCTGACATTCAATGTATGATTTGGTATAAAATCTTCTTCAGTGTATCAAGACCCAGCTTGGATTTTAGACAACAGTTTTTTGTTTTTTGTTTTTCCTCATGGTGCATGAGGCTGATTTTAGGAAAAAAGACAAAGAGACGATGATTGAAAGGAGTTCAACTCTTGCACACGGGGGGTTGAAGAATCAAGAGAAGAGGGAGAAGAAGACATTAGATGGTCAAATGTGTGGACGATTCGGACCTGGAATGAGAAGAAACGTTATGGAACACAGACATGAGAAGCTCTAGCCTTCGCCTGCTTTGGGGTTGTGAAGGAAGGTAGCTGTGCAGAGTCATTCAGCACCCAACAGTGGACAGTCCAACTTAGTTAAGAGTCTGGAATTATCTTGCTAAGAATGGAGAGGTCAAGTTTAAAATTCCAAGCTTACTGCTAATTCTTGTATGGATAACGAGTGTGCTTGCTCTGGGGAAAGCTGTGGTGAAAGGGACATAATGCCAAAGCAGAGGCTGAGGTAGGCTATTTTAGGACAGAAGACAAGATGGACTACACGAGAGAAATCTTCAGCACTGGAAATTGGTAAAGCCCAGAGACATGACTATGAATGCTCTTGTCTACAAATAATGGTAACCCACACTGGAAGATGCCCAGAAATCGGACCAGTTATCCCTCAAAGGCTACCAGTTTGTATACATGAGGTAACCAGCAACTTTCTCCCAATGTCATAAGGTCATAATGTAATATCTTCTTCCTATACCCAGACTTCATGGTGGAGAGGGACCAGGGAAAATGATGGTGGAAATAGGACACTGAAGCTGAAAAAAAGATCTCAAAAGTCTGAATGATACCTAAATATCATTATTTAATCATACATTAGTTAATAATCATAAATTGTTGTATGAGACTTTTGAAAACTAGGGTTTGATAAAAGGTCAATAAAAGCAATATACACACAAATTCCAAAGTTTCTAGCAAATCTATTTGTGGGGAAATTTGTAACTCTGTTTGAAAAAAAGAATGATTTGGGTCATAGCAGTGATGCATAACTTGATGTGAGTGATTCTATTGGATCTTTTTTTAAGAGTGAATTGAATGGGTTGAGGGGATAAACATTGGTATAGGAGAAAGAACAAAAGGCTGCTGACCAAAGCAGGCAAGACTTCGCTGCTCTCTTTCTCCCCCTTGAGTATGCTTTATCCCTACCCTCAGTGTTTATTTTAATTAATGCTATATTAGTAAGATAATAACAGAAATTATGATAGTTATTACTAATAGTAAGTTATAATCACAATCGATAAAGGAGATATTTTGCTAGCAAAGCCTAACATCAGATCTTAATAGTGATTAGGCAAAACGTTTCTGACAATCACATCTGTGCTTTTTACTAGTCAGGGCAATGAGAGGAACAAAGGCTCAAACTGCTGAAGAGTAATGACATTAAAAATATTGAACCAAACAGACGGACACAGGCTGTAAACCACAAGTATGGGCATACAGGTGCACAGCAGCAAACGTAGTTCTTTTTCTCAGGCTTCTGAGAACTCAAATTGCATTTGTTCCTAGAAAACAAATCAGGATAAAGGCAGTTAAAAATAGTGAGTGCATCTAGATAGGAAAGTCCTTAGATTTTAAAGCTGCTCAAAGATTGATTGATATCACATTAGCAACACAATTAAAATAGTTTCAAATGGGCATTGTTTTCATAATTGCAGCCTTCTGAAAAATGTAGAGCACATGAAAAAAGGTTATCTATGGTTCTGTCTTCCAAAGATGATGACCAACTATTAACATTTGTATCTTGCATTTTTTTTTTCCTGAACAGATACTTTTACATTTCCTTCACTTTTATGCTAGAGGCATTATAGTTTGTGACTATACATTAAAAAATGAAACATAACAAAACACATAGATAGATCATTTTTGTTTGTTTCAAAAACACACAAAACCGAAGTATCATTCTGCCTTCCTGTGATCAGACAGGCACTTTGAGAAATTATTGTCACCAAAATATTTGTATGAACTAAGGAGGGGGTGTTTGCACGTGTGCATCTGTATCTGTAGTGTGTGTATGTGAAGACATAGGGCTTATCTGAACCTAGAAGCTTGAAGAAGTGGCTCTGCATGGTTGACACTCAGACCTCTAAGGGGGGTGTGCCCTGCTGAGGGGCACAGTAAGGTTTATCGGGGGGAGCTGGAAGGAGCCGGAAGCTGGAAGGAACAGCCACTATTGGAGCAGGGCCCTGTTGCTGAGGAATGCTGGCAGTAACAGTTGCCAAAAGAGAAATGAAGAGCCTTCTTTTCCTCTTCCAGCCTTGCAACCTGCGTTCAGTGCCCCCCATTAGGAGACCTTACAGAAAGCCAGCTGGCAAAGCCAAAATGTAGTTTACAAAATCCCAGCTCTAGCACTGTGCATAGAGTCCAAAAAGGAAGGCTTGGAGCTGAAGGATTATATATAATATAATATAATATAATATAATATAATATAATATAATATAATATAATATGTAATATATAATTTTATATAGTTAGTATATATTATATATATATATATATATATATATATATATATATATATATGCATGCAGAGGCTCAGTTGACCTGGCACACAAGTCAGAGAACTGTACCATTTATGAATCATTTATAGAGAGATCACATCTGCCCCATCTTGGAAAAGAAACATCCATACTCGCAGCTCCCTCTTTAGGGCTAATGTGAGTTTGGCATTTCATTACTCTACCTCTTTTTAGGTTTTCTAATTTTTGCTCTCTAGCTTCCCTAGAGAAGTCTAGGGAAGTCTACATTTAGACAAGTATTTATTATGCCCATGTATATTCCTCATACCCCTGCTAGGAGCTAAGAACCAAACAATAGATTTTCTATGTCTTTTCCAAAATATTCGGTGTACTTTTCATTGTAGAATATTATTTATGAGTAAAACACATTTTTAATAACTCTTCTCCCCAAAACACCATCATACTATTTCCTTTCAGCACTTTTTTTTAAAGATTTCATTTATTTTTTTGACAGAGAGAGAGACACAGCGAAAGAGGGAACACAAGCAGGGTGAGTGGGAGAGGGAGAACAGGCTTCCTGCCGAGCAGGGAGCCCAATGCGGGGCTCGATCCCATGACCCCAGGATCATGACTTGAGCCGAAGGCAGATGCTTAACTGATTGAGCCACCCAGGCACCCCTCCTTTTGATATTTTTCAAGATGCTACTTAACTTTCTTCTAGATTTCCTTCTTTCTATTGAGAAGTCAGCTGTCAGTCTTGTTGTTCCTTTGAAGATAATGTATCTTTGGCAGTTTTTAAGATTTTACTGAGTTTTCAGCAGTTTGGGATATATTTAGGCTTGATTTCTTTGAATTTATTCTTTTTGGAGTTTGTAGACCTTCCCAAACCTGGAAATTGATTTTTAAAAAAATCAGTATTGTAAAACACTTGATCATTACTTATTGTTTTTTTCTCTTTTCTTCCTATTAAAGTCATTAAACACGTTATACTATTTGTATGTGTCTAATATATTCTGTTGTGTTTTAGTATAAGTGTTTTCTGTTTTCCATTCTCTCAGTTTTCTAATTCTGTTGTGTCCAATCTGCTGTTAAAGATTTTCATTCAGATCAGATACTATGTTTTTTCTTCTGGCATGTCCATTTGATTCTTTTTATAGATTATAATTCTAAGTGAAATTTTATAACTTCTATTTTTGCCCATCATTTTCTCTGTTCTCAGGAACAAATTAATCGTATTTTAAAAAGTTTTTTGAGAATTCCAATAACTATCAATTTGTAGATCTGTTCTCTTATCTATTATCTTGGTTATCTGCCAGATAGTCCCATACGCCTAGAGGTTTTATTGCACCTGGACATTGTGTTAAAGAAGTTCCAGATAATGTTATCTTCCATAAAAGAGGATTTTCTCTTTCCTTTGCCAGCCAGTTAGAATGGAAATCTGATCACTTTTATCCAACTATGCACTGCCTGGGTTAAGGCTTGAGTTGTAGGTTAGTGAGATGTAGCCAATTGTTCATTCAAGTTCCTAGGGTATAGTTGTCAAGGGCTCTCAACAGAGATCTGGGAATTTCTCCCTGCTTTTAAGAGACTTTTATTTCAGTTTTTTAGTATCATACTATGCGCAGGTTTACAGTTTGGCAGATACCTTATGGGGTAGACCACCTTGATGACCAAGTCCCCTCAAAGTGTACAATTTTGTCATTCCAGATCCGTGCAGTGCTCGAAAATACAGCTGGAAGCTTCACATCTCTCTTCCTGGGGACAAGAATGGATTCTCAACCTCTAATTGTGCTCAGATTGTCAAATATTCCCAGGCAGAAAGTCTTGAAGGTAGCCCTGTGCCAGCAGGAACACATTCTACTTGCCCAAGAACAAAGCAAAAATGCTCTTTTAATTTCACATTACTTTTGGAGATTTGGGTTTTTAATAACCTTTTGGCTTGTTATTGTTTTGATTTCTGAGAAAGAAAGAAGAAGCAAGTGGAGTGCCATTGCACGCTGTTTTCTTGTCTCCCGTATTACCTAAGTCTGAAACGTCTAAACCACAGATGTGGAGATTAGGCCTCACAGCATCCTTGTTATTCTCTTTTTGTATGCAAATGGTATACTAATAGTCCAGAAAATTGAGGATTCTGGAGCTATTGGCTGTATTTCTTTGCAAAACAGTGTTTTGGGCAAAGCAAATAAATATTTAGCTGTAGTGCTAGGGAAGCTTCTCATAACACCTTTGCTATTAAAAAGGGGACACTATATGATAAAATATAGGGGACATTAAGAAGAGACCCAGATATCCAATCAGGTATTACCACACCTAATAACGCAGCATGAACATGTTACAAAGTTTTTTATATTCTTGTGAACAAGTTAAATGTACCTTCTTTCATTTTTCCTTGCCAATCATATAGCAAGGCTCACATAAAGTAACTGCAATTTGGATTATGCAAACTGTATAAATACACATTCCCTATTTTTATATTTTATATCAGCTTTGTAATTTTCTGCTTCTTGCTAGTCTTTTTTTTTTTTAAGATTTTATTTATTTATTTATTTATTTATTTATTTATTTATTAGAGAGAGAGTGAGACAGCGAGCACAAGCGGGGTGGAGGGACAGAGGGAGAGAGAGAAGCAAGTTCTCCGCTGAGCAGGAATCCTGACGTGGGACTCAATCCCAGGACCCTGAGATCATGACCTGAGCTGAAGGCAGATACTGAAACCGACTGAGCCACCCAGGCACCCCCTTGCTAGTCTTCTTGAGAAGGGGCAAAAATCATTAAACTTCCTGGCTCCTGAGGAAGGTTTTTCTGGGATCCAACTAAAAAAGGGTCTTTGTTTGGCAGAGAGGGTCATATGTTCCCTACTATAAATTTAGTTTTGCTCATGGTGACTATATATGCGTGCACACACACACACACACACACACTCCCCAACAATAACCATGAATGTTCTGATTATAACACAGATGTGTAGATATGGTTTCACCCTCTGGAAGGTTATAGCCTATAGCCTATTAGAGATAGTAAATGAAATGAAATCTGACAACATTCATTTAAGACATATGCTAAGTGACCAAAGTAATGGAGAAGGCAAACCTCTTTAGGGGTAGAAATGACTCATGGTCATAGCAAGTCAATTAATACACCTGGTCCTCAGTTGTGGAACGAAGAGCCTGGATGAGTTAATTTAATTAATAATCATCTGACAACCACAAATTGAATACCTACTCTACATCAGGCATTTTATTAGATTTAAATCATCTTAATTTCTTCTGGCTCTAAAAGATGAAGGCTAATTGAATTTAAATGAAAAAAAAAAAAGTTGAAGGGACTGTGGATTCAGAGGACTGAGTAATATTTGTGGGCTTAGATCTGTAGGCTAAGGAATGCTTCTTAGAGTCAGAGGAAAAGGGAAACCAGCTATGCCTTGAATGATGGGTGTGGCATACTCTAGGAGATGGGACTGTGAGTCTAGAAGCTATCTCCCAAGCACAGTCTAGGGGAAACACTTCTTTTTTTTTTTTTTTTTAAGATTTTATTTATTTATTTGACAGAGAGAGAGAGCGCACAAGTAGGTAGAGAGGCAGGCAGAGGGAGAGGGAGAAGCAGGCTCTCCAAGGAGCAGGGAGCCCAACGTGGGGCTCGATCCCAGGACTCTGGGATCATGACCTGAGCCGAAGGCAGCCGCTTAACCGACTGAGCCACCCAGGTGCCCCTAGGGGAAACACTTCTTAAAGGGGACTGGAGCACAGATTTTTGACAAAACTTTGATGGCTTACACATCCTGTGCCAATAGGCATCTGGAGAGGCATGTGGTCTTGTGTGGCCCCTATGTGCTTGTCCTTTGCAAAAAAAAAA
>NC_138376.1:38154889-38238624 GCF_054177405.1 Leptonychotes weddellii | reverse complement strand
ATTTGTATCTTTGAGGTAAATACCCAGTAGTGCAATTGTTGGGTCATAGGGTAGCTCTATTTTCAACTTTTGAGGAAACTCCATACTGTTTTCCAGAGTGGCTGCACCAGCTTGCGGTCCCACCAACAGTGTAGGAGGGTTCCCCTTTCTCCGCATCGCCGCCAACATCTGTCGTTTCCTGACTTGTAAATTTTAGCCATTCTGATTGGTGTGAGGTGGTATCTCATTGAAGTTTTGATTTGTATTTCCCTGATGCCGAGTGATGTTGAGCACTTTTTCATGTGTCTGTTGGCCATTTGGATGTTTTCTTTGCAGAAATGTCTGTTCATGTCTTCTGCCCATTTCTTGATTGGATTAGTTGTTTTGTGGGTGTTGAGTTCGATAAGTTCTTTATAGATTTTGGATACTAGCTGTTTATCTGATATGTCATTTGCAAATAACAAGATTTATTTTAAAAGACTTGTGGAATATTTCTTCTAAAGGAAAATAAATGTACCATTCTTTACTAAGCCATACCCAAAGAGATGCTGCCTGTGCCCATATCCTTGGTAAATAAATAGAGGCTATCATCTATCTATCTATCATCTATCTAATCATTATCTACCTATATATATCATTTACTAACTACTTAGCAATCTTTTTTATTTATTTATTTATTTATTTATTTTATTCTTATGTTAATCCCCATACATTACATCATTAGTTCTAGATGAAGTGTTCCATGATTCATTGTTTGTGCATAACACCCAGTGCTCCATGCAGAATGTGCCCTCCTCGATACCCACCACCAGGCTAACCCACTACTTAGCAATCTTAATCATCTTCTTACCTATGTCATTTATATGCATGTTTATATTTTTGGCTATTAGTAATTTTGGATGATAGTAAAAATTATCAGTGCATCCGAGGAGAACAGTACAGTGAGGAGAGAGAATGTAGAAGAAAAAAAGTGTATCCTTGCTAATAGAAGAGACATTTCAGTTGTTACATTGCTACTATTTAACTAAAAAGAAAAAATATTAGCAGATGAAGCCTGATGCTTGAAAAAGAAGGGAAAAATAGTCATAATTCAATAGCATTTACAATCAAGTTTCAAATAACTGTTAAAAGTTTCCTTCAAATGCTAATAAATAAGTTAGTTATTCTCTTCTCATATCAAGGGACTGTGCTCTATGACACACAATAAATGCTCTCTAAAAGGAAGTTCACATACCTTTAGGATATGCCCGACTGTAAGCAAAATGGGAAAAGAAGGAATAAGAGATGAAGCATTTGCCAAAGTTATCATGCACTTGAAGCTTCTTTGTGTCCTGGCTCTGAGAATTTTATCAACAGAGTGAGTGAAAACAGAACCCACCAGAGCCCCTGAGAGAGTGCCTCAGGGAACTGCCTGACCTGTGGCATTAGGGACTGATGGAGGTAGCCCTAGTGCAAATTCTCCAGCTCAGCTTTCTGGAATCTGCAGATTCTGTTTGAGAAAAACAAAACAACACCAAACAAAACACCACTACCACCACTATCAGTATTGTGATGCCAGTCTAAGCACTTTCTGAATTATCCATTTGTACCTGTCCCCCTCCTAGCTGCTCCTCAGCAGACCCGACTCATAGTCAGCCTTCTTAGTGGTACCCTTCAAAAACAGGTTCCTGCAGAGAAATATGCACACAGAAGAGTCATGTATCATAACAGTGTCAACCGATGGATTTTGATAAACAATTTTCTCCACATAATGGCAATTTAGATAGAGCAGAGAACATTACCGGGATCCCAGAAGCCTCCCTATACCCGCTTCGTGTCACTACCTCCAAGGGTACGCCCATCTCAATTTGAACACCATAGATTAATCTGCCTGTTTTTGTTCAGTATGGAATTATATAGTCTGTGCTCTTTTGAACCTGGTTTCTTTTACCAAACAGTATGTTGGTGTATTCAGCCATTTTGCTGTATGTGGTTGTAGATTTTTCATTTTTCCTGCTGTATTCCATTATGTGAATATACCACAATTTAGTTATTATTGCAACACTTGATGAGCATTTTGGAATTTTGAAATGGTAATTTTTGAAGGGCTACCAAGGAGCGCCTCTGCCCAAATATACCTTTATTCAGAACCCTCCATGCTGAAATTCCTTATTGAAATATTCCTTTAGCTCTCTCGGCCTTAGCGCCATCTTCTTGGAAACCTCTGCACCATGAAAGCCAAGTGGAGGAAGAAGCAAATGGGCAGTCTGAAGCGTAAAAGAAGAAAGAGAGGCAGAGGTCCAAGTAAACCACTAGCTTGTGCACCCATGGAGCCACAGGAGCAGAAATAAGAAAGCCAGAGGCCAGGGACACTGGTACCAATTGTTGGACTGCATGCCTACTTTCTAGAACTTGATTCAAGGGCTCTAGACTATCCATCGCCATCTGATTGCAATGACCACCTTTGAAGAGACCTGCCTTGTTAGTACCAAAACAGTCCCTTTTGGTCCTTTGCCCTGGACCTGTGACTTTTGGGACTAATTCTGTTTTCATTTGTGGCTGGTTGTAACACGTGTACAGTAAATCATCTCTTCTGCTGTCTTAGCTGAAGAAAAAAAAAAAGAAATATTCCTTTAACTAACACATTAACTGTAAGCTCATTAGTGGGGCTTATTCTTTCCTGTATAAGTTGGCTTCTATTCCTTCACTACCTCTTCTCCATTGCCACTTTCCCTTGATGTCTCTGCCAAAGCTACACGGAACTACTTTCATCTTTTTTCCTCTGTGTGGTTTCATTCTGGATACTTTCTATTACTAAGTTTTAAAGATCATTGTTTTCTTTTTACTATAGTGTCTGATCTGCTGTTATTTTCATCCATTGATTTTTTTTAATCTAAGTATTGTATTTTTCACCTCTAGGAATTCATTTTTTAAAAATATCTTTCATTTCTTGCCTCATTATATGTATACTGTCTTCCCTTCTGGAATGCATGGCATACATTTATGATAGCTCTTTTAAAGTCTTTATGTTATTTCTCTTGTGTTTCTATTAACTGGTTGTCCCCTGTTTATGAATAATATTTTTCTGCTTCTTTTCATCTGCCTGTTAATTTCTGATTGGTTGCCAGGCATTGCGACTCTTATATTGGTTGCTGGATTTTTTTTTTTTTTTAATTCTTACAATATTTAGGGCTTTGCTCTGGGTTGGAGCTAAGTTTGATCTTTTTGAGGCTTGTTTATGAGCTTTGCTAGGAAGGACAAGAGAGCTTGTAGTCTAGGGCTTCTTTAGCCCCACTAATGAGGCAACACCCTTCTGCATTCTGCATATGATTCTCTGTGTGTGGGGATGGCTCATCACTCCAGCTGGTGGATACACGAACTCTTCCTTGCCCTGTATGAACTCCAGTGACAGTTTCACCTGCTTCAGTCTGATGATTCTTTCTCCACTCTCAGTAGTTTGCTCATATATAGATGCAGTTAAGTACCCAGGGGACCCAGTGAAGGTCTACAGAGTTTTGTTTGTGCAGCTTTCTGTTCCGTGTACTCTACTGTGCAAATTCTAACCACCTTGACCTCCCAGAGTTCCATATTTTGCCTCCCCCACTCAGGGAGCCTGCCGTGATCTATTTGGCTTGCCCCACCAGGCACTGTGATCTGGAAAGTCTCTCAAAGCAGTGAGGTGGGGCACTTGCAGGGCTGACCTCACCTTACCGGTTTCCCTTCTTCCAGGGTCACTGTCCAGGGCTGCCTACTGTCTAATGATGAGAAAATATCATTTCATATATTTTTCCATTATCTAATTGTTTAAAATCAGAAGGTAATTCCTCATTATGCCATCACAGCAAGAAGCAGAAATCACCACTCGGACCTACTTTAATTTGTCAGCAAATCCTGCATTCTAGTTTTAAGGTTGACATGTACTGTTCTCTTTGTCTAGCTCTCTTCCCTCGTTTTCCTTAGCTCACTTGACTCCTACTCATTTTTGTGGTCTTAACTTAATAATAGTAATTTATATTTCTGCATATGCCATATGCCAGTTGTGAGTACTATTTCATTTCATTTTCTTCTAAGCAGTTGTGTGTATTGTTTCATTTAAATCTTCACAACAGTCCTGTGAGTTTAGTGCGGCCACTATTATTTTCATTTTACAGAGAGGTAACGAGGATCAAAGACATGGAGTCCCTTGTTGGAGGTCACATGACTCACAGGTGACAGCTGTGGATTTGAGCTCAGCTGGCCAGGCTTTAAGCCTTTGAACCCCTAACGATCACTCTGTACCTTCTTTCCTAGATATACTTATTCTGGAATGATTTGTTGATCCTTAAATTCCGTGTAATTTTGGTTTTTTAGATGTGTTGCTGTAACACCTAAACTTTCCAAAATTAAACTGTCATTCCATATTAAAACCACCTGTTTGTTTGCCTGCATCCTCTGTTTGACTGTATGCTCTGGGAGGGCAGAGACTGTTGTCTTAATAATCATCACATCAGTGTCATCTAGAACATGAAAGACATTCAGTAAATGCTTATTGAGTGAATGAATCAAAGAATAGTATCTTGATGAGATGATACAATCATTTTTATCAAGGTGTTTATTAGAAATGGATTCAATTGTTGAGTTTAGCAAGCTAAATTGTATTTCCTATATTCCCCAGAGAAGGAGTAGCAGAAAAAAAATGTTTAGACATGAGTTTGGAGGTTAAGAGAAAAGCGTGTCTTGAGGCCTGGCCCCTTGACAGTGAGCCTGTCTGTATACCATAGCAGGGGCTCAAAATAACAACCCTGTTATTTTGCCTAGGGCTGGCCTGCTTACTAAAAACGAGTCCTTGATCACATCCTATTTTAAACCATGATTTCTTAAGTTTGGGAGTCATTTTGCTTATTGGGCATGGGTAGATAATTATTCTATCAGTCTAAGTAAATTACTTAGTCAATAAAGGTGCATTTTTAATGAGAAGAAAACTGATATTCTTTTGAGAATGGTTGATCTTTCCTATGATGTAAAAGAGCACAGAATAAGTGAATGTAGTCAAATGTGAAAGTGGTTGTATTTCATGGTTTATATTAGGCTGGGTAAATAATGGTTGTTGATTATTGTTGCCTTTTCTCTTCTTACCCAGACTGCACCAGAATGAGGGTATTATTATGAATATTACCTTTACCTTTTCTGATCGCAGTATCCTTTGTATATGTGATTCCCCCTTTTAGTTTACAAAAAACTGTCATATCATTCTATGTGATCAAAATAGCAATAACAGATTGGGAATTAAGCAGTTATTACTACCTTGCTTTATATTTCTGCACTTGATCTTAGCCAAAAGGCCAAGAAGTGATTGCTTTCTATTTCTGAGCCTCAAATACTCATACATAAAGTTATTGTATCTTTCATTAATATTGTAACTCCATTGATTTTCATATTGTGCTTCATGGAAACTCAAGATTTTACAGATGCACCATAGAGTAAAATGTGGGGGGAACGGTAGGGGAGACCAAGCAGGGCTCTAGGACTCCTCACCTTTACACCAACTAGGAATGCTTTGCTTCTTCTCTTTTATCTGTGAAGGAGGATTTGCATTAAACCATCCTCACTCCCTCCCCTGGTACCATTATAATGAACTGACCTGAAAATAAGTGCATTAAGTGGCCATAGAAGATAAAGACACTAATTAGTTCACTTGGGGATCAAATCCATGATAACAGACTTATTCATGCTTTTCTCTATCCCCAAAACTATTCAGATAAAAGCAAAGGGGGGAAATAAATCTATCATATATATGACAATCCTCAAGAACAAACACTTGAAGTTTCAAATATGATGTGGTTGATTCTGTCACAGGGAAAGAATCTTATCACTAGTTAAGAATAAGTAATAACTGAGTCTGGACCCATAGCAAATAATATTTTACAGCAAAAGAAATGCAAATAGCCAATAAACATTAAAAAGGCTTAGCCTCTCTGATGATCAAAGGAATTTACAGTAATATTCTGAGACACAATTTTAGATTTTTAAATTGACAAGTGTTTTAAAAATTATATACAGTGGTGATGAGGGAGGCTGGAGTCCTCTCTTCATGTGCTGTTGGTGGTGGTTCACATTAGTAACATTATTTCTGGAGAGCAATTTGACATTACGCAAAAGCTTTCAACATATTCTTGTATTTTGACCAATATATTCTATTTCCAGAACCATCTTAAGGATATAATCACAGATGTGACAAGAGTATATACTTGTTTTATTTTAGTGGTGTATATAACTTAGGCTCTTTTACTTTATAAGGAACAGATGCAAGTTGGCCCCCAGGTGTTATGGGTTTGTTGTAAAGCTACAAGGGTAGATAAGGAAAAGAGAAAAACTTGTCCAGCCAGCCTTAAGTGAGAGTGGCATGCAATTTGGAATTAAGGGCAGGGAGAGGGAGTCATGCTGGATATGTTGAAGCTTCTTCAGGAAGATCATCTTGTCCCGTCCATAGTAGCATGCGCCCATTGCTCTTTCCTCTTATAAATTGTCACTTCAGTTAAGTTGCTGTCTTTGTTTATTGATGCTTCTGACTCTTCCCTGAGTATTTTCTTACTACATCATGACTGCCACTGCTAGATTCAGCTTCATTGCTTTCTCTCTAGATTTTGGTTTCTGCCTTTTCAAGGAGACTCTGACTTCTTTGAATGCCTTTAGTATACCCTCATTCATTCATAAATTAATAAATAAGAATGAATGAGTAAATGAGCTTCTGCCAGAAATCTCATAGATTGTTGTCCAGTCCATAGATTGGTTGCTCTTTTGTGTGGTTCCCAGTAGTGCTCCAAACATGTGTTGTTTCCAGAGGGGGCCACAGTGGTTGGTTTCTGTAGAATGGGTTGTGATTGTGCCTGTATTTGGAGGAAAACAAATTCCTACCCAACACACAGTATCATTGGTAAAGGCCCAAGTGGGAAACAATTTAGCCATTCAGAAATAGGAGAACTGGCACACATACCACACATACAAATGATAATATTGTGCAATTGTGTAACACATGTTTTGATGACATTGTGATTAAGGGAGAGTGTGTAGATACAGTTTAAATTGAAAAGATATTCAGAACTGTACTGAGTAGTGTCAATTTCAGAAAATATAAGCATAGAATAAAAACATGGGGGTAAAATACACTAGACTGTTGAGCAATTACCCAGTGGTGAGATATGGTGATCTCTATTTTCCCCTTCATATATTTGTTTTCTAATGTTTTCTAGATGTTTTCATCTTAGTCTATTTTACTTTTATAATAGTGATATTTTATAAAATAGAAATAAAGAATGACTGATTTGAAAAATCAAAAAATTTAAAATCAGATGAAAGAAATGTTTATAAAATTGCCCACGAGGCAGATTTTCCTGTGATGCTTGTATTTATGCAGACAGGAGCTGAGAGTCATTAACTTACCTAGCAGAGTACATCCCTTAGGAAAATGACTGCACATCCAGAGTTATTCTATGCTCCTCTAGGGTTTTCTCTAAAGTATTACAAGGAACTTAGCTCTTGTTTCTCATCCACTCTTGGGCAACCCTTCTTATCATTTCCAACCAAGTAACCAATGAATAACCAAGATGGCGCAAATGTTTATATATTTGTCCCTTAGAGAAATAGTGCATTTGTCATTTTCTGCAAACCTTCTCAGTGCTTCCCAAAGGGTGATGGAATAAACATAGAGCCAGCCATGTCTTTGGGAGACTATTTACTTATATTTAAAGATCCCCAATAAAAAAGTGGTCTAGTTATTTATGTATATCTCTCTTGGTAGATGGTGAGCTTCTGGGACCTAGGAACAGCACTTGAGTCTTCTTTGTATCATCTCAGCAAATAGTCCATAAATAGATCATAGAAAAGCTGAATTTTAGATCTGCAAAGATATTAGAAGTCATTTGGTCCTCTTCTATAGTTGAGGAAACTGCAGCCCCTAGCAAATAAGTGGTTCTCTCAAGATCAAACAACTTAATAGAACAACTGACACTAGAACCAATATTATCTGATATTCATTTGTATAAGAAAGAAGAAAGACAGAAGTTGAATTTTTTGGTTTAGAGAAGATGACTTTTTTTTTTTTCTGAAATGAAACCACATAGAATCAAATGTGATAAAAATGGAGAGTAATACAATAGCTAATTGTGTAGGTTAGGTTTTGGGATAGGCTGCTGTCGCGATAGGGTGAAAGGTGCAAGATATTTTTTTGGAAAAATAGCTGTGAAAGATCAAAGAGAGAGTGATGGAGGAAAGGTGGGCATTCAGATCACAGTGCAGGTCAGATTCATGAAGGAGATAGGGCAGGAAGAAGGATTAGATAGGAAACATCTCAGACTGAAGCACTGTTCCAGGAAATTTTCAGCGAGGGTGTTGGAGAGTACTCAAGCCAAATTCAACCATTAAAGGAGCTCCATGTTTTGTGAGAATGGCCTTCATTAGCAGCATTGCATTGTTCAGTCATTGGAGCAGCTTACTGGGGACTTACTACGTGCCAGGCACCATTATTAAATATTTATATGCATTATCTCAGTTCATCATCCAAACAACTTTAGGGCATGGATATTATTATTTCCATTTTACAAAGGAAGGAATTGGGACTGAGAAAAAGTTAATAACTTGTGTGAGATCCCATATTTGGTAACTGACTGAATTAGTATCAAAACATTGGTAGTTTGACACATGAGCTTACCCTCTCACACAGCACTATTTTGTCTATTGTGGTTCTGGAATTTTGCATGAAGATGGGCACCCCAATGCTGAGTATCCCATATCTATTAGTATTAACTCACACCCAACTAATCTGAGAAAAAAAATATACCATACTTAGTAGTCAGGAATTTCCCAACCTATAGTATTCAAAACACAGCATTAGAGAAAGATAAATAACTGAAAAATTATAACAAAAATTAAATTTGATAACTAGAATTAAAAGTTAGGGATCCTACAAAATTCTTGTTTTCTCAAATGTCTTTGTGTGTTACCCTCTTTCTATATGAAAGTAGAAGAAATCTTGCTCTTTCCGAGGCTAGAAGCCTCACTGTCATCTGCACCTGAACTACCTGTAGTTAGTGAGCATCTCGAGATAAAAATGATTAAGTGGTTTGGGATTCCAATGAGATGGTTCTTGATTTTCTTCTTTCCAGTTCTTTCTCTTCTGCCTCTTTATATATGTAGGGAATGAAAAGATGGGTAGTAAAATTTTTGCTAAAATACATTACTACGATCACATTCAAATGGTGTTTCAGAAATAGACAGTCATCTTAAGAAATAGACTTACATGAAAAACAGATTAGTCAATGAAAAGATCACGGAATTAACCAATCACATGAAGAAAAAGCAAAAAATTACAAATAACAAACAACAAATTTTCAAAGCCTGACTACCCACATAGGCCATTTTAATGTCAAGTGGTCTATAAGGTAAAATAAAAAAAAAATATGGGTGATGTGTATCAAATTTCGTACAGAAGCGGAAGAAGGTTTGCAAACATGTGTAACAAAGGTAACTAGAATCAAGCAGCTTAGGCAATAAGGGTGGTCCAGGACTCCAAAGGACTTCACATGTCATAAATGCCTGTGTAAGGAAGCAGTTTGCCAAGCAGAATTTGGTCCTTGAAGTAGGCATCTCTGTAGAACGAGGGGGATAGGGTGTTATTGGGGACGGCTGTTTTAAAAAGCTTTAACTTTAGGGGCACCTGGGTGGCTCAGTAGTTAAGTGTCTGCCTTTGGCTCAGGTCATGATCCCAGTGTCCTGGGATGGAGCCCCGAATCAGGCTCCCTGCTCAGCGGGAAGCCTGCTTCTCCCTCTCCCACTCCCCCTGCTTGTGCTCCCTCTCTCGCTGTGTCTCTCTGTCAAATAAATAAATAAAATCTTTTAAAAAAATAAATAAAAAAAATAAAAAGCTCTAACTTTAAAATGTTGCTGTGTGATAAATTAGATTCAAATTTAAATGATTAGAGAGAGTGACCCTTCAAATGATTAACATGATAATCTAATAGGGTCCCTATCTTCTGATATTTTTATGAGATAATCATAGTCATAATCATTTGAAGACCTCATGCACTATTAATAAAATATTTGCAATGTGCATTCAGTTTTTGAGAACTTATTTTGAAGAGAGGGTTATTTCTATTTTATACAGAAGTCTGACAGAGTTTTTACTAATGACTTGATCAAGCATCCCAAGAAACTATAACAGGGCACATATTCCCAATGATGAAAATTGTACTCAATTTAAATACAAGATGAATATTAATAGGATGCTTTGTTCCCTTTCAAATACCTTCCCTGTTTTACTTTCTTTCTTGGGTCAGTGGTCTTTAAGCTGAGTTCTGAATAGTTGGCACAGCCTTACCTTTTATAAAATTATGCATGAAATCCATACATATCCTGTGAGACCCTCTAGAATAAATTGTATTAATTCTTATTAATTCTTGTATTTGTTAAATGTTCTTCCTCTTGCTATGCTGAATGCATTCAATTATGGGAAATGGGAATGCTTTAAAATACCACATTCTGGTGTAAAGTGTTTTGAAAAATCTTTGGGGGACATTAGCTTGCCTTTAATAACAAGTCCAAAATTGTGCCTAGTGGGCCTCTCCAGTGGAAACAAAATCTGCACATTGCTATGAAAAACAGTGTTGTCATATGGCTGATAGCTGTCAAATGGAGAATAGCTTTGTAGCTCGGGAGAGAGGAATGGGAGGAGGAGGAAGAGAAAATAGGCATTCAAAGGTGAGAACTACTTTTTTCCCCCGCTGGAAGATATTTTTTTAAGGCAACAGGAAGAAAGTATTTTATTTTTTTGGTCCCTCTCTCCCCAGGCTTTACAAAACGTAGATGCTCTGTTGTCAAGTTGGAAAATTAGAGCTATGATTACCTTAAAAAAGTTTTACTTGTCAGAATTTCTTCCCAGCATGTAAAACACCTCTTTGTAGTGTCTCACGCCACGTTTTCACTTCTATAAGACATACCGTGGAGAACACCTTGTCCAAAAGAGTCAGCATCAATGCTTTTCATACCATGCCAATTGATTCTAAGAACCTTCTACTTCATTTTCCACTGGGTAAATCTTTGCTACTTTTTGGAGTATGACAAATGTAATTTTATTCTGAAATAACCAAAGAGAAACAGAGAACCAAAGGGATTTGGGATTGGTTCTACAAAATAAACTGAAATTCAGTGGGCACAAGTGCCTGGTAATGTGTTCAAGGGTGTATCAATAAAGTGCAGTTTATAAAAGGTCTGGCTACAAAGGAATGGATAGAAAAGTATTCCAAGATAAATAGTCGATAATGAATGAAAAAATGACTATCAATTTGGCAATGTGTTAATAGAAAAAAAGAGCAAAGCATGAAATAGGGGAGGTTTTTATCCAGCAGCTCTCAGTAGCTCTAAAAGTTTTCCCTTTTAGAAGTACCTGAGGAAAGCCAGCTTCTCATGCAATTCATTGTCTCTGTCTTTTACTCACTATTAAAATCTGATTATAAAAATGCAGTGTAATATAGTATAAAGACCCTGAAAACTGGGATAAGAAGTAGCTATTAGTTCAAGACCTGGTTCTACTTCTTACTGGTTGTGTGTCCTTGGACCAGTGGTTTGCTAAATATCTAACTTCTGAGCTTTAGCGGCAAAAAAAAAAGTTTGAAATGTATGATTTCCTTGATTATATAATCCTACCATGGCCAATTTCAAGCTAGCAACATGATGTCACTTAGAATTGAGGAGAAATGTGGACAATTGGCTCTCAGAACCCGTAGGAGCTGGCTTCATCACATTCTTGCCTTGGACAGACATAACACTGTTCTCTCTTTTTTATTTTGTAACATTGAAATAATGTGTATCTCACAGGTAGTTGAGAAGATTAAATGAACAAAATAGTAGTACCTTTAGATCATCAGAAAAATGTATTAAGAGTAAAGGTCAATGCTGAAAGTCCCTTAAATTCCTAGTCCACATTTCCATAATGTCCAGATAAAGAAGAGAGACATCCATTGCATTTAGGAGTAGACAAAACTAGGAAGAATAGTTGACAGAATGGAAGACAGATTGTGAATAAAAAAATATTTTTAAAGATTTGAGGAATGGCTATCTAGCAATAGAAAATTTACCAGTAACACTTAATACATACGCATGCATCTAAAAAATAAAACACATAAACAAAAGGAGGTGCTCATGTTAAACACAGGGTTAAGTGTTTTATAAGACAATTATTTTGTGTATGCAGTTGACATGGTGTTAGCAAAGCTTGCAAACTCAGGCTAAATTGGAAAGCAGCTTAATTCAATTAAGGAAGTAAGAATTTATGTCTAATTAATAGTGGCCAGTCCACACCTGGAAAATCCTGTTTTTGTTCTAAGTGCTCAACATTAAGAAAATAACAAACACCAAACACATGAGGAGTAGATTGACCAGATCCAGACAAGACTTAAATATATATAATTTGAAGAAATTACAAATGTCTGTCTTGGGAACATGAAGATGTAATGAAAATGTGAATGTTGACATAAAATTTGTGAAAGTTCACCTTATATATGGTTCCATAGATCAAAACCAGTGCTAAAAAGTTTCAGGAAGGTGCACCTGGGTGGCTTAGTCAGTTAAGCATCCGACTCTTGGTTTCTGCTCAAGTCATCATCTTGCAGTTGTGGGATCAAGCCCCATGTCAGCTCCATGCTCAGGGATGAGTCTGCTTCAGATTCTTTCTCCCTGCCCCTCTGCTCCTCCTTCCTTGCACTCGCTCTCTCTCTCAAATAAATAAATAAATAAATAAAATCTTCTAAAAAAGGTGTGTTTTGGGGTGCCTGGATGCTCAGTTGGTTAAGTGTCTGCCTTTGGCTCAGGTCATGATCTCAGGGTCCTTGGATGGAGCCCCACATCGGGTTCCCTGCTTAGTGGGGAGTCTTCTTCTCCCTCTCCCTCTCCCTTTGTGTGCACTCTCTCTCTCTAGTTCTCACTCTTTCTCAAAAAAAAAAATAAATAAAATCTTAAAAAAAATTAAAAAGCCCTGTTTTTTTATCCACACACAACTGTGTGGTCAAGATTAAGAGCCATTTCAACACACACATTCAGATCTCAGAAGAACGATGCCTGTTTGTTGACCATTTCCTTGTCCTTCCTTATGAGGATTATTTTAAATTTGCCCAGTGTGTGTTCACAGTTTGAGTAGTCCCTGATCTGGGGAAATATTTATGAGCCTCTGATTTTTAATCATCCATTACATATTTCAAAGAAACTTACATTTTCTATTATTGCTCTACTTTACATTCATACAGTTCTTGACTTCTTTCTTTCCCTAAATGGACATTGACATCAGCTGGGATTCTCAGAATGAAGTGTTGGTACTCATAGAACAAAGATACTTTTTTCCCATTATCTTTCAATACTGTATACATTAGTTTTGGCCTAAGTCAATATTAAATTCAATTATTGGTTTCCTGAGGAAGAGGCTATGGAAATCCACAATTAGAATTGTGAAGATTTTTTATTTACTAATCCTTTGACCCTGGTGTCTGCTTATTGTGCTGTGCCCAAGTCCTCAGCAACTACCCTGAAGGGACATGTGCGTTTGTCTAAAACCACTGTAGGTATGGTCTTTGGGGGACTGCTGTGAATTTTTTAGTAAATTATTAAGGCCCTGTGTCCCAATTCCTGGAAGTTCTAAATGTCTAAATGAATGCTTTTATTTTTTTTAAGTTTTTATTTTCATTTCAGTTAGTTAATATATAGTGTTATATTATTTTTGGGTGTACAACATAGTAATTCAACACTTCCATAAATCACAAGCACCCTTCTTAATCCCCATCACCTATTTCACCCATCCCCCCAACTCATGTCTCCTCTGGTAACCATCAATTTTTTCTCTATAGTTAAGAGTCTGTTTCTTGATTGTGTGTGTGTCTCTCTCCCTCTCTTATTTTTTTCCCTTTGCTTGTTTGTTTTGTTTCTTAAATTCCACATGTGAGCGCTTAATCAGAACCTCTTTCAGGCCCTGTGTTTGAGGGTGTTGGAAAAGATCATCAGCATCCTTGATGCTTGCTGATCCCGGATGTGTAGGAAGCCGGAAAATTATAATAAAAATTATACAGCCATTAACCACTGGTTGCTTGTTGCCATCAATTTGGTGTTGATGAGCATGTAGTTGAGAAGGTTTTTGTCCAAATTTATTGCTGGGATGTCTTTCTGATTGGCCTATTTACATTGACAAATGGTAAACTTCTGAGCAAACAGCTTCTGGCAAAAGCTAAAGACTCCTTTCCTGCATCTTTCCGTTAGACTAGAGCTTCTAACCCTGTTATCAGTGTTTAATGTGAAAGATTTGAGGGATCACCAGTTGTGAGCACACATACCTGAACCAAGTGAAGTACCAAAATCCTGAACTTAAATTCTATTCCTTAAAGCCTTGCAGGAGTCCTTTATCTGACAAGCCAGCTTTTATCTGATGGGTTAAGCTTCCAACTGTACTAGTTTCCAAAGCCCTAGTGGGTGTTTTTCCAATTGTTCCAGGTCTCTCTTTCTTGCCAAGTTTGGAAGCTTCTTTCTCCTGATTGATAAAGGTTTCATTAATTGGAATGGGCTGGGGAGCGGTGCTTGAGCTAGCAATCATAACTCCAGCAAAACTCTTTAGTCTATTTTCCCATTATTTTTCTAGAAGCTTTTTTGTATCAGTGACTATACTTTCTGGTGACCAGTAACCCTGTTACTAAGAAATACTTGCTTGAAAGTCTTTAATATTTCAGGCAGTTACCAAATCATTGTTTGCCTTGATAAGGATGCTTCAAAGTTACTAGGTGGTAGTTTATATCAGCCTCAGTGTCTTCCCCTCATTCTATTCATGCCTTTGACAGAATCTTAGGGTTGGGTTCAGCCAGATTTTAAAAAACTTCTGGTCCCAGTGATAAACAACATTTTCTAGGATAAATCTCAGAAAATAATATATATTTATTGAATGAATGAATGAATGGATCAATGATGAGTAAATTGTACACTTTTTAAAAATTAGCATGCTCTATAGAACATTCTCAAATTGTGTTCTACAGACCACATGCAAATGAATCTTCATAGGTGCTTACTAAAGTATACTATAGTGCCTGTGGAAGGCAGCTTCAAAGATGATCCCCAGTGATCCTTCCCTCCTGGTATTGACACTCTTGTGTTGTTCCCTCCCACATTCTGTCAGGATTGGTCATATTCAATAGAATACAGCAGAAGTGATGATAGGTCACTTCTGAGAATTAGATGTAAAAGGCACAATGGTACCCATCTTGGTCACTTAGCCTCTCTCTCTTGGATGACTCACTTTGGCAAAAGCCAGCTGCCGTGTAGAAGAGCCCTATGGAAAACCACATGTGGGAAGGAACTGAAGTCTTCTGGAAATAACTAATGAGGACTGAGGCTACCTGCTAACAGCCACATGAGTACCTCATCTTGGAAAGAGCTCCTCTGGCTCCACTCAGTTCTTCCAGTGATAAAGTCCTAGCTGGCAGCGTCAGTGTAACGTTATGAAAGACCCTACACCAGAACTACCTTGCCAAGTCACTTCTAGATTTCCGACCTCAGAAACTGTGAGATAACGAAAATTTGTTACTTTATACTGCTATTTTTGGGAGTAGTTTATAATGTCACAATTGATAACAAATATGGGTCCCATTATATACCAACTGAATCAGAATATCCAGACAGTAGGGCCCAGGAAATTTCAGTTAAAAAACACCACAAGGTGATGATATCTTTGCATACCGATATTGAAGAACTATGGTGTTCTTAGTGTTCTCTTAAGCTCTAAATAGCTATAGACTTGCATTCTTTACTAATTCACTACTAAATACCCCTGATCTGTTAACATGTGAATAGTTTCAGTTCCTACTCAATGCTATCTATACAGTGCCTAAGGACTTTTATAGTTGTGTTTGTTGTAACCACTCTGCATTTCTCAATCTAGCTTTTGACAGCGAAACCATACTGAGTTGGTCCGATTTAGACATTTGTAGCTTAATGTGGTTTTTTTGAATGACTCCTGAAATGATGATTACAACTACTTGCTCTGCACCTTTAAGTATAACCACCGAAATCAAAGAAAACTCACTTCACCATCATTACTTGGAGGAATAGGAAATGCTCACATTCCCTTCTCTTCAGTCCATTTGTCTTTACCAAAGCGTAGGACCTAACTCTCTAAGATCAAAGAACATCTTTTCTTTTTTTTTTCAAAGCTAGCAAGCCATTAATATCCATCTCTGTAAAGTAATCCAAATGAATATTTCAAAAGTGACTTGTATAATTAGCAGAATTTCCCAACAGTGTCAGCATTCATCTGAGGCCTGTCTGTAGGGGAGTAAGAGGAGCCTGGGGTGGGAGCCATAGGCAGTAGTGATTCAGTAGAGTTGCCTTCATTCCTCTGAATTGAGGCTGCTTTATTTCTGAATTGAACATGCTTTTTTTCTTTATAAAACAGGAATTAATTAGAAACTATAAAGAGTCACTTTGTAAATTTTGAGCATTTTGAGAATGAATATTATCACCATCACCTTGGGTTTATAACCGCACTGTAGAAGTTGAAAGTCCTACTTTATTACCCCCTTCCCCTCATATCAGTCAGGGTTCACTCATGAAAGCAGAACTAATAGGAGAATAATAGAATAAGAGATTTATTATAGGATCCCACACTTTTGTGGAAGGCACTAGAGATGCAAGGGTCCACAAATAAAAATTAAAATATCTAAAAGATGTTGTTAACCAACACTCTCCTAGTACTGGTATAAGTTGACAAGTCAGAGTGTGCTGCTACAGTGAGACTAGGAGGGAGGATCCATGGAAAATTCCACAGAAGGTTGGTGGCTTCTTGTACCTACTGCCCCTGTGAGTTCACAGCTAAGTGTCTGTGATAGGCTTATGGTTGCTGTTGGTCAATAATGCTACAAGTTAGGAAGAAAGCTGGATATGAAGTGAGGAGAGAGAGAATAAGGCAGAATATTCCAGTCCTTATGCATCTGCTTGTCACTGCATCTGACCCCCAAATCTTCAGAGTCATGTCAACTGCTTCACTCCAGCCGACCTCGTCTCACACAACTTCCATTTTGGCTAACTTTAATCTAGTCCTACATAGGGAAAGAGATTCTGGGAAACATAGTTCCCAAGGTCATCAAAATGACAATAGAACAATCCAATACCACCACCTCCCCACCAAAATAATGAAATCATTATGTTTATTTTGAAATTTGTCATGTAACATGTAAAGTAGGAGTAACACTGGCTTTGGTGTCAAGAGACTTAGACTATAATGTTACCTCTTTCTTAACTAATTTCATGAATTTAGTGTCCTTACCTTCCTTCACTAGGCCTCAGTGTTCTCATTTTTTTAAAATTTATTTATCTGACAGAGAGAACGACAGTGAGAGAGGGAACACAAGCAGGGGGAGTGGGAGAGGGAGAAGCAGGCTTCCCGACCAACAGGGAGCCCGATACAGGGCTCCATCCCAGGACCTTGAGATCATGATCTGAGCCGAAGGCAGACACTTAATGACTGAGCCACCCAGGCACCCCATGTTCTCATTTTTTTAAAAAATAGGTAATGTTAAGGTAGGGATGTAGTGAACTATGAAACTTTAAAATAGCATCTATCCATGATGCTCTACTGTTTCTAACTAGACACTCTTTTGCAGTTCGGCTAGCTCTTAAATTCTATGGTTCAAAAAAGCAATTCGTATCTAATAGAGTTCTCCTTATTTCTAAAGTACTTATCTTCTATTAAATTTTGCTCTATAAATCCCTATAAAAACCATCTGCTTTTAGTTATATACCTAGAAGCAAAGCTACACTGAAGGCTGCTCTCTTTTATTGTGTCTTAAACATATTGTGGGGGCGCCTGGGTGGCTCAGTTGGTTAGGCGACTGCCTTCGGCTCGGGTCATGATCCTGGAGTCCCGGGATCGAGTCCCACATCGGGCTCCCTGCTCGGCAGGGAGCCTGCTTCTCCCTCTGATCCTCCCCCCTCTCATGTGCTCTCTGTCTCTCTCATTCTCTCTGTCTCATATAAATAAATAAAATCTTAAAAAAAAAAAAAAACATATTGTGGGACCAGAATTAGATGTCTCAAAGAATTATGTGTGACTCAGAAGTCTAGAGAGGTATTCATCTGGTCTATATATTGTAATCATATGAGGACATTTTAAAAAATACTGATTCCTGAATTTTACCACCAGAAATTTTGATTTAATTGGTCTGGAGTAAAATTCTGGCATTATTACTTTGCTATCCAGGCAATTCTAGTGTCTAGTCAGCATTGAGAAACACTAAATTACATGCTCTGATAGAAATAAAATATAAGACTCATTTTACCTCTCCATAGCTATTTATCAAAACATCCTTTTTCAGAATCAAGCTATATGATTCACCTCTGTGGAACAGGAGCTCTGAGATTCTTAGGGGAGAACATTCTTGCCACTCAGATTCTCCTAAGAATCTCAGAGCTTCTGTTCCACAGAGGTGAATCATATAGCTTGATTCTGAAAAAATCAGTGGGTCTGCTTTATGCTTTCCACATTGTAGTATACCTGAGTAGAATTCTTTAACAATAGATTTATTTTATTTTTTATTATTTTTAAAGATTTATATTTATTTATTTGACAGAGAGAGATACAGCGAAAGAGGGAACACAAGCGGGGGGAGTGGGAGAGGGAGAAGCAGGCCTCCTGCTGAGCAGAGAGCCCGATGCGGGGCTCGATCCCAGGACCCTGGAACCATGACCTGAGCCAAAGGCAGACGCTTAATGACTGAGCCACCCAGGCGCCCCTAATAATAGATCTAATTCGCAGTGGAATTGAGAGGACCCAAATCAACAGTATGAGTAAATCAAGTATTCATTTTTTTTAATCACTAGAAAAACAATTGTAGGATTCTTACCCCTGCATTCTGTAAGGTCTGCTGCTGCTATTCTTTGGTCTTCAGACTATTTTTGTGCCATTGTATTTGCACATTCATGCCTTGAAGAACACTACTGAATGGGAAGCTTGTAGTTCTTCCATACTCTTTCTTAAGTACCCATTGATAATCTGCAGATGTTTCAGTACTGAGATGCTACAATGAACTGGGCACCATTTTCTGCCCTTCCATTTTAGCTGTTAGTGTCCATAAAGACAAATCTCTTGTCTCATAATACTTTATTTTATCTTAGTCAATCCAAATCACGAGGATCTTGATCTTAATGGCAGTACTGGCCTTCTTGGTTCAAGTGACCATACTTTCAATAACTAGTCTACCTTAACTTAGGTTTTAGTAATTCTTTTAGTCTTGACTCTCTGCAAATATGAGGATATTAATCTTGACAGCATAAGCTTGAGGAGTAAGAAGTAATTTCTTGGTATATGGTTAGATGTTCTTTGAGAAATAACAAGTTCATTTTATTCTTTTTCTTTTCGTTGGCTTTATTTTAAAAATTCTGTCTTTTCTCATAGTGATGTGGAGAAAACAAAATATGCAAAAACTATGGGATTCAAACTGATATTGTTCATGTATGGAAAACTTTTCATTCCTTCCAAGTGTATTTCTATTTAACTAGGTACACCAAGTAGTAGTTTACCGAATTATTCTTAAGCTCTTAAAGGTCTGAAAATTTAGAGCTTGAATTATGAGAAGATGATCAAATATATTACCTACCCAACGTGTCACAACTTTGCTGGCAACAATGAAGATGGTTATTACAATAACAATATCTCTTCTGTTTACCCCTCCAGGGACTCATACCTAGCAGGGTCATCTGGTCAGTACCTATGATTCTTATATCTGACTCTATGCTGGGCCAATTGGCCAGCCCATCAGAAGCATTTGGCAAAGTGAAACAGAGCAAATGATTATAATGGCTAATAATTAACAGATATTATGATCTGTCAAGCATGGGTTCAAGAACTTAAAAAATATTTTGTAATTTAAAGTTTAAAACAATCTTATGATGTAGATGCTCTCATTATTCTCTTTTTACATATTGAGGAACCTATCCAAGACACATTTAAAAGTGGGGTGGCTGCAACGTAAATCTGGAAAGACTGCATTTAGTGTCCAAGTTCTCAATCAGTTCACGCCACCATTAATCCATCTCTCCATCCATCCGTCTATCCATAAAAAGATGGACTGCCCTGGAAGTAATGATACACAGTCTACTAAAATGTGCAGGGAATTTTTTATTTGCACTTCCAGATTCCTTATCCTTCTCTGCTCTCCTTCTTGTCACAGGAGGTCAAACAGGGCAGTTTATATCACCTAGGTTCCCTTGCTCAATAATCTTAGATTTAGCCAATGAAAAGTTCTAGCAACTGAGACAGTGGAAGACAGGAAGTGCCAAGTATTTCTTCCCCACCCACCCTACTTTGATGCCTTGTTTCTGGCCACAGCAGTATTCTCCCATGACTACTGCTTTTGTCTGGTGGTTTCCTCATCTGCAGTTCCAATTCTCAGCTAATATCTGTTGGCACAGGGACTTGCATAGTTTAGTCTGAACTGTGTTATTTAAAAATTGCTAGCATTTTAAAATTGGGTGATTTGACACACACACACAAATTAGAATTCTTGCTTCTCTTGAAAAATGAAAGTTCTGGCAATACCAAGTCCGACATTACCTTAAGGTAAAAAAGCAGTGGGGCTGATTTGGAGCCATGTTCTCTCCCTCTGCTCCACCTACTTTGTCAGGGCCTAATAGCTAGAGTCATTTGGGATTGCCAGCATGCTCTCATCAGTTGGATTGGCCACTTGAATTGCAGAGCCAGAGTGGCCATTGTTCAGTTCCGATGTTAGGAAGCAGAAGGAGGGAACGTTGAAGTTGGCAGGGAAGAATATGGGCTAGAGACCATGAAGTTCTCCAGAGACGGAGAAAAAAGCTTTCCTCCCTGGGTTTCTAGTATCCAGTTCCAATTCACCCTATTATAAAATCAACCCCCCCCTCCATTAGTTGAATGGGAAACACAAGGTTTTAGAACCACAAGGAATTCAACAGTTTTGAGGAGAGTTTGCTTTTTATTGAAGTAAAGTGTTGGGTTTGGAGAATGGAAATTGAGGACAAAGTTATGAATACAGAATCATGGTTTCTGAGTTGTATAAACAAAAGCCTTAAATTTAAACATTTAAAAATATTCCCTCGGAGATACATACTTTTGTCCTGAGTACCGGAAATTTGTTAGATTAGGTATTTACAGTAATACTTTAAAGTCCAACACTTAGTAGATTCTTAAATGCATTTTGTCCTGCTAGTTTCCAGGCTTTGTAGGTTCCCGTTAGTATTTTTCATTAACCTGTACTTGCCTTTCTTTGTTTGATAAGTAAGTGACAGTAATATTCATCTTCTTTATAAGATTAAGGCATGGATTTCAGTTGTGTAAAAAAAAGAAAGAAAGGCAAAACAAAATCTCAACATGTAATTTTGCATCAGAGATGGAACACCAATTACTGCAAAGCAAGATACTTACCAACATGTTCCTTTTAAATATATTCTTCATGGGGGGAAAATGCAAGAAAAATAGGGCATAGGAAGAGAGTATAAAATTCGCTTCACTTTTAGCTTTACTTATGTTTTGTCTCCCTCCAAAGACTGTAGAATTTGAAGATACTCTGAATTCCCATAATTCCTGAACATGAAAACTTGTTTGACATTTTTCTTTTTGGGAGGTCTTTCCTAATCTAGCAGCTTTTAATGAAATGAGCACCGAACAGCAGACTTGGGTGTTGATTTGTTTTGATTAGCACATTCTCCCCATTACAACTTCTCGCTGCCTTTCATTTCATGGTAAACACTTACACAAATGACTCCTATCTAACATTTCAAACCTCAGAGCTGATAGGAAAAGCAAGGGAAGTGAGTGACATGCTGAGTAAGCCAGAGTAGGCTAAATAATTTGCCATAGATATGATAAAGGAAAAAACTTTGCTTTGTTCTTAGGTACCTCTCAATTCTTTAGAGCAGGGTAAATATTATGTGAACAATACCATGAAATGGAATGAGGTGTGATGACTGGAGTCCCAGCAGAAGAACTGTGTGAAATAAACTATATGACGAGAGTCCTTAAAAATAAGAGTGAAACTGACATGGCCGTTTTCGGGACCTGCTCATTGGTGAATGTTTCTCTTCATTACATTTGTCTTTTATCATTAGCATTATTATTATTTACATAATCATTTGTCTATTAGTGTAATTTTTCAGTTGAAGAAAATTAATGTCAGAAACCAGAATGTCTTCCTTAATTTGTACCCAAGCCAGTGCCAGTCAATATTCACAGAAATCCCAGTGCCCTGTCAATGCACTTCAACCCTTCCTTGTTGAGTCTTTCTTAATTGACTCCACTGAAGCAAATCCAATTTCTGCTCTCAGTCCTTGTACACATATGGGAAGACTGCTAAATTTAAACTATTTCTGCTCAATTTTGTGCTGTCAACTCTTGACACACCAGACAGAATGAGATCACCTGAATTTGCTTTATGTCCTATTTTAAGATCATTTAATTGGAATGATTTTGTGCCATTGTTTCAGGAGAGTATTAAAGTGATATCCTAGAGGTGAAAAACAAATACATTATTCGACTCCATCACCCAGTCTCTCTGAAACCACCTTCTTTGCTTTGCCTGATTTGATTTATATGTGAGATATAAGTGTCAATAACTTGTTTTTGATGGGTGCAATACTGCCAGGAAAATGGATATAGTTGAACATTAGGCTATAAAGAAAGGCATGAAATATAATTCAGATGGGCTTCATGACACTTGTCCCTCATATGACACACATTCTTTTCATTTCCAATTTCACTGGAACAAGCAGAAGGAACGGTTTCCAATCTGTCCCACCTCATAAAAATAGACCTGTGTTTAATTCCTCAGGACCTAAAATTATCCTTTGGATATTGTCAACCAATCATCCAAGGAAAACGTTCCTAGCCAAAGGAATAGAAATCTTCTAGATATTGAGATGGCTAAAATATTACTGTTATCTTGCTTTTAATGATTGCCCAAAATATTACAGAAACCAAATGTGATGACAATAGTGAGATAGCCTGTCATTTTTATCTTTTTGTTATTATTATTATTAAATTGTGCCATTTTCTCAGTAGTATACTGCAGTTTGCAAATGTAACATTTTTGAATAGGAGAAATTTCATCACAGACCTTGATTTTTTTTTTTTTAAATACAGTAAAGGAACTGTGTTTGTTAAAGCCCAAAGCCTCATTATTTGTAACCAAAAATCTTACATGAAAGATGTTAGTTTTATTTCTGACTATAGTTGCTGATGGCTCAGCTAGTTGGATTATAAATGTTATATCTCTAAAACACAGCAGTTTGATAGAAAGTTAGATGCTTAAATTTCAGACATTTGGATATTTTCTAGAACCTATTGATTATGTCACATCAAGATTGTTATAAATAAGCTAAATGTCCTTACAGAAATTACAGTATGCTTTTCAAAAACTTAGGCATTGAGTCAAGAATGATTTTTAGTTTAAGCTTACTGGGAAAAAAAATTACATGTCAGCTTTTTCCTCAAAAAGTCTACTGGAGAGATAGTAAAGTTTATAATTTTTCTGTCCTAGGCTTTAGAAAAATCTGAACCTGCATCATCTCATGCATGTTCTATATATACTAGTTAGCAAGTGCATAATTTATAATCTTGCAAACAGCAAAAGAATCCAATATGAAGCATATTCTTTTGGGCTTACTCAGAGGTGAGTTACTTTATGTTTATATTAAAATTTTTATCTTTTTCTTTTTCAGTTCACAAGTGACTTCTGTGAAGGTGCACGCTATGGATTAGGGTCAGTGGACCACATATATGATTCTGTGTGATCAAAGAGCCCTATTTTGTAGTGTCATTGGACTAAAAACAAACCATCACCAACATTAAGAGGATTGTTAACTAATGACTAATGTCAATGGAATTATGTGATTGTTGATGGATTGTAAAAATATGTTTTACTTAGAAAAAATTATTTGAATCACACTTTGTCCCTTTTATTTATTTTTTATTATTTTTTAAAGATTTATTTATTTCTTTTAGTGAGAGAGAGAGAGCACGCGAGTTGGGGGTGGGGACAGGCAGATGGAGAGGGAGAGAGAATCCTAAACAGATTTTGCACTGAGCCCAGAGCCCAACACGGGCATGATCCCATGACCTTGAGATCACGACCTAATCAAAACCAAGAGTCGGTCACTTAACTGACTGCGCCACCCAGGTGCCCCACTTTTCTCCCTTTTAAACTGCTCAACCATCAATAAGGGAAACACAGAGCTGGGATTAATATTTACATAAATTTTGTTCTTGCATAAACATAGTAGCTGTTGAGATCAGAAATGTTTTAGACTAAGATATTTTCTAACAGGTATTTGGGTTGATTCCATCAGTTAGGTTAAAGATCAACTCTGGCTTTTGAACATGACCAATTGCAACATTTAGGAGGTGAATTTGTGTCTCCCTAAGGGAGACTCCTCATAGTTAATTTTTCCCCCTGAATTACTTCTTCCTGATGGCAGCTTGATTGATGCTAAACATAAGCAGTTTATTTATCTGTATTCTCAGAGATTCCTTGAACAAACGGATAACATCATAGTGAGGAAGTCTTAGTTCTGCCAGACTTGGAAGCCTAATGCAGACGAAAAGAATCGGTTTCCACAAAGTCCTAGAAATCTTAGCAGACAAGAAAGGATTAATATAAAGAGAAGTGAAGGGAGTAAGAGGCTACTGATATTTCTCAAGCATCTACAATGAGGCAGACATTATGTTGGAAGATTTATGTATACGGTTTGATTTCATTTTCAGCAGAATCATATGAGTTAAGTTTTACTAGTTTCATTGTGCAAGTGAATGAAGTGAAGCTCAGAGGGGCTAAATAATTTTCTCAAGGCAATACAGTGAGTAACCAAAATTTATGTGACTCTATTCACAAGAATAGTGTCCATGAATTTTTTCCATTATACCATGCCATCATAAAATTTATGAAGATAAAAAAATCATGAAGATATACCTGTTTCTCAAACTGTAGTGTGAAGAAACTGCAAACTAGCACATTTTATAAAAATGTAAGGTAGTTTGCTTTATCAGATCAGTGTGAATACATTCTGCACTGGGCACTTCCTCACTGTACCCATTTCCTTCATTTGTCTTGAGTCAGTGTCCTTCTCATTTGAATATATTGCTTTAGCTCTTTTTGTGTTAATATTCACTAACATTTTTCTTTTTCTCCACTTCTGTCTTTTGTTTACCTACTTTTTGGCTCTTGTTAACAACTGTTACAGAACACTTAAAAATTAGCAATGTAGAATAGTGTTATTTAATGCTAGAGAAAAGGGGTTGGGGATTGAAAACAATACCATAATTAATGGATAACTTTTGTCTGTAGATTTCTTTCTCTCTGGCAAATTTGAATTTAGAGTGGGATTCCTTTGGGGTTCAACACAAGTGTGTCATCTATATGTTTTAAAATTTATCCCACGTACTTATGTTTATAATCTTCAAAGTTTTTGCAAGTCTAACAGTAGGTTGTGTTAGTCCCCAAGGCACATTAAGATTGAAATGGAACTTTTCTCGAAATGGCTTTTTTTGGTACTGACATACAAAATCAACAAAGGTTGCATGAGGGTTCCTCAAGTTTCAGCTTGATAGGCTGTCACGCTCACAAAAATACTTTAGATAATTGGTTCCTGACCTACTTGTGCTTATGAGCCATCAGATGAAGCACCATTGTGTATCTAGGAGTCAGAATGCTTCACTGTCTGATTTCTCTTGTTGAAAGAGCAGCTGGATAATCACTCTTTGTGATTCAAGATTTTGAACAATCACTATTAGATTAAAAAATGTACCATGCAGTGCACAAAAGCAAGTGTAGGTATGGTATATAAGTAGTTACAACCTTTTAATATCAGTAATTATGGTAACGGAAGAATTTGCTGTCAATACTACTCACATGTTAAATGTATTATTAACAGATGGATCTATTGGAATCTTGACATGAGTTTCTTGTGAGTGTTGAGACTCTCAAAGCCCAACTTAGACATCTCCCTCTTCCATTGCTTCATTAACTTCATGATGAACAGTGACATTTATTATCTGGAAATAGGTTCTTTTTAAAAGAGAGACAAAATGAGAGAGAGAGAGGTAGAGACCTCTACTTTCCCTCTTCTTCCTTTCCTTTATTTTTTCAGCAATCGCCTTTCAAAAGAGGAGGAAAGGAGGAGGGGTAGAAGGAGGACGAGGAGGAAGAGGAAGAGGGAACTTGTTTAGTTTCCATAATTTATAAAGATATGCAACCATCCAGGAATTACAGAGTTTCATAAGGTCAGAAATCAAGCATTTTGAAAGTCTTTTTATAGCAGTTCTTTACTTATTTTTTTAAGTCTAGTGACTAAAAGGAATTTTTTCCCTTCTACAGAATATTTCAGAATCTGACCTTCTCCCCCCACCCAAAAAAGAGAGCGCATTTCTTTCATGAGTTTTTTAAACCATCTGCTTCATATGAAATGATCTATTTGTATCTACTATGAGGTACCCACCTTAATTCGCAACTGGAACAAGAGGAGAGAAGGTGAGCGCAATGAGGTAGTGGTCCATTATTTATCAAGTGCTGTAAGTAATCAAAAGAAATTATGGAGACCAAGGATAGAGAAGTAATACATTTTTAATAAATAAATAAATATTGTGCTTTGATGTGGCACATGAAGTGGGGAGAAACTATAGCTTTTTTGACCTGGAATAGGTGTGCCATTTCAGTGTTATGTTTGAAATGTAATAACAATTCAAGAATAGGAAGAAAACTCAGTTTTTATTTTGTCCAAAGTCCATGGATGAATGCACTTCAGGGCATCACAATGATTTCTGAGTAAACCTGCTTCTAGATAAATCTAACCAAATTAGACAACCTTCCACTTTTGGATGGCTTTGATTATTACAAAGTTCTTTTTATGGTGCACTCAACTCTTGCCTGTCTGATATTTTTGTACATTGCCTGTGGGCTAAAAGACATATAGAATAAATCTAGTCCCTCTATATCTTGCAGTCCAGTGGTTTCTGAAGATATATGACATTCCTCTTAAGTTGTACCTGAGGTTCAAGGATACAGGTGCCTTTGGGATTATTTGTAATATATTAGACTACTGACAAACTAGAAATACATTTTTAACTGCTGCTAACATATAGGTTATTTTAAATTTCTACTTTGGAATGTTTTTGAAGTTGATGATATCAAGTATCTTGGCCATTTTCATGTTGCTCTAAAACCAGGGACATAGCTTAACTAATTTTTGGTACAGGTAGTTAAACAATTGTCTTTCAGGAAAAGTTTAAATTTGGTATTTTAGGGACAGGGAATAACCTTTGTCTAGAGACTCAGTTGCCATGTTCATGCTAATGGATGCATATAAAATCAGTTTCAATGGCCACTTGTTCCCCTAAAGGTTATTTTCTTTTCATTAGAATCACACAATGAATTCTTAATTATTCCCTATATTTTCTGGATGCATTTCCTTTTACAACCAAAAGACTCATATTTTTTAGTGTACAAAATAATGAAAATTTATGCTTTGCTTCATCCTGGAATTAATTGCCCCTTCCATTAGCATGTATCAGTTCAATGTGGCTATTTGAGATTTTATGGTTTTCTAATGCATGTATATTTGTTGATATGTAGTGTTAGCACATATTGAGTGTTTGTTATCATTTTGACACCTTAAATACTATGCTGCTGATTTATGTAACTATGAAATTAGCAATAACCAGGTCTTATTCTAGCATAAATTTATATTTTTAAATTAGTTAAATATAAAGATGATAAAGGCCAAAAATGTTAATGAAAATTTCACTTTTCCTGCACTAAGAAAATATAATTAAACTAAAATTCAAATTCAAATGGACTTAGCACTGGAATGCCTTCTGCTTGAATGGCCTTTTTCCTTAATTTAATTGACAACAGTCAAAGTATTTAAAATGACTGATTTAACATGCTCGGTTACTTTCTTTTGTTATTATTTTCTTTTCTCTTCCTTCACCTCTTTTGTGCTCAAAAAAGTATTAAGAATATTACTCATTAATGCTTGTATTCATTCTTTTAGTTATCCATTCATATATTCAAATAATCACTTATTGAGTAGCTACTACATGCTAGGCATTAGGTGACACAGCATCTTCCCTACCCCCAAAGAGCTACCAACTCATTCTCCTGTAGCATGTACAGATAGGGGCCAGGCCTGAGCCACGGCTTCTGTGAGCCAAGATTTGCTTTAGAACAGGGCTTCTTAGATTGTAATGTGTTCACCAGCCACCAGGGGATCTAATTAACATTCAGATTCTGATTCAGTAGTTTTGAGGTGGGGCCTGAGACTTTGCATTTCTAATAAATGCGCAGATGAATGCAGATGCTCTTGGGTGGGAGAACACACTTTGAGGATCAGAGCTTTTGATTAGAGAATAGATCTGGTTCCTTTGAACTGATTTGTCTGTCCACTGCAGAATCAAGACATTTGCTTTTGCAAATAAAGGTAATTTTGACAGGACCTACGCACAGGACACAGTATTTTTGCATTAATGGATTTATCCTCTTTGCTCTTATGGCACTTATCACACTGTAATATCATTGACTGCTGGTGCCTCATTTGCTATATTTAATTTCCTGGAGAGTTGGCATTAAATTATATTTAGGTTTGCATTTCTACCATCTATCATGGTGTTTACTGCTCGATAATTATTTGATGAATAAATGTAGTAATGGTTAACACTGTCAGAGTAACATCTGTTCTTACTTTTGACTTTTTTTCCTTGCTCCCTAAGGGTAGGAAAGAGCCTTTTTCCCGATGCATTTTTATTAGGTTCATTTCTCCACTCTGGCATAAATTCAGCTAGCCATCCCAAGAAGTGGAATGTTCAAAACTGAACTAGCCAGTGTTAGTTTTGATGTCAGGTGAAGAGATTGTCAGGATTTTAAGAAAAGGACATAAAGAAAATCTTATGTCCCAGGTAAGATAATCTTGGAAATGAGAGAAATATTAGAATTGCCGAGTATCTGCAGTGGGGTGACTGAAAGCAAAGACCAGAGCCAGTGGAAGTTGGGCCAGGTAAGAAGGTGTGTTAGAAAAGAGTGTCCAGGGCGCCTGGGTGGCTCAGTTGGTTAAGCGACTGCCTTCGGCTCAGGTCATGATCCTGGAGTCCCTGGATTGAGTCCCGCATCGGGCTCCCTGCTTGGCAGGGAGTCTGCTTCGTCCTCTGACCCTATCCCCTCTCATGTGTTCTCTCTCTCATTCTCTCTCTCAAATAAATAAATAAAAATCTTTAAAAAAAAAAAAGAAAGAAAGAAAAGAGTGTCCAGACATAGTCCCCCGGGGAAACAACACAATGAAGAGGCCATCAGCTTTGCTAGAGGGATCCAACCTTAGCCTTATTTTCCAGTCCTGAATTGCAGCGATAGCCCTGGTATGGAAGCCAGCATGGTGGGAGCTGTGGAAAGTATGTGGGTGGGTATATAGGTTTCCACTTGACCTTGAATATTCAGAGCCCCAGACAGATTCCCTCACCAATTAGACAATGGCCTTATAAATTCCTTATGGGAGAGCTTACAAGAGTAGTCCAGCAATCATTTCAGCTTTATTAGAAGGATAATAATAATGGTAAACATTTATGTACTGCTTCATTAGGTAGAAGTATGGGACTGTGGAAGTATAAGAAGTCTTAGGAGTCAGTAATAAATGCATTCTTTGTAAGGCACAGAACTAAATGATTTAAGAAAAATAGCAACATGTCAGAATTGTTTATAGTTAATATAATGCCATATTTCTCCTTTGAAAATGTCATAATAATATTAGTAGTTACACTTATTTACAACTTACTAGGCTCCAGCTGTTTTTCCTAATTCTTTGTATATATTAACTCATTTAATCCCTTTGACAGACACTATTATGGCCATTTCATAGATAAGGCCATAAAGGCACAGCATGTTTGGATAATTTGCTCAAGGTTGCATAATATTGAGTAGTAGATCTGAGTTTTTGAACTTGAGTAGCTTTGGTTCTAGGATCTGTGCTTTTAACTACTACATGCCACTGTCAATCACGTAAGTGATTGTTTCTCATAAAGTTTACATGTAAGAAACATATACCTAAAATTTATTTATTTAAATAGAATTGAGAAGATAATACAGTTCTCACTGAAATCATGTAAACAAGTTTCTATTCCTTTATGCCTAACAGTGTATCATGTATGCAAATTGTAAATTAATTTCTGAGAAATGCCACAGAAATCTTATCATCTGTATTGTGCAATACATTCCATGATGATTCTCTTAATATTCTTAAGGAAAAGAAAATGTGAACAATCTATTAATTCATAAGTAAGTGAGCAATTATCCAAAGAGTATCTAGTAATGGAATGATCCAAACTCTGTGGAGATCTCTGGAATTGGGATTCCCTATTTGACTCTCTTTTGTTCAACAGTTTGATCAATGAAAGGAGAAATGCTTAGCAGCCTTGCAGGTAATGCAAAGCTAGAAAGGGTGGCTATTAGTTTAGATGATAGTTGTGTATCTGAAAAAAATCATTCCAGGTGGGAACTATGGTCTGGAACTAATAAAATGAAAATTTACTGGGTTATTGTAAACTCTTGTTTATTGCACATTTACAGGATAGAGAAATTTATGGCAAAATTCCTGTGGTTTTATTTGACTACCTGCTCAATATGAGCCAATATGGTGTTAACAGATGCTTAAAAAAGTTAATGCATTCTTAAACTGCATTAATAGAGGTAGAGAGTCAAGTTCAAGGTGGTATTAGTTTCACTATAATCTGAACTGCTCAGACCGTGTCTTGAATATTATATTCAGTTCTGTAGGCTGCATTTTAAGAGTTGCTGAAAAGGTGGATTACACCTAGAGACTGACTAGAATGTTGAAGAGATTGGAAACCACAGTGTTTAAGAAATTGGGTTCATCTAACCTGAAGAATAAAATGATAAGGCCTAGTGAAAGTTCACATTCTAAAATGCTTTCTTTTTCTTGAAGAGAGATGATAATATGGGATAATTCTATAGAGAAGTAGATCCAATAATTTAGGAGTTGAGGGATTAGGTGTATCCTTACAGTTGTGGCTGAGAAAATGTGGAATAAGACACCTTGAAAATGATGTGGGGTGGGGCAGAGTAAGTGATCATTGCATGATTCTTTTTTAAATAGGAGTTTTTATTGTAAATATAATAGTGCTCAACACAAAACCGTAAAACGATTTGGAGAGTATTAAATAAAAATTAAAAGTTCTCTTCCACCTCAGAATCCCTTTCATATCACATGGATGACATAACTACTGTTAACACTTTCTTGTACATATTCTTAAAAAATATCTTTGCTTATAAAAGATCACATAGATAGACAAAAAAGAATAGAGATACATACGTGTACGAGTTTTTTTTTTTTAACACTAAAGGGATCATACTGTACATAGTTTTCTGGAGCTTATATTTTGAATATATCTTTTCTTATTAAGTGAAATGGGACCTGTCTTACTCTTTTAAATTGCTTAGGATTTTTTCATTATCCAAAATCATATTGATAAATATTTAGGTGTTTTTCTTTTCCATCATAGTGATTATAAGCTTGAGTATAATAACCAACCTTTTACATGTATTATTTCTTTAGTCCTAATTGTTAGAATTGTTAGTCTAATTGCTAGAGAAGCTAAGTATGAGTTGTTTAAGGCTTTTGAGAAATTTTATGAAAATACAATCTCAACAAAGATTTGACTTCTACCAACAATGTATAAATAATTCCATATATCTCCACCTGACCAATCCGAGACCAATATGACTAATGAGTTTTATCATTATATTTATGGTTTCCAATCTGGCGGATGAAATAGGGCATTTTGTTTTGATTTCTATTAATAGTGAAGTTAAACATCATTTAATGTGCTTATTATTCACTTGTGTTTGTTCTTGTGTTTATTCTTTTGTGACTTCTTATTCATGTCCTCGGCCCATTTTTCTAATGGATTGTTCTATTTTCAAAGTGTTGAATACAGTTTCTTTAAATATTAAGAATTCTGGCACTCTTTTATAAATGATGCACATAATTTTTCTCTCCTAATATCTACCTTTTAATTAATATGTAGTTGTCATATTAGAGGCCTCCATTCTCTATTATATATTGGTTTGATTACTAGAAAAAAGGAAGAAAAGCTGAAAGTAATATTCCATTAAGGAAGCCAACAAATTGGGGAATCCATATTCCTCCTTGGTTTCTCAATAATACCTACTCTTTCCTGGGTATCAAAATATATGAAGAAAGTGAGCTCATAAAAATAATGATTCCAGTTTTTAAATATATTTGATAAAAAGAAATTCAATAAAATTCTTTAAAATTATTCTAGATATTAAGAAGAACTTTACAAAATGAAATTCTGTAAGTTGTTTTTAAGAATTGAAAACTATTATCATCCCTTCATTCATTAAAAGTGAACTTGAGACTTATTTTAAAATCATAACTTTAACCATAGACAAAAAGTGTATGAGTTGATATTTTTTCAGTTTAAAATTTATGCCAGTAATTTTATGTTGATGTGTCTGCATGAGTGTGAGTGTGTGTGTATGTGGGTTGGCTTACATGTATGAATTTTAATTTATTTTGACTATCTTATCATGTGCCTCTGGGTCGATATCTGTTGGGTGTTAGAACATCAAGGCACAATTGTAAAAGTCAGCCTTTGTGTGCAGCCTAATTTATGTGTGATCGCTAATATATGTACCTGAAGTTTCTGGTAGATTGTGGCCAAAGAATGATGTATAAACTGAAAGGATTGCATTAAACTGCTAAGGAATAAGAAAGCGCCAATGGGAGCATTTTGTTCTCTGTTCTCCATACTAATGCTGTATTACAGAAAGAAATCAAGCATCTCACTGAATAATATTTCTTTGTAACACTTTTTATAAGCAAGATTTCACTGGAGTTGAATTTTCACTATTTGGCTATCTCATTATAAGCTTATATTTTAGTAATTGCATTATTAGTATAAAAATAATGTGCTTATCATTAAAAAGTGCTGAAATATAAAAATATGGAGGATGGTGAAAATTTAATTTCTCTTATATGAGTTTAGAACAAAAGGAAATGCTGGTAAACTAATCAAACTATAAATACTACAGAGACAAGACTGACAAACACCAAAACTGGATCCCTGGATTTGGGGTTGGGGGTTTGAATAGCAGATGTTCAACCTGTTTCCATGGAAAGATATAGAGAATAAAACCAAACATTCTTCTCTCTTTAGGTATTGATACAGAAGCTAAAATTCATACATAAACCAAACACTAATTTTCTCAAAAAACTAGTGGTCTCCAATTTTGGGTCCTATTCCCAAAGCTGTCTTGCTTAACTTTACAGACATTGAAAAACTATTTTCTACCTTCATTTACAATAACTAAATGAAAATTAAAAGAGCAAAAAATCAACATTCTTCAGGTATCAGCTCAGCAATTATTAAAATGTCTGATGACATCCAATGCTGACAAGGGAATACAGAAGCTACAGCTTTGTACAATTTTAGTAGAACTATAAATTGATACAACCACTTTGGAAAGTTATCTAGTAAAATTATCAAAATCTAAAATATGCATATTGGACCAGCAATAATAATAATAATAATTTATTTTATAGAAACACTATAAATGTGAAGACAGACGCTTGAGAATATTGATTGTATTATTGCAGGTAATAGTAGTTAGTTATTTCAAATAATGGTTACTAAGAATGTTAACAGTGGCTATTGTAATTTCTTTATAGTTTCTGTATTGTCTGAAGGTTTTATAATAGGAGTAGATGTAAATCTATCCTGGAATCATTATCACGACATTTCATTTAAAAATTAAAAAACAAACTATGATATAGAAAATGTGTTATTTAATTTAAAAACTAAAAACCAAAACAATAATACAGAAATCCATAAATTGGGAATTTAAGTGGTTTTTGTATCTAGGAATTGGGTCTCTTCAAGCTAAAGATCTGGAACCTTGGCACCTGATGGGCTAATATTACTTTGTAAAATTGACATATGGTTGTTGAGTAGGTGAGATTCTTGGACTGCCACCACTTGGAATAAAAACAGTATGCTGCTTGGTAGGGGAATGTGATATAAGTAACATCTCTATGTGTTGTCACATGATTTATACAACCAAGAAATCCCCTGAATTAATTTTGACACTAAGTAATCAAGCAAACAATAAAATGAAGAGAAGAAATCTTTGTAATGCCATTGGGGTTATTGAAGACTGTGTGAGATTGAAAGTTAAATGAATGGTGATAGATGAATAACTTATGCTGAAAGATATCTAAATAAAACATATATTAATAAAACAACTATTTGCATCCTTCTAGAAAACTTGCCATAAAAATGATTTTTTTCTAAAGTGCATTATTTTTCCTACACAGTGACTTTTATTATAAACTTTAAAATGGCTATAAAATTGAATTTAGTATAACAATTTAAATATCTTCTCATGACACATGAGCTTTTTATCATATAGGAGAAGGCATACTTATTTACAATAAGACGAGTAAGTATATCAGCTATTTATTTAAATGCTTCTTTTTAAAATCATTATAATATCAACAGTAGGGTCTCCTTTTATAAATTAAAAAATGAGAAAAAATTCATTAAAAATGTCTAAGACAAGAATAAATTCTGTTTAATTTCCACAAAATACTAGCAGAATCACCATATATTCCAAAAGAGGTCCTACGGTTTATAGTCTTCAAACCCAAGATTTCCTCAAGGGTTTAGCACAGAGGAGAATGTGGGCTCAACCTCCTTGTGCCCCTCTTGCTCCACACCCACAGAGTTGAATTTTCTGCTCTGTCTGAAACAGGGGATAGGCAGATCTGGACAGAGATACGACGGAGGTGACCACAGCCTCCACAAGAGTCCTATTCCATCTTCCTCTTCCTTGTAGACATGAATTATTTCCACTTACCTCTAGAGAATGAGTTCAGGCAATATTTCCCTTGGGAGGGAAAATTTGAGTTGCTAGTAGCAGGGCACATCCTCCCAGGAAAGGAGGTGTGGAATTCTGTGGTTTTCTTCACTTTTCACAAAGGTGCTTAGAGAAAAGCTAGTAGGGGAGAAAACCTGTCTAACATGCTGAGAACTGTGTAACTTGGAAAATGCATTGGGTGACAGTACTTCACTGGGTTATGTATAATGAATCAGAGGCTTAGGGTGTACGTTTTATTGGATCAATTGGGAGTAGCTCCTATATAGTCCAGGGCCTCAAGGTAAGATTTTGTTTATAGAAGAAAAAAGGATATGTGTAGTGTGTAGGCATCTGGGCAGCTGACCCTACTGCTCCAGATGTGCCACGGTGAGTCTATTGGAAGGAGGTGACTTCTGCCTGTTGGGTATCTTATTTTCCAAAAGAGAGGCCAGTTCTACTTTCACCCTTCAGAAGAACAGGCTGAGAGAGTAACCCATCCCCCTGCTCCATACTAATAGGGAGAGCTTGAGCAAAGGAGGCTAAATCCTGATACTGAAGAAAGAATGAGATAGCCTTGTTCAGAGATGACCCTGGGGGAGAAGCCCTCCAAAATTCTGGAGCACGAGCTAATCTCAGGTCTCAGGTCATCACAATTAGTGACAGAGTCCACATTATTTAGCATCTTTAAATATCCAGGGTCAACTTTGAGGCATGCACTGATTTTTACTTTACTGAATCTGTAATATTGACTAAAATGACAGGAACTTATTAGCAAAAACACTAATAGAGTATTTTGATTTAGAAAGTTAGATTTTTGTCAAATTAGTATAGTCTTAAATCAAATATGGGATCACCAAGCTAATATATTCTATTTTCCCTCTATAATTGCAACTTAATTACTTACTTAATTTATGTTGGGTTGAATTTTCTTGCTTTTCCAGACATGGTGCTCCCTCCCCTCCCCCAATGAAAAGGTTATGCAGAATCCAAACCTCTTTTTTTAACCTGATATTATTTAATTAAATAGACTAACATTCGTCAGATCTGTGTGTGTGTGTGTTTGTGTGTGTGTGTGTGTGAGTGCGTGTATGTGTGTGGATATATAGTCAATCCTTTTTATTTATAGATTCTGTATTTGTGAATTATCTAACTAGCTAAAATTTATTTGTGACCTCAGAATCCATATTCATGGCTTTAACGGTCATTTGTGTGTTTTTAGCGCAGAGCAGTGAAATATTTGGTTGCCCGAAGCACTCATGGACATGTGGAGATTTATAGCCAACAAGGAGAGTGAGAGAGTCAGTGGATAGAAAATTACTCAGAGGAGACATCAACAGTAGGGGAAGTCTTACTAAACTGAACTAATAGGGTTCTTGCCAAAGGCAGGCCAAGGACAGCGGAGGTAGAACAGTGCTACGCTTTGCCTCTTTGTTCCACCTCTCATAGTGCAAACAAGTATCCCTTTAAAGGCCTATTTAGTGCCATATTTTTCACATTTGTGTGCTTTTTGCTAGTGATTTTGCTGTTACAATGGTATCCAAGTCTCGTGCTAAAGAGCTCTCTGATGTTTAAGAGCAGAAGGCTGTGATGTGCCTTACTGAAAAAATATGTAAGCTAGATAAGCTTTGTTCAGGCATAAGTTACGGTGCTATTGGCGGACAAAGACTCTTTGACTAAACTTTAGTCAAGTTCCTTTGAGCCCTCTCCCAGAGTAGGTGTCGACCTTGACCCTTGCCCTGTCTTTGACCTGCCCAGTCCAGTCTTAGCAAAGAATTTTGTTAAGTCAGGTTGGAGAGAATCCCTTCACCCTAATATCTGATCATTTTTGATATCTAAGTTCCTCATCCCCTAGCTTTGATGTTTATGTCCTTGGCCTGCCTTTGGCAAGAACCCTATTAGTTCAGTTTAATAAGACTCCCCCTACTGTTGATGTCTCCTCTGAGTAATTTTCTATCCACTGACTCTCTCACTCTCCTTGTTGGCTATAAATCTCCACATGTCCATGTTGCATTCAGAGTTGATTCTTATCTTGCTCCTATTATAATACCCCTATTGCAATAATCTTGAACAAAATCTTCTTTATCATTTTAATATATATCAGAATAATTTTTCTTTAATATGGCCATGAATTCAATGTTAAAGAATCAATAATATATATTAACTAAGGTGTCATTAAGTAGAAACACACAAATAGCAAGGTTATGTATTGATCGGTCGATGAAAATGTTGTGCCCAGAGGCTCAAAGGAACATAACCCTGTATTTTTCCTAGGAGCAATGATCCAGTATTTGCTAATTCAGTGTTTATAGTGACTTTATCGAACAGAAATATCATGAATAATGAGAATTGAATGTGTATATTTTACACACACACACACACACACACACACACACACAGATCAAATTGAATATTTTGCTTTTAAGCAAGGGATAATTTTGAGAAGTAAAATAACAGTCCCTTCTTTTTTTTTGATGTGCTACTTCTGTTCAGTAACTTGTCTTCCAAAATACTGAAAATATTTTTGTTTCTCAATCCAAGTCAAGAGGGATAGGGAGAGAAAGCAAAAAAGAGACAGAGAATTAAATACTTGACAGTTGAGAACAGTGTCTCATGTGCCTATGACACAAACCATCTCAGTGGTTTGCCTAGCAGAACACAGGAAGAAAATATGACAAATAGAAAGGAAGTAGAACACCCCTCAACAGCAAAGAGAAGCTTGGGAGGAGGGAGGAGACAAGGAATTGGCCCTCTGAAGCAACTAAGATCTGTCTCCCAGTGATACTTAAAGTAGCTGACCTATTCTTCTGTTTTATATTCTGCTTTGACAGCAAGTCTGCTCTGCGGAGAGAGAGAGAGAAAGAGGGAGAGAGAGATCATTTATTGATGCTGAATAGAGCAGAGGAGTAGTTAAAATCATGAATAATTTTAATGGGGGGCGGAAATCCTTGACAAGAAGTAAAAATAAAAGTAAACCATGCTTCTCCATTGTTTTCATTTCAGCTTATTTTGCTGTTTTAGGTAAATTGAATAATTTGTTTTGATGGACAAAGTAGTTTCAGAAGATGTTCTTAAGACTCATAGTAAATAATAGTGACTTCCAATTTTCAACCCTAAATCTTACAAAATGTCGCTCCATAAAATTCACTTAACATCATACCAACCTGTACAAATATAGCCTGTAAAAATACAACATAAAGATTGGCCCCAAGTTGGCAGTTGCTAATGAAACATATTTCCCCTTTCTGGTTCTGGGGATACAAACAGCCCAAATGTGGTAAACAAACTTTGTTCCACAGCTTTGAAGTCTTCCTGCTAGTTTCCCCCAACTTAGAAAAATTATACTATTTATAAAAGTGCATAAATTGTAATTTAAGTTAAAAAAAAGCCTTGAAATTTTTATCAAAAGCATTCAAATTACTCTCTCCGCAGGTCAGCTAATGAGTTGTCAGGAGCTGGCCCCTTACTGTAGTGCACCTCCTGCAGACTAAGACAGTGAACCATGTTTTCATCAAAGGAAATGCTCATTAGTAGAGCTTTCAGAAACTGATTTGATTATAGTTTCACTTGTTAAAGTGAAATATTTTGAGCTCATTAGGATGATTATGATTCAAGGTCATCGTTTGAAGCTAGTCCTGTCAATATAAGATAAATGGGCCCTCATCTTTTTCCCTTCTTTACGTCTGTGCTTTTTAAACTCTTCTGTGTAAAAGTTCCATAGCCATAATTAATTTTTAGTTCTTCTGTTACAAAGCTGCTTAAAAAAAAGAACAAAGATTTTGGCTACCAAAAGGGCCTTGAAGAACTATTAAGAGGAGGAGGAGGCTATCTTGTTTTAGAAAAATCAGAGAAAAACCTTGAAAAGTTCAGCTTTTGAAATCCAGCTATTTTCTCCTTGACCTTTCCAAAGTTTCTAAAAGGTGCTTTGTACATAATTTTGCATGTACCCTTTCATCTCAAAAGTATAAAACTAAACTGAAAACCACCCAAGAACTACCAGTGGCTTAATTAAACATCTCCCCTTTTATGGCACAAGATGAAGTTAACACCTTTTAAAGTTCTTTCCTTTCTTTTTCTAAATCCAGCACTTAAATTTCTGAGAGTTAAAGAGCCACTTAGGCATTAAAGGGAGTGATGTTAACTTCTATCAGCCAGTCATTCTAACATGAATCTGCCCCTTGAAGTTCGTTGGGCAAATATTACCTTTTCCTCTAACGTTAGGAGAAGTTACAATGAAAGTACTGAGAGCATTTTTTTTCACCTCTTGTATATTCTATTTTGGAAAAATGTTTTGATCTTTAAGGCGATTAAATCTCCAAAACCCTTCACTTTAATTCAAGTCTACACTGAACTTGAACAGTAGATGATATTTGAAAAGTTACAACAGACTATTGACCTTTTTAGTTGATGACTTATCCTTATTTTTTCCTTACTCTGGAGGCAACAGATGATTAAAACTTACTTTGTTTTTTTTCACTAATACATATTTAAATGACTTTTTAACCTTGACTTTAGCATTTAAGATATTGTTTATTAATCAAAAAGACTAGTGTCCACACATGCAATTCTGTGAAGTTGGATTAAAGTGTGGTCAACAGATAAGTATTGGAGAACAGACATGAGCACTGTACTTTGAAGCACATAGTTTTTTATTCTCACATGGATGTAAGGGCTCCTTTGACCATGAAATTGAGAATTATGAAATTAAGTTTCAGTCTTTGGGATCCTTGCATGAAAGTCTCTTAAGTGCTAAATTAATCTAGATTTATTTTTAAACAAAAAAAACAGAAAGACAAAACTAAGCGAAGGCATATAGCATGTAGACTGTGATGGAGGAAGGGTATTTACTTCAGTGGTCTTAAAGTGCCAGGGCGTACATGTGGTTGGATATGCATAAGATAGCATGAATTTTTTGACGTCCTTCGAAATGTTATGGGAAAATGATATATTAAGAACTGAGGGGTCCAGAGATACCTATAGTGAAAAGAAGAGTGCTTAATTAAAATTACTTCCCCAAATTGCTTGTGAAGACTAGTTTTGTCTCTACCTTTTCTCTCCATCCCCACTTTTAATTGTTGCATCAGATTGTTTCCTAATTAGCCTCTAATTATTTTATTTCCTTGTTTATCATGTACCTATCTCAAGTAGGATTTCAACACCCTGTGGTCAGAGAAATTGTCCCTTGGTCACTGACAAATCCCCCTTGCTCAGTACCGAGTCTATTCAAAGTAGGCACTCAGAGGCATTTGTTAAATGAATGAATAAATAAAACCACAGATCAATTATATATCATTCATTCTTTGCATCTTGAGTATCTTTGCCTCTTGCATTAAAGTGAATTTTCTTGAATGAAACTAAGAGCTGGTTCTTTGAAAAGACAAACAAAATTGATAAACCTTTGGCCAAACTCATCAAGAAAAAAAGGAGAGAGGATCCCAAGAAATCAAATCAGAAATGAAAGAGGAGAAGTAAAAAATGACACCACAGCATAGAAAGGATTATAAGAGACAACTATAAAAAATTATATGCCAAAAAATTGAACTACTTAAAAGAAATGGATAAATTCTCAGAAACATACAATCTTCTAAAACTGAATCAGGAATAATTAGAAAATTTGACTAGACCAAAAATTAGTAACGAAATTGAATCAGTAATCCCAAAACTCCCAACAAACAAAAGTTCAGGACCAGATGGATTCACAGGTGAATTCTACCAAACATTTAATAAAGAGTTAATATCTATTCCCCTCAAACTATACAAAAAAATAGAAGAGGAAGGAAAGCTTCCAAATATATTCTACAAGGCCAGCATTACCCTGATACCAAAACCAGATAAAGACACTACAAAAAAAGAGAACTACAGGCCAATATCTTTGATGAATATAGATGCAAAAATCTTCAACAAAATATTAGCAAACTGCATTCAACAATACATTAAAAAGATCATTCCCCCCAAAAAGAAAGTAAATAAATAAAAAATAAAAGGATCATTCACCATGATCAGGTGGAATTTATTCCTGGGATACAAACAAGTTTCAATATTTGAAAATCAATCAACGTGATAACACCACATTAACAAAATGAAGTCTAAAAATCATTATAATCTCAATAGATGCAGAAAAGCATTTTGCAAAATTTAACATCTGTTAATGATAAAACAAACTCTCAAAAAGTGGGTTTAAAGGGAATATACCTCAACATAATAAAGGCCATATATGACAAACCCACAGCTAACATACTCAATAGTGAAAAACAGAGCTTTTTCTTGAAGATCAGGAACAAAACAAGGATGTCCACTCTCACCACTTTTAGGCAACATAGTACTGAAAGTCCCAGCCACAGTATTCAGACAAGAAAAAGAAATAAAAGACACCTAAAGAAGTAAAGAAGTAAAATTGTCCTTATTTGCAGATGGCATAATACTATACATAGAAAACCCTAAAGAGTCACTAAAAAGCTATTAGAGGTAAGAAATGAATTCAGCAAGTTGCAAGATATAAAACTAATATACAGGAATCTTTTGTATCTCTGTACACTAATAATGAAGTAGCAGAAAGAAAAATTAAGATAACATTTCTATTTACAATTGCACCAAAAAGGATTAAATACCTAGGAATAAATTTAACATGGAAATGGAAGACCTGTACTCTAAAAACTGTAAAACATTGATGAAAGAAATTGGAGATGACACAAACAAATGGAAAGACAAACCATGCTTGCTCATAGATTGGAAGAATTAATATTGTTAAAATGTCCATACTACACAAAGCAATCTACAGAGTTAATGCAATCTCTACCCAAATACCAGTAATATTTTTTCACAGAACTAGAACAAATAATCATAAAATTAGCACAGAACAAGAAAAGACCCTGAATAGCCAAAGCAGTCTTGAGAAGGAAGAACAAAGTTGGAGGTATCACAATCCCAGATTTTAAGATATACTACAAAACTGTAGTAATCAAAACCATATGGTACTGGCACAAAAATAGACACATAGATCAATAAAACAGAATAGAGAGCCCAGAAATAAACCCATGCTTATATGGTTAATTAATCTATGACAGAAAAGGCAAGAATATACAATTGGGAAAAAACAATCTCTTCAATAAGGAATGCTGGGAAAACTGGACACCTACAAGCAAAAGAATGAAACTGGACCCCTTTCTTACACCATACACAAAAATAATCTCAAAATGGATTAAAGACCCAAATGTGAGACCTGAAACCATAAAATTCCTAGAAGAAAACATAAGCAGTAATATTTTTGACATCAGCTTTAGCAATGTTTTTCTAGGTATGTCTTCACAGGCAAAGGAAATAAAAGCAAAAATAAACATTGGGACTACACTAAAATAAAAAAGTTTTTGCACAGCAAAGGAAACCATCAACAAGAGGAAAAAGCAACCTACTGAATTGGGGAAGATATTTGTAAATTATGTATCTGATAAGAGGTTAATATCCAAAATACATAAAGAACATACACAACTCAACACTTAAAAAAAAAAATCTGATTAAAAAGTGGGCAGAGGACCTGAATAGACATTTTTCCAAAGAAGACATACAGATGGCCAATAGACACATGAAAACATGCTCAACATCACTAATCATCGTGGATATGCAAATCAAAACCACAATGAGATATCACTTTATATCTGTCAGAAAAGCTAGAATCAAAAAGATAAGAAATAGCAAGTGTTGGCAAGGATGCGGAGAAAAGGGAACCTTCTTGCAGTATTTCTGGGAATGTAAATTGATGCAGCCACTGTGGAAAACAGTATAGAGTTTCCTCAAAAAATTGAAAATAGAAATACAATATGATCTAGTAATTCCACTACTGAGTATTTACCCAAAGAGAATGAAAACACGAATTCTAAAACACACATGTACCTCTATGTTTATTGCAGCAGTATTTACACTAGACAAGGTATGGAAACAACCAAAGTGCCCATTGATAGATGAATGGATAGAGAAGATGTGGTATATATGCACACTGGAATATTACTCAGCTGTTAAAAAAGAATGAGTTGCTATTCGTGACAACATTGATGAATCCAGAGGGTATTATGATAAGTGAAACAAGTCAGACAGAAAGACAAATACTATATAATTTCACTTACATATGGAATCTAAAAAACAAAACAAATAAAAGTAGAAATGGACCTATAAATACAGAAAACAAACTGATGGGTGCCAGAGGGGAGTAGGTACATGTTTCTAGTTATGAAATGAACAAGACACAAGGATAAAAGGTACAGTATAGGGGATATGGTCAATGGTATTTTGATAGTGCTGTACAGTGACAGATGGTAGCTACGCTTGTGGTGAACATAGAAGTTGTCAAAACACTATGTTGTACACCTGAAACTAATGTGTGTCAACAATATTTCAGTAAAAAAAAATTTCCTTGAGATGATGGATTCAATTGACTTCTAATTTAAATACTCCAGACCAGGCACGATGAAAGCTTGCTCCAAGGTAGGAACTGCAAAAGAGGGGGATATGCAAGAGATAATTAAAAGGAGCACCAACAAATTTTGAGAAACCATTGACTAGTAACTTGAAGGAGAGTAAAGAGAAGAGGACAAATCCCAGTTTTCTACCTTGGTCTACTGCTTAGAAAAAAACCCACTGACAAAAAGCATGAAGAACAGCCAAAAGTTTATCGGTAGGGGTGTGTGGCCACATAAGAGAATTTGTTCTACTTTAGACATACAGTGAGTTGAGGTGTTTCTAGAATTCCAAATAGAGGTTTTATTTTGTAATACAGTGGGGGCGACTCACATGTGTCTTAAAAAGTTAGGTATTTGGAGCAAAAGACAGAATATTTACTTTTAGGAAGATAAAACCATGTGGTAAACTGGGGAGGAAATAAAAGAGGAGGAAGAAAGAATGGGAAATATGCAAAAATAACTTGTATTTATTACTTAGAATAATGGTTACCTCTAGGTATTATTTTGAAGTAGCTGAGTTTGTCCTCATAATTGTCCCACCTCATTTTCTATATTTTAATTTTGTGTTTTGTACTCTTCATCCAGGACAACTAGTTTTATCATGCTATAATAAGTATCCTCACACACTCTTTCTCATCCTGCTATTTTATCAGAACTTTCTGGCTCCCAGGCATTTTCTGCTTCTTCTCATACAACTAAACATCTCATTAGCTAACTTCTTTCAATTAGTTGCTAGCATAGCAGTCCTGTTCAGTAACCCATCCTAATATGTGCATTACCATTTTCTATAATTTCTTTATAAATTAAGAAAAAAAATCACAAAAACCCACTGAATGTCAAATAAAGTGACATCACTGAGAAAACTCCCTTGGCTATCTCCTAAGAGACTTCACAGGGCAGCTAACTTTGCCACAGTCTGAAGCCAGCTTTGCAGCCAAGTGAGTATATAACTTAAATCTGGACTCCCATAATTAAGGTCACTAGATTGAGACATATGTTCAAAATATCAACAATATATAACTGTAATGCAAGGGCGTTTCCTTGGGCTGGGCTGGCCAGCATATTTTCTGTCTGGCACTTAGACATACATTGAAATCTGAATCACAGAAGATTGTTTGGAAGCTAAGGGATCATGAAGGAGGCTAAAAAGCAATTTTTAGCTTAATTGAATGTTAAATGACATCAAGTTACAAGAGCTCAATGTGTTATTTTTTCCCAATATATCATTTATCTTAGATTTCTAAGTGTTATACTATCCAAAAATTCTCTGAATGAACATTGAAAAAATCTGGCTGTAGAGGGGAAAACATCTCTGAGCAGCAGAGGTACAATGAAGGTGGGCCCTGCTGCTTGATGGTGATTCCCACCCCACCTCATCCCTGCTGGGTCAGCTCTCCAATTTACCTTCTTGAGACCTTGGAGGCATTCACTTCTTCTGCCCATTAGACTGACAGCTTCCATCACATGTTGTGTTCTCCTTCTGCTGTCTGTCTGTCCTCAACGTTTTCCATTAATACTTGTGGACAGAATTAATCTCTCATCTTTGTTTCTGAGGACAACATATGGATTGATTATTAACTCTTTAGTATCATTGGCAATTAATTCATATCCTTTAGTATTTTTGTTTCCCCTACATAAATAGTCAAATCTGAAAATTGTTTATTTAATCAAGATAGTATGATAAAATTTATACTCTAAGTTAATGTGTCTATGCACTTTTTAATTATTCTTTTCAAATTGTTAAAGAAGATAGTATGCTTTCTCTTTTTTTTTTATTTTGAGTTTAGATAAATGATATGATAGACTCTTGGTCATGGTCTTGGTAATGTGTGAGGATGCTGTTATTTACACAATGATATATTTATTAAAATTATTTAGCATTAACTATGAAAATGAAAGTTAATATCAATACCTGGGACAAATAGGCAAAGATAATGGGTGATGGGCAAGGGAAAAGCAATTCAAGAAAACAATATGGGGGCACTTTGTTGACTCAGTCAGTTAAGGGGCCAACTCTTGATTTTGGTTCAGATCATGATCTCAGGGTTGTGAGATTGATCCCCGAGTCAGGTTCTGTGCTCAGCAGGAAGTTTGCTTGAGATCCTCTTTCCCTCTGTCCCTCCCCCTGTGCATGTTCTCTCTCTTTCTCTCTCTCAAATAAATAAATCTTAAAAAAAAAAAAAGAAAACAGCATGTACAAGGTTTGGAGTAGGAGAGAGCATATTCAATGGGCAATGGGAGTTAGCTTGAGTGGGTTGGAGAAGATGAGTTGTACAGAGGGGGCTAAAGAGACAGGCAGGGTCAGGTTGTAGGAGGAAATCCATTATTTTAGGAAAGGAAGAGCCACTTAATATTTCCCAAGAGAAAAATAAATCTCTCCCTTTCTTCTTTCTCTTCCTTCATTTTTTTTAAAGATTTTATTTACTTATTTATTTATTTGAGAGAGAGGGAGAGAGAGAGAGTGTGCACAAGCAGGTGGAGTAGCAGGCAGAGGGAGAGGGAGAAGCAGACTCCCCACTGAGCAACCTGATGTGGGGCTCAGTCCCAGGACCCCAAGATCATGACCTGAGCTGAAGGCAGATGCTTAACCAACTGAGCCTCCCAGGTGCCCCTCTCCTCTTTCATTTGTTTCTTCTCTCCCTTCCTTGCTTCCTTCCTTCTTGCTCTCGTCCTTCATTCCTTTCTAGCTGTTTTTTCCCTTCCTTTCTTTCACTTATTGGATTGTTTTTTTTTCCTTCTTTACAGTCTCCTTTTTTTTGGTAGCTTGTGAAAGTGAATTCATCATCTCATTGAAGAAGATACTTTTTTTTCTTTTTTTTTTTATAAATGGCACAAAAACATGATAGAAAATATATGTATATCTTCAATTTGGTGATATTTTCTTCTTATTTTTTCTTTGGCTTCTCAATGACCAGTCTGTGTAGAGAATTTTGAAATTATCTTGTCTACTAGAGACACTAGATATTTTCCTCTCTCTAGACCTTGATATACCACAATTTTGACTAATCTATCTATATAGATAGATAGATATATCTGTCTTATTAGAATCACCAAGAAGATATTTGATAGCTCAATTGTTGAGAAACAGAATACCATAATGTATCTATTGAATCAGACAATTGGTAAGAATAACAATGAATACAATAGAATCAAACCACCTCTCCCTGATAACATTGGTCAATAGAGAGTAACAAAAAAAGGTTGGCCATCATTATGACTTATAGAAGGGGCATGTCTAGTCTGTTTTGGCAAGCTATTTAAAAAGAAGTATTGAAACAGACTGATAGAATGGTAGTAGTAGTACATAATATCACCAGTAAAAAGCTTAGTAGCCACAATAATACGAAGTTGATATAGATTAATGAGGTACTTAAATAATGATTAATTAAAAAGTTTGAACCAGAACCATTGTATAAGACAAATTATGATTTTTTTTTCTTTTCTACCCTCATTTGTGTCTGGTAGTTACCAAAGATAGGGGACATTTTGTAATGTACTTGGTATGAGAGAGTAAGTAGGTACTTTTTAAAAAAGATAATGTCATATGCAAAGGAGACTGGAGAGAGGACAGTTTTCTACAATGGGAACATTTTGATTAAGTTTTATATACTGCATCAGAGAACCAGGGGACTCTGCAGAATAGTGAACAGAGGATGAATGATGACTTGTGTTGGAAGTTGGGCAAAAGAGAAAGAAAAACCTAGAGCAAAAAAACAAAAAACAACAAACAAACAAAAACCGTAGAAAGACTGAAGGAACTGCAGGATGGGAACAGAGAGAGAAAGAGAGGGACCAGATACAAGGTGGACACTTTTGATGGACACTGGGTTGACAAGTGGTCCTGTTATCTAACTCCCCAGACATATTTTTCCATATGGAGGGCCTGCAGACAGAGTGGTAAGCACTGATATCAAGAGCCAAATCAGGTCAGAATAGACAGTGAGTTCCTGACACTCTCATCCTCAGGCATTCTCTGAGCAGTCCAACAAAAGTTTGGTCTCTGCAGCTTGAGTGCAAACAGCAAGATATTGATCATAAAATCATCACAAGAGGCAGAAGACAAGTCTGTCTAGAGTAGGTGTGCTCTTTCTGACCCATTCTAGCCTTTCATATGTGTTAAGCTATAGGACAGTATGTAATCTGCTTTTCCAGCTTGCCATTTGCAGTGATATTATGATTCACCTTTACTGGCAGGTCCTGGAAGATAATCTTAATTGAGTATTAACATCAGCTTTTCTCCAGAACCTAAGAAACAAAAAGGGAGCTTAAAAGAAAAGTTTTGAACGTCATTTGTTTCCCCTCAATGAATGGGACAAGTGCTATGAAAAGAGGAAGAAATATCAAATCTGAAGGATTTGATCACAAGAAGGATCATAAGTATGATAGATGATGTGTTCTATATAAACCGTTGTGTTAGAGGTCAAGCACAATGGGGGCCATGTTTTTTTTTTTTGTTTTTTTTTTAAAGATTTTTTTTAATTTATTTATTTGAGACAGAGAGAATGAGAGAGAGAGAGCACATGAGAGGTGGGAGGGTCAGAGGCAGAAGCAGGCTCCCTGCCGAGCAGGGAGCCCGATGCGGGACTCGATCCCGGGACTCCAGGATCATGACCTGAGCCGAAGGCAGTCGCTTAACCAACTGAGCCACCCAGGCGCCCCACAATGGGGGCCATGTTAAATTCAGATGGAATTTACCTGAGTCTTAAAGTCCTGCACATTCTTAATGCATAGAAGAAGGGAAATATAAAAAAGTAAAATTAGAATGTGTGTAGATTGTTGTATTTTGAACAATGTAATAGTTACAAGTTCACCAGGTCCCCAATTCCAAGATGGTTGGACCCCATCTCTTGGTTTTCAAAGTCCTATTTATGGTATGAATATTATTATATGTTTATCTGTTCAGTTGCATCAAATTATTCTTTGCATTAGCCATTGAGTTATAGCAACTGCTGTGGAAATATAAATGGTCAATTTAGATAACAAAATTATGTTCAGAGGCGTCTTATGTGACCTTGAGCAAAGACCCCTTAAGGTGCTAAACTGCTTGAGGATGCTATTTTAGAATGGTTCCTTGACAGTTTTTAATTATTCCACACGTGTCAAACATACATGTCATATACCTTAACGTAGAGTAAGTGAGTTTTAAGGAGAAACCTCAACTCTTATTGACTGGTTCTGCCCAATCAGCCTCAGGGAAGTGAAGACATCTTGGCACACAGCAGGAATTGTAATTGCATCACCAAGGCCTATACCTAGATTGTGTAGCCTTTCCATGACAAACCAGTGCCAGGACCTCTTTCTAAGAAAGGACAATGCAGGTGGGTATGGGGGTCCAGGTCTTATCCATTATCCTTTAGTGCCTTACCTCTCAGTTCCTCAGTGAGAAGCTGGTGGTAACCATTGGCCACTGTGGCTAAGAGTATCCTTCCCTTTGTTCTGGATTCTTCTCATAGGTTCTGCCAATCTCACGTAATTTGACCTGCAAGGTTTTGTACTGGGTTGTCACCTAATCATTTTGTAGTATTTGTGACTAATCAGTCTTTGCACATGAACTTACTGAGAAGTCACTTACTCAAAAGTCACTACTGACAAGCTGAAAAGGCATTCAACTTTTTGATTTTTGAAGCATGTGTTCTGTTGAATTCTGGTTGCATGTTTCACTTGATAATCACATTTGGTGTTTAACATTACAGCTATTTGTCTCTCTTTAACTTGAGCATTTGTTTCCCTCTTATTACTAGCTCTATATTCTTCTTTACTAGCAACATTCAAAATTCTGCTTTGATAAAAGGAAGAGGCATTTTAAACTCTTTTTTAAAGGAAAAGTCACATCCTGTTTGGCTTATGGCTTTAAAATATTTCTCTCGATATTGCACCTTGAAATTCTGTTACATTCTTAAACATCCCTCTTGTCTTCCCTCCTCTTTGCTCAGTAACAGAAGAACCAGAGTTGTTATTATGATTGCATTCTGACAGTTATGTTCTTAATTGGATATTGATCATTGATCAATGGATCATTGATGTGATCCAAGTATGTTTATCTTATCTGCTTATACTTCCCTTCTACTTGTTAAAGTGGAACTTGTAGAAGTTCACCTCTTTAAAGACAGGGCCGTGGACCACTTTTAATTCTACAATGCACAATGTATTAGGCAGAGAAACAATATTAATAAGATATATAGAGATATATGAGGAAATTCATTATAGGAATTTGCTCACATGCCTGTGGAAGCAAGAAGTCCTGCAGTCTGCCTTTTCCAGCTAGCAGAGGTGATCTAATTTGAGGTCTGAGAATTTGGGGGAGGTGGTGGATGAGAGAGGGAGAACAATAGTGTAATTCTTGGTCTGAATTCAAGAGCCTGAGAACCAGAAGCCCCCCTGTCCAAGGGCAGGAGAAGATGGATCCCTCAGCTCAGAGAGTGAATTTGTCCTTCCTCTGCCTTTTTGTTCTACTCAGGCGTTAAGTAGATTAGGTGATGCTCACTCACATTGGTGTGGGCAATCTTCTTTGCTCAGTCTATTGATGCAAATGCTAATCTCTTGAGACACCCTTGCAGACACACCCAGAAATAATGTTTTACCAGCTCTGGGCATCCCTTAGCCCAGTCAAGGTCACACGTAAAATTAATCATTAAACACAATGACTTCAATAATTCTAGACAAAAATTTTTTTTCTGAATTATCCATGATATTTGTTTAAATGGCCAAAAATGAAGTAGCAGCAACTACAGAAATACGGCAACTATATTTTTCTACAATAGTTTAAAATTGCTCTCAGAATCCTTAGTTATTTAATAAATTGAAGCCCAGCCAGGCTAGTTAATGTTAAGACAGAATTTATCTGGTCCATAACTGTGATGAAAAATTTTGAAAAGAGAAAAACTTAACACGTTTGATATCATGGGGACAAAACTTTCATTTGCCAATTGAAAATGTACAATTATGTAGAAAATAAAACCACTGTTTCTTTAGTACTAAATTTTTCAATTCACTAAGGTCTTAGACAAGCTAATATTTCACAGATTCAAAACACTAAAAACCTCATGGAATAAACCCAAAATGAACTCATAATGTAGCTTCTCAACATAAGAAACTTACTGTGAGCTTTTGAATGCCTGCTGCCTACTGTCATGTAGAAGCTTGTATAATTCACCAAGAAACCCCTGAAAATGAAGTCTTGGCAAATTCAAACATGATTTACTGCCTTTTTTTTTTTTTTAATGAACATTCTCCTCTCTTGCCTTCTGCTTTTCAACATGATGTCAGCCCTGGGATGCTTTATAAATTCTGTATTTCTAATACTTCACTTCTGTTTGTTAAGACCTCGGGAAAGAATATTTTCTTGGTCTAATTCTTCACCATCAACAGGAGCTGTATTAAAAACTCAAGCTTCTCTAAAATGTGTATTGTCCTTCATTAGCCTGAACTTGAAGACAGTCTCTCATTCTTTTGAGAAGGGTTTTCAAAGTCCTGTTCAGTGAATTTGGGCTAATGAGGCCACAATCCTGAATAAGAGCAGGCCAGGATGTCTAGGTTCTTATTCTCCTGTAGTCAGAGCCCTGGCAAAAACCCTCGGAAGCCTAAGAATAATTGTTTTAATGACCTACCATGGATTCCATTTTTTTATGGCCTTTTTTAGAAAAAAATATTTTTGAAAGTCATTTTCACTCATTTATTTCTTTTATTTTCCCAAATTACATAATTTTTAAGAAATAATTTTTTTCAGGAGTTCTTTCACTTCCAAGAATTCTAAAGTGAAAGAATTTCTAAATAAAAGCTAGTAGCATTGGGGTGCCTGGGTGGCTCAGTCGTTAAGCGTCTGCCTTCGGCTCAGGTCATGATCCCAGGGTCCTGGGATCGAGCCCCATATCGGGCTCCCTGCTCTGCAGGAAGCCTGCTTCTCCCTCTCCTACTCCCCCTGCTTGTGTTCCATCTCTCACTGTCTCTCTCTCTGTCAAAAAATAAAAAATAAGGGGGGCCTGGGTGGCTCAGTCGTTAAGCATCTGTCTTCAGCTCGGGTCATGGTCCCAGGGTCCTGGGATCGAGCCCCGCATCCGGCTCCCTGCTCGGCGGGAAGCCTGCTTCTCCCTCTCCCACTCCCCCTGCTTGTGTTCCCTCTCTTGCTGTGTCTCTCTCTGTCAAATAAATAAAATCTTTAAAAAAATAAAATAAAATAAAATAAAAGCTAGTAACACTAGGTGCAGCAAAAATGAGAGTAGTAAGTCATGAGAATGAAAGGTACATCATAGGGAATGTGGTCAATAATATTGTAATACACTAATTGTGGTGAGCAAATCTTAATGTATGCAATTGTTGAATTACTATATAGTATACCTGAAACTAGTTTACTATTATATGTCAAGTGTACTTAATTTAAAAGAAGAATAAATAAAAATAAATCAGTATGTTATAATTAAAAAAAAATGAGAGTAGTTAATTTACTCAGGACTTTTGTTTTATATCTGGGGTTCTCTATGGATGGTGGTAGGGAAAAATATTTACAAATGTGCCAATGAAAGCAGACATGGTCCTCCCCTCTTATTTTAATAACTCAGTGAGAAAAGGCCTTTCTTATACTGTCAAACAGAGGATCTAGCAATTCAGATACAAGAGCAAGTTCTTAAGGTTGAGACCTCAAATAACAAGGACCAATACTGTATGTTTAGAATTTTTTCCATTTTTATTGAGATATAATTGACATAGAACATTGTATTCATTTTAGGTGTACAACATAGTGATTGGATGTATGTATATATTACGAAATGATTACCACAGTAACTTTAGTCAACCTCCGTTATCTCATAGTTACAATTTTTTTCTTGTGATGAGAACTTTTAAGATCTACTGTCTTGGGGCATCTGGGTGGCTCAGTCAGTTAAGCATCTGCCTTCAGCTCAGGTCATGATCTCAGGATCCTGGGATCGAGTCCCATGTTGGGCTCCCTGCTCAGCGGGGAGACTGCTTCTCCTTCTCCCTCTGTTGCTCTCCCCTGCTCGTGCTCTCTCTCTCAAATAAATAAATACAATCTTTAAAAAAGAAAAAGATCTACTCTCTTAACTACTTTCGAGTATACAATAGAGTATTGTTAATGATAGACACCATGCTGTACATTACACCCCCAGTGCTTATTTATCTTATAACTGGAAGTTTGTACCTTTTGACCACTTACACTCATTTCACACACACCCCCATATTTGGTAACCACCAACTATTTTCTGTGCCTATATGCATTTATTTTTTTATTTAGATTCCACATATAAAGTGAGATCATACAGAACTTGTCTTCCTCTGTCTCATATTTTACTTAGCAAAAATGCCCTCAAGGGCCATCCATGTTGTTGCAAATGGCAGATTTCTTTCTTCTTTATGGCTGAGTAACATTCCATCATATATATTTATTTATTTATATATTTATTTTCATACATGTATGTATGTATGTATGTATTTATTTTAAAGTAAGCTCTATACTCCATGTGGGGCTTGAACTCAAAATCCTGAGATCAGGAGTCACATGCTCTTCCGACTGAGCCAGCCAGGCACCTATATATACATATACACATGCATGACATTTTCCTTATCCATTCATCTGTTCTTGGACACTTAGGTTATTTCCTAATGTCTTGGCTATTGTAAATAAAACTGCAGTGAACATGGGGGTGCATATATCTTTCCGAGATAGTGATTTTGTTTCCTTTGGATATATTCCCAGAGGTGGAATTGCTGGATCATACAGTAGTTCTATTTTTAACTTTTTTTAAAAAAAGGTTTTATTTATTTGAGAGCAAGACAGAGAGAGAGTGAGCACACAAATGGGGGAGGGGCAGGGGGAGACACAGATTCCCTTCTGAGCAAGGAGCCCGACTTGGGGCTTGATCCCAGGACTCTGGGATCATGACCTGAGCTGAAGTCAGATGCTTAACCAACTGAGCCACCCAGGCATCTCTCTATTTTTAACTTTTTGAGGAACCTCCATAGTGTTTTCCATAGTTGCTCTACTAATTTATGTTCCCATCAGCAGTGCACCAAGGTTGCCTTTTCTCCACATCCTTGCCAACACTTCTTATCTCTTGTCTTTTTGATAATCGCCATTTTAACAGATGCGAGGTGATTTTTCATTGTGGATTTGATTTGCAATTTCTCTGATGACTAGTGATGTTGAGCATCTTTTCATGTACCTGTTGGCAATTTATAGGTCTTTTTGGAGAAATATCTATTCCATTTCTCTACCCTAATTAATCAGATTTTTTTTGTTTGTTTTTTGTTTTTTGTTTTTTTTTGCTATTGAGTTGTATAGATTCTTTATATGTTTTGGATATTAACTCTTTATCAAATGTATGATTTGCAAATATTTTATCCCAGTAAGTAGACTGACTTTTCATTTTGTTGAGGTTTTGCTTTACTGTGTAAAAGAAGCTTTTTAGTTTGATGTTGTCCCAGTTGTTTATTTTTGCTTTTGTTGCCTTTGCTTTTGGTGTCAAATCCAAAAAATCATTGCCTACACTGATGTCAAAGATCTTATCCCCTATATTTTCTTCTAGGAGATTTATGGTTTCAGGTCTATATTCCATCTTTAATCCATTTTGAGTTGATTGTTGTATTTGGTATAAAAAAGGGGCTCAGGCTCATTCTTTTGTATGTTGCTGTAGTTTTTCCAACACTGTTCATTGAAAAGACTATCCTTCCCCTGTAGTATATTCTTGGCCCCTTTGTCATAAATTAATTGACCATATATATGTGGGTTTATTTCTGGACTCTATTTTGTTCCATTGATCTATATGTCTGTTTTTATACCAACACTTTACTGTTCTGATCACTAAAGCTTTATAATATAGTTTGGGATCAGGAAGTATGATGCCTTCAGCTTTATTTTTGTTTTTTTAAGATTTTATTTATTTACTTGCAAGAGAGTGACAGCGAGAGCATGCATGTGAGAGAGAAGCAGACTATCCGCTGAGCAGAGAGCATGCTGTGGGGCTGGATCCCAAGACCCTGAGATCATGAGCTGAGCCAAAGTAGACACTTAACCAATTGAGCCAGAGCCACCCAGGCACCCCATTTTCAGCTTTATTCTTCTTTCTCAAGACTGCTTGGGCCATCCAGGGTTCTTGGTAGTTTGGAGTCTTCTGTAGTATGTTTTCATATGTTGGATAATACAACTCAGAAAGCAGCAAAACATGCATCCACATGAACACACACTCATGTACATATATCATTCCTAAAATATGGGCATTTATACCTATCAGGTTATACTCTTATATTTTTTATATATTTTATAAAGATATCTATAAATATCACTATCAAACATATTATTATCAATATGTTGATTTGATAGTCTTCTTAAGTATTGATCTATCCTTCTTATTTATTCAGCCATCTGCTTAAAGAATATCTTTTTCTTCCTCTCTCCAAATGAGATTAAAGTGTACACCATAAACTATGATCTTTCCATCAGCTTGATGAGAGGGAAGTTTAATGTCTTCTAGGACCACTTCCCAAATATTTCAAAAATCCTTGAAGTCATGCTGAGATTTTTCTCAAAACCCTTAAGTTTCACCAATTTATGAGTTTCAAGTAAAATTCTTTCCAGTGTGCTGTCTGCTTATCCAATTGTCAGTTACTTGGCTCTCACCAATTACTTGTTTTCCTCACACATCTTCAAGAATAGGGGTAGGGATGTAAGCACTCTTTGATTTGATATAATCAGAGTTACTTGAAGCTCAGTAGTACCTCTAGTGTCTCACCAATCCTACTTAACCTGTTCTCTTCTGTTTTCCATCACTCCTGGAGTATCTGTCCTATTAGATACTACTAGACAGTGTATTTCCCCTGTCACATGTTCTGTCCATGCCACTTACTGTCTCAATTTAACTCCCAGTATTATCTACAGCCCACTTCCCATTTTCCCATATACTTCTCTTAACTACCTTCTAACTTTCTGGAATTATTGATAATGCAAACTGTCCACTCTGATATTTACATAGAGGTGTTACCAAGTAATTCTTAGATCATGGGGTATCTGCTCTCTCTGGTACTTCTATCTCAGTTTTCTTGCTTTTTCATGTCTCCCAATATCCAATTCTCCCATTATTACTTCAGTAGAGGATGGGACAAAGTGGCCAAACAAAGCTTCTCACTGTATAGGAAGAATGATTTAGTTCAAATGCCAGAAATTCTTTCAGAAAATGGTCTACTATAATGGTCTCTTTACTCCCTTCAGTGGTTCTCTAGAAAGCACTCTGACCCAATTTTATTCCATGACCTCCTTCCCTCTCTCAGTTAATCAGATAAATGTATTTATTTCCAGGTCTCAGTTACACCCTCATATTTAATCTTTCAGCAAATCCTCCTGACTCTTCCTTTGAAATAGTCTCAGAATCCAAGTGCTTCTCAGCACCCACATTCAATACCATCACACTGATCCCAGCCAGCAACTTTCTTCACCTGGACAAATATGATAGCCTTCTAACTGCTGTCTCTGCCTGCATCCTTGCCTCTCTGCTATCAGTGTTCCATTCAGCAGCTACAGAGTGATTTAAATTTCATCTGGTCAAGTAATTCCTCCCAAAACTTCCCATCTCACCCAAATGAAATCTAAAGTACTAACCATAACTTGCCAGGCTCTCAATGATCTTGACCCCAGCTGCTGCACTGAACATATCTCTTGTCACCCACATGGAGCCACAATAGCCTCTTTGCCAGCCTTAAAACTGCATCACACTTGCCCTTCAGGGCCTTTTCACTTGTGGTTTCCTTCTGGAATGTTCTTGCCCAGATGTTGACTGGACTTGTTCTGTGCTTTTTTCCATTTAATTTCTTTCACTCTCCACTTAGTTTTCACCTTATTAAAAAAGCATTTGTGGGTATTTTATAAGATACCACCCCTTATTATTTTTCATCCTTTTTTCCTACTTCATTTTTATTTGCAGAACTTATGGCCATATGACATATAATACATGGATTTCATGATTTGCTGAAGGGTTTCTTGCTTTTTATTTCCGGAATGTAAGCTTATTGAACACAGGCACTGTTTTAGTCTGTTTAGGCTGCCAAACAAAATGCCATAGACTAGGTGACTTAAACAACATAAATTGATCATTACACACTTCTGGAAGCTGGAAGTCCAAGATCAGAGTGCCAGCACAGTTGGGTTTTGGTGAGGACTCTCTTCCTGGCTTGCAGATGGCTGCCTCTTGCTGTGTGTTCACATGGCCTTTCCTCAGTGCATGCACATGAAGGGGGGGGTGGAGAGAGAGAGAGAGAGAGATTTTTTTCTCCTCCCATTCTTATAAGATCACCAATGCTATCAGATTAGGAATCCGCTTTTATCACCTCATTCAATTTTAATTACTTCCTAAAAGCCCTCTCTCCAAATATAGTCATATTGGGAGTTAGAGCTTCAACATATGAATTGGGGTGAAAGATGATTCATAGCAGGGACTTTACTGAATTATGGAATGAATGAATGCAGTAATTTCTAAAAATGGACTTCTTGGCTCATATATAAATCAGAGAACTGTTGGACCCTGAAATAATATATGCAAGTATTCTGGGACACTTAGGAGCTCTTTGAACTTTCTCTAACATTTAAGTGTCTTTGTGTGTTTCAATTTTTCTGTGAGCTTTCTGTAACATTTAAGTGTGCTTGGCTCATTTATGTGTGAACTTACATATACACACACACATATGATTCTGTGGGTGAGGAGTGTTGCCTGTTCCATATGCCAGCATCTCTAAGTGTTATCTCCAGCCCAACCAATATGCTTTTTCTACTCAACTCATATGGAAACTTTATATTCCTTTTCAAAGTTCTATACCATTCTAAGAAATCATAAGGGAAGGAGAATAGAGTCTTTTAGTTGGAACACTGCTACTCTTCCAGAGCTGGAGACTTTATTTCCACAGGTCAAATAGTATCAATCAAGTATGCCAGAAATAATACAGAGAGCCTAGATTTAGGGTGGTTTACATGTGACACCAATTCAGCTTCCAGAGTTGCTTACCTTTAGAGACATGTGTTGCCCCAACCTCTAGAGTTCTTTCACCACTGTTTTGTTTTCTTTCTTGTTCTCAAAAGTGGCTCCTCTTGCATTAGGTTCTCTCACTGGAACACTATCAACCATCCTTGCTTTTTTTCTGTCTAAAAATAAATGGAAGTCCTTAATTAAAGGTTGAGCCTAGACTGACTTATTTTTAGCTGTAACACTTTTCTCTAAAGCTTTCTGGAGTTGGGTTTTTAATTTTTTCTCCTCTGCTAAGTCTTAGGAAATTTAACCTCTGTGGTTCTGAATTCATCCACTTTTTAAAACTTCTGTTTAAATATTCTCATGAATCTGCACACATTTAAGGAGGCTTTGTCTCCCCAGGGCTTGTAGATGACTTGTAAAAACAGTTCCACAGGCTTTGCATTAACCATTTATATAAATATATATGCCTTTTCAGCATCTCATTGGCATGTTTTAGTGCAAGGTTTCCTATGGGACTGACACAGCATTCTATAAATTATTTCTCTATTTTTAGGGCCACATGATTGCCATCAGAGATTGAATAGTCTTCCCAGTATAGAAGTATTCATATGTGAATTGCCTGGTTGAGCATTCAGGCTCCTAGAGAGCCCAGTAGCACCCTCACTTTAGGACAAGAAAGATACTTTCATAGTAAATCTTCTGTTATATCTGACATAGTTTACCTCTATTTTTTGGAAGCTGCATTGAAAATTCTGTACTCAGGGTAGGGGAATTAGATACCACTTTCTGAGCTGGCGATATCACAATTCCGGGTTTCCAGTTATACTATAAAGCTATAGTAATCAAAACAGTATGCTACTGGAGCATAGACACATAGATCAATGGAACAGGATAGAAAGCCCAGAAACAAACCCATGATTTTATGGTCTATTAAACTTCGACAAAGGAAGGAAGAATATGCAATGGGACAAAGACAGTCTCTTCAACAAATGGTGTTGGAAAAACTGGACAGCAACATGCAAAAGAATAAAACAGGCCCACTTTCTTACACCATACACAAAAATAAATTCAAAATGGATGAAGGACCTAACCCACCGGGCTTTGAAGAAGCCTGTCAGAGGACATCAATTTCATTATCACTTGAATTCCCTGCTTATGTCTAGCACTGACAGTCCTTTCTCTGAATATACATCTGTTGATGGGGCAAATTTTGGGTTTTTTTTTTCCATAGCTTTATTTCTCTGTCTGATTTATTTCACCTAGCATAATGTCCTTAAGTTCCATCTATATTGTTGCAAATGAAAGGATTTCCTTCTTTTTTATGGACAAATAGTATTCCACTGTGTGTGCATGAGTGTGTGTGTGTGTGTGTGTGTATCACATTTTCTTACCTATTCATTGGTCAGTGGACACCTATGTTGTTCCCATGTCTTGGCTATTGTGAATAATGCTGCAATAAACATGAGAGTGCAGATATCTCTTCAATACAGTGATTTCATGTTCTTCAGAAATATACTCAGAAACAGGATTGCTGGGTCATATGGTAGTACTCTTTTTAAGTTCTTGAGGAACCTCCATACTGCTCTCCACATTGATTGTACCAATTTACATTCTCAGCGATAGTGCACCAGGATTTCATTTTCTCCACATCCTTGCCAGCATTTGTTCTCTCTTGTCTTTTTGATACAGCCATTCTATCAGGTGTGAGGTGATGGCTCATTGTGGTTTTTATTTGCATTTGTCCGATGATTAGTGAGGTTGAGCATGTACTTGTTGACTGCAAAGGTTTTGTTTTTGTGTCTCAGCTATTGTTCCAACATCAAATTGCTCAAGTTCTAGAGTTACTAACAGTTGAGCAATACAAATGTGTAGTGTGCCAGGACTCAAGTTATAAATCTAGATACCTCTATTCCCTCACAAATGAAACTACTACATTCTAGACCTCATCACCTTATGAGACTTTCTTGCAGTCATATTAAAATGAGTACTAAAATGATCACTTCTGCCTATTTATATATCTGATACTAATGGTAAGACCATTTTTCAGTTTGTCTCAGTTTGCTGGATTAATGATATCTTCCTTTCCAAGAGGCAACACCACTCTTTCCATTCTCTGTCATTTCTCTAAATATTCATGGCCAGGGATGGGCTGGATGTGTTATATATAAGTATAGCAGTGAGAGAAACTTTGTTCTATCCATTTCCTTGTCTGTTACTCTAACATTTCCCTGATACATCCTGTTACTTTTACTACTGGGCAACTCTGTTGGTATCAGGTTCTCTGCTTATCCTGGGTATCTGTATCACTTGCTGGTCTTCTTTGAAAGCTGATGTTCGTAGGCCCATTGATACAGGTTTGTACCACTACTGATCATGTCTTATAGTTCTGGGACTGTTAATGCTTTATTCACATTTCCTATGAATGATGATCACCCGTGCTTGACCTTGAACTACTCTGGCACTCTTTCCATTGCTGGGAACTCTTTGCTCTTGTTCAATTCTCTCTCTCTTTCTGGCTAGTACTCAAAAGTCTTTCTTTTTCTTTGCCAAAATATTTTCTAGGAGTTTTTATAACACTGTTGCTTAGACCCTTATTATGGTTCTGACACTTTCCCCCAGACCTCTGCTTTCTTGGATGCAGAGAGGCCAGGAAGGATCAGGTTAGGTCAACAGATAGTCCAGTATAACTTTAACGTGTACCTAGAATGTGGCTCTCTCTGACATTTAGGCTCCTTACTGCATCAGCCCACCATTGCTAAGAAGATTCCTTACTCATTTAGGAATGGGTATTGTATCTCCTTAATATTTGACTTCTAAGCCTCCAGATCCCCCACTCCCCAGTCACTCACTGTATCAGGCATGTCTGCATCTGTCTCAATGATAAATACAGTAAGCTGGTATAATTCTTTCCCAAGGGACTTCTAAACATCATGTAGATTAAGAATGCAGTGTCTCAAAAAACTTGGGTAAAGAGATTCAGAGGGCAGAGCACAGAGAGGAATTATTTGGAAGAGTGGTAAGTAGAGGTGAAAGAGAGGGATTGCCAAACAATACATATTTGAATCTCAGGTCCAACTTCATCAAGATTCCCTGTTATGAGTATATTACCTTTTTCTAAATCATTGACATTGGATTTAATTCCAAGTATGAACTCAACAGGAACCAGGATCAATGATCAATATCATCCTACACATGTGCTTCTCTTTTTCTGATCTTGTCTCTGTGTTGTCCATATAGTCCAGTCTCCTGAACTGCAGATGTTTCAAACGTTTTCATTATTGTTTACAATGGCTCCCTTTGGAAAAGTAGATCCCGACCCTTTCACCTTTATCATAAACAGAATAAGAACATACTCAGGGGCATACAAGTGTGCTTTATTAGAAAAATAAACTGCTTAAAGGAGGCTGTTGGCACATGGTGACTGGTGTATTTCGTGATGTATAACTTTGGGCATGACTGGGTCTTCCATCAACTAGAAGATCATGATGAAGGGAGGCCTCCCGTGTCTCCATTTCTGGGAGTTTATGTAATATTAATTATAAAAATTAGAACCTGAGATTGTCTGTCAGTTTATATAATACTTTGAACAAGAGTACTCAAAAAATAGAAGAGTGATTTGGGATTGTTCTAGTCTCACAAGTCATAGACAATTTAAATCAAGTCTCTGAGACGATGAAGAAGAGTAGAACCTAACATTTCCATGCTGGCTTTTGTTTTTTGTTTGTTTGTTTTTGTTTTTAGTGGTCTAGTGAAAATCCAAGTTCTCTATCAAATGAGTATTGAGATTTGTTTGCTGTAACACCAGAGTATTTGTAAATGATCACCTTGCCTTATGGAACCAATAAAACATTCTCTCATGCAACAAGACCATGTATCAACCCTATAAATATATCATGTGTGTTGGGCAGTGCTGTGTCCATTTGGTTAAGGTGGGAACTGTTTTTCAGAATCCTGTTTCCTTCATGGTCCTGTGTTAGCTTTGGCCAAGAGAGGAACATGACTTCTAAATTGAAGTAGTGTCTTTCACTCTCTGAAAGTCTTTGTATGTTCAGATGTGATGATAGATACATACAGAGGAGCCCTGTGGGTTCCAGTTTGTTGTTGCCCTCATTCGTTCAACATCTATCTTTTCTGTCTGACTGTGGGTTCTGCTTACCAGCTGGATCCCCATCCTACCACCAATTACTACCAGATAGGAAGTAGATACACAGAGAAAACCTGGGGACTTCTCCATGAACTCTGACTTCACAGTTACTCCTTTTCCAAACCCCACGAGGTACCAGCTCTTCCCATAATTATGTAAGGTCCAATTCCTATTATCAATTATTTATTTCATAAACTCATAGTTAATCTGCTCTCCTGACTGAAACCTGACTGGATACACCATGTTCATTTCAGGAGTCTCTTTCATGTAAGTTAAATATTTTATTAACAACATATTTCAAAGAAGATAAATAATATTTCACTTCTTAGACATATTAATATTTCACCTCCAGGGCAATATAGAGGCATATTGCTGCTATCATTCTCTACGTGAGTTGTAGGTAATATGATTTGTGCTTTTCATATGATACGTTTTTACCCAAAAGAGGAATGGGTAAATGAGTCCAAATGTATACCCCTATATCTACACCATGTATTATATTCACACCGTGTGATTATAATCCTCTGAATAACATTATGTGCAACGAGGGGGGAAGCACACATTAGCGAATGAGAAAGAAGAAAAAGAAATCAATTCGGGGAAGAATTAGGTGACTCTTGCCATAAAATACAACTATGTTCAACTCAAATACCAACTGTATAATGCCATAATAAACCAATTCTTGGACACTAAATCAACCAAAATAGGTCAATTTCCTTCTGGTAGAAAGAAACTTTTGAGATAGGTGAAGAGTTTTTAGGTTGCCTACCTTTACATTTTCTTTACCTAAGGTCGAAGCTTTACTATGATTTCATAGTCCAAAGAAGTAATCTTTTGCAGTAGTGTCTTCACTGCAACCAATATGTGATTGGATGAGAAGAGTGTATGGTTTAGATGTGCACACAGAGATGAACAAAGAGGAGCGCATGGGAGCCTAATATCATGGCTCAGAGCAAAAGATAAAATAAAGACAGATAAAACAACCTAACCTAAAACAACTCAGTGTAGGACCATTTAGTGTAGGGGCAAATAGTTCTTTAAACTTTAATAGTCCTGAGGTTCTTCAATAATGTATTCATAATGATCATCCTGAGCTACTTATATTACATATTGTTTTGATTTTGGAACACTGATAAAAAAAGTGAAAGTAGATACCTAAGAGATTTTCATGTGTAATGATTAAGATTTTAAAATTATGGGTGCCTAAACTTCTGTTATCTAGAAAACACATTTCTGTAAAATACTTAATTTCCTAATGCTATTCAATAAATGAGATATTATTAGCTAATTTTTATTATGTGCCACTCAGAACACAATAGATGCTTGCTCATGAGGATTATTATATCAGTGGTGAAAGGTAGAGCTAATATATTGTCCGTAGCACAGTGAAGACACACGTTGGGGTACATTTGAGTGCATGGTGGGAGTTCTTCTTGATACCAAGCTCTATCTCTGTACTTCTTGTTTATAATAAGAAACATTTTATATATTTGCCAATGTAGTACTCCACATCTGGTGCTCGGTCTTCCTTCTTGTAGATCCATATTTCTAACTGCTGTAATTTTCTTTTTGCTTAAATGACTTTCTTTAGTATTTTTGGTAGTGAAGACATTCTAGTGATACATTCTTGCAGCTTTGTATATCTTCATTTTTAAATTTAATTTTGCCTTCATTTAAAAAGTGTATTGAGGTGAAATTCATGTGAAATTAATCATTTTAGTCACAATCAAGTAACATACATGAATTTATAAACCAGAATGACATAGACAGAATCCATTTATTCTGATTAATAAGTAAATTTTTAAAATCTTCAGTACATTTTTTTTTTTTTTTTAGTGGTAGGTCCAATTTTGGTTAAAAGCCTGATGACAGGAAACAAAATTATAATCTTTTCAAATCTACATAAACTCTGGAGGAAAACCTGATACTGGTACCATAAAATCCACAGAAACAGAGAAAATTTCCACCTTGGTTTCTGTGCTATAATTGATAAATTCCTTTGGGGCTTCTAGCAAATTTAACAGTGACCTAAATGCTTCATAAAAGGCAGAAGAAAGGTAAGATGTAGGTTCACTGAGGTTTTAGACACTATTAATATTACTATTGCCTGCCTGCTTGGACCCCTAAGACTTTTCAGTCTTAAAATTAAACTTTACTGGATATGAGGGTGATCTGGCTGCGACATCTGTCACGCCATTGATCGCCAGGGTTGATTCGGCTATCTGGCTGGCTAGGCGGGTGTCCCCTTCCTCCCTCACCGCTCCATGTGCGTCCCTCCCGAAGCTGCGCGCTCGGTCGAAGAGGACGACCTTCCCCGATAGAGGAGGACCGTTCTTTGGTCAAGGGTATACGAGTAGCTGCGCTCCCCTGCTAGAACCTCCAAACAAGCTCTCAAGGTCCATTTGTAGGAGAACGTAGGGTAGTCAAGCTTCCAAGACTCCAGACACATCCAAATGAGGCGCTGCATGTGGCGGTCTGCCTTTCTTTAAAAGAAAAGAACAAAATAAAACAGAAACTTTACTATATTATAGGTTCAAAAATATCTTAATATTTAATCATTGCAAGTCACATTTATTCCCTCTTGCCTGTCCATGAATCATCAGCTCTTTTTGGAGGCATTTTGTGATGCAAATGCTACAGGCTTTTCTGGGCTATTTGGCATTTCAGTGTGAGAAATCATAACTCTGACCTCATAGACTGAAGCATAAGTATTTTACAGATTGACAGGACTGGGACCAAGTGCACAGAAATCCTTGAGATGTAAGGGGCTGTTGAGATATCTTTCAAGTTGCTTGACATTCTTTTGACTCATGTCACTATTTATTTTTCTACAATGATTTGGTCATAGAACTATGTGTTACTAGGAAAGTTCCCTGGGTACTTTAAGCATAAGAAAAAAATGTTAATTTCACTACCTTTTCTTTTCATTTCTGCCACCTGGCATTTGAAAGGTAGACTCAAAGTTAAGGTTGGATAGAAAAATGATGAGCATGGCTGAAGACAATGTTCACAGTTCACTAAAATGTTCCTCCATCTAAAGTTGGAACTTGTTCTGTAAGAATACAGAAATCTCTGAATGCTTGAGAAGAGGAAAAGTAAAAAATGATAGAGGAAATAACATAAATTTGAAAATGTCTTTATGGAATAAAAACGTAACAGGGTTTTTTGCTAATAAAATTGACCAATTTATATTTGGAAAATGCAATAGGTGGAAAAAGAAATGACCATAGGCATGCTTACTAAATAATCATTTATTCTCTTAAGGATCAAGATGACACATTTATCAAATTTGGGTTTGACATGAAGTTGAGAGAAATTGTGAGCTTGTTAGATATCAGAATATAGAGTCAAAAAGATCTTGACAGTCTAGAAAAATGGGCCTAATTTTGTTATTTTACCAGATAAAATTTATGTCACAAAATGTAATGTTCTTTACTGGGATTTACAGCAGGGGAAACGTGTGTGTGTGTGTGTGTGTAGTACATATATAGAGTGATAATATGGTCATTTATATATATTTATAAATTGATAATATGATCATTAAGTGTCAAGTCCTAGTATCAAGTATTATGGGAAGCAATTTTTATGCATTATCTCATTTCATTCTTATGATCACTTGAGAGTAATTACTCTTATTAACTCAGTTCTACAACTGAAGAAATGGAAACTCAGAGTAGTAAGTGATAGGGTCTAGACATGAACCTATTCCTGGGTCTATCTGATTCACAAAGAGTATATTCTAATCCATATTCCATTGTTTCCCTGTAGCTAAATATGAGTCAGACATTTTACCTGACTGTCAAAGAGATACAAATGACATGAATGAAAATGAGGTATCTAATAGGAGGGAAGTGAAAGTCTTTCTAACAACAGAATATCTCTAGCTTTTTCCCCTTCCATTAAATGTTGTGCAGGGTCTTCCATATGGACACAGATGTGAATTAAAGGAGGAAATTATTAAACAGTAGTGGGCAACATGTGAGTCTGGACTCTGTACTCAAGCAGCTTACCTATGACCTCTGTTCGTGCTATATTAGTTTGCTAGAGCTGCCATGCAGAATACAACACACTGGGTGACTTAAAATAAGTTTATTTTTTCATAGTTATGGAGGCTAGAAGTCCAAGATCAAGGTGTCAGCAGGATTGGTTTCTTCTGAGGGCCTCTCTCTTTGGCTTGGCTTGTACATGGTCGCCCTTCTCTAGGAGTATTCACGTCTCCTGTCTGTCTGGGTCCTAATCTTCTCTGCTTATAAGGACACCAATCATATTGAATTAGGGCCCACTCATAAAACCTCATTTTACCTTAATTACCTCTTTAAAGGCCCTATCTACATATATAGTCACATTCTGAGGTACTGGGGATTATAACTTGAACATATAAATTTTGGAAGAACACAGTTCAGCTCATAACACATACAATACTTGATCTGATATACCACTTTTTAAATTGCTGGTTGCTCTGCCTAGTTTTATGACTTGGGAGCACTGAGAACTCAGCTCAAGATGGGATATTTCAGATGGATATTCAGTTGGTGTCTCCTGGTCAGATGCTCTATCCCTACCAGGGTCCAGTAGCATGCTAGGTGCTGTTTTTAAAATTATGTCTTAATCTCCATTGCAGATGACTAAACCTTTCTTCAGAATTCCAGAGGCCTGCATTGTGATTCATTCTGAATATTTTCACATAACTAATACTATAGGATCTTCTGGGTCTTGATATTATACGATTTGCTGGGTCATATGGCCCAAATGGCAGCATTGCTAGCCCTAAACCTGAAGTTGGTAGAGTGCCCGTTTTTGCTGTAGGTCCCCCTAAGAGCTGGCAGTCTAACATTGATTTTGTTTCCTTCATCATGGTAGGACGTGAAAAGTTCAATTGTTTGTCTTTAACTTTGGAAAGGCTGTGACCACTGGACCGTTAAAGATTTTGCTGTTATGTGAAGCCCCTGAATCTTCATAGGGTTTATCTCTACTCTCTGAAGCACACCCATCTCTCTAAATGCTAGTAACTTTTTGTTCATCCAGCTCAATGAGTATATAATCAATGTGATGGATCAATATGTTGTTTATGGAAAATATAAAGACAGACTAGATCTCTTTAGACTAATTATGACAGAGGACTATAATTAACGTAACGCTTGGGGGTTATGGTAAATGTATACTATTGCCCCTTTCATGCGAATGAAAACATTTCTAATTTCTCCTTTTTGAATAGAATAGAAAAGTACTCATTTATCAAATCAACAACCCGATGGTGTATGAGGAACCCGAGGCTATATCAGTCTACTCTGTAAAAAAACACATTTGGCACAGAGGTTGCAATTGATGCTACAGAGGTTGGTAGAGTTTGATAGTCTGGCATTTCAACTTTTTTTTTTTTTAAGATTTTATTTATTTATTTATTTATTTATTTAGAGAGCATGAGCAGGGGAGAGGCAGAGGGAGAGGGAGATAGAGAATCCTAAGCAGACTCTGCACTGAGCCCAGAGCCTGAGGCGGGGCTTGATCTCACAATCCTAGGATCATGACCTGAGTCGAAATCAAGAGTTGGACACTTAACCAACTGAGCCACCCAGGCGCCCCGTGGCATTTCAACTTTGCATAGCAGGGGCCATTGTTTTTATCTCATGCTTATAGGAGTCATCCTAATGCTGAGTTAACAACATTAATTAGAGTCTTTGCCAGAATGTTAAGTCTTTTATTTCTGGAATGTGCTTTCAAAGCAGTTTTATCGATTTAATTTTATGTACTAGACTTTTTGATCAAGCACTCTCGAAATCTAGTCCTCCTTTACTCCTCTGGCTCATGTTGGCTCATGCTGACTAGGTCTTGCTCTTCCTTTAAAGTGGAATCTTTATCTTCTTATCAGTTCCAGAATGTCTCGTTTAGGTCATGTTATAGGCTTAATGACCAGAAGGGGAGATGGGGTAGATCCTAAGAGGGCAGGCACATGTTATTTTGCGGCAGAGAGGCCTCTGCATTTTATTTAACCATGGGGTAGGCAGCATTAATTCTTAACATCAAGAAGTGGATAGCTTTTTCAGGTTAAGTGGATTCAAAGGAGGGGCACCTGGGTGGCTTATTTGGTTGAGCCTCCAACTCTTGATTTTGGCCCAGGTATTAATCTCAGGGTTGTGAGATTGAGACTTGTGTCTGGCTCCACCCTCAGAGGGAAATCTGCTTGAGACTCTTTCCCTCTGTCCTTTTATTTATGTCTAAAATAAATAAATAAAATCTTAAAAAAAAAAAAAAAGAGGGTTCAAAGGATTCTGAGTATACAAAACTTTCAGGGGCATACACCCAGACATGCCTATCTTAAGTGTCAAAGTACCATTTGTATTCCATGCAGGGTCATGACTCTGGCGTAACAGAACTGCCTTTGTTGGGCATTTAAACTTAGAAAGCTAGGGGCGCCTGGGTGGCTCAGATGGTTAAGTGTCTGCCTTCGGCTCAGGTCATGATCCCAGTGTCCTGGGATCAAGTTCCACATTGGGCTCCCTTCTCAGTGCAGAGCTTGCTTCTCCCTCTCCCTCTGCCATTCCCTCTGCTTGTGCTCTTCTATCTATCTCTCTGTCAAATAAATAAAATCTTAAAAAAAAAAAAAAGGAGCATCCTGCTTGGTTTTAAACTTAGAAAGCAAAACCACTCTATTAAGTCCTGGTCCTTGTCCTCAATTTTTTTCTGTCCTCCTGCTACAAGAGAGGAGAGTCTCTTTGTAAGCTACCAGAAGGGCCCACTGGCTTTCAATACTTTTCAGTTACCTGTTGATTGTCCACAGTTTTTCACTATCTTTTTCTAAAGTATCAGTGGTGTTTAGCCATAGTATTCCCATCCCCCGCATACATGTTGACATGTATCAGATGTTTAAAACAACTGGAGCATTCCCCTCCACTGGTATACCATCCCAACTTACCACCAGTGAGAATTTTAAGGGTTGGACTATCACCGTAAGCCAGGGACTTTCTATGTTCTATCACCAGTAATGGTATCTTCATTGACAGATGGGTGGTGAGTTATTTAGCTGCACAAATTACATTCTATCACTTTATTATTTTTTTTTAACATTCCTGGTACCAAATATTATTGTGTGGTTCTCTGGAATCAGATCTTGAGATGGAAATTTTGTGAACAATAATTATTAGATAATAGTATCTCAGTGGAAAAAATAGCAACTGTGGAAAAAAAAAGTGGGGGGAGTAGAAACCAGGATTGTGCAAAAGGAGAGGTCAAATTTCTGTGCAAGCCCAACAAAGCCTAGGCCAATCCCATGGGAAGGTTTGGAGCATTTCCTATGAAGATCTTTTATAGAATTGGCTCCTGGTTGGCCAAAATGGCCAGATTCTATGCAATGCTCCACATCTACCTACCCCCTACACAAATAAAAGAAGACTGTATCCTTGGACAAGGCATCACTCTGCAGCTGAGGAAACTCTGAAAGAGCCAAGAACTGGAGGGTGTCTACTCCTGTAGTTGGGGGTAATACATCCTTCCTCAACGTGAGATAAGAGCAATGCATCTTCATTGCAAGACAAAAGTCAAGTTATATTCTCTACTCATACCATATATTTCATAATAAAACAAATTCCAGGTGAATCCAGTAGCCAAATCAATATCAATTTTTAAGTGAAACATTAAAAAATTGCTGGACAGTCTTTCCTCATGTTAGACTCTTCCCTCCTTGTATTAGCCTGATTTTGTTTTACAGAATCAATATTCTCTTGTGTGTTATTGAGAATGTGTTCCATTCCAGTAGGTTTTTTGTTTTTTGTTTTGTTTTGTTTCTTCATTTACTGACAGCAAATCTATATAGTTATAAAGTGTATTTCCACAAGTCAGCACTATTTTGCTTTCTCTGGGAAACAATTATTTTAACAGGCATTTATGGGGAGTGAGAACATCCTGCTTACCATTGGCTTAATCATATGTATTTAAGTATTTAGTTACTTAAAGTTATTTATTTTACAAAAAAAATAAATAAATTAAAAATGAGATAATATGCATTTATGTTGTTTTCAGTTTTCAGTCACTGTATTTGGGGGTAACTTAAACACTGGTAAATAATACAATTATATATGTATATGTATGTGTATATGTATATATACCCCTCAAAAGGCTGAAAGCTATAAAGGCAGAAACCATGTCTGACTTGTACAGTACTGTATTTCTAGCACCTAGCATAGAGCCTGACATGCAGTAGATATTCAATAAATGTCAAATAAATGAAAAAAAAATAAATGAGTGAATTAACAAATAGATAGTGGTAAGAACTCTCCAAGGATGAAGTGGAAAGAATATTTCTCCTATTACTGGAAGATGTTCAGGAATAATCTTGTTGAAAAATTTTCAAGAAAATTTGACAGTTGAGACTTATGTTAAGATTCAACCCACTGATTCAAAACTCTCTTATATGGACTTCTTTCTCAATATATTCTTTCTAAAATGGAACAGTATTTTTCCTTAAGTACCCTCTGGTAAGCCTTCATGCAATTCAGTCTTTTATAGTACTGAACAAGGAATTCCTTTGAAAGAAGAGAACTAGAAATAAATACGCTTATACACACATACACACACACACACACACAGACATACACACATCTCACAACCTGCATGCCCATATACATAAACCACCTTAAAATATGAGTTCTATTTCAAATTTTTCCTAAGAATGGAATAGTAGGTAACAAATATCTGGTAATATTACTTAGCTCTTCTTTGGCAAGATCCTGAACTTTCAGACCAGATAGCTTGGATTTAAATTTAATTTTGTCTCTTTCTAAATATATGTATATGGGATGATTACCTCACATAATTCAATTTGTTGTTTTCTATATCCAATTCAGACCTATTCTTTAAAATCAGTCTTCTTTATCCAACTGTCTGCTGCATATATCCAGTTTGATGTTTCATAAACACTTCAAACCTACCATATCCACAAATTAACCCATAATTATCTCAAATCATTTCCCCAGCCCTACTTTAACCAGTACCAAATCTCTCCTTCTGCGTTCTTTGTATTATCTATGGCACCACCATCTAGTCACTCAAATCATTTTAGATACACATCTATCTCAACCACACTGAACTTAGATTACTTTATAAGACTCAACTCAGGAATTATCTTCTTTCTGACTTCACTGAACCTCTAGGCCAAATTGAGTTGACACCTCCATCTCTTGTATATGTTGGCACCATGGCACTTATTACATATTTCAGTTTTAATTATATGTATCTCTTCTATAACATCTTTGCTCTTTGTTGGCAGAGATTATATTTGTCTTTGTATCACTAATACCAAGCACAGATATGACACTTTTAGGCATTCAGAGAACTATTCTAGTTTAATTTAAAAAATAATAAATATTACATTTCTTTATCTGCAAATTAGAAATATTTTATATATTATTATATATAAGGTCTATTTGCACATATATATGTGTATATATATATTATGCACACACACACAAAATTCAAGTTGTAAATATTTGAACACAGTGCAGTGCCAAGCAAATAGTGGATTCTCAAAATAGCTTTTGAAATTAAATCTAAATTAAGGAAATTCTGATGCAGAAATTTAGGAACAGAAACCTGGCAGTGTGAGAGATTGCCTTGTTCTTCCAAAAGTGAGATGCATAACCATAGACTAGATCATTCTAGCTTCTTTAATTTCATAAGAAGGACAGGACTCTCTAAGTCTTCTGTCTATAAAACCCTGGACCTTCATTTTGTGAGTCTGTGTCTATGTATGTTGGTATATATGCACATAAATTCAGATTCTCATTGTCTTACCTGTTTTTTAAGGGACTACATTATGCATAGTCATGTTACTATTACGTTACCATTGCTAGTATCTAGCATGATATCTACAACATAATAAGGAAGTAATAAGTGTGTATTAGGTGAATACAACAGTCACATATATTTTTCATAGTCATCACATTCTGTTTCTCAATGAGTGTTCACAGGGATCATTTTCCTCCGTGTTTACTCAACTCTGGGAAATTGAGTCTTGCAACTGAAGTTCAACACGCATGGAAGAATCAGTTTCAGAAGGTATATGACAATCTCAGTAATTCTTGGGGTGCCTGGGTGGCTCAGTCATTAAGCGTCTGCCTTCGGCTCAGGTCATGATCCCAGGGTCCTGGGATTGAGCCCCGCATCGGGCTCCCTGCTTCTCCCTCTCCCACTCCCCCTACTTGTGTTCCCTCTCTCGCTGTCGCTCTCTGTGAAATAAATAAAATCTTGAAAAAAAAAAAAGATCTTAGTAATCCTTGTTTCAGAAGATTCAATGCCACCTGTAGCTCCTTTATGAATTTATGCCCATTCTTGCTGGAAAATAAATGATACTTGTGCTATACTCCACAGATCTCAGCCATGGTCTTATAATGAAAACACCATGAGAAGAATTTATATAGCAATTAGGTTGAGTAGTTAAACAGTACATAGTGCTTAAATCAATCCTTTCTTTTGTGCTTTGGTTTGTTACTCAGGTAGAGTAAAGCACAGAAATATATCAACTGATGTCTTTCTTTCCTGTTGGCCTCATTCCGGGATAAGGTGGTCTAGATGATAAAGAGTCCAGGGTAAGCCACAATCCAGAATCTTTCAGGGATGGATTAGTAGTTTTATTCCTATAATAGAATTCCAGTTGATTGGGAACAGCTACCTTGATGGCTATACTCAAAAGATTTCTAAGGCTCAGTGGGTAAAGAGCCATGATTATTAAGACCTGCCTTATTGAAGGAAGCAGGGAGTGGCTACAAGTAAACTACCCCTTTGCCTTTCCTGGACACTTATTCCTACCACCCAACCAAGAAGGAGAGGTAGATGGAATTATGTGAATTCAGACAGTTGATATTAATGCTCAGAATCATCCAATTAGTAATTGCATAGCTAGGAGCAAAGCTTCTGAGTACAAGTAGTAGTAAGTTTGGGGATATAAGAAATAGGGAGATGGACAAAGAAGACTTCTGTCTTCTCTTACCAATAAATATAATTGTCTTATAAAGAAAATCATATCTGATGGGATTTTTCATTGGGAAGATATGAGTGAGGAGAAAGCTTTCTCATCCATATTAGAAAAACTTTCATAATTCTTTTAAATAAAAAGCCACACATCCTCTTGTGAGACTAGCATATCAGTGTCCAAAATATTAACCAAATGAGTACTTCTTACCATTGTTCTGGAGACACTAAGTCTAGGTTATTTAGGGACCTGATATACAGATTCATGGATAGGCTAATAGAATGACTTGACTTTACCCCTAACAAGCTGGAAAGTGCATACTTAAAATTGTACAAAATGGAGAGAAGGTATGATACTTAATGATCACCAAAGATAGTTTCTTTTTCTCTAATACTCTGTTTTACTATTCAAACATCTTACAGTCCATAAAGTACTTCTTATATGAAACTATAAATCCCCTAATTTAATTTTTTGTGGATGCAAGTCCAGGAAGGCAGATAAATTTGATTTTCATAATTCTCTTTCTGAATGAGGATAAGAACCAGACTCCAAAGAGATGGGATTCCAAAGGCTAGCCATAGTTTTAAGCCCCCAGAAAGTGGGTTGTGGGACTGAACCAGGCTTCATTTCCATCAAGGAATTTGAGAAACTATAAGGCAGAAAGCATACAGACTACCAGAGGAGGGTAGGACCATGCAGAGAGGGAAAACTGTGGATCAATGGAAGCTCACTGACCACATACCTCTTGGTATGGAGCTTAGAACAGGAAGACTAATTTCAGACAAATCAGTGTTGAGAAAAACATTAGCAGTGTAAACACTGACTGGACTCAAAAACTGGGTTTGAGCTTTCAGGAAAAGTAGCTCTGTGCTTCATCTTATGGAGAGCTGAGGAAAACAGGCTGACAGTATTTCAACAAATATTTATTTCCTGCAAATATGTATTGAACACTCACTATGTGTCAAATACTGACATTACAGCACTGAACAAAACAGAGGAGACTTTTTCTTCCAGAAGTTTATATTTCTGTGAGGATGACAAACATCAAGCAAGAAAAAAGCAGGCATCAGAATTACAGATTCTTTGAAGGTAACAGACCAGGTGATGAGAAACTGCTTAAAGGATTTTAAGGCAATCTAAGTGGCCTGGGAAGGAGACAATAGGAAATGAGTGAAATAAAGTAAGTTCTCCATTGATCAAGAACACTGTCTTCAACACTGTATTTACAGAAACACAAATGTACAACATCAGCAGTATGTTCACTGAACTAGAACACTGTGTGGACCCCATTTCAGTCAGACAGTAAGATATTAGAAAATTTAACAGACAAGATGTTTATAAAATGTTTAGTGCAATGAAAATACAAAGACTTTTTTCATCAGACTACCAAATACTTTAATAATATAACAAAAATAGTTTTGTTAATGTCAACATATGCTGAAACTGAACTAACATTTTGTTTGTTCTCTTTATTTTTGCTTTTTTAATTATACATAATCGCACGTAAGGTTTTCTCCCCCGGAGGAACATATACTAGAATTGTTTGTTTTCATTGAACATAAGAAAATAATGATAATACCTTGTATTTTGTGTTTCACTTTTTAAGCAAAACTCAAATTATCACCCTTCAAAATCCTAATAGAAACAGTTTGTTTTGGACTGAGTGACAAGTCAATGTAATTGAAAAAATATTTTGTGGCGTGAAATTTTTTTTATCAATTTTGTAGCCTCTAGTGAAAACTATCCTCTCTACTTAGAACAGTGGTAGCTTCTTGGTTTCCTAGGGCAAGTATAGAGAATAGAGGGGCTGATGTATCTCAAATAATATCATACAGTTATGTTACTTTGATTGTGTGTGTGTGTGTGTGTGTGTGTGCGCGCATGCGTGCACATCTTCATGGCACAGAGGATCCATATTAAATGCTAATAATTTTCTAAATGGAATCATACTCCTTGGCGCCAAGTATATCATTTATATCATCTTCTATGTTTACCATTTGTAGGTCAAAGAAATTTAAAAAAAATAGTAAATGCCACCTATCACGTTAGGGAACAATAAACGTGATGAATTATATGATAAGAAGGAACGCAAGTTTATTTCCATGTAGGTCTATTTAATAGATGAGACCATCAGAATGTCATAATAATTTCTAACTTTGCCCTCAACAATATAAAAGTTAGATTAACTACCAAGCCTTGCAACTTAAGAAAGTAGTCCAAAAGAGCCCTTGCAGAAGATCCCTCAAAAGAAAAAATTGACCAGGGTGTGCAAATCTGCAAATACGAACCTGTGTTGTCATGTCTAGAAAAAGCATTCTTTGCAAGATACTGTACTCAGTGCCTTGCCTCCCCCATTATTCTAACTATTCTCAAGTGCTTTTACACACAACCACTAGGTGCTCAACACTCCCTCTAGTGATTTTCCTCATCATGTAGCAAAACTTAGATAAATCTTCCTTTTTTTTCCAGCCATCTATGAAAATGCATTGAGTTATGAAAGATATCACTGAATCATTGAATATTCTCATGAGCCAAATCTCAGTTTATTATTTTTTTAATTTCTAGTTATTTTCTGCTGATTTTTTAAAAGGATTCCCCTCTTTTTTCTCCTTAATTAGATCAGGATAACATGAACTTTTAGTACTCATTAGATACAGCTTTTTCTATGAAGATTTACATTTTTTGAAGGTTTTTAAAATAAAACAACATGATAACTTGATTCAAAGAAATAGATGGGAGACGTTGGCACTTATGGCAGGCTGGAGCAACATTAAAATCAAATCATTTGGGGCGCCTGGGTGGCTCAGCCGTTAAGTGTCTGCCTTCGGCTCAGGTCATGGTCCCAGGGTCCTGGGATCGAGCCCCACATCGGGCTCCCTGCTCCGCGGGAAGCCTGCTTCTCCCTCTCCCACTCCCCCTACTTGTGTTCCCTCTCTCGCTGTGTCTCTCTCTGTCAAATAAATAAAAATCTTTAAAAAAAAAAATAAAATCATTAGGCAATCACATCAATTGCTACACTAAGGACTGGCCTTCAGCTTTTGTAAAGTATGATAGGATATCTTACTGGAGTTACAGAAAAGAACTCATTCCTTGCTCTGAATAAGCAGTAGGGGAAAAAAGGCAGTGAAAAATGCAACACAGGGAAACCAACTGATATTTTTCTGAAAAATTTCCTAGAAAGGAAAATGAGATCCTTCCTGAATGAATGCTGGCAGAACTATAGAGAAAAAAAGAGAGAAGAACAAATTATGTATCTATTAAGTATGTACTTACAAACAAAGAGTATCATGTCTAAGTAACTTAAGCAGAAATGTAGTTTATTGGATTAACATGAAATAGATCCCAGAGTTGACTGAGAAGCTGGACTGGCAGGAGCTAAGAGAAAGGAAGGCAAAACCAAGATTATGCCACCTCCTACTTGCTGCCAGTAGTCTCTACAAATAATTTCTTACAAACCCAATGCCTTTCCACAATTACTCCAAGATTCAAAGAATTGGTAGGAACATTAAATTGGCTGGGTCTAGTCAGGCCCCAGATTATCTGTCTGGAAATTGGGGAAAAAGATATCTGTACCTCCTTGAGCTTTTATGATGCGAAGTGTGGTATGGACCTCATCTTTATTGACTTTTCCATAATAAAGGAAGGTTGTTTGTATTCTGAGCAACCTCCAACAATCACCATCCAGCTCATTATATACCTTTAGTTTTTCATCCAAGTTATAAAGAAATACATAGTAAAGTACTCTTACATATCATAATGCAAATAGATCTCTAATCTTTCATATGTTTTATTTGCACAGTAAATGCACTTACCTTTTTCCCCCAATGAGGTGTCCAAAATCTCAACAATTATTGCATTTAGCTTGGGGTATCATTTGTTTCTTTGGTATTATAAATCTGTCTGGATATTGTGCAAACTATGGACAAAATTGTAGTTTACCAATACAACCTACATAATATCGCAGAGGGTAGAAGAAGAAAGAAACTGAAAGTTAGTTAAGATATGCAAATATATGTATAACTTTCTTGTTCTCTTTCAGTCTCTATCAAGACTTGTTTGTGCTATGTCATCATTTGTCCTCTTAACTGTCAGATTCACATGATGCTATTGACCCGTATTGAATCAATGTGTTGCCCTTTATAAAATTTGTGATGCATAATAACATGAAACTTACTGATGACATTTTTTTCTGATAATGAATCAACTACAAATAGTATGAACTATACTATACACTGTGCAAACTAATATGAATGAGATAGTTTTTATGAGGGGAACTTTTTAATACTCCCATATGGCATCATGTAAATGGCAAGCCATTTTAATACTGGTCTTTAAAGAATGAAGTAGTTTGAAGCATATAGGTGAGAAGCTAAGAGTGGAAGATAAAATAGAGTGAAAATACCCCGTTTTACAAAATCATTTAATGATTTAGAGGACTTTGATTGGCAGTAGATTAAAGCAGTTGGAAGATATCATTAAATTTTTTAAAAAATATATTTTTAATAAATAATAACTAACTTTCTTATACTCTTGATCAATATGGCTTCTTGGATTTACACCAACCAAAAATAAAAGGACATAGCCCTACTCCCTCAGTTTACAGCCACACCCTCACTTGCCCCCTCTCTATCTAGTGTTAATCTGAGTTAAAAGTGCTTCTTTTTCTCTTTTGTCCTAAGTTAATGCTAGTAGTTGAATATGGACACTACTGAAAAACAGAGTCTGAATATCTTTTTTATGTACATTTTGTAACACATTTTAGAAGCACTGGACAGAAATTGAAAGCAATACCCTTCTCACATTTGTTTTCTATTATTAATGTCAGAAGTCATCCACCCATTCCATCTATATCCATCTATCTATCCACCTATCTATCTACCATTATCTATTTGAGTGACTATTTTCACTCTCTTCTTGTTCTCAACTTCTCCTATCTAAATATGTCAAAGATGGTAAATGTTTAGTAGGAGAGTGATTTTATAAAAATACGACCAAACCACAGTCCTGTCTCAAATGGTAAGGCTGGCCAGCATATGAAACTAATTCTCACGGAGGCATTCTGGAAAACCAATGACAAGATTGGGACTCTGGGCTAGCCCCAGGGCAGTCAGCAGTGGTAGACTGCTACACACAGCCTCATGAGTAAAGTTTCTGAACTGACACAAAGCTTAATGGAAATGAACCTTGACGATGTGACCAATCGAGTGTAAGTGACATACTGCTTGGCATGCCATCATGATTTTTTTCTTTCCTCTCTTGAAGGCATAATGCTTCCTGTGGGAAACCCTGACTTAAAATGCCATTGTGTGTTTAGATAGGAGATTTACCAACCCTGAAGAGGATGTAAGTGTACTAAGAACCCCAGGAACAGGTTCTTCCTTATCCTCACACTCCATTTCTCTTGCCAACTCAATGAAAAGTGAGAGTAACTACAGCAGTTTCAATTGACACAATGTTGAAATAATAGCATATCTTAAAAATTAAAATATAAGAAGTCTATTAAAAATGAAAGTAGGCACCAGTCATTTCACATTTATTGATTATTTTTAATAGTGAATTGCTTATTGTTCTATGTCTGTGGAGGAATCAAACAAAAATAAGACTCACCATACCTGTTCTCCAAGATCTGTTATTTAGGTAGAAAGATAAGAAATAGAAAATAACCACAATAGTTAACTAACTAACATATCGAGGTCATACAGATAGAAAAAGAAGGCTCTAAAAAGAAATAGTCTTCACAGAGAAACAAGTAAATAAACTAAATTTGAAATCTTTTTGCTTTCAGTAAAAATGTTTCTATCCAAGTTTGGAATCTGGAAGATGACCACTATTACCTGCCCTTCTTGTATTTGGGTTATTTTTTTAAAGAGTAGAAGTGAGTTTACTAAACCTCTTTTCCTGCCTATTTTTTAAATTAAAAACATTTTTAAATTTTTTTAGAAAATTTAATTTTTTTTGAGAGACAGAGAGAAAACAAGAGTGAGAGAGTGTGAGTGGGAGTGGGGGAACAGAGGGAGAGGGAGAGAGAATCTCAAGCAGGCTCCATGCCCAGCACAGAGCCCAAGGCAGGGCTCTATCTCACAACCCTGAGATCATGACCGGAGCTGAAACCAAGAGTAGGACACCTAACTGACTGAGCCACCCCGGCGCCCCTGTTATTGCCTATCTTTGAATGAAATCTCCACTATGAGAGTCTCAGGCTCAAATGAGAAGGATAATCTATGAAATGGAACAAATCAAAGCTGAAGAGGCCAAATGCAGGCTATTGGTATAGATCAAAAGCAGATGAAGTTTTCAGTGAATGCTGCTTGACCTTAATTCAAATAAAAAATACTTTTCAAAAGAGTGCTATACCAGGCACTTTTTAACTAGTAAAACAGACTGATTGATGCGCTGTTTGTTGGGAGATACATATAATAAGTTAACTAGTCATTAAAATGCAGTGTAATAGATGTTATGATAGGCAAAATATATGTCATTAAAAGAGTTTATAGTACAGGTAACAAAGTCACACTTGGAATCAGGGGAATGCATCAGGAATACAGGTAAGTGACAAGTAAATCCTAAATGATGAGTAGGAAATGCCTGACTTATTGTTGCCTTGATTGGCGTTCAGCTAGCAATTACTACTTTCTTAGTATGAGTCCAACTCCATGCCAAACACAATCCATAAAACAACCTTCTAGAGTAAGTGGTATTATTATCTATATTGATGAAAGTATATGTGGGGTGAAAACATGCTCCAGGACATGGAATTAGTGACCAGCGATATTTGGTTCCAGACCAGTCTCACTCCAGAGCTTGATGCTGTGCTGCTTAACCACATCATTCTAGTGCTAGATAAAATTTGGAAATGCAAGTGGGGCAGAGGCAGAAGCTAGGAAGAGTGTCCTAGGCAGAGGAATGATGAGTGTGAAGCTTTTTTTTTTTAAAGATTTATTTATTTATTTTAGAGAGACAGAGTGCATGGGGAGGGGGTGGAGAAGGGCAGGGGGAGAGGGAGAGGGGAAGTAGACTCCCCGCTGAGCATGGAGCCCAATGTGGAGCTCCATCTCACCACCCTGAGATCATGACCTGAGCCGAAACCAAGACTTAACGGACTGAGCCACGCAGGTGCTCCAGATGATTGTAAAGTTTTAGTTGTGAGACAATGTATTTGAAAGAGGCATTAGAGTAGAGGAGAAAGTAGCAAGAAGGGAAACTAAAGAGGTATATAGGAGCCAGTTTATAGAGTGCTATGCAAGGTATATTAATATTTTATCTTACAAGCAATGGATCCCTTAAAGGTCTGGGAGCAGGGACATGACGAATTTAGAAATAATTTTCTGGTTGTGATTTGGAGAATGGATAGTGGGTGGAGTGAGATGTTATTACTAGGAATCCAGGTGGAGCTGGGTTGTGAGACAGGAGTGTTATAAAAAAAAAAAGTATGCCATCTTCAGAGTTATTTAAATGGTACACTCAAAAGAAATGATAATATGTTTATGTGGTAGGGAAAAAAATAAAGAGAAGAAAAGGATGGCTTACTGGCTTGAGAACTGCATGTAAAATGAAGTTCAGTGAAACAGGCAGTGCAGGAGGATGAACTAGTCCCGGCCTCATTATTTTACCCATATTTTACCTGCTGTCCTATAGGATTCGTCTAAGGTGATGCATCCAAACTTAACTAACTAGTATTCGAGTCATCAGAGTCCTAGTAATTGAAATGGGTGAAATTAGTCTCCACATTATACTTCCATGACTAACACAGTTCTCCTTTGAAAAGAAAATGATAGTGTCTTTGTTTGTAAAGCACACATATTTACACATATGTGCGTGTGTATTAGAAAGGTCTGTTTTTCAGTTTTCCTAAGCATTGAGATGGTGGGAGAGGATGTGCACTGAGAGTGTGGCTTTTCAGGGAGTGCTCCCTGCCCTGGATGATACAAATTATCTGCAAAGTGAGCTGCCCATTCTCCTGAAGGGTAGTCTTGAGAGCTTTGAAGTGACTGAATGACTCTTCAGCTACATTTTTAGAAGTGAGTAACTTAATCCTTGAGCAGTGAAATGGATTTGAGAATTTTATACCCTGTCACACCAGTGAGAGCAGTGCCCTTCTTTTTTCTTTTTTCTTTTTTTTAAGAGCAGTAGTTGATTGACCTCAAATCACTCGTACTTATGCAATCAGTAGACAAACCATGTAGGAATATGACTGGCTGTGTCTTTAATGAGTATTTGTTTCATGACCTTAGTCACATTATATTGATAAGTAAATTCAGTATTTCTGTGAGTCCTCAGACGTAAAATCAGCAATGTTTTTTAAAATTCTGTGTTTTCTTTTCAATAATTAATTTAAGAAATGTAGGCTAAGCAACTTTGGACTCATCTAGAATGACTACCTCATATTCAAGTACAGAGTCACTCATTTGTTTGGGCCAATGAGGAAAGAATGGGGGCAAACTACAAATATAAAAGATGTTTACTCATATAAGGACCAAACAGCAATATGCCATCAGGTACAAGGGAAAGTTCCAAAGTAATTTAAACAGAGAAGAGTGTGGGCCAATCAACTTTCCTCATGGCACATGGTACTGTTGGTAGTATTGGGTGATGTAAGATGCTATGACTAAATGCATGGTTTTTGCCACAGTAGTAGGAAGCATATTCACACAGCTGGAATTAATTTTAGTTAAATGCATCCATCATACTAAATTATATTATTAAATGAAACTATACTTCTGCAGTAGTTTTGGTAATAAATGTATTTATTCTAGAATTAATTTGGGGGGATGTTATCATAAGAAGTTTATACCTACTTTTACATTTGCAATAATTTAATAAACAGTATAATAGTAGTAATTTAAATAATGTTGGTGGTTCTCAAAACTTTCTAAATTACAAGTGTTCTTTGTAGCATTTAAGTTAGTGAGATGCTGCTTAATATAGCTAACTAGCCTTTCCCATAATATGAAGACTTTTGGAGATACTTATTTAAGCATTCTTATGTTATCCAGGACTACAGCTGGAGCTCTTAAGTTGTTCCCAGGGTAAATCCAAAGAACAAAGTATCCATCTTTTAAAACTTTTAATTCAGTTTAGATTTACTATATTGGTATTTATAACTGTAAGCAATAGATACTTCAGAAAAAATAATTCTTTTTTGCTTGTTTTAAAGATTCTATTTATTTATTTGACAGAGAGAGAGAGACAGCAAGAGAGGGAACACAAGCAGGGGGGGAGTGGGAGAGGGAGAAGCAGGCTTCCTGTGGAGTAGGGAGCCAGATGCAGGGCTCCATCCCAGGACCCTGGGATCATGACCTGAACCGGAGGCAGATGCTTAAAGACTGAGCCACCCAGGCACCCCAAGAAAAATTCTTAAAAATGGTATATCATAGGAAAACATTTTAATCAAATTGTTGGGGGAGGTAATAGTGTGGTGGTTAACTGCAAAATACTTGGAATTGAGACTTAGGTTTGAATCCTTGCCTTGACACTTGATAGCTATATAGCTTTGGTAATATGATAGTTTATGAGTTATACGCTTTGCTCAAAGAATAGTTGTTAGAGAAAAGCTGACTCATAGGGGTTCCTCACTATCTGACAATTGATTTACTCAGCCAAGAGGTGGTCTACAGATGTTGAACCAACCTTGCAGCCCAGGGATAAATCCCACTTGGTCGAGGTGAATAATCCTTTTAATGTACTGTTGGATCCTATTGGCTAGTATTTTGGTGAGAATTTTTGTATCCGTGTTCATCAAGGATATTGGTCTGTAATTCTCCTTTTTGATATGGGGTCTTTGTCTGGTTTGGGGATCAAGGTAATGTTGGCCTCATAAAACAAGTTTGGAAGTTTTCCTTCCATTTCTATTTTTTGGAATAGTTTCAGAAGAAGAAGTATTAATTCCTCTTTAAATGTTTGGTAGAATTCCCCTGGGAAGCCATCTGGCCCTGGGCTTTTGTTTGTTGGGAGATTTTTGATGACTGCTTCAATTTCCTTAGTGGTTGTAGGTCTGTTCAGGTTTTCTATTTCTTCCTGGTTCAGTTTTGGTAGTTTATACATCTCTAGGAATGCATCCATTTCTTCCAGGTTATCTAATTTGCTGGCATAGAGTTGCTCATGATATGTTCTTATAATTGTTTGTATTTGTTTGGTGTTGGTTGTGATCTCTCCTCTTTCATTCATGATTTTGTTGATTTGGGTCATTTCTCTTTTCTTTTTGATAAGTCTGGTCAGGGGTTTATCAGTCCTGTTTATTCTTTCAAAGAATCAGCTCCCAGTTTTGTTGATCTGTTCTACTGTTCTTTTGGTTTCTATTTCATTGATTTCTGCTCTGATCTTTATTATTTCTCTTCTCCGGCTGGGTTTAGGCTTTATTTGCTGTTCTTTCTCCAGCTCCTTTAGATGTAGGGTTTATCACTGGGCTGCAAGTTTGGTTCAACATCCGCAAATCAATCAGTGTGATACAATACATTGATAGAAGAAAGAACAAGAACCATATGATCCTCTCAATAGATAGAGAAAAAACATTTGACAAAGTACAGCATCCTTTCTTGATCAAAACTCTTCAGAGTATAGGGATAGAGGGTACATACCTTAATATCATAAAAGCCATCTATGAAAAATCCACAGAGAATATCTTTCTCAATGGGGAAAAATGGAGAGCTTTCCCCCTAAGGTCAGGAACATGGCAGGGATGTCCACTATCACCACTGCTATTCAACATAGTATTAGAAGTCCTAGCCACAGCAATCAGACAACAAAAAGAAATAAAAGGCATACGGATCAGCAAAGAAGAAGTCAAACTCTCACTGTTTGCAGATGATATGATACTTTATGAGGAAAACCCAAAAGACTCCACCCCAAAACTGTTAGAACTCATACAGGAATTCAGTAAAGTGGAAGGATATAAAATCAATGCACAGAAATCAGTGGCATTCTTATACACCAACAAGAAGACAGAAGAAAGAGAAATTAAGGAGTCGATCCCATTGACAATTGCACCCAAAACCATAAGATACCTAGGAATAAATCTAACTAAAGAGACAAAGAATCTGGACTCAGAAAACTATAAAATACTCATGAAAGAAATTGAGGAAGACACAAAGAAATGGAAAAACGTTCCATGCTCATGGATTGGAAGAACAAATATTGTGAAGATGTCAATGCTACCTAGAGCAATCTACACATTCAATGCAATTCCCATCAAAATACCATCCACTTTTTTCAAAGAAATGGAACAAATCATCCTAAAATTTGATGGAACCAGAAAAGACCCTGAATAGCCAGAGGAATGTTGAAAAAGAAAAGCAAAGCTGGAGGCAT
>NC_138376.1:38087112-38154389 GCF_054177405.1 Leptonychotes weddellii | reverse complement strand
TTTTTTTTTAAAGATTTTATTTATTTATTTGAGACAGAGAGAATGAGAGAGAGAGAGCACATGAGAGGGGGGAGGGTCAGAGGCAGAAGCAGGCTCCCCGCCGAGCAGGGAGCCCGATGCGGGACTCGATCCCGGGACTCCAGGATCATGACCTGAGCCGAAGGCAGTCGCTTAACCAACTGAGCCACCCAGGCGCCCTTTCATCTGTCATTTTTAAATTTTCTGTACCTAGCCTATAATACCTATATTTGACAGATTACACGTGAATATTCTAACTGCAGGGGTAAAGTTAGAGCAAGTTCTTTCCTTCTAGATGAGTATAACTTTCAAGGGGCATAAACTAAAAGGAAGGATAAAACTCAAGCAAGTTTATTTTAGCCTTCCAACCTCCTTGACCTAGTAAAGAGAGAAAGACAAGATCCTAATCTAGAGGTGAGTTAAGGGTTGAAAAATCAGAAAATGGATGTGTCCACCCAATATTGATAAAGGACAATATATAAACATATTCCTAAAAGCCATACTCTCTCAGGCCAGAGGAAGATGGGCTTTCCATCAGTAGATCTTAAGAGTTGTTACAGCAGTATCAAGGCTTTGTCTAATTGCTTCAGATTATTCTGGAGAGATGGTCATTTATGCTCTTGACTTTTACTAGGAGTGACCAAGAAAGCTGAGAACAATCAAGGAATTATTTTGGGGAACAAGGTATTCAGGAGTTGGGGTATCTAAGAACATTAAGGGTGTTCATGCAAAAACACTAACTCTTTTAAAAACATGTGCCTAAAACTCAATCACACACTTCTCTTACAAACAACCTTGACATCTAAACTCAAATGATAGCATCATAAATGGGATGTATCAGTTACCTTTCTGAGATCCATAACCTTTAACTCATTATTTGATGACCAAAGAATGACTTGTACCGAAACTGTGTTTAGTTGATAAGTTTTAACTCTAGAATGGTCATTAACCCAGAAAACCCTTACCTGGACAATAATACAGTGCTTAGTAAACCTTTGATACAATCAATATTCGTTGAAACATACTTTGTGAACCCAGAAGATGTGATAAGTGGTGTTATCAGACTATAGCAATATTGAAAACACCGGCATTATTCCTCTCTTCACTGAGATTAGAATCTACTGACAAGATAGATGTAAAATATATAAAGATGTGAATAAATTTATCACTGTAATTGTGAAAGATGCTATGAAAGAAGAACAAGACATTGTATAAGACAATAACAGGGAGAATTAATTTTGATTGTGGATGTATGGGGCATAGCCAAGGACTTAGCTTTCAGGCTTAGATCTTAAAGATGAAAAGGAATTTGCCAAGTAAAGAGTGGACCAAATATTTCTAGGCAAGGAAACAACAAACACAACATTGGGAAGGCTTGCATCACTCAGAATGTTTTATATGAGTTTAGTTGTACCATCGTTTGGGGAGAGAGACTAGCTCGATGAAATAATATGAAGCTTGATTGATACACAATCAGTACAATACAGTATCATGGCAAACATTATAGGTAATATTAAGGACCTCGGTTTTTATTTTAAGGTGAGTGGAAAACTTTTGAAGGTTACCATTCATTCTTTCATTCTTTATATGCAGGGGAGTGGTATGATCTGATTTATGATGAAATTGTTCACTCTGGCTGCTACATAATGAATAGATTGGAAGGGAGGCAGGAAAGGCTGTTTACTGAAGCACAGGCAGGAGATGAGTGTACTTTGGTCTGGGGCATTGGCAGCAAGAATGGAAGAAAGTGGTCATGCCTTAGATCTGTAGGCATAATTGATAGAGATTGGTTATGGGTAGGAGAAGGGCAATTCAAGGACAGAGAAACGTAAGAAACATGTAAAAGTTCTTAGACGCAAAATTTGTGCTCATAAATTTTATCGTCTAAAGAGTGACACCTTTGAAAGTGACAGAGATGACATTGGTACCTGCATTGGGACAACAGGTATAAATTGGGACCATCCTGCACAAACTGAGAGAGTGGTCACTGTTCCTAAGCTGGACTTTCAGGTCCTTGGAGCAAGCAGTGTTCACTCAACAGTGGGCTCCATGTTGCACAATTCAATGGCTGGTTGGTTGTTAGGCTTCTTCGCACCGGGCATCCCTCCAACACTGCTGAGCACTTTGTCTTTTTTTTTTTTTGAAAAAATTTATTTCCTGACATCACTTATTCTCAAAGCTTTCTTTCTCTGGCTATTTCTGTTTCCTTTGAGGTTTAATCTCTTTTACCCACCCAATAAATACTGGTATACCTAGTCTTCCCTCTATTCCTTTTAATCAGTGTTACCAGTTCCCCTTGGTAGCAACTACCACCAATGCACAGATAATCCACACATTCCAGGCTAGACCCCTCCTCCTCTAAGCACTAGACTATATCAACAACTAATCAACTCCTTCATACTCAGTACTTTGCAATTTAAGTTTTCACCTGCACTTCATGTGGCATGTCCAGAACCAAACTCAAGGACTGCTTCCTCTAAAGTGTACCTTCTTCCAGTGTTCCTCTGTCTTAGTAAATGGGGTCAATATTCATTCATTTTGCAATCCAGAAACCTATTTTTTAAAAGATTTTATTTATTTATTTGAGAGAGAGAGAGAGCATGAATGGGGGCAGAGGCAGAAGGAGAGGGAGAAGCAGACTCCCCACTGAGCAAGGAGCCCGATGTGGGGCTCAATCCCAGGACCCTGAGATCATGACCTGAGCCAAAGGCAGATGCTTAACCCACTGAGCCACCCAGGCCTACAAACCAGAAACCTAGAAATCATTCTTGACATCGCAATCTCTCTCCCTCATGTTAGTAGCACCTGCCGGTCTGCCTACCACATATCTCTCAGCATTGTCCACCTCTCTCCAACTTTCCTGTCATTACCCAAGTTCCACCTGCCATTGTTTCTCCCTGGATCTTCGCAAAACTCCCTCAGGTATCTTTGTGCTGCCATTCCTGCACCCTTCCAGTTTTTTCTCCATGCTGAGGGAGGGTCCTCTTGCTAATGAGAATCAGATTATACTATGCCCCCCACCCCCCACCAGGCACCCACAAAATCACCACAGTTTAAAATGCTTCAATGGCATAAGACTTTTCAATGCTTTCAGTACAAAAACTTCCTGAGCTCTTTGAGCTCTGAACCTGACCTCTCCAGTAGCACTTTGAATTACCTGCCTACTTGATATTTGTGCTTTTGTCACATATTATTTGCTTAAAAGCATCATCTCATTCCTGCCAGATGTACATGTATATTCCCCAACCCTTTGCTCCCCCCAACCCCTGCCACACACATACACACATGGCTTCACCGAATTAACCTCTATTAATCCTTCAGATATCAGATTCACCAACACCTCCTCAGAGAAGCCTAATTTGACTTTCCAAACTGCCTCAAATCCTCCTGAAAAAGGTTCTCATTAAATTGTACCTCTTCCTTCCAGCAGATAGAGTTTTGGTTGCTTCACCAATGTCTGTCTCCTCCACTATATTGGAAGTTCCATGAGAGCAGACATAATGGCAATTTGCTTTCCATTTTTCACACATGGGATGGTGCATGGAAGGTGCAAAATCAGGACTCTGTAAATATTTGTTGAGTGAGTGAAACACTTCTGAACAAAAGCATTCCTGTTAAACCAGGTTATTGGAGAAGTCAATCAAAAGAAATGGAATGCAATGGTTTTCTCAGCATCTGATACTGAACTACGGTTTTATCTTGAGTCAGTTGTCTCTTCTTATTACGCCACTAGGTTTCCCATCCATAAAATGGGGTCACGGATGGTTTTCCCCCTGTAATCCCTCATTATTAATTACTCATAAAGGATCCTGAGCACCTAATAAATCTGTTCCATAGGAACATAAGTTTTTTACTACTAATTAGATGTCACCATTGATACCACAGCCTGACCATTACTACTATTGAGCTGTATTTAATTTATTCCTCCTGTAAACATAGCAGGTAATTAATGGACTGTTTGGTTGTAAACACTACCCCCATCTTGTAAACATAACTCAAACACACACACTTCCCCTACGTGCACACATATACATAGAGGTGCACAAACCCACTATCTTTATCACCACCACCACTACCAATGCTAATTTCCATTTTGTAGTCAAGTCCTCCTCTCTAGAAGGTAGAAAAAAAATATATATATATATACTTAGCATATTCATTAATGATAAGTATTCATGCTCATTTTTCTCTTGTAATAAATACATAGATAATTGAATGACATAATCTCCAAACTGCTTTGCAATGTGTATACAATGCACATTATATATTGTAGATAATTATACACAACTTTGTATACAGACTTTCTCAAACGAAGGTTTCATGTAAATTAGTAATGTAAATGCACTTCCAAAATGGGTATGTTGATACTGAATAGGATTCTTCCTAATAGAATGGAAGTGTGCCCCAGTGGCATTGATTTAGTCCTGCTTTTTTTGCCTCCCCGTTCCCTTTAAACCCCCAGTTAAGTAGCACAGTGGCTTTTCACCTCTCTGCCTGGTTCATCTGGCCCAGTAGGGCTCCTTCTCCCAATTTGCCCACACTGAGCCATGAGCACTAAATGAAGCAAATAATTTGGTGCATTGTTGGGGGGGGTGGCAGTGGGGGTGGGAAGGGGAGGGGACAGCTGACAGTGAATGGTGTCAGCTGCAGAGGCAGCAGAAAAAGCCGACATCTTAATAAAACAGCCTCAGGCGAAATCCCATTAAAGCCTTCAGAAGCTTGTTTCCCTGCAGTTGAGCAGGTAGGCGTTGAGCAGTACGAGGCAGCCCTGAGTGCTCTCAGGGAGCCCAGTTCAAAAAAAAAAAAAAAAAATTGAGGGCTTTTTTTTTTTTCTTAATATAAATCATCCACCAGCCTAGCTCCTCAGAGTCATTTGCAAGGCAGAGAAAGAGAGCAAGCACAGGAGAGGGGAAAGGAGGGAGGAAGGGAGAGAGCAAGGGAGAGAGAGATGTAAAGGGACTGAGTGTCTCTGCCACAGCAGGGGCAGTGAGCAGACTGCATGCACCCATGAGCAGTGGAGTGCAGACCTCAGGCTGACCTTTGGAGAGGCGAGGGAACAGGCAGAGCTCAGGCAGAATTACAATGAGGATGGGGCCTCCAAGAGGTGCGTTGCCTGGCTGGCTTCTAGGCCAGAGGGGTGATGGCACATCCCTTGCAAGCAATACTGTTTTACGAGCAGAACCATGGGCGGAACGTTGGTGAATAACATCAGGATTACACTTTAAAAAATGGGGCAAAGCATGCTACCGACTTTGCAGGAAAGGGGAAGAACACGCATATGCACCTCTGTCTTCCTCCTACTCACACATCCAGTGCGTGCAAAACAGGTGTCAGAATAAGTCATCCAGAAAATATTTTGGGGGTTTATGTGGTAAACGCTCAGAGAGCTGCATTTGTAGCAGATTTGTTGATGAGAGTGGATTCGACCTTTTCAAGCTTTTAAGAAAGAGACTGTAACGCCCTCGTAACAATTCCAGGGTTTAAAGGCCTTTTCTGTTGGGAAGTTCATTGTCCCATCTAGCAAATATTTCTCACATTACAGCTATAGACCATTTCCAATAAGAATAAGCATATTTTGTTGACGAGCACTGAAAATTAACCTGAACAGAAAATTTTTGAGTCATGCAATTGGGCCTATTTAGTGGATAAAAGTAATGTTCTTCCTAAATAATGACCATGAAAGCATTAAGTTCACAACATTTCTAGTTCTGTGGGTTTATTTCACAAGTATAGTCTATGTGGTGCTGAAAAGTTGTGTGAATTTAAAGTTATAAATTGAATCACATTTGAAGCATGTGGAGTCTTGACATTTAAATAACAGATACTGTGAGATGAATCCTTAGTAAGGTCAATAATGCACAGAGCTTTTTTTGTTACTTTGGTGAAGGTTTTGCTTGCCAGGTTTCTGGGAGATCCTCTACCAAGTTCAACATACTTGTACTTCAGTTTCCAAAACTAGCCTTCCACCTTGGGGTGCCATGCTTAGCAAATCTCAATTCATTGGGTAGGAAAAGTGGGAATTCCAGGCTGCTCTCCAGCCTAACCCTTCTTGAGACCTCTTCTACTACCCCTCGCAGCCTGCCTTCAGCTCCAGGAAGGAGGAATACCTAATGGGATGGATCAAGTCCAAGGGAATTTAAAGGACAGGAGTTAATGCTAGCTCTACATGGGAGCTAACTCAGGAATTCTCCCTCTCTCAACACACCCTGACATTTCTTTTGGTTTGATACACCTCCCTCTTTATAGTACCAAATGAAGACCACTGTAAAATTGGCTTGAGTAGAGGGATTAGGTTAAATGTTCTAGTCAAGGCTACGAGTAAAATCTCTCCTTATCTTTATTTTCCTTGGGTTTGACATCCACTCTGTCAAAATGTGATACCTATAAGGTGGTGATCTGGGTGAGCCCAAGCTTGAGTGTACCACTGTATGGGTTGTTCTCAGCACACCTCAAGGGGGTGCTGTTAACATCTAAGTCTAAAGCATAATGCACTAAGGTGGTCATTTGGTGTGTTATTGTTACTCTGGATATGTAGACTGCAGCTGAAAAGGGCCTTTGTGACTCATTGGGTCCAGCCAGTCTCACTGGCTCTTTTTCAGTTGGGGGTAAGGGAGAGCAGCACTATATTAATAGAATTTTTTCTTTTTCTTTCTTTCTTTCTTTCTTTCTTTCTTTCTTTCTTTCTTTCTTTCTTTCTTTCTTTCTTTCTTTCTTTTTCTTCTTTCTTTCTTCTTTTTTTTTTTTAGAAGTATACTTTTTGCATGCCTTTCATGGACTGTGACATGGCTCTAGGAAGCAGATGAAGGATCTGGAGATTCAAGACTCTGTATTTCCAATCTTAGCACAATTAACACTTGGTGTAGGTGCTGCAGACTAGGGTGAACATGAGTCCAGCAGGCAAGAGTATGAGGCAAAGCCCTGTGTGCAGGGAGAAAGGCTCATGAGTAGGGAGAGACCTCTAGTGTTAATACCTCAAACTACAAGTGCAACTACAAACTGAGCAGGATCCCTCAGAGGGATGGGAAGGGCAGGGAGATATTAAGGGGATTTAAGGATTTGTATCTTGGATCTGGGAAGGCTCATGCTCCAGGTAACTTGTCAGTGTGGTTTCTGGTTTTATGAGAAATATCCTTGGTAGAATACTCTGACCCTAGCCTTCACAAGGAATGAACCAAGGCTGGTTCCGATTCAAATCACCCAGAGCTTCCCAGTCTTCTAAATGGTGGTGCCTGGAATTACTACATGGTATGGTCTTCAGCATCCTGGGTTATATGCTCTCTTTAACCAGTTTCTCAGCCAAATGAGTGAGTATGGTTATGTCTTCCAAGGACCCAGTGTATGAGTTTAACTACAGTGAGATTACGGAGTCCATAACCGGTAAGCATTTTGATTGCTAGAGAGAAATGAATCTTCCTTTTCTTTCCATATTGAATATTCTGAAGCTAGGACTTGAATGACTCAACTCCAGCTATCATATCCCCACTCCAGACCAGACTAAGCTTGGTGGTTAGTAGACAATTTCATTATTGGCCCCAGTAAGTTGCTGTGGGAAGGTACGGGGTCTTGTGGTTCACAGCCCCTCTGGAACTACATGGTTAGAATGGGAGAGTGTGTAAGTATAAAGTTATCCAAGGATGTCACGATATTAAGTGTTCACTATAGCTACTATTCCCCCCAGTTTTTCTCTAGGTTCATCTTTTCCTTTCCTGTGAACAGTATATTTTGCATAAGGTTGCCTATTTGTTCAATAATAATAATAATAGCCAACACTTTACATAGTCTTGACTCTCCCTCCCTCTCTCTTTCCCTCTTCCATTGCAATTTCTGGCTTTTTTTTTTTTTTTTGTGAATTGTTGTTTATATCCTTTGTCCAATATTCTGCACATTTATTGATTTGTTGGAATTGTTTATATACTCTGTATACTGATTCTTTGGCCAATATCTCTTTCTTTCCATGATTTGTTTTTGTTCTGTTTTCTTTTGTTTTGCTTTGGTTAGAGTGTCTCCTGTGTGTGAATGTTTCTCATTATAATGTGATCAAATTTAACACTTTTTTCTTCACGGCTTGTGCTTTAGTGCCATGGCTAAGAAATAATTTCCTAACATAGGGTCATAACATTTCTTCTCCATTTTGTCCTAAATATTATGCAATTTTACTTGTTTATACTTAAGTGTTTAATCCACTTGATCTTTATCTCTGGGGAATCCAATTTTATTTAGACTTGTTATTATTGCATATAAACAATTTTCCCAGTACCATTCATTGAATAGTACATGTAGCCTATTAATTTGCAATACTACCTACATCATACAAGAAGTGTTCACATATATTCAGGTCTATAGGCCTGTTCCATAATGAAAACTTAGACTTTGGTGCTTTATCTATGTGTTAATCTTATGATTGAACAATAATAACCAGAATTTACATTACAATAAGTATATGAAGTGTTTACCACAGAGCAAAGTGATATGCATTGAGCACTTATTTCTTACTTATATTTCTAACTACACCATTTTTCTTTTATTCAAAATAGATTTTTTCTTTTTTTTTTTTAAGATTTTATTATTTATTTGAGAGAGAGACAGAGATAGTGAGAGAGAACACAAGCAAGGGGAGTGGGAGAGGGAGAAGCATGTGCCAAGCAGGGAGCCCGATGCGGGGCTTGATCCCAGGACCCTGGGATCATGACCTGAGCCGAAGGCAGACATTTAACCAACTGAGCCACCCAGGTGCCCCAGATTTTTTCTTTTTTTAAAAATCTCCAAAATTGCTTAAAATTGCTTTAGTGTTTTTGGTATTGGAATTGCACCTTTACTGGAATGTCTAGTTGTCTTTCTAATCCCATGGTGAAGAATATTTGAAATTTTACTAGACTTTTAGGGCTCACATAATGACTTTGCCACTTATTACTAGTTGTGTGACTTGGAACGACTTACTCAAGGTATCTGTTTCCACATTGTCAAAATTGGATTGGAGTAAAACATATTTTATAGTTTTAGTGTGATGAGAAAAATAATTATAAATAATTTATAACAGGGCATGGAAAATTTTGATTACTACATTTTAGCTTTTGTAAAATTTATATTTTTATCTTATTACCAGTATCTTCCAACTTTCTGCACATTCTACCTATGGACAGATTTTGTGAATTGTCTCTGAAATTGCCTGACTTCTCTAAAGTTTGTAGCACTTGAGTCACCTTTGAATTCTGACTTGCTTAGTTTTTTGGAGGGGAGGTGGTGGTGGATAGTGCTTATATAACCCTCCCCTCATTTTTAGCACATTTTTGGTCATATTTTCAAGTTCTTCAAATATAATTATATATTATTATTATTATTATTATAGTATCCTCTTTTCCCACAGTCTTCATTTCTTTTTATTTCTGTTCTCCTGCCCATTCTGAGACTTTCCTTCTTTATTTTGAGGGGATGGAGTCACATGTTCCTAGACCCCATGTCATCTTCTTTCTTCTTTAACTGTCTCATTTTGCTGGAGTACGTTTTCAAGTAATGCCTTAAGAACAGATGCATAGGAGGCAAAATAGCTGAGGCTGTGTAGGTCCATAAATGTCTTTTTTCCTTCCCTCTCCCTTGAGAAATAGTTGTCTCAATCAGGACACATTAGCTGATTCTGTCGTAACAAGCAACGTCAATCAGTGTCCTAAATTTTTATGTTTATTCTCACTGATGCTACATGTCTATCATGGCTTTGCTTGCTATTGTCACTCAGGACAGGACTTTCTGGAGCTGTCACCATCATAAACGTGGCCAGTTGTTATGCTTATGGGGAAAAAAGGAAGTCATTGGATGGCCTCACCAGAAATTAAAAGTGTGGTAGTAACTCCTTTCTCTTCTGTTAACAACACACTGGCCTGAACTGGTTACATCCTCCATCCCACTAAAGGGAGGCCAGGAAGTGAAATTCTAACATGTTCTTAGAAAGCAGAAAGTCTGAAATGTCTCTTGATTGGCGTTAATGGCTTTCACAATAATTTGGCTTATTTTCTTTTGCTCTTTCTATGAGTTAAATAGTAGGCTTTTTGGATTGAGTCTCTGTGTCTTTTATCTCTCTGTTTATATATTTATTTGGACTTGGCCCCCGAATATCTAATAGTTATTTTACATATCCAAAACAAAACTCATGATTTCCACCAGCACAATTTCTCTTAAAATTTTCCCCATTACCAACAGTGGCATCAATTTTACTTCATTGCTTAATTTGCAAAATAAGGATTATTCATTCATATTGTTTCTCTCTTCCTCTCATCCCACATCTGATCCAAGTTATCCCTACATTTAAAATGCCTCTATCATTTATCCAATTATATCATACTAATCTCCTTGCTAACATCCTAGTACTAGTCACTATAATTTTCACCAAAATCACTGCAATAGCTTCCTAATTGGTTTTAACACTTCAGCTCTTGCTCATCCATTGTCAACTCTACACATACAGGCATCATGAAATATAAACCAGGCTATGGGTCTTCCATGTTGAGGACGTTCCAGTGGTTTCTCATCACATGAGTAAGAAAACACAGAGCCCTTCCAGAAGCTTAAAGGGCCCTTGCCTTCCTGTCTGTCATTCTCTCCTTAGTTCACTCTGTTCTAGCCACACTGACTTTGTTGTTGGTTTAGCTTTATGTCACACTTCTCGGGGCTTTTGAATATGACTATGGCTTGAAAACCATTTTCCCCAGACTTCACATGCCTTACTACTTTCCTGCATTCCACTTTCTTTATATATGTTAGTTCAGCAAAAGGCCTCCTTTGACTAATCTTTTCCATTTGCTTTATGTCCTTTCCCTGCTTTGGTTTCCTTCATAGCACGTATTACTTCTTGGCATCATATTGTACATAAATCGTCTGTTTCTCTGTTTGCAAATTGAATTTTAAGGTCCGTGTGGACATTGTTATGGTTTGTGTAGTACACTGCATTATCCCCACCAGCACAAGGTAAGTGCCCAGTAAATATTGAATAAATAGATGAATGAGTAAATGAAATTTGGGAGATTCCTATAACTATATTCCAACCTTCAATTAGAAATTTTTGACTTTGTTTCTAAAGATTTCCATTGGCTTCTTTTTGTGTTCTGATGGTGTATTTTACATGGTACACTGTTGTGCATTTATTAAGAGAATATGTTCCTCATCATCTTTTAGGATGATACTGAACATTTTTTAACATTACAATTGGAATTATTTTTGTTTGTTCAGTTTTTCTTTTTTTATTACTTGTTTTTCACCAAAATGTGACAATTTTTCTCGAACGTCTGATAACTCTTGATTGTTTATTTAATTGTTCACCCATTATTTCCTCTATTCAGGACCCCTATTAAGTTAGGTAGGATTTTCTTAGGATGGCAGTAAAGACCAAAGCAAGAAATAAAGTCAGAATATTTCCACACACCAAGGGACTCAAAATAGTTCTAAAACCCATCACAAGAATAAATTTGATCTTCTCCTTGTCCTCTAATTTCCAGTAATGACTGTCAGGTAGAAGAGGGGAGGGGCATATTTTCACTTAATATATTCTGATGACCATATTGAGAGCTGTAACTGTATACAAAGGAATTATCAGGCAAGCAGGTGCATTGTAGGGGTTGTGGCTGTTCTTGTTACTTGACTGGCCTTGTGATGGTTTAAAATTAAAAATTTATTTAGTTAAACATATTCATAATGAAATATACCCATTTAAAATGTGTACTTCTTAGTTTTGACCAATGTGTACATCTATGTAAGTACCACTGCAATCAATGTGTGTGTTCTATAATAGTTAAAGTATTTCCATCACTTTCAAAAGTTCCCTCATACCTCTTTGCAATCAGTCCCTGACTTCTGGTCCCGGGGAATCAGAGTTCTGCTTTCTGTCATCAGTGATTCATTTTTCCTATTCAAATATTCAATATAGATAAAATCATATGGTATATACTTTTTTTTTTTGGCCTGGCTTCTTTTCCTCAGCATGCTGTTTTTGAGATTCATCCAAGCAGTTGAGTACATCAGTAGTTCATTGCTTTTTATTGCTGAGCAGTCTTCCGTTGTAAGGATATATCATAATCTGTTAATCCATTCACTTATTGATGGATATTTGACATATGTAGGTCTAGGGCTATTATGAATAAAGATGTTATACACATTTGTATACAAGTGTTTGTGTCAAGATATATTTTTACCTCTTTAGGATATATTTATTTATTTCTTTGTTAGATTATATGGTAAACATATGTTTACCTTTGTAAGAAACTTCCAAACTGTTTTCAAAAGCTGTTGTACCATTCCTTATTTTTGTGAGAGTTTCTGTTGCTCCACATCTTTACAAATACTTGATAATGTCCATGTCTTTAATTTTAACTATTCTTTTGGATGTGTAATGATATCTCACTGAGGTTTGATTTGCTTATGCCTGATTACTAATGATGTGGAGCATTAATTCATGTGCTTGCTTACCATTCCTATATCATTTTTGTGAAATACCTGTTCAAGTCTTTTGACCATTTAAAATAAATTGAGTTGCTCATCTTATTTTTGAATTTAGAAATTCTTTATATATTCAGGATACCAGTATTTTGACCAATATATATATTGACAGTATTTTTCCCAGTCTCTGGTTTGACTTTTCACTTTCTTAATGGTGTCTTTGAAGTACAGATTTTAATTCTGATGAAGTTAAATGTTATTTTTTACCTTATGGTTTGTGCTTTGTGTGTCCTATGTAAGATAACCTCAGCTGACCCAATATTTTTTTTTTTAAAGATTTTATTTATTTTTCAACAGAGAGACAGAGACAGCAAGAGAGGGAACACAAGCAGGGGGAGTGGGAGAGGGAGAAGCAGGCTTCCTGCTGAGCAGGGAGCCCGATGTGGGACTTGATCCCAGGACTCTGGGATCATGACCTGAGCCGAAGGCAGACGCTTAACGACTGAGCCACCCCGGCGCCCCTCAGCTGACCCAATATTATGGAGAGTTCCCCCTGTATTTTATTCTAAAAGTTTTGCATTTTTAGCTTTTAGCTTTAGCTCTAGGATTGATTTTGAGTTAATTTTTATGTATGGTGTGAGATAAAGGTCAAGATTAATTTTTTTTCCCCAGACAGCCTAATTTTCCAGCTTCATTTGTTAGAAAAGTCTATCTTTGTCTTTATTATATACATTGGCATGTTTCTTGAAAATAATTGACTATACATACAGGTTTATATCTGGACTCTATTGTCTGTTCTGTTCTACTGATGTATATATGTCTATCAAATTGCCAATCCCATACTTCTTTGATGACTCTAGTTTTATAGTAAGTCCTGAAATTTGGCAGTGAAATTTTATTCTTCTTTTTCAAAATGGTTTTGGTTATTCTTTTTTTTAATTCTTTTTTTAATCTATGAACATGTCGTATGTTTTTATATATTTAAGCCTTAATTATTTCTCTCACAGTCTTCTCTAATTGTTAGTCTAGAAGTATTGCAGACTTTCTGTAAATTCATTCCTAAGTATTTTAAGCTTTTTGACATTGTTGGAAATATTTTTATTTCATTTTGCAATTACGTATTCCTAATACAATACAAATATAATTGATTTTTAAATATTGACCTTGTGTCGTGTGCCTGTTGCTAAATTCGCTCATTAAATCAAGTAGATTTTTGGGGAGTCCTTAGAATTTTATACATATGCGATCTGCAAAAAAAAAAAAAGACATTTTTATCACTTACTTTCCAATATATGTGCCTCTTATTTATTTTTATTTCTTTATTGCACTGCCTAGGAACTCCAATAGAATATTCAATATGAGTGGTAAGAAGGGATATCCTTGCCTTTGTTTTCCAATCTTGGTGGGGGGTATCATATTGATTTTCACCATTTGGCCAATCTGTAGATCTTTTGAAAATACTGTTTAACAGATTAAGGGAAGTCCCCTCACAATGCTAGTATGCTGACAGTTTTCCTCAACAACTGATGTTAAATCTTATCAAATTCTTATGCTGTATCCATTGAGATAATCATACGGTTTTGCTCTTTTATATTGTTATATGATTAATTAATTTTTTTATTTTTTAATTTTGATATGACCTTGCAGTCCTGTGGTAAAGAGTTCACGTTCATGTGTATAATTCTTTGTGTATATTACTGGATTAGATTTCCTAATATTAAGACTGTTTGTGTATATTGCATATATTCTTTTCTTTAATAGCTATGTGTTTTCTCCTTCTTTTCTCCAACAATGGCTGTGTTGGTTTTCATTATTTGTGTCTTTTGAGAAATATTTCCATTTTATTGAAGTTGATTAATACAGATTTATATTTACTTATTACATTTTTAATAATTTTATTTATTTATTTGAGAGAGAGCAAGAGAGAGCACGAGCAAGGAGGGGGAGAGGTAGAGGGAGAGGGAGAAGCAGACGCCCCACTGAGCAGGGAGCCCAATGCAGAGCTCGATCCCACGACCCTGGGATCATGACCTGAACCGAAGGCAGACGCTTACCCGACTGAGCCACCCAGGTGCCCCTCTTTATTACATTTTTCATTGCAAAATAAAACACAGATTCAGAAAAATACATCAAATAAAAATATGATCTTTTTTTAATGTTTCAAATTTTTGTTTAGATTTTAGTTAACATATAGTGTAATATTAGTTTCAAGAGTAGAAAAATAAAAATATGATCTAATGAATGATTCTAAGGTAAACACCCTATCATTATCACCAGATAAATAATAATAAAACTTTGTAATTCACCCAAAAGACCAGTTCCTATGCCCCATCCCAGTCTTCTCCTGTAGGTAGCCATTATTCTAATTTACATAGTATTTACTGTGAATTTTTGAAAGAAGCTTATCATCCAGATGTGCCTCCCCATGCACTTATAATCTTGCTCATTTCTTTTTAAATTTGATGTCTCTTGATTCTCTTTTAATTCTAGGTTTCTTATCTAGCCCTTTTTTTTTATTTGTTGAAAAACCCATGCCATTTGTCCTGTGTAGTGTTTCCTACAACCTGGACTTTGCTGATTATACACCCACAGTACAGTTTCTCATGGTTCTCTGTCTCTGCAATTTTAATAAATTGTGAGATCTAGAAACTGGATCACACTCAGCTTCATTGTTTTTGGCGCAACTATGGATGGTATTTGGCAAAAATATAGGAGTGACATGGGATCTGGTTTTCTATCTTTTTATGATGTTAGCAACCACTGATGCCTAAAGCCTGTATCTATTCATTAGAGATTAAGAATGATGGTATTCTATCATTTATTTTTCCTTCATTAGTGGGAATATTTTACCAAGACTTCTCCTCAGCTACTATGTGATTATCTTGTGTTCTAGGAAAGGGAAAATTGACACTTGGTTATTTCTCTTTATTTTCTGGATTTTAAGAGAACAAACTGGTTCCCTATTATCTTCCAAGGTTGACTGATTTTTAAAATATTATTATGAGCATGGATTTAAACATTTTAGTGGATCTTAATCCATTGTAATTTTTGTCATTATCACAATAAGCGCAAAATTCCCATATGTGGTTTGTGGGAGCCTTTTCAAGTCAGTCCCTGAGTTCTCTAAGAGTCACCAATAGTGTCCTTACTATCTGGTAGAATAAAATGTCCTAGGCTAAATATATAAATTTCTTTCTCACCCCAGAAATCAACCTTTTCTCTAAGAAGCCCTTTTAATTCATTTTGATACTCCCAATACAAGTTCAGGAGTATGGATCTTTTTTTTTAACCTCTTCCCCACCACATCCCCCCTGCCCCTTTTTTTCCCTACTCCATCTTTATCTTCTTTCTTCCACACTAAAAATCTTGGTTCTTGAAGACAGGGTGATGCTGGGTTAGAATGAATATTCTAATTACTAATAATTACTATTTTGTTCTACCTCATATGAACAGCTATCTCAGAATAACACATATAATACTACCACCAATATGGTTACTGAAAACATTACTTTTTTAGTATATGTCTTCCTTAATAATTTTTGGCTGTACTATATCTGAACTATCAAAGCCTACAGTCATTGCAATGTATACTCTCACCCTTTTAGGTCTTATGTAGTTCTACTTCTACAGGTTACAACTATAGATTTAGTTCTCATGACCAGTCCTCCTTTGATGTCTGTCTAGTCATTGTTGATGTCTGGAATTCTTTCTCTAGTATATTCATCAGGAATCATGTGAATAATATTTCCTGAGTTCTTGCAATACTGGTAGTAGTTTGTGCCACCATTTTACTAAAAAATCTGCTTTACTAGGTACAAAATCCTTCCTTCATGCTTTATTTTTTCAAATACTTCAAAGTTAATATATTTTCTGCTGAGGTAGAACATTGTTGTTGAAAGGTTAATGATAATTTAGTTTTCTTTCTTATTAGTCATGTGCTCTTTTTATTTAAATGAACAAAGAACTTTTTTTTTTGGTCTAAGAATACTTCTAGGAGATGTCTACTGTTGTTTGTTCTGGGTCAATATTACTAGGTCTACAAAGTGGTCTTTCAGTATGTATTTTCAAATATTTTATTAATTCAGAGAAATAGCATTTGTAGTGTTTGTTTTATTTTATTGCTTTGGTTTTCTTCTTCAAACATGTTTTATCTTTTTGTTGTTGTTGTTGTTACCGATACTCAATACTGTCACTTTCTCTTAAATTCTGTTTATCATGTATCTTTTTTTATTTGTTTTTGAATTTAATTTTTTCACCTTCTATTTCCCTTTATGTGTTATCTGTTGTATTTATTAGCTCATGTGTTTTTTACAGTTTATTCTTAATTTCTGAGATGACTCTTTTATTTTGTTTTTTTAAAAATATTTTATTTATTTATTTGAGAGAGAAAGAGAGAGAGAGAGAGAACATGAATGGGGGAGGGGCAGAGGGAGAAGCAGACTCCCCACTGAGCAGAGAGCCCAATACGGGGCTCAATCTCAGGACCCCCAGATCATGACCTAAGCCCAAGACAGACGCTTAACTGACTGAGCCACCCAGGCGCCCCTGAAATGATTCTTTTTTTTTTGTAAGAAATATTCTCATTTTATTTGAAGCAATGTTTTGTTTTCCTTTCAATGAACTAAGTCTGTCACCTGACAACAGAATTGCTGGGTTCATAAATTTTGCAAATTTGGAGGTTTGAACAAGTCCTATTCTTTCTCATTTCCTTCCCAAATTGATGTAAGACTTACTGATGTTTAAGACTCAAATTTAGAAGCATATTTTTTTTACCAAATTCTTTTTTTTATTCATATTTAAAAAAAATTTTTTTATTAACATATAATGTATTATTTATTTCAGAGGTACAGGTCTGTGATTCAACAGTCTTACACAGTTCACAGCACTCACCACAGCACATACCCTCCCCAGTGTCCATCACCCAGCCACCCTATCCCTCCCACCCCTCTCCACTCCAGCAACCCTCAGTTTGTCTCCTGAGATTAAGAGTCTCTTATGGTTTGTCTGTCTCTCTGGTTTTGTCTTGTTTCATTTTTCCCTCTCTTCCCCTATGATCCTCTGTCTTGTTTCTCAAATTCCTCATATCAGTGAGATCATATGATACTTGTCTTTCTTTGATTGACTTATTTTGCTTAGCATAATACTCTCTAGTTCCATCCATGTGAAATGACTCTTTTTAACTCTTATCTTAGTTCTATGTTCTTATTTTTAAATTTTTCTGATTCCAATCCATGTCATTCGATAATAATTATTATCATTTTTTTCTTCTCTTTTAGCTTGTTTTGAAATAACATTTGTCCTCTTGTAAGCAAGTCTTTCTGGTGTAATGTTGTTGTCTATGGGAGTGTTCTGCTGCTTTCTCTTCTTTTATTTAAAAATAAATATGCATGGAATTTGATCTCAATCAGTTTCTGTTGTTCATTTTTAGATGGCATTAGTTTTTCTGGGTTTTTAATGAAGGCATGGGGTAGGAGGCATGGGGTAGGAAAACTTTTCCAACTTTCCAGAACTCCATCTTCCATTGTTTATTTACTGACTTTTCCCCTCCACCACTTTGATCTTGACCTTCCCCTCCCTTCTTTCTCTTTCTTTCATTTTCAATTCCACTTCCAGAAGTTCCTCCTCATTGTGGCGCTCTGCTCTAGAAGAGCCCTGGTTAGTGAGTTTGGAGAGTTCATAGGGGCTAGACCTTTCCAGTCCCATTTGTTCTTCTCACAAAGGACACTTTATACTCCCCCTTGTAGAAGAGAGCAAATCCTACCTAGTTCTGACTGCTGTTCTCTAGTTGGCCAGAATACCTTCCAATCAATACCTGCTGACTATTTTGTGGTTCTCTTATTTTCAGGTCCAAGAGTTGTTGGCCCATTACTTCCTTCTTCATGTACAGAGATGCCACATAATGTGGCTGATGGTAGTTCTCCCTCGCCATTTTAATTTTGCTTTAAATATTGTCCTGTGTTTTAGCCTTTTTTATTTGTTTTGTCAGTTTTCTGTGTGGGTTTGGAGGGACTGAAAGACTATGCTGCCACACTACCATCTCCCCAGAATCTCTTTTAAAAAAATAAACAAATTTTATCCTTTCTGATTTTTATCCCTCTTCACTTCCAACCCCCCTAAAAATCTTCCTCTGATACACTGTAGGATGGAGTTAGTTAGACTGTGTGTCATTCATGCTTAATTATCGTTGTGCTTTCTCACATTCCTTACCTCATTATAAAATCAGCAACGTGAGGAATGTCTGCAAAGGGATGACCAGGAAAATACTGGTACAACTGAGATTCAGGTAGATTTCCTACATCTCCAAGAACTCCAACTAAAGTAAGCCATCTCCTTTTCTGGTCCCAAAGTAAACACTCCTTGAACTTGTTGATTTCGCCCACTGTGTCTTCTATATTCACTGACCTAACACATTTTAGACCAACCAAATAAACAAAACTATCCGTTTCTTTCAATTCAGTATTCTTTTCCTCTTCATCAGTTTTATGGGGTGTTCGGAAGGTATGCAGAGAGAATAAATGTGACTGTACAAATCACCATCTGTCCATCTTACATTGAAAGCAGATAGTTTTTTTTTTGTATTTTATAAAAATAGTTTCAGTCATACATGAAAATATGAGTAATAATATGCTGATATTTTACTTAACTAATAATTCAGAAGTTTTTTTAAAGTGTAGTGAATAATTTTAACATGACGTTTTACATATATTCACAGAACTCATTATTTAACTGATGTCCAATTCAGCAGCTGGGCAACTTGCTTATACAACCAAAAATGGCTTCCATGTTCATATCATTTCCTCTTTCTGCTCTTGGACTTAGATTATGTCATGTTTTTTTGTTTTCATTATTGTTTATGGTAGATTGTGAGATAAACCCTGTGTGATCCAAATATAATTACAAATTCTTAGAAGGTCACAGTTGGACAGAGCACAATAACTTATCTAAACTGTGATTTTCTTTAAAAAAAAAAAAGAAACTAATGAATAGAAAGAGTAACTTGGTCAGGTCCACTTGCCTGTTGATAGTCAAACAGAGAGAAGAAACAGTCTCTTGTTCTTTCTTTTTTAAAAAATATTTGTATTTATTTATTTGACAGAGAGAGACACAGCGACAGAGGGAACACAGGCAGGGGGAGTAGGAGAGGGAGAAGCAGGCTTCCCACTGAGCAGGGAGCCCGATGTGGGGCTCGATCCTAGGACCCTGAGATCATGACCTGAGCCGAAGGCAGACGCTTAATGACTGAGCCACCCAGGCGCCCCTCTTCTTTCTTTTAGCCCATGTCATGCTACAGTCTCCATTTCCTTATGTGTAATACGGTCTGCGGAGTTTTGTATCTTCTTCAAAATGAAAATCCCATGCACCACCATTTCTTAACATTGTTCTCACATATTTGATTTTATGTGATTACATACATAGACCATTAGTTTCTTCTGGTTGCATCATTTGTATTTTTTATGCTCTGTTTAACAGGGCTAATATTATTTCATTGGATTTACCTTTAATTTGTTTGAAACATTAAATACTGCCTATGTTACATATTGGTCTTAGTCTGTAAAAGGAAGTGCATCTTATTAATAGTGTGCTTTTCGGGCGCCTGGGTTGCTCAGTTGTTAAGCGTCTGCCTTCGGCTCAGGTCATGATCCCAGGGTCCTGGGATCAAGCCCCACATCAGGCTCCCTGATCCGCGGGAAACCTGCTTCTCCCTCTCCCCTCCCCCTGCTTGTGTTCCCTCTCTCGCTGTGTCTCTCTCTGTCAAATAAATAAAATCTTAAAAAAAATAAATAAATAGTGTGCTTTTCATAGAAAACTTTGTATTAAGGATACATCTTCTGAAATTAAAAAAATAAGTGAATATTTGTGTTAGCAAATGTGGCAGATTAGGGAGTTGAGGGATTCTCCCGTAGGCCATAAATAAACAAGTAGAAATGTGTTATAAAATCTCTCTCCCACTTCACTTCTTCCCTGTTGTCTTTGGCTCAAATTCCTTTTTGATTTTCTGTGTCTCCATGACTTTGCCTCAGCAATTCCCATTCGCATTTGCATCCTAAACTGCACATACTGACAGAAAGCCCTGGTGTCCCTGCTGCTGTGACTGACATCATCTTGAATCTCTGTCGACAGACCTGGCAATCTGGGGGCATGAGGGTCATTGGTGGGAGGTTTTCGTCTAAGTGGAACAACGCCCTTTTAAGTTGCGTGGTCTGTGAACGCCAATTAAATGTGCGCATTGGATGGTTGTGCGTTAGAGCACAAAAACAAGCGTGCTGTGGTATGAGCATGTGTTTCTCTTATTGTTTCCATGCTACAAAATACATTTGTTTCTCCAAAGTGGATTAGCCAGTCTAGACATCCTATAAAATGTCAATGTAAGTATGGATCTTTCGCACACTGGTCTCAGGAGATGAGAGCTTGTCGGCAATGCTGCTCTTTCACAGCCAGATCAATTCAGTCACACTTTTTTTTTTTTTTTTTGCACTTTGCACTTTGCCAACAGAAAATATCAGAACACAGAATTTCTTTTTGTTTCCTAAGCAGGAAGTAACATATGACCAGGACTCGAGAGGGAAAAAGTTAGCTGATAAATAAATACCCAAGAACTTGGGAAGAAAGTTATTTTTTTTATTCCCCACTAAGCCACGATAAGGGTTATTATCATGAGATAATCATTCCTCTGGAGCAATACAAGACAGGGGACACAGCTGACTGCTATCATGCCCATGGGATGTGATTAGCTCATGATAACAGCATCCCTTGGACTCATTGCTATTATGAAATGTCTATTCCCCCCCCATTTTCTATATATAAATAAATGATTTTGGCGGACAGATTCAATTCCCACAAACTGCAAGTTTGCATTAAAATGCTTCAGCTGTGAGATTCACAGATATTAATCTACCCTTTTGGAATGTTGAACAGTCAATCAGAATCCTTCTTCGTCTCAAGCTGTTTTATGATATTATTACAATGTATTTTGCGACGGAATGGCGGGTAAAGCAAGTTTCAGAGAAATAGGCTTGTTTGGGCTCGATTTAGTTGCTTGAGGGAAACCTCTACATAAAATGACTCTGCCCGCTCACTAAGGCATCCTAACTTTCTCATTATTTTTTTTTTCCTGCCTGACTCAATTTCTTTGCTGCGTTTTAGAAGTCTGAAGTTCATTCCTCTAACTAGATTAATAAAAGCAGATTTCTCATTTTACATTTCAGAATTGACAGGGGAAAATACTGCCCTGGTAGTCAGAGTGAAGTCAGAAAATACTAGTTCAGAATTTGGAATTTTAAAATTAATAAGAAATAGGATTGATTTTGGATTCAGGAATAAATAAGAAGCCTTTGATATAATAATAGACCGATGGGTATGTTTTATCATGAATTTAAGTGAAGTTTGTAAAACTTATATAGTAAACTTATAAAAATTAAAAAGTCAATGTCATTCCATTGAGCTAAAGAATTTTGGATAATAATATTACTGGGGTGGAGCCATCTACATGGTTCATATGTATGAAAAATAGAAACACAGAGTCCCTGGGTGGCTCAGTCAGTTAAGCATCTGCCTTCGGCTCAGGTCATGATCCCAGGGGCCTGGGATGGAGCCCCATGTCCATGTTGGGCTCTCTGCTCAGTGGGGAGCTTACTTCTCCCTCTCCCTCTGGCTGCCTCTCTGCCTACTTGTGCTCTCTATCAAATAAATAAATAAAATCTTAAAAAAAAGAAAAGTAGAAACATAAATAAAATTTTTAGAATCCTAAAACAAAATTTTGTCTCTATATTTAAAAAAAAAAAGGTCTGCAACACATATATCAATAATATTAGACTGAATTATTTGGTATAAATGACATAAGTATATAACCTAAAAAAAGAGAGAGAAAAAGTAACACCTTCCTTCTTTCTAAATATATTTTATTATTTGGGATAGGCGGTCTCTTTCGCATTCAGTGTCTTCACTGTTCTGAATTGTTGAGACCATGCAGGGAGTCAGCATTTAATTAGTAGTATCTTTAATTAAGAAATGCAAAATCTGCTGCTTATCCCCCTTTTCCTCCCTACCAATGTTGATTTTGTGGTGTTAATGGCCAAAGAAGCTTGCTTCACACTTCCGTAGGCCAGAAGAAGGAGGAAGTTATTCACTAACTTATACAGAGTATCTGAAGATAAATAAAATCAGTGAAGATATTTCTAAGGACACTTAAAAAAAAAGAACATCTGATGAAAAAACAAATTTGGTTATCAACTCTGGAATTATAAGGTAGCATTATTAGTGTTATTCTGTGATTTTAAACTGTGTTATTAATATTTAATGAGTTATTATACTTGCATTTCTCCTTTTGTTAAGAAATCCTGGAATGAGGGCACCTGGGTGGCTCAGTCGTTAAGCATCTGCCTTCGGCTCAGGTCATGATCCCAGGGTCCTGGGATCGAGTCCCATTATCAGGCTCGCTGCTTGGCAGGAAGCCTGCTTCTCCCTCTCCCACTCCCTCTGCTTGTGTTCCTGCTCTCGCTATCTCTCTCTCTCTCTGTCAAATAAATAAATAAATAAAATCTTAAAAAAAAAAAAAAAAAGAAATCCTGGAATGAAATTCTGGTGTACATCACTCTGAAAAAGGGATTTCCCATTGCCATGGTCAGTTTTATATATGAGCTTGAGTCGACTATAGTATCCAGTTATTTGGTCAAACTGTTTCAGTAAAGGTGTTTTGTAAATGTGATTTACATTTATAATCAGCTGACTTTATGAAGAGATTATCCTTGATAATCTGAGTAGCCTGATCCAATCAGTAGAAGGGCTTTAAGACCAGAACTGAGATTTCCCTGAGGAAGTTCTGCTTGTGGACTGCAGTGTCAGCTCCTGCACGAGAGGTTCCAGCCTGCCCTATGAATTTGGGACTTGCCTAACTTGTCCTACAATAATATAAGCAAATTCCTTGCAAAAAAAAGAGAGAGAGAGAGAAAAATCCCTGTACATATGTAGATATATAATACCAGTTCTGTTTGTCTGGTGGAACCCTGGCTGATACACCTATAAAAATAAAGCTGATGGATCTTATCTAGTCCAGCATATTCTTTCTATTTTGACTGAGGTCATAAAACAGCACAGGGAAAGAATGAATCTGATTTGGGATTAGAAAAAAAGGTATAAAGTTAACCCAAATTTCAGTAAAATAGCTGAAATTCTAAATGAGTACCATACAAAAATGACTTTATAGGGAGTCTAATATCAGAATGCATTTTTACTAGAAGAAACTAGAAGGAGAAAAATTCCTCTACACATACAGATAGAACTACTAAGAACAAAACTTTTTAAACTAAGCACATTTTGTTTTCACATTCCATCTACATGGCATTGTGTTTCCTTTCTGTGTATTAGGTATTGAACTAGACTCTGTGGACATATCTCTTATCAAGGAATTCAGAAAAAACAGACGTAAAATGTATCATTTTTAAATGATGTGATAACCATTATAATAAATGTATTAATGAAGCTTAGTTTTGCACAAGGGACAGATTAATTAACTTCCTATGAGTAATAAAGAGAGTACAAGATTGAAAATGTCACTGAGGGTTTGGTAAAAAGGAGAAAATTAAGCTGAAACATGAAATATAAAAAATGACCAGGGGGTATTGAAGGATTCTTTAACAAAATGAAAATTATAATGTTTAATGAATGAATAGTACAGCATGTTGCAGAAATTATACAGAGTTGGCATTGCTGGAATATGGTGGCAAAGAAAATTTGTAGGTAGAGTTGGATTATCAAAAGCCTTGCTTGGTGGGCTGGAGTTTGTTTTTATTTTGTAGTCAACAAGGAGCCATGAAAAGCTTGGAGTTGGGGGTCAGTTAAGTTTCCACATATGACTGAAACAACAGGTTGTCCTGGAGGGACTTGAGACAGAAGGTTGGGAAAATAATCTGAGTACCATTGAGAAATCCTGGGGAAAATCATGAGGGTCTGTAGTAGCAATAGAAGCAGGGAGGTGAGGCAGCAGTCTAGTTACATGGAAACTATGGGTTAGACCAGGCTTGCTGACAGATTGGAATAGCTGATAAAGAAGAAAAAGAATCAAATCTTATATATCTGGGTAGAGTAATTGGATACATTAGGTAGGTATTTACCAGAATAAGGACCTTAAGGGAAGGAGCAGGTTCTAAGGGGAACATGTGATGATAACTAAAGCAACAAGAGGCATATATTGAGCAGTAAGGGAATGTCAGGCACAGCCTTCTGAATGCTTTCCATGAACATTCACATTTAATACTTCCAAGTAGTCTATGAAAGAAGAAACATTGTCTCTCCTACTTTACAGATATGGAAACTGAGCTTTCAAGGGATAAATTACCTTATAAGAGATCACACAGCAGGTAAGCAGGAGCTAGGATGTGAATTTGAGGTGATTGAGTTGGACATATGAGTCTAGAAGAAAAGTTCTTCACTGGGGACATAATTATAGCCTCTTGTAGTCGAAGCTATCTTAGTGGGATGAAGGATCCAATTACCAGTGACCAAGTTACTTTTTAGTTGATGAGCCCTTTTAAAAATTGAGAACATTAGATCCAGAGATTGTTTAGGTCTTTGATGGAACCTCAAAAATACAATGTTATTATTTAAGGAGCACCTTAAATCCGAGGTTTGCATAGTTTTATATATTAATTTTTTTACACTGCAATTTGGGCTCTGAGTACTCAATTTCACCATGAGAGAGAGCTATCCCCCACATCACCAAGCAGTGTTCAGGAATGTCCTACAATTCAACTCAATTCTGACACTATCTACCCAGTGATAGCATCAGATTCCACAGGTAAAGGCTCAGTTCCTCAAGAACCCCTCCACTTCAGGGGCCAATTGCAAGCTCAGGCTGTGCTTCTGACAGCTGGTTATAAATCAGAGGTTCCAACAACCCCCTCCTTGGGTTTGATTAAGTTGCTAAAGTGGCTCACAGAACTCAGGAAATCTGTTTACTCATTGGATTACTGGTTTATTATAAAAGAATATAACTAAGGAACAGCCAGATGGCAGAGATGCACAAGGCAAGGTTTGGGATGAGAGTGGGGCTTCCATCCCCTCCAGCTCTCCCAGCACTTCCACATTTTTTTCAACCCAGAAACTCTCCAAACCCCATCCTTTTTGGTTTTTATGAGGGCTTCATTACATAGGCATGATTGATTAAATCACTGGCCAGTGGCAATTGAATTCAATCTTCACCCTCAATCTCCTCCCCAGGGATCCAGTGGAATTGAAAGCCCCAAACCTCCAATAACGTACTGGAACCACTGGCAACCAATTCCCATCATTAGGTGCTTTACAAATGTCACCTCATTGACCTAGCAAAAGGTACCTTTTCTCCCTCATCACTCAGGAAATTCCAAGAGTTTTAGGCACTCTGTGCCAGAAATGGGGACAAAGACCAAACATATATTTCTTATAAATCACAAAATCACAAGGAACTTGACTTAATGTGGTTTTGTAGTGTTGAGTGGGGTGTTACAAAGGATGTCAGAACAATCTGGTTTCATTTTTCAATGATATATTTGTTAAATTGATAGATATACTCAAGGATAATTTTGGTTATTCAATTTTCTTTTCTACTTTTCATTCTCATCTTTGAAGCTATTTTGGGAGTTGTGCAAAATAAATTTTGTGCCTTATGATCAAAGATCATAGAGACCACATCAAAACAGTGAGGTGGAAAAGGCTGGTTAAAATAGTTGGGCAATAGAAGAAATGTTAAATGCCATCTCCTCACCCTATAAAATAGGAACTAGTTGCTTTTTTTTTTCTTTTGAAGACTTGGATTTGAGGAGCTTTCAGAGCATGTGAGGGTTTGTGAAAGTAGAGGAATATATGGAAACCTAGGTTAAGTAATGTGAAGTATTTGATTATATACAACAGATGCCAAGAGCAGCCTCTTAATTATAGTTCCAGAATAAATTCTAGAGATCCTCTAGTCCCACTGCCTGACTTTGGAATGTGAAATACTAACAATTGGGGAGTTAATGGGCACAGAATCTGTTTTTTAAAATCTGTAATTATTGAACAATGTTTTCATGTTGTTTGGCATGAGCTTTATCTGTAAGTTTTTACAGTTTGCCTAAAACGTTCAGATGGTGTGTGTGTCAAGGGTGGAAACAAATGTGAACATCAATATTTATGTCTAGATGGACAAATGTAACATGTGGTAATTAGAGCAAAACAGTCCAAGAGTAGGTGTAGGCTTTGAAGGTCAATAATGTGTAAACAAAGCTGATAAATAGAAAACATTCATCCAGGATGTGGTCACATTGCAGACAACTTAGAACTAGAAAAGGTGACATTTCATCAGCTACCTTCTCTTACTTGTAATTAAATTTTCTGTGTTGTTAAATTAGTCCTTCCCCTCCCAGAGCTGCTGGTGGAAAATTGAACTAGACGGATAAAATGTTACATCTAACAGTATGTGAAAACTGACTTATAATGAAACGAGCAAGCACTTATTTTCATCATTCAACATAAAAATATTTCTGCTTCCCATCCCTACTCTGCTCTCAAATTTGGATCATCAATATTAGAAAGTTGAGGTTAAAAAATGATCCTGGAAAATCTGAATGAGTCTGAATTCCTGTGTAGATATAGCTGTCACTTTGAAAACATGTTAACCTAAGTATCCTGATAAAAGAATAGGATGAATATAATAAGAATTTATTACTATGCTAAAAATAAATTTATCATACCCTCCCTTTACTTTTGATGTCTTTTCCTCCTTATTTCAAAGAATGTGCCTCAGCAAATTTTCATTGAACACTATCTCGATAAAACAAAATACCCACATCAGTAAGACTGAGAAACAATGCATTTTGTTGCATAGTCTTCTCACTTTGGGAGATTCAAAATGCATATTACTATATTAAAAAACTAAGACATGCTATAATAACACAAATGGGGGTTAATTTCATTTAATGTGGGGCTTCTTAAACTAAGTTGAGTACAGAATGCCATACCCATCTTCGTTTCCTTCTAACACCAACCTGATCATCATGATTAATACCAGCAAATTGATAGTTCTAAGGATCTCTTTGGAAAAATCTAGTGTTAGCCTAGATTGCTTGTGGGATTAGAGTGGGGCGGGGGTCAGCTTTCTTTTTCTGTAAGGGGCCAGATAGTAAATATTTTAGGATTTGTTGACCAGATATAGTCAGTGCTACATATTCTTCTTTATTTTTTTTTTTTAACACACTTTAAAAATATAAAAAATATTTTTGGCTTGAAGACCATAGAAAAGCAGGAAACCAGTCATGTTTGGCCTGTGAGCCATTGATTGTTCATCCCTGAATTAGAGGATACAATTTAAAAAAAAATGACTAGGAAGAAGAAAGTAGCATCAATTAGTAAAGAATCAAAACACATGTGGGCAGGTAACAAATGGAATCTTCACCTAACGGTCATAAATATTGACACATGGAATAATAGATATAAGCAACAAATGCTTTTAGTTCATCATTATGGGATTGGGAACTAAGCGTAGATACACAATGAGCTAAAAATTATGAAAAGCGAGATTAGAGATATCTGAATATCAAACATCAATTTTTAAAGAAGACTTTATTAGAATGTCCTATGATTCTTAGGTTTTTTAATAGATTTTCTCACCGCTTGGAGTGAAGGCAAGGATGTATACCAGTTCCTCCCACTCTTATGGTTCATGTATAAGAAAATTATGAGTTAGTATGCAATTTGGTCTAACTCCTTAGAGCAAATTAGGAACAAAGAAAGTTTTTTTTTCTAAGTCTCAAGTCATAATTCCTAATTTTGAGTGGATCATCACTTAGGAAAAAAATATTAAGTATATCTGAAGGGTAAATTGAGCACTGAGATAAATGACTGTGCACTAACAGAGGCTCATTTTTATGCATTTGCTAATTCAGAAAGCAAATATTTAAATCCACTGTATTTAAATTCTTTTGCAATATGTTTACAGTAATAAAGCTTGTAGAAAAATCTAAACTTTCAATTATTGAGAATCTTTTACGACTAAAATGAGGTGGTAGATTAGTTTTCTACATGGAATGTATTTACAATAAAAGATAAGCAGAAAAAGGCAATTACAAAACAGGATATATACCCTGTATTTGTAGATATGTATTTATACATGTATGTGTATGTATGGATATCCATATGTATACATATACACTTGTAAAAAATAAATATCTACATATATATGTTGATATATCCCTAAGCTAATTATATTAAAAGATTTGTAAGGAAATGCAAAACTGGTTAACTGTAGCTTGGTATCATTGTAAACTTTCTATTTTTCACATGTTTTATACAACATATATACTGATTCCTTTTATAAAAGCAATACCTGCTGGTGCTTTTAGATTGCTTGTTTTTAAGATCTAGTCTCTCAAGGAGCTTACATTCTTTATATCTAGAGGGTCTTGCATCTAGAGCGTCCCCAAATAGACTGGATGTAAAGGAGAAATTGCAATCCATGACTTGAAAAACTTATTGCAAAATATCCACGTGAAAATGAAGCATTTCCAGCAATACTGAAGAGCGAGTTGCTCTTTCGTTCTTCAGATGATGGTGTGGCCCTGTGCATTTCATGCGTGTTGAGATCATGAAGCTGGCAGAATGAGGTGTTACACATGCCCTCATTTTATGACTACAGTAATTCACACCTCCCTGGGGCTTGGCCAGATGGGGATGCCTTTGTTAATTCAACCAAATATCTCTATTACATTAATATTTCCTCCTTCTGTGGCTCGAGCAGATAGCTTCATTGAGCTACCCATGGTGCTGCCTGGATCCCCAGCCTCCAGCACACTGAGAGATGTCAGCCAGTTAGGCATGGACCAGCCCGTGGAGGATGCTCTACCATTCTTTCTGACGTCCTTACTTTAGGACTGGTAGTGCCTGGCCTAAATTCCATCTGCCATCCAACCACCTGATTACCTTCAGCTTCTTCCTCCTAGGTACGGCTTACTGCTCAGTGAAGGTGTGTCCACATCGCTGTTGAAAAGAAAAGAGTTTAAAGAAAACACACACACACACACATACACAGTTTATTTTTCTTCTAAGTGTTTAAAACTCAGCCATCCCATGGAGCAGAATGTGGCCCTCTGTGGATAGCTCAGGTTTTTGTGCCTGAAGGACTCCCTCACTATACACCTGTCTTGACAGATTGGGGCCCTGGAACAATATCGCTTAGTCACACACTAACCAGCAGGGGGAAAGTCTGTGCCTTTTATTAAAGCCTACCTACTGGCTTAGTGTTTGGAATTCAGTTCTACCTATAAATCAACATCAGAGCATACAACCCAGCGTGTTCAAGAGCTTTGTTTAAACATCAAAGGAAGAACACAGACAAGCACTATGATAGAAATATAACTAATCACTTGCAAATACATCTTTCCTGTCAGTAGGAGCTTAACCTTTCTGTTTAATGTGACTGGGGAAAAAAGTGCACTTATTTTCATTCTATCTGTTTTCTTTAAAGAGATATAGAATTTTGCTATATAAAAAGATTATATTTGTTCTTAATGTAGCAGAGTGTAAGCATTTTAGAAGTGTTTGGTTGAAGAGAGGAAGAAACTGAATTCTGTGGAAACGTAAAAGCTCTTTTTCACCTAATGAGGGACGAACGACTCCCATGAATCTATACCTGCTAGGAAACACTAACTTGTGGTCAAGTGGCACTAAGAAGAAAAAAAAAAAGTAAAGGCTAATAACAAGATTCATTTTAAAAATGGGGAGGAACTGATCTTTGTTTGTTTGTTGACTGGCAGTGAATGCAATTTGATGCTTTGTGGTACATTGATTGGGATCAATTTAACTTCATCCTCTGCTCCTGGCTTTATCCGTTCATAAGGGGCCTAGGAAGGATTTACGTGGGGTGCTCAGAAAATCCTAGAATCTATAAACCATTCCTTTAATTTGAATGCTACAGATTACGGATGAAAGTTTGGTCACCTGCGTGGATCAGCAGGATTATAGACATCAAAGCAAGTAAAAATAAAAAAAGACAAGCAAAGAAACAACAAACAAAAGAACTTCATCATTGAAACTGAAGACGGTGGTAAGGGGCTTGGAAGGTTTGGCTGGCAATATAGCATTCCAGGTTGGATAAGCTTTACTCCAGTGCTGTCATTGTTTCTAAATCTGGGATAAATCAGGGAGGCATGAGGCCTCAGGGCCAGCGGTCTCTGAAAAGGGAATCTTGTATTCCTTGGCATTTGATATATCTGTATGGTATTGGGAATCTTGATTTTTAAATGTTTCTGAGTAATACAAATGTTCTTAGGGAGGTTGAAGCAGCGAGAGCCTTTTTGTTTGTAACGTTCTTATATATGTCTGCACGTATGTGTGGCTCTGTTTGTGTAGATGAGAGACTGTTTATTCTAGTGATGTTTGGACTGATGTTAACCTTCCAGCAAAGTGAAAGGAGCAGAAATGTTGAGATTGGCACAAAGCTAAGCAAGAATCCTGGACCCACAGCTGCACATTGTAAAATCTTGGGCAACATTAATACTTTCAGGGTTGCTAGGAAAATGAAATGGGCTCTCACATAGAGAAGTCCACCTGCATATATAACAGTCCTATAAATCATAGCCCTTATTAGCAGCACTGGCATTATTTTTTTAAAGATTTTATTTATTTATTGAGAGAGATAAACAGAGATAGCGAGAGAGAGCATGAGGGAGGAGAGGGACCCTGGGATCATGACCTGAGCCGAAGGCTGACGCTTAACCGACTGAGCCACCCAGGCGCCCCTCAGCACTAACATTATTATTGTTATAAAAAAACAGCATGATAGACGAACCATGAGAGGTGATGGACTCCGAAAAACAAACTGAGGGTTCTAGAGGGGAGGGGGGTGGGAGGATGGGTTAGCCTGGTGGTGGGTATTGAGGAGGGCACATTCTGCATGGAGCACTGGGTGTTATGCGCAAACAATGAATCATGGAACACTTCATCTAAAACTAATGATGTAATGTATGGAGATTAACATAAGAATAAAAATAAATAAAAAAAAAACACACACAAAAAAACAGCATGAGGTTAGTACTTCTATTGCCAAAAATCTGGATGATGAAAAAGAAAATTTCCAGATAGTAAGGAACAGGACCATTTTCTTTTTTCTGATACTGAAGGCAGAGTTTTAAGAAAAGTAGTCACTGGTCAGACAAGTTTCAGCTTCCGCCTATGCCTGAGGTCTGGACCCACCTTTGCACTGTCTTGCCGTTTCAAACACACCAACTGTACTAAATAGAGCATGGAGATGGTCTCTCCTCACTCATTCCCTCCAACCCCATGTTATTATACCTTAGAAAATGTACTCTGTGTGGAGACTTGGCCACTATATGTGGGTGTATCCACATACATCAAGGTTAATAGCCACTTTCCACTGTCAAATGCTAATCCACAGTGTCAATGAATCTTCATTAGAATAAAATGTAGCTGTTGCGCCCATTTAAGTAAAGCATTTCCAACAGCATCCCAGAGTTATCGCACTATTAAAATGCTAATGCACAGTGTTTTGAGAGACTGTAAGATCCTTGAGGGCAAGAATTTGTTCTATCCTTAGGTTATGTACTGCAGAGGAGAGTGAGACGCTTAATGATTTTGTTCTTAACAGCAAGCTAATTCTTTTTGTTCCAAGAAAAATTTAAGAGTTGCAAATAACTTCCTGAGGCATCCTTCTCAGAAGGAGAAAATGGATTGGCAATTTCCAGAAATCAGGTCTGCAGGATCTGAAGACCATTACAAAGTTCGGTGACATTTAGTTCAGAGTTTCTCAGGAAAATGGAAAATGGACAAGTCTCAGAGAATGCCCTTTTTTACGTGTGCTCTGGGGAGGAGGGGAGGCAAACCGCTTGCTACACTCTCCTGTCCTGAGCAAACTTCCTCTCCCTCAATCCCCTGAGAACTCCTCTTTCTGTGTCTCCTTCCTTTGATTTGGGTCCACAACTTTAGTATCCAGGCTTGTTTCACGTGTAGGTGTAGGTATAACGTAGATAGATTAAAGGCACTGCGCTGGACCTCACGAACTGGTGAAAAGAGTAACAGTAGAGGGTTTGGAAGGGGCAGTGGTGGGTAGACTATAATCAAATGTCTGTTGATAACACCTATTCTAAGGTAGTAGGTATTGGGGTAGTACAGGTAAAGGCCAGGGTAAGGAAGGTGGATGGAGGTTCAGAATAGAGTTTGAGAACAGGTGAGCATTATCAATGTACTAAAACAATTGCTTCATATAAAGTAGAGACCACATGTTAACCACCAGAGCAGTCACTCCTATTGGGTATCTCTGTGTCCCAGGAAGAAGTTGAAGCAATGTGGGAGTGAACCAAAATGCTCAAATCACACTTAACATGTAGATAGAATCTATTCTCCCTCTTGAAAGGGTTGTTACTTTTGAGTAATAGATATCAGGAAATGTTTTTCTGCTTCCTCTTTCTTAAGTTCCGTACCAGTGTTCATCCAGACATGTGCCAAGCTGCTGTTCCAGGCCTACATCACTTTGGCAAAAGCCAAATTACTTAAAAGAAACAGGAGAAAAGGCTGCCCTAATGTCTGCTTTGCCCAGGCAGAAGAATCTACAACTAAATGCACTCATGTGTGGTAATGGATCCTATGGCATATTCTTAAGCCAGTGCCCATTGCCGTCTTGGGAGGGAGAAAAGTTTTGGAAATTATCTTTAAGAATCTTGCGCTGGAGGGGTTTGCCTGTTTGTAGTCCTCTTCAGCGAGTGGTTCACAGTGGGGTTGTCAACTCCTCCTCAGCCTGGCTGTCAACCCTGTCAACCCTTCCTCAGCAGGAAGGGGGAACTCTATGAGGTATTTCTCAACCTCTCAAAAACACACACTGAACTCAGTCAGAGGTTGGGAGGTTGTAGCAGTTCTTTTGTAAGTGGATGCTACCTGATTTCCACTTTTCTCCTTTTGTTCATTTTCCACTTTCTACGTCCTTTAGTCTATCTTAAAGTTTCCAATATCTGGTGCCTCCAATCCTCTCCCTTATGGAACTCCAGACATCCCAATATGAAAAAGCAGTCCTGCCCCTTGGCCTGTCCTTCAGTGTTGTAAAACTTCATGCCTTGAAAAGCGAATGGTAGTTCTCCTTTTCTCATGGTTTACTGACCTTGAAATGTGGATAGGAGAGTCTTGTCCAAACAGTGGCAGCAAGAATTAAGCTTTGTTCTAGTTCAACTCACCAAATGGTTATAGCCAGTTTCCTCTTAAGTTACCCATAAGCCAGCCCAGCTCAACAGAGTGAATATTATTTTCTATGGTATAGTCCAATGTTATTTGAAGGACGTGATTTTGTTTCTATATTTTGCAAATTATTAATTCTGAATTTATCGTACTAAGGAGTTATGACTTGTTCTTTTTTTTAAAAACATTTTATTTATTTGACAGAGAGAGACAGCGAGAGAGGGAACACAAGCAGGGGGAGAGGGAGAGGGAGAAGCAGACTTCCAGTGGAGCAGGGAGCCTGATGTGGGGCTCAATCCCAGGACCCTGGGATCATGACCTGAGCTGAAGGCAGATGCTTAACGACTGAGCCACCCAGGCGCCCTGAGATATGACTTGTTCTAAAGCCTATTTTTATGATGATATGTTATCATGTCATCTGAGGCAGATGATCCCAGGCCTAAGTATATTCTTTGTGTTTTCCAAATCTGTCCTGTAATGTAAGCAGGGAGGTGATGCGTTTCCTGTACATATAAATTTCTCTTCAAGTTGGCTTATGAGAAAGTGCAGCAGAAGCCATTTGAGAGGACACCTGGGTGGCTCAGTCAGTTAAGTGTCTGCTTTCAGCTCAGGTCATGATCCCAGGGTCCTGGGATCAAGCCCCACGTTGGGCTCCCTGCTCAGCAGGGAGTCTGCTTCTCCCTCTGCCTGCCACTTCCCCTGCTTGTGCTCTCTCTCTCTCTCTGTCAAATAAATTAAAAAAAAAGAAAAAAGAAAAAAAAGAAGCCATTTGAGAGGCATGAGAAAGACCCTCAGTAATCATGTCTACAATTCCTGCCAAATACCCTCTTTCCATGCTGTGCAGCTGGACCATGGGGAGATGTGTGACTTGAGTCACCATCAACTAAAAGCCCTCAGGAGCTATTTTTCTGGTCAGCTAGAAAAAAAAAAAGTTTGATAGTCACATGTGGGGCCTTGAAATACTAGTGCAAACTTTTCCTCCCAACCTAATGATCAGGACAGAACTGTTCAAAATTGCTGAGACTTCCCTTCAGCATCTGTTTTTGCTCTGCTTCCTGAATTGAATATTTAGACTCTTTTCTTTCTAAGACATTGCTGCCTAGCCTAGACACCCCTTCTTAGGTCCCAGCTATTATAAGGTTCTCGGTCTCTTACTCTGGTAAGTCTATGTGTTACTCATGGGAATTCCAAGGAACTAAGGTACAGGCCAGTTATTTCTATTGGATAGTAATAGATATGTGATGTTATATAATCAATGAACTATTCACTACTTTAACTACTTTAAAATTTCACCTGGGTGGCTCAGTTGGTTAAGTGTTGGACTCTTGATTTTGGCTCAGGTCGTGATCTCAGGGTTGTGAGACTGAGCCCCACATTGAGCTCTGTGCTTAAGATTCTGTCTCCCTCTGCCCCCCACCCTCCCTCTCTAAAAAATAGAAATAAAAAAATTTAAAAAATCATCATTTCTTACCTATTTCCTATAGTGATTGTCACTTTGGATCCCCACAAAATGTTGACATCCATAAAGAACTCTTTGAACTTAATCATCTGTTTACAGCCCACAGAGCTTCAGTCTACTAATGGTTTAACAGGGTCAGCTACTGTGGATCACACTGATACACAACTCACAGAAATCAGCAAGAATCTCTAACTAGGGACATGAGCCAATAGAAAGTAAAGTCACAGTGTAAATGTATGTTAGTTGTAACTCTACCATTTAATTAGTTCTGTTCCTCTAGCTAAACCACACTATTTCATGGTGCCTGTTTTTCTCCTTTGGAGTGAGGATAGCAAGAATCTACATTTTAGAGGCAAGCTGACAATTGTGAAGTTTTTTAAAAAGTGGCACATGCTTTTGAACTAGATCTCTGTTTCCTGAAGTTTGAGGTTCTCACCAAGATGAAAAAATAAATCCCGCCTTTTAGAGAAGGATATTATCTGTTTTATAGAATATTAAACTTCAAAGATGAAGTACATGAGATATGTTAGCAGCAGGTGATGCATGTCTATTTTCGTAAATCTGAAAATGGCTCATTAGGCAGAGTACTTGGTAGAGGTGAGTAGATTGAGAAGCCAAAGTTGAACACATGTGGATAACAAACCTCCTCTAATCCTTCTTCATTTAGGTAACTTACATAAGTTTTTTTAGGTTATTGCTTATATAACTAGTTCACCCCTGCTTCCCCGACAGATATTTTGACATAGCTAATTTGATAATATATTAATCTTTCATATATGAGTGTATTACTAAACAATATGTATTTGATACCAATATTTGATAATATAATCCTCACAGTCTGAATATTCAAATTGTTTCATGAGACTCTGTCATGAGACCAAGTGGAAACCCTTTTTTTCACCACAGATGAGAATTTTCATCTTCTGGCATTTGGACAGACCCATCCTTAAAAGTACATCTCTCAAGATGTTGTCCTATGTAGAAGATATAAAAGGATCTATGAGTTTTTCAGGGGCTAATGAAAGCATAAAGGACATAGGAAAATAGCTTTGGCTCCAAAATATAAACAGAAATTGCAAAATTATAATTAATTTATGTTTCGTTAAATGTTTCCAAATGTACTATTATACCAACTCGTCAACTTAACTCATACCATTATACATACATATACGTTTGTTTATCAAAGGTGGAATGTAAGTACATTTTAATATCTGATGTGGGCCTCTATTAGTGAGAGGGTTTAGGGCAAAGGAAGATCTTAAAGTGGTCCTACCTATAAAATCCCATTTATTGGGGGGGGGCAGTTTTTATTTAAAGAGAGGAGGTCACATCAGTTTAGCTTTCCTACCTTCTAAAGCTGTTTGATAAAGAACTATTTTAAGTTCTTAAGTTTTTTTTATTAATTCGACTTTACCTTTTCATCACCAGAGCAAGCTCAGCGTGGCACAGAGTCCCATCCCATTAGCAATAGGTACCACTGCTGTCTAATTACACTACGGACATTCAAGTTTGCAGACTGTCACTTCTCTAAGCATATTCCTTTTCTTCTTCCACTTCTTTTTTAAAAAGTATTAAACAAAATGCATCTCCTCCTAGTGGCAGCACAAGGGAAATCACACATTCATGGTATTATACTACTGTGACAGAGTGTCATTTCAATTGCCTTATTAACCATATGAAAAAATATATCACAACAGTGAGAAAACTTCTCAGTTATCTATATCTTCCCCCTTAGGCTATTGTCATGAGCCACTGGCATACTAAGGAGAGTGTACTAATTCAGTTGTCAGCTGCCTCACCTATTAAAAAGGGGGAAAATATCAGCAACAAAATGGAAACCCATAATAAGGGTGCTGAAGAGGTCTGCATAGCTCTGTCCACTTGTAGTCCTGAATTAAACACTCTCTCAGAAATGTGCCATTTGAACTGTCAAAGAGCACGCTGCTGTCACCCACATCTGGCTCGATAATGAAGCATTAATCGTGTTGTGAAGGCAGTTTCCCCTGGCTGCATTTGGGGAACATGAGACTGGACGCTCATGCTTGAAGTTTTCAAGTGGAGTGTAAATATCATTTACCTCATGTTCTTTTTTTTTTTTTTTAAAGATTTTATTTATTTATTTGACAGAGAGAGACACAGCGAGAGAGGGAATACAAGCAGGGGGAGTGGGAGAGGGAGAAGCAGGCTTCCCGTGGAGCAGGGAGCCCGAGGTGGGGTTCGATCCCAGGACCCTGGGATCATGACCTGAGCCGAAGGCAGACGCTTAACGACTGAGCCACTCAGGCGCCCCTTACTTCATGTTCTTTTTATGAGAACGGGGAACTCATGAGAAAAGTATGAGAGTATACGGGTCTGGAAGTCAGATCAGGGGTCTTAGGGAAGCCAAAAAAAAAACCCAACAGATTTTATGAGACCCAAATCAGATGACAAGTAGAAAATTCAAATTTGTTAGCTTTTGACCACATTTCTGGAGATGTACTGGATTTGTAAGAACTGATTTCTGAAAGCCCTTGCTTTAATACTCTAGGAAAATTCTAAGAGTTTATTAAGTGATGTCTGCTCTAAGTATACATTGGCTTAATAAAACCGAGTACAGGAGGAGGAGGTGTGACAACTGATGTCCTAAATATACATCAGACCTACTTTTTTCACAAACTATTAAGGCCACATTCTGTATAGAATACACATGACTTTTAAGCCTTAGTGAAATATATTGGAGCAATATTTTATATGAAAAAACATGAAGCTACTAAAAGAAGGACATTATACTATTCATAGTAATGCTTTAACTCACACAATGACAATGAGGTCGAGTATGAATTAATATAGCTTACCTTTTACAGAAGAGTAAAATACTGCCCAGAGTGAATGTTTCTCATCTGTAGTGATATAGTGAATAAGTATCAGCAGATCATTTGAATTCAGGACTGACTCTGGAATCCTTGGGTTTTCCTCTGTACCACACTGGAGAGAAAATCAGTGTAAGGAGTTTTCCCTTGAATCCATGTGAAGAATCAGAGACTGGCAAATCAAGTGCATTTGCACATGTAACTTAAAATCTCTTAAAAATGTTAAATTACTCATATTTATTATGGGATATTAGAAACAAAAAATCTTCCCTTTTCTTACTTTTAGGAATTTTCTATCACTTAATTGTAAATATTAACTCTATGTATTTGTTACCATTTATTTTTTTTAACTTCACAGAAATTCTTAAATGATGCTAGCTGAGAAAACATGCCAAAGCTGTTTAACAACTTCTATATAGTCTTTAAAACTTATTTTCTTAATAAATATGGAGAAAATATCATCGAGTGCTGTGAAAGTATGCAGTGGAGAACATAAAAAGTGCAGTATTTCATACCTGCAATGTTTTTTCACGTATTCCCTGTGGGGGGATTTACCTTAGAATGTGTCTCGAGGGCCTTGGCATTCGCCACATGCCATGCCACTACTTCATTAGGCATTCTCTTGTTTCACGCTATTTTTACATCTTCCCTCTGTTCTTAAGTTTAAGATTGGTGATTGGTCTAGCTTGTCAGAACCTAAGGTAGGGGACCATGGGAAGCCTATGGATTGGCTGCCCTTGAGTCAGGTATACAACCCTCATCCAATCGACTGTACCAAGGGGCGGGCTTGTGGGTGGGCGGATTCCTTCAAAATGGGGTGTGAGTAAACTGGCACATGAGAAGCTGTGAATGGTTTGATAAGCCATGAAAAGAATCTTCATATTAATTCTTTGGTGGAAATGAGACACTGAACCCTTTATTATGTCAGCATATCACAATTAGGTTTTAGAAATACTCCCTACAGTGCAAGTCCTGGCACACGGTCTTCATGGAATAAATGATTTTTGCTGGATTCTTATCTCTAGGGATATCAATAAATTGAAAAACCTCTATGAGAAGTTGAGTGGAACAGATAAAACCTTGGTATCTAGAGTCCTATAGATCTAGATTTGGATACTTTGCCTTCCACTTAGGTGGATGACTTTCCTAAGTGTTTAATGTCTCAGTTTCCTCATCCTTCAAATTACAAAACACAGCCCTTCATAAGGTTTCTGTGAGGCTATACAAAAATATGTAAAGTAATGCTTGTGAAGTACTTATTACTATTGAGAAGGACATTAGAAAATAGAGCTTCTGGGGCATTCTGCTTCTTCTACCTTCAGAAAAATATTAATTGCAGTAATTATAAATTTTAATTACATAATTGATTTCAACTTTAAATATTCATGATAATTCTATGATAAGGAAACAAGATTAGATACTCTTTAATTCCAGTTTTGCCATTACTTGCTGATCTAGAGCAAGTCCCCTCTGAGTCTTAGTTTCCTTGTCTATAAAATAGTGATGAAAGAGATTATCTTTAAAGAATATTGTGAATGTAAAAATAAAGTATGGAAAACATCTAATATTCTAATAAGATCAAAGCACTTAAAAAGCCCTCCCAGCATATAGGCTAACTAATCTGGGGTCTCCCTGGAAAAGTTTCTTAATTCCATCTCCCAGATCCATTACCAATCCTTTATTTTGCATTCTCTTCTTGCTTTCCCAGAAAGTTCATATGGCTCTCTCTGGAGCTCTGGATAAAGGGAGAAGATGTGAGTGTGAGAGTGTGTGTATGTGTGTGTGTCTATGTGTGTGCTAGAGGTGGTCAGTCCTCACAGATCATTCAATCTCCTGAGTGGATATCCTCAGTGTCACTGCTTGCCACCTTGGAGATCATAATAAGAATCATCGCTTGGCTTCCCTTTCAAGCAGAGCGGGGGACATGCCCTCATCAAGAACTTGAACTCTCTTGTGCCCGATCTAGAGTTTAATGTGCTGAGGTTTGAGCAGGTTAGAAATTAAGATACTGAGATGGTGATAAAAAAAAAAAAGTAGTAGGGTTCATATGGAAAGCGCAAAACTGGAGCTTGATGGTGATGTAGGGGTTATTGGGTCAAAAAGCAAGAAAGGAGATAGTGATTCTAGATATGGGGCTTTAGAGGAAGTGGCTTCTGTTGCAATGGGACTTTGTGTCCCCCATGTTGCTGCTTCACATTCTGTGGTTTAATAGCTCAGGTTATAGCAACATGTCCCATTGGTATTTGTTTGCTCAGTTTTGTATGCTTTACCCAGTGCTGGAACAACAGTTTTGTTTTCCACTCCTTAGGTACATCTTCATTTCTGATCTGCTGTTCTCTGACATGATGCTTTGTTCCTCCATTCCATTCGATTTGAGAAATTTTAGAGTTTCTGTGGCCACCAGGCACCTTCCTACTATGGTAGTCTTAGTAGGGAGCATTCTGGTCCTATTTTCTCATATTGTGTCTGTGATACACTGTTGCGTAAGACAGCAATGCTAATATTATCTAACCCATCGTGTTATCATTTGAATTGGTGGCCAGTCTGGGTCAAAGTTCCTCAAATGTGATCCACTGGCTGACCAGAAGCCTTGGCATCACCTGAGAATGTTGAATCAGAAACTTGGGGTGGGACACAGTGATCTGTATTTTAATAGGATCTCCAGGTGATTCTGATACACATTACAGTTGGACTTTAACTGGTTTAGGTTCTGGATTAGGAGGCAGTCACTCTGTAGCATGAGTTGAAAGATCTATCCACTGGCTTTGATGCCTTCCTTTCCAGAACTCACTCTTTATGGCTCTCTCTTTTTTTTTTTTTTTTTTGCTAAAGGCTTACTTTTGCCTGGAAAAATTCAGTTAACTTTGGAAAGAATAATAGATTAAGCTGACAGTAATTTATAATTCTGTATGAATTTGTTTATATTATCTTTTTCTCACAACAGTTTTGGTAGTAGCTAATTTGAAAAACATCACTTGAAGGAGTAGATAATTTAAAATAACCATGCTTTTGTTTCCCTCAACAATTCTATACATTTCTCAGTGCTCATCAAGGTAAGTGAACTCTTCAGGCACATGTCCTTTGTGTCAATGAAATTTGTCATATCATTGACTTTTTAAGTTCAATTATCTTAAAATTTAGAAACATAACTCATGGAATATTATATTGCAATAACATTAAATTTATTTGAATTTACTTATGTAGATTTTTATGTCAAGATGCTATGTAATTGTACTTACTAAAGTCTACAGTCCAGAGAAACATTAGTTACAGTTTAGGAAAACGGAAACCACTGGTATTATTTCTGAGAGATTTTATCAGATAGAAATAACCAATAGGTTCAGCTAACTCTCACTAAAGTTTTATTATATTTGAGATTCTCAGTTTAGGTTGACTGACAGTCCATATCATGGAAAAGTTTTGGAGGAAATCATATAGGAAAGCCAAGTATTAGGTAGATTTTAACACAAATGTTTCAGAAATTGAACCAAGAGTTCTACTTGCTAAGGTATCAGAAGGCAGAGTGCTAGAGTTGAAAGCTCAGTGTAGGTGATCAGCTCTGCTAATAATGCTGTGATGACCTTGGTGACATCATTTAGATCTCTGGACCTTAGACCTGTCACCTAAAATAAAGGATTGGACTAGATGATCTCAAAATGCTCTTCTATGTCAATAAGTGTATTAATGACTACCATTTAATCTTAGAAGGAGTTGAAAACAACTTATATAGAAGAAATCTAAGTCTTGTGAAGTTAGACAACTTTCCCAAGGTTATACAATTAGAAAACAGCAGAACTGGGATTCAGGCTAGGTGTTTGATCACAAAGACAGCCCTTTTAGCCCATGTGTGACTTAGGCTTGTGTTTTTCTTCTCATGTTTGAATGAAAGTATTGTTGACTGTACAAAAATTATGTAACACTTATACCTCTCAATACAGTCACATTTCATGGACCTGGCTTGAGAAATTGAAGGGATTCTACAACCTATCAATTTATTTTAATATTTGATTATCAAGAACACTTGAATAAACATTCAGGATGCATTTCAACTTAACAGAAACAATTTTCAGTTAATGTTCCTTGCATTTTACATTGCTTTTTTAAAAAAATGTAAAGCTTATATATATATAAGCTTTAAAATTTTGTATTTTTATAAAGCATATATATGCTTTAAAAATATATATTTAATATATTTATATTTAATATTTAACATATATATTAAAGCATATATATATGCTTTAAAATTTTATTTAAAAATATATATATATATATTTAAGTAATCTCTACACCTGGATCAAGAGTCGCATGCTCTTCCATCTGGGCCAGCCAGGCACTCCTTATTTTTGACATTGCATTTTACATGTATGTATAGTCAAGGATTTATTGTTTTATTGTTAAATATTTGAAATATATATATTTTTATTGCTATCTTTAAAAATAGCTTGTTGAATAACTCTTCAGATAACTTGAACTCACTAATATTGGAGAATGATTCATTTAGCTAACTCTTTGCAAAGTCAAATTGGGTTTTCCTTCCAAAGGTTAAAAAGATTATAATCGGCCATTGAATTTTATGTCAGAAATCTAGACTTTAACTAAAGCAACCAGTCTTTTAACCTAAGTCTACAGGTGGCTGTTGGGGCATGGGGGTGGGGGAAGTATTAGAGAATGATTTTTTTCTTATCTAATTACTTTTGATATTTTTATTTCCTCATTTTTCTGTATAACTTTCTGACATGGGCTGTTGAAAAAATGACATCCCCTTTTTAGACCGTAAACTGGCCTCATTGACCTGATGGCTTTGCATGACTGGTAAATTTTTGCGTAACTAGCCTGTGTCAATTCCTTGGTCCCTACTGATGATCTGGAAGGAGAAGGAAGCTGTTTTGGGACACACACATTTGTACACACAGGTTTGTGCACACACACAAACGTCTCCATTTGCCTCCTTTTATCTAGTGAAGTGGTTTATGGCTTCTTACAGAACATTACAAAGCACTAAAACTTAAAGGCAACATTTCCATTTGATTGAATGACTGCTTTAAGCCTAGCCCTCATGGAATGCAAGAATTTATTTTTCTGATATGCATAGAAAGGCTTAAGACTTCTTGTCACATTAATGAAAGTGGATTGAACTCAGGAAATGGATGGTAACCTCCTAACCGAAAAATTTGGCCTAAGAATAAAAGTCATTTATATTTTCTATCTTCTAATGTCCCTGTTGTCCATTTTTAGGGGGAAGAACTTTCACACTCTTTTGCTCCCAGCACGCAACTTAAAATAATTAGGTGATTCCACCAAAAACAAATAAAAACATCCCTGTTACTCTTTAGAAATGAGAGTTAGCTTAGGACAGAGTGAAGGAAAGACATTTCCCTGGTTTTCAACACTATGCTAAGTTTTACAAATTTATAAATATTATATTCTTATCATTACATGAAATGAATTGCCAGTGTATATCATAGTTGGTTTTGTCCCTGAGCTGGACTGGGTGAAATTAAGACAGAGCTGACCTGGGTGGGGAAGTATGATGTTGAGAAGAATAATATGACATGTACCAGTTCGTCAATATCATTAGCCCTTTTTTTATTTCTTTTTTTTTTTAATTTTAATTTTTTTTTTAAGATTTTATTTATTTATTTGAGAGAGAGAATGAGAGATAGCACATGGGAGTGGGGAGGGTCAGAGGGAGAAGCAGACTCCCTGCCGAGCAGGGAGCCTGATGCGGGACTCGATCCAGGGACTCCAGGATCATGACCTGAGCCGAAGGCAGTCGCTTAACCAACTGAGCCACCCAGACGCCTGCCCTTTTTTTATTTCTGAGAGTGGGGACATTTTAGGAGAAAAATCAGCCGCCTATTGTCTCCTGGAATACAACTCTGGGGACATTTTCCATAACTCTTTATTCAGTGTGTCATAGTAGGGAGGCCCAGGTGAACAAGTGCTTGCTTATTAGTACCAGTTCTCTTTGCTCTACTCTGTGTTACTGACTGTGCACCTGACTCTGCTTGGGGACCTCTGCTCACACAGCTAGTAAGTGCTACAGCCAAGTTTTAAATCTGGAATCAGAGCTCACATAGTTTATCACTGGTTGATTCCCATCAGGGTTGATTCACCCAGATTAGACAGCTAAGGGCATAGAAATATAATGATTATCAATAGGGTGACCATATCTTACAATTTGGGGGAAAAAATCTCAATTTAAATTATTATCCTTGAATAATTATTAATACTCTCCCTTTCCACTCTAAAAGTAGAGCCAGTTTCAACAAAAGTATATGGTCAATTTAGCTTTACAATTTAAATTACAAGTCTACTTTGCCCATACTTTTTTTTTTAACCCAAATTTGTTTGATCCAAGCAAGTTTATTTAGTTAGCTAGTTATGTTTTTTCTGTGCTCAGCCCATGTCCAAAAGAATTTTGTCTACAGATTAGTTAATCTCCTTCTATGGCACCACACTCAAGTCAAATAAAAAGCTATTTCCCATATGAAAAATAAGGAACAGGCCCTAGTGTAGAAGGTAGCGATGCACTCTTTGAAAGTACATGGTCAAATTATAAAGAAAAATAGTTTGGGGCTAGATAAAACAGGGGAGAGGCAGACACATTTTTAGACATGTCACAACATTTACAGTGATTTTAGGTGAAAAGAGCAGTAAATTCCAATAGACTGAGAAAATTTGCAGCACAGCCTGCCTAGGGAAAAAAAAAAAATCTGTTTTCCACCGAGATCTTGAAAACTTCTGTTGTAAAAGGCATCTTGAAATGTGAAGATGCTGTATATTTTCTTTAGAGTCCTGTATTTGGCCTATTGTTACTTTAGGATTTTTCAAAGAAGAATTTAATCCTCTGGTGGATCCCTAATAGTAGTGTAGGTTTTTAAAAATGCCTTCCACAACCCTTGTGCCTTCACCATTGAGCACTGACTTCTGCCCTAGATAAGTGTCATGTCTGCTTAATGAAGGTCCAGGCAATGGTGAGGGGCACCAAAGGAAGAAGCTCCCCCCGCCAACTGTCAGTGCTGTCTGTCTTCATGCCCTTCTTTATAAGTTTCTACATCTAGAAACTTAAGATGTCTTCCATTTCATTTAACTTTTCATAAAATGGTCTATACTCTACTCCTCTGCTTCTGAACTCTGCTTAGGTTGAGCTTCAGGCATGACTCTTGTGTCTTCATATGATGCTGGAGAACCTTCAGCTGTAGCCATGCTAGGGCAGGTACAGAAAACAGGACTGGCCAAAGACACAGAGAACCAAAGGTTTCATTCACTGGGATTCTTCTCCCCCGTTTCATAGCTCCAGTGCACGCGTGCGCACACACACACACACACACACACACACTTGAAAATCTACACAGATGTGTATACCCATACACACCAAACACATATTCACATACAGAGACTTTCTAAGCTATCATATCCACTAGGGATGCTTGTACCAGCACCATCTGAAGTGATTTTCATCTCTCCCCGAAAGTTTTGTGTTTTCCAGCTCAGGGCCTTATGTGGCAACAGAGCCCTGATGGTGGAAAGACTTTGTTTTCTATATTCTCTATTTCCTTTATTGGCTGACACTAATGTGTTCCTAGAGGGTTGCAGATTGGATGAATACTTGTCTGAATCTTTGGAGGAGCCTGGAGTGGCCAGAGTTCTTGGAGTGGTTGTTACCACCTTGAGCTGCCTTGTTCATAAAGCCCTGTTCACAGAACAGTATTATTTTCTCTATGTGTTATCACTTAAGGAAGTTGGCAAGCTTTTCTTGGAATAACCCCTTAGTCACCCTTATGGTGGTGATTTCAAAGGCACAGGGTTTGGTGAAGACATCTGGGACTCTTGGAATTTTAAACTCGTTCAGAACTGGCTCTATACAGCACCTGTCTTCTTTAGGCTTCATGGAATATTCTTTCCCCTTCCAGGCACAACACAGAGTTGATCCTCTACACTTAAAAAATATCCACAGTTGGCAAACATTTTATGATTTTAGATTTTTACCTATTAACAAAATAATAGTGGTTATTATCTCATATTTTATTTACTTACATGTTTTATCACAGTTTATAATAAAAAAAATCATGTCTATTTGCTCATTTAAGGAGATTTTCCTGAAATCTTCTCAGAAAAGTGGTCATGCAATGTATTTTCTAAAAAAATAGGGACCTGCCTTTAAAGCACAGCCAGGGAAGACAGCTTCTATGGCTTAGAAGAATGTGCTGTTTTCCACGACGGTGGAATCAGATGACACCAATCACATTTGGACCTTTTCCCAATGCAAAGCAACATGACCAATCAACCTATGCAGTCACAGAGTTGGTCCTCAAAAAAGAAATATTAATAAGTTCACTTTGGGTGCTTTAATAAGATAAGAAAGCAAAATTGTGACCTTTCTTCTCAGCAACTTTCTCGTTCATGGAATAAAGAGGATTTGCTCAGCAGACTTTGTGCAAGATGTTCTCTGCTGCCTGGTGCAAACTGGAGCAGAGAGAGAATTCAGGAGGAAAATAATAGGGTCTTGACTTGGATTTAATTTTTTTTTCACCTCCTCCCAGAGAGAACATCATCCCAGGAGAAAAAAGGAATAATCAGACCGAGTGCTTTGAACATACCAACAGCTTAATGAATGTGAAACTAATAGATTCTCAGCTATGGGAGAGAGCATCAGAGGTCATCTGTTTTTATCCCTGCTTCCCTGCAGGACTGGACTAAAACCTACTCCTAAAAGCAGGGGTATATGCTGAATTCTAAGCCAAAAATGTGGAATGAGCAGTACAGAATTGCTGAACCCATATTCCCGTTAAACTCATTTTTGTTCTTTTGCTAAGACCCCAAATTAATAACAAAAACAGAAAAAGATAAGACCACTTGACTACATTTAAACATGGAGATTTTATTTTCTTGAACATGAACAAGATAGAAATATGCTTTCTAAAACAGGGCTGAGTTGATCCAGTATTTATTTGTTTCAAGAACCAATTATCGTCTTTGAGATAAAAGAATTTCATAGCCTCCAACAGTAATATTGACTAGGGTTTCGTAGGCATGACAATAATTCTGTGTGTTTAAATTAAATTCCCCTGATCCATTTTGAACACATTTTCTTTCCTTCATATGGAGTGATCATTTTCTACATCATTTATTCTTTTCCATGAGAATGTCTACCAAGTATTCTCTTTTATATTATAAAAACATATTTTTTTACAATTTATTTTTAATCTGTCAGATCACAGAATTATTGTCAATAGCATTTGTAATTTGTAATAAGTTTCTCTTCAAAACGCATAAATCTAAGTTTAAAATTAAAACTTTTCTTTTTGTATGTGGAAGAAGAGTATCAGGTGGGTCTGTAATTCAAAATAAAGCTTCCTTTGGTACTAGCGCCTCAACCACAAGTCCCCCAGTTAATCCTTGTCCTGTTGAAGATGAAGAAACTGAGCTTTATGGAAGTAAAGGTCATGCATGACATTAACCACGGAGACAGAAACGGAAGATTTATTTCTGGAATTCTATCACTGTTTATCTCATGAAGTAGGCTGCCTGTAAATTCTCCATGCATTGTTGTGCCTTTTGAATTTTAACAGTGTGTATTTATTATCTCATCAAAATTAAACAAAACTCAATATTTAGTTGTAAGATGCCAAAGTCAAAATAAGTTTCAAAAGTCTAGAAAAACACAACAATATAACAACAATACACTTGGCTCTCTTCACATTATAAGCGATTGTCATTCTGAATATTTCTTTCCTCTCAGTCACATAGGACGTTTATATAATTTCTGCAGCATTACAATAGAATTACTCCTCTGAGAAATCCCATACTGTGAGAATGTATTGGAGTAATTGAGCTGGCAGATGGCCTTAATATACGAAATATATTGATACAACAACCACTTACTTTCCTGACCGATGAAGCTGATAAAAGACGGAGCAGAACAGAGAATATATGAGGGGAAAACATTCAGCCTGTTTGGACACATGCTGTGAGAGTTAGTGTCAAAATAATATAACCTACTTCATTCACTTTGATTAATTTTTTCCTCTGGTGGCATTATTTTATTCTCATCGCATTGTTCAAGACTTTATTCCACTAGGTTTCATTATTCCCGTTCTTGTTGATGTGAAAGTACCAAGATCCACATGTTCACTCTCACCATGAGCAAAGCACCTGCAAGCCTGCTTTTCACAAGGTTATAGGTGCATGGTTTCTCACCCATCTGCAAGCTCCATCCCACCAGAATTGGTCTCACTTGGCTTGCTTTCTGCCGGTCCCTCACGCCGTGCCTGACACATGTAGATATTTAATGAATATATGCTAAGTGAACCACTGCCGCTTACTAGACTGACCCCTCATGTATGACCTTTGCCAATATGGGTTACTGTCTCACTTAAGAAGGTCAGCTGAATATTTTATTTTCTTCCAGAAATTGTCCTTTATTTACTAAAATAGCTAGGCCTTCCAAAGTTTGGATGATATATCTATCTATCATCTATCGATCGATCGATCTATCTAACTAACTATATATATATATAGTTACCTTAATAAACTGGTCTCTTACAAATTGTTACTTTCAGCAAATACTTCTAGTAATAAGTGAAATGAGCACAAAGTGTAGGTTTCAAAAGTCATAAATATTTGAATTTAAATTCTGGACCCCAGATTACTTAGCTGTGTGACCACAGAGAAGTTATTTAACCTCTCTAAAACTTGGTTCCCTCATCTGTAGTAAGAACTGGCTTTCAGAATGTATTAAGCTTTGCATAAATATTAGGAGGCCAGCATAGTGCCTGAAGCATGGGAGGCCTCACTCAAAGGCAACTATTATTGTTTCTAAAATTCACATTGCACGCAGTACTTCAAACCTGCCTGTCTAGGGGGAAGTATTAAAACTTTTATAGTAACTATCATTTATTTACATTGAAAATCTATGAAAAGAAATCCCTGCTAGGCTGAAATACAGGATGAAACGTTCAGTTTAAGTACATAAGTCAGAAGAGCAGAAGTTAACCGTATGTGTTACAATATAAAATACAAAGTCGAAGTCTCCTTAATGCGTCCCTTAATTCTTTGGGGGGCAGTGTAGTATTATTTAACAAGTCCTTAAGGCCAATAGATTAAAAAGTTTTGGGACTTTGCGGGGATGGGGTGAGCAGCCCACATAGATACGGATCTGTCTGGCTTTTCCTTGGCCCCTTCACACAGTCTCGGGGGACCAGCAGTTGAAGGTCACAAGGTAGAGCGGAGCCAGACAAGACTTGAAGAGAAGCGATTTCTGTTGCAAATGCTGGAAAGAAATTTTAAAACAGTTGTTCCATTATGATTTGATTGACAGAGAGTTAGTTTTTGTTGTTTTTGTTTTGGTTTTGGTTTTTATCTCAATTATTTGCTTATCCTTAACAATAATTATTTGGTGCATTAACACATGAAGATGTTGAAATCAATGCTGGGAATAAAAAAACAGTTTACCATCATGCAGTTTACAGTATAATGAGGGGGAGGGGAGATTTATCATCAGGAATGTTTAAAAAGATAGAATGGGTGCATTAAGTTCACAGATACAGGTTACATTCTCTTTAACTTGGCACACTTGTTTTAAAAAGAAGAGGATTTTCATGTGGTCAAAATATAGCCTTTGCTCTTTACATAGTGGGATCAGCCAATTAGAGGGACATATTGTGACCTGGGTTTGCAAGTCACAATGTACTTACCTTTAAAAGCTCTGCTCTTCTATGGTTTTGCTGAGATTGTTACGAGTTTTCTAAATTCTGTCGATATTGATAAACTGTTTTCTCCCAGGATCAGTGGACAGATCCATATAGAAGTACATTGCTTGGAGACTAAATAATTTTCCAAATAGAAGAAAATGAAAGGTGGAAAAGTTTTCACACACAGAGAAATCATGAGTGGATCATCTTTTGGTGATGGTGGTGGTGAGAGTGGTGGCAATTGTAATAACTAATATTTAACAAGCCCTTTCTGTTACACTGATCACAGCAATACGTGTATATGGATGTCCTCTTAATACCCCCATGAGGTCAGGCTTACTAATTTCTTTTTTTTTTTTTTTTTAAGATTTTATTTATTTATTTGAGACAGAGAGAATGAGAGACAGAGAGCATGAGAGGGAGGAGGGTCAGAGGGAGAAGCAGGCTCCCCGCCAAGCAGGGAGCCCGATGCGGGACTCGATCCCGGGACTCCAGGACCATGACCTGAGCCGAAGGCAGTCGCTTAACCGACTGAGCCACCCAGGCACCCTCAGGCTTACTAATTTCATGTCTACTTAGCTAGTGGAGGGATTGAGGTTTAGAGAGATTAGGTAATTTTCTCATAGTCCTGCTGTTTGTGGAAGGGGCCATCAGACTCTAGACGGAAAGCTCTGAACCCTGGCTCAGCCTCATAGTGAGGAGCCACGGGGCCTCTCCCCTGGCATGATGCAGCCCCTTACCTCACCAGTGGGAATCAGACCACTTCTGTGGCAGCAGGACAAAATCCTAAGACCCTCACCAGTGCTGCTCCTCCGAGTAAGATTTAAGAATGTGGCAGGCTTTATGCATTACACAAATTTTCTAATTTGATTTTTAAATCGACTCAAAAGAATATCATTACCCTCAGTTTACAGAAAAGAAAAAATCTAGGTTTGGAGGTTTAATAATGTGCCCATGTGCCAGGGTTCAGATACCCGTGCATTTGCTCAGGACGTGCGTTCTTTTTTTTTTTGTTTTTTTAAAGATTTTATTTATTTATTTGACAGAGAGAGACAGTGAGAGAGGGAACACAAGCAGGGGGAGTGGGAGAGGGAGAAGCAGACTTCCTGCTGAGCAGGGAGCCCGATGCGGGGCTCGATCCCAGGACCCTGGGATCATGACCTGAGCCGAAGGCAGACGCTTAAGACTGAGCCACCCAGGTGCCCCCAGGACGTGCGTTCTTACCCACTGAACTCCACTGCAGCCTTCATCGAACGGTTGAAAACTATTGTCTTCAAATAGCACCCCTGAAATCTAAACTCATTAAACAGAGAGGAGCTCATCTTCACTTTGATATTTGGTAAACCTGCTGTAGGGTCCTGCTGGTCTAGAAGAACTATGTTCTATCTCCGTTTCTCTTTCTTGTAACTTTACCTGAAAAATTTGAATCCCTTTTTAGAATTAAGTACTTTTCCTTCCGCTGATCGTTTTTATCCTTTTCCATCTATCTCCGTGTTCCTGGGTACACACAAAACAGCACAAACATATGAACTGATGTTCTTGGTATCCAGTTGCTTATCCTTTTTATTTCCACAGCATATATTAAAAAAATATTTTCTAGAACTTTCTCTTCTATCACTAAAAACAAAACAAATTGATCTGTCATATTTAGGCATCCAGTAAAACTTTAGGCAGTATTTTCCAGAAAGGAATTTTAAACACTATTTAGATATTTCTACATTAAAGCAATAGGGATTTTTGAACAAAGAAAATATAATAGTTATTCATAATCGCTATTTTTTCTTTATGCAAAGATCTTTTAAATTCTAGAATTCAGAGAACACTTCCTTAAAAAGTTATCATGGTTCACACCTCTTAGTGAATAGCAGATGTTGACAATGAATTTTAATCTTTTTTTATGTTTATTATGGATATATTTTAATCACAGCGGAAAAGTGAAAATAATCCATGGTGGGGTCTTAAATGAGAATTTTAAAAGAAGATTCTTCTCAAGAGTGGAGTGAATACAGTTTTTCATTGTGACAATAGTGCCACCTAATGTTTGATCTAGGTTTCTAAAATAAACTAAAAACCAAATTTACATTTTGGCCCTGAATCCTGAACCTCTATTTATACAGAAGATAAAAATTGGACAATTCAAATGTGAGTAAAACTGAATAAATTAAATTTTTGTTTAAATATCAAAAGTACGTAATTCCAATTCTTCTAATCACTGCAGTATAGAAAAATATTAATTTTCTACTCAGCATAACAAAGAACAACAGGTTTATGTGTTCCAAATAGAAGCTCAAAACTGCATCTCTGTTATCATTATTTCTTAAAAGTAAGACTCAGGTCAAATGATCTATTGTAGTAAAAACATATTGTTAGTAATTGCAATTTAAGGGGATGATATCTCTGTGAAGTAGTGAAACATGAGTGCAATTTTGCATTTTTTTAAAACACTTTTTTGTATCATTATCAAGATGCATTTTTCACAGAAGAGATCTTAATAAATATCTAGTAATGATAGGTAATTATTTACAGTAACTTTTCTGGATGCCGGTTCAGGAACTTCAGGTGACTAAGAATTATTTTTTCCTTACATGGGTTAAACTCACCCAAGTTTTTATTCTTACTAATATGTCAAAGTGCACAAAATATAAACATCAGTCTAGCTTTTATTCAAATTGTCAAAAGTCTAAAGTAACAGGATTGAAATAGATTCTGTTTTTTGATTTAGATAACCCATGAATTTATCCTATGCTTTTTTGATATTTCTAAAATAATTTTAAAATAGATTGTTTTAAAAACAGATTTAACTGGTACTCATGCAAACATTTAAAGTTTGTTAATACAGTTATTATATAGTTGTAGCTACTTCACTTTAGAAGGGATCTGAAACTCACATTGAAATGATTTAGGATTTTGGTTTCTGAACATTTCTAATGGTTCACTAATGTAACTAAATTCTCCCTTCCCCATTTTTTTATGGAGCCAGCTCCATACCTTCCCATGAGGAAGAGCGGAGCATTATTTGTCTGCTCTCCTTGGGTAGTTCCCTATTTCCTTGAGCATGAATTTCCCTGTGATGGGAAGAAAAGAAGGTAGTGACAAATTCTAGGCTCCTTTTCCTTTTCTTTGCAAATAGTCTATGTTCAATATTGAACAAACATTAATGTTTGCTTACATCCATTCCTTGCTTAATTAAATGAAACCTTATATTTCAGTTATTAGAGATTTCATTCCCCAGGTTTTCTAGGTAATGAATAGGAAGGATGTCATTTTATCTTGACCCCAAACACTTCACACCTCAGTCCCTTTTGATATAATTTGTTGTCAGTTTTATGCCTAGTTTATGACCAGAGAAACTGAGGTACACAAAGCATATTCAGGAGGGAGTTTATGGCAGATTCTGTTAATTAATTAACCCAGTATATTAGCAACCTCATTATCTCTACTGCACCGTTTCAGGGGCCAATGAGAAGTGTGCAGAAACATGCCATGTGTCAAGAGTATCTCTTGGAAAATTTTGGTTTCTTTTAAAAAAGGACTGAATTGCTGACTTCACCCTTCCCTTTTTGTCTTTCTTCTTCCCTTGACCCTGAACTTGATGCCCATAGCTTTAGTAGCCATTTTATATCTGTTACAGAAAGACCATATTTGTTTAATGCTGACCTTGTTATCACTGAGTTAGTGAATCAAATCCAACATCCACCACTTTCAGACTCCTTATATAGGGAAAAAAATTATTTAAATCATTATTCTCTGGGTTTTCCAAAACTTGTAGCCAAAATCCATCCTGAATGGTCTAGAAGTAGAAGTGCAGATTACAGTAATTGAGCCTATAAGCACAGTACCCTGCATAAGTGCTGGAAATAAAATCATCAACTGGGCCATGTTATAAATAATTGACTTCAAGAAAGACAAAAGATCACCTAGAATTGGTCAGTTAATCAATAAATACTTGAGTGACTATTTCATAGTGGACCACGATCAATAGTATAGGGCACAACTTATATAGGATACAACCCTTGCATAAAAGAACCCAAAATCACATGAAAAAATAAATGGCTAATATAAAATATCTGCAATATGTCAAACAGATGGACAATTACTTAAAGACATACTTTTGAATATGGACATTGGAGTTGTGTAGAAACTAGATAGAATGAAAAATAGCATTCCAGATAGAGGAGAAAGTATGTGAGAAAGTCCAGAACCTGACCCTACAAGGTGTGGTTTGTACTGGTTGTCAAGGTGTTATTAAGGAGCTAGGCTCATATAAAACCTTCAGACTGTTGCTCAGTCTTACACTCACTTGGTTCTATAGGCAGGTGATTTGATTCCTTTTATTGAGGGATGTGATGAGCAATAAAAAGAGTGAAATTAATCATTAGAGGAAAAGATGACATTGGTAAATTGAGCAAAGGTCATCTAAACTCATGGGGCAAAGCACAAGAAATTCCTCAGGACTGAAGACTTCAGAAAATAAAACTAAGCTCATAGATACAGAGAACAGAATAATGGTTGCCGGAGGCGGAGGGTGAGGGGAAGGAGAAAAGGGTAAAGGAGGTCAAAAAGTACAAACTTCCAGTTATAAAATAAATAAGTCCTGGGGATGTAATATACAGCATGGAGACTATAGCTAACAATACTGTATTATATATTTGAAAGCCGCCGAGAGAATTGACCTTAAAAGTTCTCATCACAAGAAAAATAATTGTTCCTAGGCATGATGACTAGACCTATCATGGGGATCATTTCACAATATATATGCAAATATCAAATCATTACATTGTACACCTGAAACTAATATAACATTACATGTCATTTATACCTCCACAAACACAGGAGTTAAAAAAATACAGTCAATACTATTTTGAAAGCAGATATGAAATTATGTAACTGATTCCATAAGCTGTGACTGAATTCCTGCCTCTGACGCAACGGCAGCCATTGGGCGCGGAGGACTAGGAGCATCAAGTGCTGTTAAGTGAAGCGCTGATTGTGGAGGGCGTGATGTTGTCCAGGTCCATCTGTGAGTGCTTTCTTTGTCCTTCACTGAACAGACGAACTTGCTATTCAGAATCAGCAGCATGGGGAGTAACCCTGATATTTGGAGATTTTTGTGTGAACTGCCAAGTATTTGAATTTCTGTATTCATTCATTCTTTTCTTTTTTTTAAAGATTTTATTTATTTATTCATAACAGAGAGAGAGAGGCAGAGGGAGAAGCAGGCTCCCCACTGAGCAGGGAGCCCGATGCGGGACTCGATCCCAGGACCCTGGGATCATGACCTGAGCCGAAGGCAAACGCTTAACCATCTGAGCCACCCAGGCGCCCCTATTCTTTTATTTTTTCAACTGATATTTATCAAGTGATTATTCTGTGCCAGGAATAGTAGAGGCTATGGGGATACCAGAAGCTTCTATTCCTCTTCACTTTTACTATTTGACCACCAACATACATAGAACTACTGGAGTGTAAATAAAATTTAGATACACTTATGTTTACAAAGCAATGCATAATCAGAAGTATATCATATGCCATTAGCTGAGGAAGTTATTTTAATTCTTGAAAAAGGCAGAGAGAACAACTTCCTGGAATTGGTAGTCAATAACTTAAGTTCTGTCATCTTCCCCAGAAAGGGGTAAAAAAGAATTATTTTTCCTCATCTTTTCTTATGTACGTAAATATTTTTGTACTTATAATTCTATCCACATGCAAGTTTATTTTCAAATGTTTCACTTGAGTAACCCTCAAATATCCCTCATTTGTCTTTTTTTTCACTTACTTTTCCCAGTTTCATTGCATGTGTACCTCAACTTCTTTTTTTTTTATTCAATATTAATCTGATTCTTATTTTAAATTATATTTTCCTCTAGGTGTATTTAAATTTTTTCTTGTTATAATTTCCTGCATCCTAAAAACTTATATGTGCATATAGGCCTGGTTATTTTCTATTCAGGAGAATGGAGGGAACAGATAGGGGATCAGGGACGTGAAATATAAATAATGGTTATAAAAGAAGGAGAGAAGCATGGGGGGGAGGGAAAATTAGATTTAGGAGATCTGGGAAGACATTTGAGAAAATAAGAGAATCTATAGCTGGCTCTTGAAGTCTAGAAGTGCCCTTGATTTCTTTAATAGTACCTTACACATAAACCACCTGTCAATGAGCCTAAATTTTTCTGTATTTGATTCAGCCTGATTTTCTCTTCTTAGGCAACAGAATAATGTCCCTGAATGGAGGCACAGAGGAAAGAAGCCCCCCTTGCTATACTTAGGCCAAATCACCTTCCCATTTCATGGGTTTTATGCTTGGTTTCTGAACAGAAACACTGGACCATAAACAGCAACCTCATCTAGGCTTTCATTCAAATACTTTTCTGGCTAAAATAGATAGTGAAGTTGTCAGGCTCATATGAGGCTTCCACACCCCCAGCTCTACTGTACCATCAAGAGTGAGAAAGCCCAGATAAACGTGAGTGAAATAATATGTTGACAGCAGTGGGGTTGAGGAGTTGGCTGCAGTTATTGGACTATCTTAAAGCCCTTTCCCTTCCTTTTATATAACCTGCTCTCATTTAGATAAATCTTTGAAAGCCTATATCAAAGAAAAGAGGTGATGTAATGAAATAGAAGTATGGAAAAGAATTAGATTATGGAACATTTTTTATTGGGTTTAATTTTCCTGCTTTCACTGTTAAGTATTTTTATAATATCAGTGTGATACAATGATGATGCCCATAACCATTATTTCATACCTTTTAAGGGATTATAAAACAAGGGGAGGTTGCAGCACGTGTGTCTTGTAATTCATCGATGAACATTTCGGGGCACCTTCTGTGCACCAGACATTGTTGGAACTACTGGGGATATAAAAGCGAGAAAAACAGACAAAACCCATTGCCCTAATGGAGCTCATTTCTTTGGAGTAAGAGAGATGATAAACAAAATAAATACCTGAAATAAGTGGTATTTTATATAGTGGTAAATGCTAAGGAGAAAAATAAATCCTGAAAGTGGGCAGGGAGTGTATGAGGGTTTGCAATTTCTGGAGTAGTCAGGGTAGGTTTCGCTGAACAGGTAGGTGTATTTGAAGAAGCACCTGGAAAACACATGGGAAGCAGACACCCAAGAAGAGAGATCATTTGATGTCAAAATCATGTAGGACAAGGAAGGGTTTGGGGCCGAGGAGAAATCTGATAAAACTGATGTTCTGCATGCTGCTTTGAAAATCGACTGAGGCGAAGCAAGAGTAGAGGCAGGGAGACCAGTAAGGAGGTTCTTGCAATATTCTTGGTGAGAGAGTGTGGTGTCATGGAGCACGGTCACAAGAGTGGAGGTGGTAATAAGTGGTAGGCTCTTAGATACATCGGGAACACAGAAGCAGTGGGATGTACTGATGGATTCGAGGATGTAAGGTGTGAGAGAAATGATTCTAAGTATTTGGTCTAATGCCACTGCCATTAACTGAGATGAGGAAGACTTTGCAATGAACAAGTTTAAGGAAGGGGATCTGGAGCTCATGGTGGGCATATTAAGTTTAAGATGCCTGTTATCAATCTCAGTGGAGATGTTGAGGACCAGCTGTACGTAGGAGTCAGAGTGCAGGGAGAGTTTAAATGTGTTTATATAAATTTTAGAATATATAATTAGTATCTAAAGTCACTAGACAGGAAGAAATCACCAAGGCTAGTAAGTGAGGATAGAGAAAAGGGCCAAGGACTGTGCCCTCCCACACTCCACAGTTAAGAGATGAGGGAGATAGCGAAGAACTCACAAAGCATATGTGTCTCTGAGAGAGGCTAAGCCTGCTCCATACCACCGGTCTGAGTGGGGGAGAAGGACAACCACGTTGCTTATTTGACCAAAAAAAAAAAATCACAATCACATTTTATGACAAGTGAAATTGTGTCCCATGGTATATTTCCAGCCTGATAATGTTTCCGTTCTGTTCAGTGAAAGAAAGAGTAGAACGTTTGTTGCAACTTGGCCAAAAAATTCATTTTAAATTGTGATGACCTGAAATCCTTAAAAACTTCAATTGGCAGGATATTGGTTTTCAGATCATGGGAATTAAATCTGATGTGCACTGAAAGTGTTCTCTTGAAACATTTGGATTGTATTAAGAGAGGCAAATCAATCAGGGTTTGACTTTTACTAAGTTTATTTTTTTTCAAAAGTATTTTGCAATATGACAGCCATGCATATAGCATCTTACTGATTAGGCATATGGAAAATGAACACAACGTACTATTTTATGATGATTTCCCAAGAACATGAGCTATATACTACAGCTTGCCCCCTTGCTATATAAACACTTAGAAAAATAGCTATTTCACTCATGGGTCTTGCTGCTTATGAACAAGTGAAATATTGTTGTGTGCTCTGGCTGTCATTAAATGGTTGACAGATTTGGGAATGGGATGTAACAAGATGTCCATAGTTATCCAAGGCGAGTTCTTCCTTTCGTACAAAATATAAATCAGTCATGTTGTTGATACTTATCAAACTGTGTGCTTGGTAAAACAAACTGGTGAGTAAATGGCCTGAACACCCTACTTGTATGACTGGACCAGATTTGCTACACGCATTTTAAAAAGTCGGGTCACTTTATAAAACATGACACTAATTTTTTCCACACCTAGGGAAAAAAAAAAAACATATGCTCGAAAACCATTTCTTCTAAGCTCTGGAAAGCTTACCCTGATGCAAGGAGGTAACCTACTAAAGTATTAAGAGCAACTTGTTACTTCCTCTATCAGATGTCATTTTAAGTAGGAGCTGAAAATGACAAAATGAGATTCCATTTGGAGCAAAAGCAAACTTGCACATTTGGCATGTAGACAATTGAGAAGAAGAATAAAATGCAGAAAGCGATATTGTCAAAGAACTTTGTAACAGGACCATGGACAGTTTATGAGATGACACTGCAGTCAGTTAGACATGTGATATTGAGTCTGAAAAGGCCAGTGTTATTTGGAGATGCAGATACAGAGTCATCAGGCTGCGGAGCAGGAAGATGGTAGCTTCCCCCTCTAATGATGGAGAAATTCCACTTTCAGAATCCTGTTTGTGTATAGACATCTCATTTTGAAAACAATGTAGACAAATTGGGAAGCAGTCAGAAGAAATGTGATACCGTGATTAAGAGACTGAGGAACAGGGATCCTGGAATAGTCAAGCAATTAAGCCTGAATGTAAAAATCTGACTAAGCAACAGCACGGTATGCATGTAACTACTATTGGAGCATAAAAAGCTGAAGAATGTTATTGAAAATGGGACAATATTAGAAGATCAGTTTCTTTATCTTCTAAGTGACAATGAGATTATGCAATTGTCTTTCCAGAGAAATGGCACAACATGTAGCATTTGATTCAACGGTGGATCATCCTGACCAGGAAGCCCACTCTTGCCTCAGTGCCAGTAGAAAAGACCATTAATAGTTCTGAGATCTGTCAAAACTTTTGGGAGATGGATGGTAGTGTTCAGCACAATCTGGCAACTAAGAGAGTAAAAATAAATAATAATAATACAAATAATAATAAAGATCTATGTATGCCCCAAGTACAGTTTTTTTTAAAGATTTTATCTATTTTAGAGAGAGGGGGAGAACAAACGGAGAGGGAGGGTCAGAGGGAGAAGCAGACTCCCCGCAGAGCAGGGAGCCCGATGCTAGCCTCGATCCCAGGACCCGGGGATCATGACCTGAGCTGAAGGCGGATGCTGAACTGACTGAGCCAACCAGGCACCCCTCAAGTACAGTTTTAAGCACTTTACATGTACTAACTTATTTAATCCTTACACAGTTTTATGTGCTACATATTAATATCATCCTTTTCTTATAGATGAGGAAACTGAGGCACAGTGAGCTATGGGTGTTGCACTTGGGATTTAGGCCCATGTGTTGCTTCTGCAACCAGAGTACTTCTCCTCTAAGCTATGAAGCTGCTCCATAAACCCACATTCTTCTCATTTGAAGGACTTTATCCCCTCTTCCTTTGCTCCACATGAATAGTTAAGCTCGTGCCCTGAAGTTCTTGGAGAATTATTATATTCCTTTTCCATAGTGTTAATCCCACATAAAACGGAACTGGCAGGTGCAACATCAGGACATGACTCAGATTCACAGGGAGTCTCCCCAAGGAGGCTACAACTAACATAAGTCAGCAAGGTATGCATTGGTTTAATTTTTTAAATTTTATTTTATTATGTTATGTTAGTCACCATACAATACATCATTAGTTTTTGATGTAGCAGTCCACGATTCATTTTTTTTGTATAACACCCAGTGTTCCATGCAGTACATTCCCTCCTTAATACCCATCACGGGCCTAACCCAACCCCGCACCCCCCTCCCCTCTAAAACCCTCAGTTTGTTTCTGAGTCCATAGTCTCTCATGGTACGTCTCCCCCTCTGATTTCCCCTCCTTCATTTTTCCCTTCCTTCTCCTAATGTCCTCCATACTATTCCTTATGTTCCACAAATAAGTGAAACCATATGATAATTGACTTTCTCTGCTTGACTTATTTCACTTATATGCATTGGTTTTAAATCATTAAGAGTAAGCCTTATAGCTTCAGTTGTACATAAACTATGCAGAAAGTCAGGTTAGTATGGTTAAAACATTAATGTCAGAACTAATTGTGAATCTTTACTGTTCTATATTTCAGACAAATTACTCAATTTCCCACAGCCCCAGTTTTCTCATCTATAATTTGAGGGTGGTGATGTTTTGATTCCTCTCTTCGATTCCCTCCAGCCAGACTTTGTTCCCCCAAACTCCACTGACATTGCTCTCACCAAGCTCCAATGAGCTCTGTGTTGTGAAATCCAATGACCAATCTTAAGGCTTATCTTACTGGACTCAGCAATAGCATTTGACAAAGAATCATCACTCCTCATCCCTGAAATACTCTTTTCAGTGGGCTTCCACGGCACTTAATTCTCCTGATTTTTCTCCAAGCTCATGGAATACTTCTTCTCATTGTGGTTTTTCTTCACCATCCCACCTTTTAAGTATTGAATTGCATTTCGCTTACTCTTTGGATTTCTTCTTTTCTCTGCTCTAATCTGTTGGTGATTTCATCCAGGTTCATGGCTTTAAATACTATCTATATGTTGATGACTCACAAATTTACCCCAGATCTCATTCCTGAAGGACAGTCCCAAAGGTGTAACTGTCTTCTGATAGCTCTTCCTCGATGCCTAATAAGCATCTCAAACTTAACAGATTTGAAATGAATTACTGATCTTCTCTCCAGCCACAACCATTTCTCTCCCAGTTTTCTCTTCAGCAAATGGAGATTCTCTTTTTCTAGTTGTTCAAACCAAACACCCTGGAATCTATTTTTAACTGTCTCTTTCCATTACATTCCATATTTTAATCCACTGTTAAATCCTGCCAGTTCTACCTTCAACATAGCCACGTTGAATCACTTACTAGGATCTAGTCACTCACTATCATGTTTACCTCATTCAAACCACCATCATTTCTTACCTGAGTTACTCTACTATCCTTCTATTTGGTCTCTCTGCTGTTGTCTTTACTCCCTTTAGCCTATTCACACACTGTCACCAGCATGATCCCTTAAATATAAGTGAAATCAACCATTCTTCTATCAGCATCCTCTACTGGCTCCCTGTTTCACTCCGTAAAAGCAAAAGTTCACATTAGCTTTCAAAGCCCTACCTCTTACCATTTACTCTCCCTCTCTTATTCTGTTCTATCCCCAATGACCTCCTTGAAATGCCAGCCATCCTTCCATCTCAGCACCTTGGCTGATGCTGTTGTTCCCACTACCTGGAATGTTCTTCCTTCAGATATCTACACTGTACACTTTTGTAGGTCTTTCAAAAGTGTTATCTTTTTATCCAGGCTTTACTAGAATACTCTTCCTAAAATTGTTCCTAAAACTCTTCCCTCCCTCCATTGCTTCCTTCCTTCCTTCCTTCCTTCCTTCCTTTCCTAATATGGAAATTATTCAATCATGTTTTATGTCAATAGAAGGGTACTGTTGATTGGGGAATTGGATTGTGAGTGAATCTTGAAGAGGTTCAAGGGCATAGGACTCAAAGCACAGGTAGTGAGCTGAGACCTAAAGAGGACAGTTATCCATCACACAAGGAAAAGGGGGTAGGAGGCGTAGGAGTGGGCATAGGAGACTAACAGCTTCTATCTATGCTATGAAATGGTAGGATTTCTCCAGTTACCCTAATCTGTACAAAAACTTTCCTCATATTCAGAGTTGCTATTGCAATTTTTCAAGCTGAAATATGGTAAAGAGAAGTATAGAAAACGGATGGAGAAGAAGTGGGAGTGGAGGTAGGGCTGGGGAGGTAGATAGAACTGTTTGGTCCAGAAATTAGACCATGGAATTTAAACTGTTAAAATGAAAATCAGATCACCTCCTTCCTTCCTTATCATCCAGGTCTTCTATACACTGCTGGTCATTTGACAAAGTTTCTATCATGTCTAGGCAGGGTATAAATATTTTAAATCCAGTAAAGAGGAAAAAGTACTCCATTGCAGTAGAAGTAAAACTCTTGCAACTAACCTGAGGTAGAAAGGATGTTCTTTTAATGTAACTGTGTGTATGTTTGAGTTTCCCTGGGCTTTTCTTACCATGTGAAGATTTGAGGTAATGCCCCACAGCTTGCCTGGTGCTTTACAAATTGGTTTTCTCTCAGATCCATCTCACTGGTTCCCATAGGAATAATAATCCAGACCACATTCATCCACCATAGAACAAAACTAACAATCCTTCATATATTGGCTACCCTACTTTTATCAGATAATACACAATGGATGATCATTGCAAGTTACCATCCACATCTTTGTGTGTTCCATACTGTGCCAGGCATTCACAGACTTGAATGTTTCTTACCCTTTGAACAACCTTATGAGATGCTTGCTATGATTCTCACTTGACAGAAAAATTAATTAAGGCTTAACAGATTGTTGAAGAATGAGGAAGAGGAGGAAGAGGTAGAAGAAGGGGAGCAGAAGAGGAAGAGGACAGGAAGAAGTAACTTCCTGGACACCACCCAACTGGGATTCCAACTCAGGTTTTGGCAGCTTTAGCTCTGAAGCCTGTGCTCCTTGTAGGGGCACATGCATAATGAAAACAGAAAGAATCCTCCAGCCTGGGACTACTGGACAATGCTGTGACTTTCTCACTCACAGTAGGGGCTAAAGGGAAGAAACTTCTGAAAAGGACATTGAAGGAGCAGCCATGTATAGAAGAGGCTCTTTTATAGCGACTCACACTGGATCCCCCTCTTACTATAAAGAAGTCATTGATGTCAACATGATTTTCAAAACAAGGTATTGACTTAATGTCATGTTGTCCAAAACCATCATTTTGACTTCTGTCATCAGAGTCCACACAAAGGATACTTCTTAGTTTAAGCTTGGAATCAGAATTCCTTTAAGGTTGTTTAGATTTGAATCACTCAGTATCTGAAAGACTTGTCTCCCAAAGCCTTTCCTCAACCATAATACAGTCACAAACATCTGCTTTTGTTTTGTTAATATTCTCTCCCTCTGTAGAAACTAAAGAAATCATTTGTTAGATCCCAAGAGTAGCTGTACTTTTAGAGAAAAAGACATAGAAATTTGACACTTTGTGGATTAAGGTTGGAAACCACTGTAAAATAGCTTAAAAATGGTGCTCATTTTTTCTCTGAGAAACAGCTACATGTCAATAGAAATCTTCATTTGGTTTTTGTATATGGTGAAGTTCTGAGCCACACCCATTCAAAAATACTGAAAATGATTCTAATGAAATTTCAAAGATCACTCACCAACTAGTGAATAAAAGATAACTCTGACCTCTGCCCAGACATATCCTCCTTCTATGTATTATATTAATTAATTCAACAAATATTTACTTAACACCTGCTAAGAGCCATACATAGATGGCATACATACATAGACACATGGATATAGAAATGAGTAGTACTACCTCAGTGTAGTCTAGTGGAGACGGCCAACAACTAACTCAGTAATATCAGGCTGCCTGGAGCACAGAGGATTGACACCTAATCTTGTGAAGAATTGAGATTGAGGTGATGAGGGTAAGAGAGGATTAAGAACAACTTCCATAGGTAGTAAAGGTCAGGGCTATGTTTTGAATATGGAGGATTTAGCCAGGCATTAAATGGTAAAAGGATCTTCCAAATAAAGAAAACATCAAATTTAAAAGCATAATTTAATGTAAAGAGGATGGACTCTGGAGCTAGACTCCCTCAGTTTGAATTTGTTACTTATTAGTTGCATGACTTTGGGTAAGTCATATATCATGCTGTGCCCCATTTTTCTTACCCATAAAACAGAGGAAATAAGAGTATGTACGGCAAATGGTTATGGTGAGAACAAAATACTATGTGTAAAGCACTTAGAGCAGTTCTTGCATGCCCTAAGCACAATAGCATTATTTGCCTGTGTTATGTGGGTGTAAGCGATCCATTAGGTGCATTCTGGTTACTGCAAAAAGCTGTCCTCATGGCCAGGAGAAGTGACTACTATGAGGTAGGCTGGGATTAATCCAATCAAGAAAGAAATGGAAAGTCAGAGATTCACATTTGTTTACTCTTTTAGAGTTTTATTTTTTTTTCTAATAAGTCTTTCCAAAACTGCTCAAATGGAAAAAGGTATTACAGGCTAAAATATGCAACTGTTCCCCTAAGAGAGCTCCATGAATTATTTCCTAGAGACACACCATTATTTGAAGCGAACTCTGGTTCACTGACACCTTGTGTTGTCACACTATATCTCAAGGGCTACACACATAATTTAGGAGATAAAGAGAAATTTCTCTAGTTGAAAATGGTTTCTATCCAGGAATGCAAAGCTCAGGTGGTGTGTTTGCTGTTTCCATAAAGCATAATAATTCTGCTTCAAGTGTTGTTTCCTGAAGTGAGCTGAGAACCTGGATAATCCATGAGAAACATGTGTTTGAGGAATTATCACTGTTTTTTCTTACTCCTTTCTAGCCCAATCTAAAATGACAGGCATTCTTTCCAACTCTCTCATATTAGACCAATTTAGTTAAAATAGGTGTTCCTAAATGGTGTGTTGATTGTCATTGCTGTGTTCACTGCCCTGTCAGTCCATCCCATTATTCCTTCCAATCTGAAGTTGAGGGTCCACCTGGAGGGGCAGGTGAGGATTCTGTATTCAGTAGAACTAGCAGCACTACACTAACATTTTTAATATGCCTTTTTCTCCTGTTATGACTGAGGACCCAGGTTCAAGTTTCGCCTTGGGAATGAAAACCAGGATAATGAATGGAAAATATTTTACTGAACTTAAAATGGAACACATCCCAAAATAGACTACTTAGGTTCCTATAATGTTAAGTAGACAAAATTTTCCCTTCTTACCATCAGAAAATCAAAACAAAAACTTAAGATTTTATAACATTTCTAGGTAAAACTTAATTTTTTCTCAGGCTCGTTCATATCTATGTGTACTTCCTACATGCACATGGGAGCCTAATATATGGCTCATTTGTGCTAGAATCCATATGTGTCATGATATAAAAATGATGTACATAGAATCCAGCAGGTTTGAATCCAAAATTTGGCTCCATACTTATTAGCTGTGTTACTGGATAAGTTATGTAATTTCTCTAAGAATTGCTTCTTTATCTGTGAAATTGGGCTAAAAGTACTTGCCTTTTAAAGTTAGAATTATGTGTAAAGCCATGTGAAAGCAGCTAGCATATTATCTGACACCTATCACATATTCAAGTGCTGTTAGTCTGTAACTAAATATTATGTTGATGACAATGTAGTACATAATAAAAACTACTTTCAGTTCCCATCATTTTCTCACTTAGGAACATCTCACTCTAATAAATGGATCATTGGTATCTCAAAAAGTTAATTCAATATGCTCCTATTACTACTTTTACTAATGTTATAATAAAATAAGGATAGGTAGTCACATAGTTCACCAGTTACAGTTCTTTTTCCTTCTAGATGTATAAAAAGTTTACAATTCTTGCTACCCTTGTCATTTAACAGGACCAAGTGTCTTGTTTCTGGCCAATGAGTTGTGAACAAAGGTGATGTGCATTTTTTTCTGGGATAAGGTATATAACTATTGACTCAAGACCCTTCAAAGTTCTCTTCCCTCTGGTGCATCAACTATCAATTTTTTAGATGGTTGCTGCTCCATTCAAGATGTTAGCCAGGGTCCATGAACAATTCTGAGTAGGGCTTCTCTACCAATGGAACTAAAGCATGAGTGAGAAATAAAGTTTTTGTATTTTAATACTTAAAATTTGGGGGATGGTTGTTACATAGTTTAATATATCCTATCCCAACTGATACAATGATAACAATAATAACATTTATGGAAGGTTTCTTAGGCATCAGACACTTTTTATTGGTAATTCTAATCCCCTCAATAATCCTATGATGCCTGTAGACAGATGAGGGAACAGATACAGACAGAATGTTCATAGCAGCAATGTCCACAACAGCCAAACTGTGGAAAGAGCCGAGATGCCCTTCAACAGACAAATGGATAAAGAAGATGTGGTCCATATATACAATGGACTATTACTCAGCCATCAGAAAGGATGAATATCCAACATTTGCATCAACATGGATGGAACTGGAGGAGATTATGTTAAGTGAAATAAGTCAAACAGAGAAAATCAATTATCATATGGTTTCACTTATTTGTGGAACATAAGGAATAGCATGGAGGACATTAGGAGAAAGAAGGGAAAAATGAAGGGGGAGAAATCAGAGAGGGAGAAACCATGAGAGACTATGGACTCCGGGAAACAAACTGAGGGTTTTAGAGGGGAGGGAGGTGGCGGGGATGGGTGAGCCCGGTGATGGGTATTAAGGAGGGCATGTATTGCATGGCGCGCTGGGTGTTATACGTAAACAATGAATCATGGAACACTACATCAAAAACTAATGATGTAATGTATCGTGATTAACATAATGAAAGAAAAAAAAGAAGCTGAGTAGCTTGATGAAAACTTATGAGTGGCAGAGCTAGGATTTGAACACTTCATCTCTGGAATCTGTGCTCTTAACCAGTGAGCTTTATATCCTCTTGGGCAACTTCCAGAGACGATTTACTTAGAATTGTGGCGTGGTTTGGCGAAGAGTTTAAAAAATGACTATATTCCCATCTCTGGTAAGATTTGACTCCAAGGCTTGTGCACTTTGTACTTTATTAAGAGGAAAAGAGCCAAGAGCTTCCAAGGAAACTAGTTGCTTTTTCAGAGCCAAGAATTATAGATGTAAATTTTTAATTTCCATAGTTTTGTAAATTCCATAAGTAAAAAAGGGCATTTTCTACTTGAAGATTTTACGGGTTTGGTTATATGTAGCGTTCTCCAACCCTTTTGAAAGATGTAGTTACCCCATTTGACACTATCTTTCTCACTGATTGTGTAATTCCTGTGTTTCATTATATTCTCTTATAAACCAATTTAGACTGAAGTGCTGCCATGCTATTTTTACCTCATCTCTGCATTTTGCTATTGGTGGTGGGTTCCTCTTTGTTTGTTTTCTGTTGTTGAGGGAGGATAGGGGCCTCTCCCTGTTGCTGATGTCCTTGGGAGGCCACCCTGAGTTTCCCTTCACCACAGCCTCAGGCTTGCTCTCGCATATTTTTTTTTTTTTT
>NC_138376.1:38005251-38086612 GCF_054177405.1 Leptonychotes weddellii | reverse complement strand
AGAGAGAATGAGAGAGAGCAAGCACATGAGAGGGGGGAGGGTCAGAGGGAGAAGCAGACTCCCTGCCGAGCAGGGAGCCCGATGCGGGACTCGATCCCGGGACTCCAGGATCATGACCTGAGCCGAAGGCAGTCGCTTAACCAACTGAGCCACCCAGGCGCCCGCTCTCGCATATTAATAGGCAGTGCTAGTAGCCACCATAGGACCTGGGGAAAAACATTCCAATTCTCCTGTGAACTGTATCCGATTTCCTTTTTTTTAAAACAGAAATCTCTGACAGATCTCACCATGGACCTCTGATTAGCCAGATGACATGTAGATAAGATTTCAGGACCTACTACAGGGAATGAAATCGTGGGGTCTGTCACCCATTTTCTTTTCGTGCTGCAACTTTTTCATTTGGATGTGTCAAGAGGGCAAATCTCTAACAAAGGAACTGCAGCGAGAGCAACTGCAGAGCCCACCACAAGGCAGAAGAAACCGTCAGAAATAGATGCCATAATGACAACAGCAGAGGTAAAACTGCAGTCCGAAAGCCCACCAAAGCCCACAAAGACATCACAGAATCAGAGCTCCCGATGGGGGAAACCCCTCCTCCCAACCCCGCCCCCTTCCCCAACCGCAAAAAACCCCGCCCGCGCCCCCCCCCCCCCCACCGCACCTGCTTCCTGCTCTTCTCTGGTCCAGATCCTTGTTTCCAGATTGGCAAAAGCATTTTCTGATTTTTCACAGATAACCAGGGAAGGAAATCCACAGTCTCTTTACACATACCTTTTAAATGTACCAGTCACAAAGTCATTGCTTAGATATTACTTAAATCTCTCTAGATGTCATTTAGACATTCATGCTTCTTACTACACCTGAGAGGTGAGAAAAATAAAGCATTATTTTTCTTCCTTTATTGCTTGCTGAGGTTGAGACTCACATTTAAATATTTCAGATGAGATGAAGCCTCAGCATGTCCAGTTTTCTTACTAGACATTCCCTTCAAGAGATTCCTACATCCCTCCCTGCCTGCTTTTGCTTCTCTCATCTTAAGAGAAAGTTATTATGTGAGACTGTAACAAACTGGCTGTTTTATACCTTTGCAAAGGACAGATGGAGAGGAGATGGATTATTACCAAATTTAGATGAGGCGGAGGGAAATTGAGATGAATTTCCTACTTATATGAAATGAAAATGAGCTAAAAAGGGAGATTATAAAGTTTGCTTGACTTGGTTTCATTGACTTTGGGATTGCAAGTTCTTCTAGTCGAATATCATATTTATCCAGATAAGGAAACTGAGGCCAGACAGTTTAAATGGTTGGGTAATTAGTTATCAAAGAATGGAATAACAAATGAACTTTGGAGTTAGGAGGCCTGGTTCAAATTTGGACTTTGCTACTAATTTAAGCTTACATCCTGAGCTGTTTTTTTCATCTAAAGAGTGTTCACAATAGTATTTACCTCCCAGGGCTTTACTGAGAATTGAATAGCACTGGGCATGAAAAACCCCTAAAAACAGTGACTTCACTGGGTACTAAATAAAATTGGGTCTCTCTATCAAATTCTGATTATGTTTGTATGATGCAACATTACCTCTTTTTCTTATAGAATAGAAATTCCTGTCCTCTGGGCAATGGCCTCTTTTGACTCAAAGATGGCATTCTTTTTAATCAAGGGATCGATTTTTCATTGCAAAAATTAGCCCAAATTGTCCTGAGTATGAATATAATCTCAGTGTAGAATGCTGATGAGATATAAGAAATCCATTAATACAGTTTATTCCAAAATTAGGGCTCCTTTTTATCCTTTTAAGTTCAGCCCATTAACAATGGAGGAAGTAAGAACAAGAAATTAATATACCTTCCATTTCCCCATTGATCTCTAGTAAAAAGAAGGGCAGATGCAGTTTTTGTAGGAGCTGAATCCTGAACGATTTTGAAGCCTGTTTTAAGAGAAAGAATATAAAATTAGAAATACAATATTAAATATAAAAGCAATTATTTATTTAGAATGAGAAAAGAAATTGCAACAAATTATATGTATCAATCACTCCTTGTAATCAAAGTGCAATTCTTTCTGCCCATGGGTCCTGTCTCCGCACTTTAATAAAAGCACCTTTTTGCACCAGGAAAAAAAAAACTGACTAATACAACAAACACAAGTACAAAGATACTGACAAATTCAATTTGTATGATTTTCATTGAAAAAGGAAAAGTTTGTGCTTGTAATTGCATATTTTGCATTATTGAGAATATTCCTTTTGTTTTGACTAGGCTCCAGTGAGAACCAAAGTCTCTAGAATATGTACCTCCTTCAGTACCTTCCAGTACTCATTGCTATAAGATATCTTCACATAGTGATCTGACCTTGGGCCTTGCCCCTTCATATCACCATGATGAATCAGGACAGTGAACAATTTTTGAGCCATTCCTCCACCAGGACAGTGAGCAATAGCTTGTCTAGATATTAAAAAAAAACTAAGTAAATATCCCCTCTAACTCACTGTAACTGAATCCCAAAAATCCCTCTACATAGTGCCACCAGATATGAGAGGACATTTGATCCACAGGAAAGAGACGGATATGGATTGCTTGTGGTCAAAATGTCTTCATTTTGCAAACTTTACAAAAGCATGTTCTTGTAGATACATTTCTAGGGGCCCTACTAGAGCCTTAGGAAGTGCTTATGTAAGTGGATCCCCTGAAGCTTAAAACTGAATTAGCTTCCTGATACTTAGCAGGGGTAGAAAGGAAGAAGAGATGAGTGAGAGAAAAGTAAGGAGAAGAAGGAAGTGAGGAAAGGGGAAGAAAAAAAAAATTTTTGAGATAATTTCCATGCAGTTCTGTCCTAAAAAGGGGATAGGTAAGTGATAATTCATAATCCCCCTTTAGTTCCATATTCCCATGTTAATAAATGAATATACTTAGAATTTAAGTACAATGGTTTTTAAAATGTACTGGAAATTATTCATTTAAATATTTCCCTGTAAAAGTAATTACCAAGGCATATTATATTTTTACTCGAACAATGATACCTGAACAATGGTATCATTCAAACATTTGCAAAACTCCTTTGAAATTATTTCTAATTATATAATGAACTATACAAAAAAATCAGGGTCATTACTGTATTACACCGAACTTTTTAACCTCAAAATGTTTAACATGCCTTTATTTAAACCCTCTTTAACACATAACACTTTTTAAGTTTTTTTATTATAAAATATAGATACATAAAATCACAACAAACAAGTCTATAGCTAATAATTATATATAATACATACTATATTATAAAAATAACATATATATAATATCATATATATATCATCTATTTAAAGATGAACACTTTTCTAATCAGCACTTGGATTGAGAAATAATAGTTTTCTAGTTACCCCATAATATCCTCTCTCTCTGCCCCCAATCATAATTGCCATCTATGCCTTCCTCCCCAAATTCAACTACTTTTTGATTTTTATAAATTCATTCCTTTTCTCCTTATATATTTATTATTCAAAATATGCATACTTTGATACTTTCTCTAGACACTATGATTTATTCATGCCCATTTTTGAAATATATCTTTTAGTCTTCTTGAAGCTACCGGCTATCCTTCGATCCCTTTATTTTGCTTACAATCTATTTGTTGTAGAACCCAGAACATTTGATCTGTAGAGTTTCCCATAATCTGCATTTTCCACTTGCCTATACTTAAGGTGCAAACAGCATATCCTTCTGTCCTCTGTATTTTCTGCAGATTGGATTCCAGAGTTTTGATCAGATTCAGGCTCAATCTCTTTGGCAAGACCATTCACGTAGTGTGTTCTTTTATCAGAAAGGATATATTACCTGATTTTCCCTTTTTATGATGTTTGCAGATATTGATGTTCATGGCCTACATCATTAGTCACTGAGGTTGCAGAATGGTGGTATTTGATTCTGTCTTTTCTTTTCTTTTTGTTTTTATTTATAGTTTAACCTCTTTAATAAAGAAATACTTACCTTGATTTATTACTTTGTTACCCAGTGGTGTAATTCCTATTGGAAAGACAGGATAAATGCTTGATTCCTTAACTTGATTTACCAGTTCTCAAGAAATTGAATTTGTTTCCGTATCAACTCCTGAAAGTGACCATCTTTAAAAATAATATCATTATGTATTTATGAACTTAAACATATCATATGGGTTGCAATCCATTGCAATGATTATTCTCATTGAAGATCGAATTTTCCCATATTTGGCCAGTGGAGGCCTCTTCAAATTGGGTCTTGAGTTCTTTTATTTATTTATTTATTTATTTATTTTTAAGATTTTATTTATTTGACAGAGAGAGACACAGCGAGAGAGGGAACACAAGCAGGGGAAGGGACCGAGGGAGAAGAAGGCTCCCCAAAGAACAGGGAGCCCGATGCGGGGCTCGATCCCAGGACCCTGGGATCATGACCTGAGCCGAAGGCAGACGCTTAACAACTGAGCCACCCAGGCGCCCCGGGTCTTGAGTTCTTTTAATGTGACCTTATTCTCTTTGAAGATTCTTTGCTATTTAGTATGACAGTTTTTCCAGGCGTGTCTCATACATTTCTCATATCAAATCTGGAATCAGCCATTTTAACTGTGGAGCCCATGTTTCTTTTCATGGGAAATGGTACTTTGATGCTCAATGTTGTCTGCAATTGGGTTGACTATTATTTCTAATCTTTTCAGTAGAAAGAATGAGGATGTGTTTAAAGATAAGATATATCAGGGCGCCTGGGTGGCTCAGTTGGTTGGGCGACTGCCTTCGGCTCAGGTCATGATCCTGGAGTCCCGGGATTGAGTCCCGCATCGGGCTCCCTGCTCGGCAGGGAGTCTGCTTCTCCCTCTGACCTTCCCCCCTCTCATGCTCTCTCTCTATCTCATTGTCTCTCAAATGAATAAATAAAATCTTTAAAAAAAAAAAGATAAGATATATCATATATTCGTATTAAGTTCAAGTTCAATTCAAGTTCAAAATCTAGGGGTGCCTCTGTGTCTCAGTCAGTTAAGCAGTTAAGCATCTGCCTTCTGCTCAGGTCATGATCCCAGGACCCTGGCTAGAATCAAGCCCCTCATCATGCTCTCCACTCAGTGGGGAGTCTGCTTTTCCCTCTGCCTCCCCCACACCCCCAACTTGTGCTTTCTCTCTCGCTCACTCTCTCTCAAATAAATAAAATCTTTAGAAAAGATTCAAAATCTGTGTTATATTTCTTTTATTTCATACCAAGAATCCTGGTTGTCAAGGACACAGGATGATAAGAATATCCCATAATTATCCATTTCCTTTATTTCACACTATGTTTGCTACAACATAAGAATAACAACAGTAATATTGTCATCCCAGTACAACTACTGAAACAGTTATATGTGTGTGTGACTGCCTATGCCCTTCTCATTCTCCCATGTTTATGGTGGTACCTTTTTTTTTTTATTAACAGAGAATATGGCCATTACATAATATTTTGCCTCATTTTTAAACCCTAAATGTGTCTCAGTTTTATAAGAGACATATTAAATGTTCACCCTTAGTCCTTATATCAGTATCTATTTCTGTTGGTTGTCTAAAGCTTGTTCTCTAATACAGCCTTAAGAACATGGATATGTCTTAGTCCTTACATATAAATAGTTTGTACCTTTTATGTTTCAAAATCAGATTGGCTGGATATAAAATTCTTTGTGCATTTTCTTTCCTTTAGTAATTCACATGTATTACTCCATTTTCTTTTGACATAAAGCGCTGGTGTCCAAAAATCTGATAATTTAGGTTTTTTTCTTTATTGGTGGTTGTTGTTGTTTTATCAAGATGGCCAAAGAATTTTGTCTCTTTCTTTAAAATTCAGTAATTTTATTAGAATAGGTCTTGATACTGATCATCCTGGCATGACATTTTGGGGAATGTAGTGTTATCTTTCAATATCTTTCTTTCTTCCTCCCTTCCTTCCTTCCTTCCTCCCTTCCTGCCTCCCTCCCTCCCTCTCTCTCACTCCCTCTCTCTCTTTCTTTCTCTCTCTCTTCCTTCCTTCCTGCCTTCCATCCATTCTTTTCTTTCTTTCTTCCTTCCTTCCTTCCCTCCTGCCTTCCATCCATTCTTTTCTTTCTTTCTTTCTTTCTTTTTTTTCTTTTTCTTTCTTCTTTCTTTCTTTCTTTCTTTCTTCTTTTTCAGTAAACATTTTTTCATTTGTATGTTCTAATATTGGCTCTGTTATGTGCTTTATTTAGTTTTCTTCTTAAGACATCCTCATTACCTGTATGTTGGATGCTATTTTTCCATGTTCAATATGATAACTTTTTTTCAAAAACATTTTCTTTATTCATTTCTTTATGATTTAAGAAAATTTTCTCCTTTTGGGGTGCCTGGGTGGCTCAGTCATTAAGCGTCTACCTTTGGCTCAGGTCATGATCCCAGGGTCCTGGGATTGAGCCCCACATTGGGCTCCCTGCTCAGCGGGAAGCCTGCTTCTCCCTCTCCCACTCCCCCTGCTTGTGTTCCCTCTCTCGCTGTGGAAAAAAAAAGAAAGAAAATTTTCTCCTTTTTATCTTATATTCTCCTCAGGCATTATTTTTCATATTTAGCTATACCTGTGATTCTTCTAAGATAGTCTTTTTAAATGATTTTTCTTTTATTTCTAGTTTTTCTTAGATTTGGTCATCTGACTATTGAATGTTTCTAGCCCTGTTTTATTTTGTCCTTCTATGTATTTAGGGGCACACACTTTTATGCACTGTTATTATTTATAGAAGAGTTGTCCTGTTCTTTATCATTATTTTTTATATCTTGAAACAGCTAAGTAAGACATTTAATCACAATATTTTTTTGTTGCTCACCTTTTTTTTTTTTTAACTAGAAGAAGTTGGGTTTCAAGAAAACTTTTCCAACCTTACAGAGCTCTCTTTTCTGTTGTTTTAATGTAATGTTAAAAAAATATGGCCAAAACCTTTTTGAGATTTTCTGGCACTGTTCCCCACCCCCCTCCCCCAATCTGGACCTTCTCATTTCTTAAGTTTTATTGATCCAGTCAATTTTGATGATACCCAACAGTTGCTCTTCCATGCAGGGCCCTGAAATGGTTGTTTCATTTGTTAGAGCTCACAGGGGCCACTCTGCTCCAACCACCCTTAGATCTTCTTTCCATAGGTGCCATGCATTCACCCACCATTGGAGAAGGCAAAACCTCTACCAGATTCAGATACTATTCTTATGGTATCCACCATACTATCTAGCAAATATCTATTGTCCATTTTAAGATTCTTCTTGCTTAGTATTGTCAGAAACCTATTGCTTCCTTCTGCTTCTTTCAGCACAGATATTGATTTAGATCTTGTGGCTGCTGGTGGTTTCTATGTGCTTGCATTTTGGGGTTTATGAAGATAACTTCGCCACTTTTGTTTTATTGTAAATATTGTCTTGTGTTTTTGATTTTGCTAACTAGTTTCTCTGTTTTGATGTGGTGATCAGTTGAGTTAAAAAATGACACCCCCGCTACCAATTATCTGGAATCTCCAACACTTAAAGTTTTATTGTAAATAATTTTCACTTGTTATCAAACTTAAAATATTCTCTGAAGAATTTTGGCAATTTTGGGATCTGCAAAAGTAAATGGCACATCACTAACATTTTTATTATAAACTGCTTAAATAAGACCTGTGAAGGAGACAAACATCATTTGAAACCACAAGTTCCGATAGATATATTTTAAATAATGAGGTAACATTCCATTTTTCAAAGTCCTATATGCAGACCAACTTGGTTATAATTAGGAGTACTTTTGAACAAATCCTGAGATGGAGCCATTGTTTATATTGTGGTCTCTGTGAATGGAACCCTTGGAGACAATTTAAAGAACAGTGACTTTCACATAGATTATGATATGTATGTTCCCCCTGCACTTGTCAACTACTTCATCTCTGCTTAAATGAATAAGGAACAATAAAAAGACTGTAACAATTTTTTAAGCAGAGAACTCCCAATATTTTGCCCACATGATGAAACATGATTCTTAGTAACACTATTTTGAGCATATATATATAATTCCATATCATCAAGAAGCTCTTGTGTGTGTATGTGTGTGTGCACTTTTCTAGGCTTTAAAAAAAATTGCTTTATTCATATCTAGTGTGTGAGAGAGTTAGTATAAACACCTATCCTTGGATTTCTATAAATGCATCTAACTCTGAGAGACTGACTCTTGGGGGTTCTGTCCCTTTGCAGACACCTTGGGAATTTGAGAGGAAATAATCTCTTACTTTGAAGTATTCCCTGAGACAATGCTGTGATCATCAGGCTTGTGGTAATTGTATAAGTGAATTACTTTGGCTTCCTGAAAGATGACTCTTTTATTGGGTCATGGTTCTAAAACGAGCCCCAATATCTACGAGCACAAACACACAGATGGAATTATCGATCTTTCCTCTGGCTATGTTCATGAGTTCATATTTAACTTGAGATTTGCCTATGAAACTGTTTTCCTGATAAGGAGTCACTTATTGCCACAGCATCTTTTCACTTGATTATTAAGATTCCTTCTCGCCGTTCTCCCTCGAGCTTTAATTACAGCATTGCCGCATGTTCAAAACATGCTGCCAGATTTCTTCCTTGTACGGGAGACAGAACACACATTTCACATCCCCTGCACGTCCTTTATCCCTCTTATTGATTTCCGAGGCAATTCTGTATTGATTTTATCTTCATATTTCAATGCTTTCTTGGTCTCTTTCTTTCTTATTTTTCTGAGCTCTTAGAACTCTGGATTTCTCCTTGTTCAGTCAGGTCATCCAATTAGGATTTATGTGTGATCCTCTTTTGCCACTCTGAGGACTCTCTGTGATCCAGGCTGTAACCCAAATATTCTTATCAGAATGACTTTTATCTCACACCCAAACTGTCTAACCAAGCTCTGCTACCCTCACTACCGCTTGTCTCAAAGTGTGAAAAGAAATGGTAGCAAGAACCTTCCTGCCCCAAAGTATCCCTCTCTGGACCCCTGCATTCAAACCCTTTCCTGCCATCTGTGTTACTTCTTTGCTTGCTATTGGTGCTGTGGCTTTGTGTCCTCAGGCAGAGACTTGTGGTGACAAAGCACTTGCAATAGTGCTACCAACCGGGAGAGGATACAGGGCCTCATCTGACTCCCGATTTTCCTCTTCTAACATGTTACTGTGGCTTGGGAACCATGATTAGCCTGACTCCTCATGGTGGAATGAATAACACAGGCTGTTATTGGGGCAGTGGACATCATGACAGTTTTTAATCAGGGGAGGCCAGGGCCTAATTTGCATCCCTGAGTGGATAAAACACTTTGAAACAAAGGAGATTCAGCAAATGCCACCTGTTTTGAGGTGTAAGCCAGGGTATGACCTTCTTTTGAGTGAATTTTTGCAAGAGATCTTACTCAAGAAAGTCGTTCATCAAATGCTATAATTCAAGGTTCATAGAGACTTGAAGTTGGGGGAGAAAAATAAAATATGTCTTAGCCTTTCATGCAAAAATATATGGCGTTATACTCTGAAAAAAATGTTTCTTTCATTGTTTACAGATTCTTTTTATTACACTCTGAAATCCATAAAGGCAAATAAATGAACCTTAGATTAATCCTTCGTTTAATTACAATTTTTTTCAGATCTTATTTAAATTTACCACATTTGTGCTCTGCCTATCTGCCTACAGATCTTTAGTTCTGTGTGAGCCCTATTTGCGGAGATATCAAGTTCATTACTGTGACTACAGAAGCAATGAGATTGATAATAGCAAGTGATTTTAATCAATGAAATGCTATATTCATCTATTTACTTGTTCCAGTTTACCAATATCCATAGAATGTTGTCTCTTTTCCCCCACTCCTAACTGGTAAAGATAGAAAGATCATTATGTAACTCCCCAATTTTATTCCAGGCGATGTTCTTTGGTTTTAAAGAATAGGAAACGAAACCATTAGGTCTAGTAGTTCAATTAAGTGGGATTAGTTTCTATAACTGAAATGGTTATTACATAAATGGAACTCATTGCATGCAATTAGAATACAGCTTTATCTTTTCTCCTATTCAAATCCATTCTGTGAGTTGAATTCTTCCCCTTCCCTCTCACTGTATAATGTGCTCTATCAGTGCCCCAGCCTGATTTCCTAACTGGTCACCTTTGCCTGGCAGGCCACAGTCATGAGTGAAGGGGACACTAGCCCTGTGAGGCAGTTTGTGCTCCAGAGCTTCCCTGTAGGACCAGATCTAATACTGAAATTAATGTCCAGCTGAGATCACTCCCTTGTTTAACTTTCTTCTCCTCCCCTACCCTGTTGCCCCTGATCATTTTCTCCTGAGAACACTCATCCCAAAATACCACTTAGACAAGAATCCCATCTTAGGCTCTGCTGCTAGGGAACCTGACCAAAGACATCCCAGATAAAATCTTGCGCAGAACCCCTGGCTTATTTGTTTACTTGTAGAAAAAGAAAATCTCTTAGCTATTCTTCCTAGGAATAGTTTCTTTTCCGTAACTAAAAAGTTTAGTCCTGACTAAAAGCCAAAACTTTGGACTTCTCCTTTCATCTGGTTTGGGCCTGGAGGTGGGGTATGGATGAGTTCTCTGCCTTGTCTCATTTACTCTGTGCTTATGCTGCCGGGCCCCTCCCTGGCAGCCGTTGACCCTAGTGAGGCCTTCTCATTCCTCTAAGCTGGAAGCCTGGTAGAGAGAAGAGATAGGGGTGGGAAAAATCTTAGCTCAGATTTCATTTCTCATTGCTTCTTTTTGACTATTGTGGGTGTTTAGAGTTGATTTTAGTATTTATCTCTTGTATGCTTTTGTTAACTATTCTATACATCCGTAAGAACTTTTTGACGACCAGTAAAGACTCTCTCAGCTACCTGCTTATGATCCCTCCTTTAGGCTCTGGGCATTCACTCCACTCAGCCTCTTGCTTTTGGGGCTTCAACACCACTTCAGGCAGATTCCTGGGCTGGATCCCTCTTTAAATGACCCCACACCTATACCTAAGTATTATACCTCAGCACAGTTTACACAGGGCCCTGGCAGGCATATATCTTAAACCAGCCATGGGTAGGAGAACAGCTATCTGACATTTGAGCCCTCTTTATTGACCAACTAGAAGGCAGCTCCATGCACTGCCTTTCATCTGTGTAATTTTTAAACCTGACTCTGACACTCCAGTAGAACGCAGATCGAGTTTTTCTGGTAAGGTCCTTAAAAGCTCATTTCGCGGCTCCTGGGTGGCTCAGTCAGTTAAACGTCTGCCTTCGGCTCAGGACATGATCTCAGGGTCCTGGGATCTAGGCCCACGTCAGTCAGGTTCTCTGCTTAGCAGGGAGTCTGCTTTTCCCTCTCCCTCTGCCCCTCCCCACGCTCGAGTGCTCTCTCTCTCTGCTCTCTCGCTCAAATCAATAAATAAAATCTTTTTTTTAAGATTTTATTCATTTATTTGACAGAGAGAGAACACAAGCAGGGGGAACGGCAGGCAGAGGGAGAAGCAGGCTCCCTGCTGAGCCTGATGTGGGGCTCGATCCCAGGACCCTGGGATCATGACCTGAGCCGAAGGCAGACGTTTAACCGACTGAGCTACCCAGGCGCCCCGATAAATAAAATCTTAAAAAAAAAAAAAGCTCATTTTGCTAGACTTGATGTCAGGAGGAGGCATATCCTATCCCTGGTCCATGGAGAGAGGAAATTTCCATTATACTGATAATTACCTCAAAATATGTTCTCTTCATCTTCACTACATTCAAGGTGTGTGAGGTGCTAAGGGCTGAAAAGAATAGTTTTTGAATCCCTCTCTAAAAGTTCAGTGTCTCCCTTAGCTTTGGATTGTGGAACTGGTTTACACATACTGTCTTTAGGTCCCAAAACACTGTGCAAAAAGAAATGCCATTTATATATAATTTGCAAAGGATAACTTCTAGCCTAACTAATATCCATGAACAAAAAGTAAACTTCAGCTAAAACTAAAGAGGCTGGATGTGGGAAATTGGAAATTGGGAACTGATGTATCTCTTTCCCTTTTTCTCTCTCTGTGTTGTCTCAAATTTTTCTTGTCTCCTTATGGCTATTTCCTATTACCATATTTGATTCTTAATTTATGCCCTCCGTGATTTCAGCTTGTATGTGGCATTGGCTTTTAACATCCCCTCTGCTCAAACCCTTCCACGGAATCACTTCACCTCTCCCCAGGTCTTGCAGTTTCAGTTACTGAGAATGAGAATCTGATTGGTCAATATGTCATTTGTCCCCTGATTCAGTCACCCATTCTAGCTAATTCTGAGGAGATGAAGGAAATATGTCTATTTAAAAATGGCCCCTGAAGAATGCCCCTTCTGTAAGGGCTGTAGATTTGGACAATCATCACGGATGGGGAACATATCCATAAATGTATCTTAAAACTTATCTACAAGTGTCATTTCCCAACTTTTCCTACCCTCCAAGTTTGGGCTTTACCACTCTATATGGTGCCCTCAGGCTGTGTCCCAAATCCATTTCTTCACTTGTGATATTTATTCTGACTATAAACTCTAGCTTACTTTCGTCCTTTGTCTAAGTCTGAGCCATTCTTTATGAGACCAAACATCATCTCTCTCAGAAAATCTGTTCTAAACCTTCACTAAGGGCTCTGGCTCTGAGTTCTTGAAGTACCTTAAAGATGCCCCTATCTTATATACATTCAACACTGCCCTTATTCTGACTTTACACATTGAAGAAGCTGTTTTTCACAATAGACACTTTGTGGATGTTTTCCTTGCAGCTTCAAATGCTACTAGAGTGAATAAAGAGAACAAGAAATAGAGGCAGTGTCATTTTACACAGTGAGTTCAGGGAAGACATGTCTGGGAGTGGATAAGTAAAGAAAACAACACTGCAGGAGGTGAGCTAGGAGCATATTTGGAGGAAAAGCATTCCAGGCCAAGAGAAGAGCTGGTACAAAGACCTTGAAGCAAGAACAGAGAGGAGACCTGTATGGTCGGAATGGAGACATGGTACACCTAGCAAAACATTATGAGCTCACGTTAGCCCTTTTATCAACTGCATCACAACATTAATTCAAAGGAAGCTCCTCTTATGCTAAAGAGGGCTGTACTCTGGTTCTCATTTAGAAGATGAACTCACATTTTTCATATGAACTTGTATTTCTTCTGGGCATTCTGAATGTTTGTATTTACCAATAAATGCCTCTTTTGTTATTGAATGCAATGTCTATCATAGAGTGCAACAATTTAGTATATAAAATATTTTGCTTAATTATTCAGAGGTCCTTGACTTTTCATTAAAGCTAATTTCAGGGGCTCCTGGGTTGCTTAGTCAGTTAAACGTCCGACTCTCGGACAGGGTATGATCTCGCAGTCCTGAGATTGAGCCCCATGTCAGGCTTCATGGTCAGTGGGGAGTCTGCTTGGAGGTTCTCTCCCTCTGCCCCACTTCCTCTCCCTCTCCTTCTCTCTCTCTCTCTCTCAAATGAATAAATAAATCTTTAAAGCTAATTTTTTTTTAATTTTATTTATTTATTTGACAGAGAGAGAGAGACAGCGAGAGAGGGAACACAAGCAGGGGGAGTGGGAGAGGGAGAAGCAGGCTTCCCACGGAGCAGGGAGCCCGATGCGGGGCTCGATCCCAGGACCGTGGGATCATGACCTGAGCTGAAGGCAGACGCTCAACAACTGAGCCACCCAGGCGCCCCTCTTTAAAGCTAATTTCAAGATAGAGTCCACGCTGTCTGTAGCCGAATTACAAAGATCTAAGGAAAATCACAGGTTTTAGCATTAAGTATTTTGATTCCTAAGTTAAAATTTTGGTTAAATTTATGGTTTTGTGTTTTATTATTTACCAACTTATTATCTTACTAGTGTTTTGAAGAAAAATATGAATATTAAAAAAGATTATATAACTATCATCCTACTACCAGCCCACCTAACGTACTTCAACATTTCTCACATAAGAGAAAACATATCTCTGAGGTTCAATGGATGTGTCTTAGAATTTATAAGTGATTTATATAAATTTCCATATTTTGTGGATTTCTCTGAATAATAATATCAAAAATGTTTGTACAAGCATATTTTGGACATTTCAATGGCCCCTTCATAATTTGCTATTGTAATTTCAGTGTCTACGTGTGCATTTGTGCTTATGATCATAAAAAAGAATGCTTTTTCAATGACCTTGGGCTAATGAGAAAAGGACAGGATAGAATGAGCTTAATAAGCAATCAATACATTTATGACAAGTTGAAGGTAAGATGATGTCAAAGTACAAAATAAGGACCATTTTTGTTAAGTAATTGAAATAGAGAAGAGTGGTGACAGAATGGCATCATCACATAGAGTTCAGGGTATAATCTTTTGCCATAGCTGTATTATATTCATGTAGCTGGCAGCAATTTATTTACAGGAAAATGACTTCTTCAGTCATGTGAAATAAATTATCTTATTTCTATTTTTTATTTCTAAATTCATTTGCATTTAACTTATAAATTTGTTTGATTTTTAGAATTGTACCATAAAGAATGCATTCCAGTTTTAGGTTTATAATATATAATTAATAAAGTGGTGTGTATTAAATCAGATAGCCCTGAGAATTAGTTATTTTTTTAAAGTGGGTAAAGATTTTATTTAAGTTTGATAAATACTGCAATATTGTAATACACTCATTATGTGGAAAATGAAGTGATTTGCAACCAAAAAAGAGAAAGAAATATAAAGGTATTTCAACCATCCTGAACAGAAGTGACTCTGTGCAGGTATCATGAAAATAAGTTCAAGGTCTCCTATGTTAATATAGAAGTTAACATTGCAGAATCACCTGAAAGTACAACACTAAAAAAGATGAGTGAATTAATCACTCGGAGATATCATACATTTGGGGCAAATGCTCATACTTTCAAATTAAACCATTGTGGAAAATGAATGAACTATACTATGCTCCTTTTGTAGTCCATGCTTTTTATATGAGGTTTACTCATGTAGAAAAGTTAATCATATTTAATAATTTCACTTTTTTAAAGGTACAAAATTGTATTTTGCTTCTGAGCAGTGAAAAAGAAAGATACAAAACATTTTGATAGACTTCTGTGATGTAAGTAATCCTTAATGTTCCTATCTTTCAGACTCAAATTTGAAAGCAGATGACAAAAAGGAAGGGACAAAAAGAAGAGAGCAGGGACAGAACAGACGTCTTTGTGATGCTAATAGTCCTCCCCAGCTTTCACTTTTCCTGAAGTTGAAGTATTTATGTGATGGTGTAACTTTCCCTATGATCTCTGGAAAACTTTAGTCTCTTATGAGAAGAGCAGAACGAGCCAATGGGTGTTAAGCCCAAACAATGGCTACCATGCTGTTCTGCATAGGATGGTTTAGAGGTTCTGTCCAGAAGCACAGCCACATTTCTCTGCTCTGACTCAGAGGTCTGGAAGTGAGAAGGAGTAAAAGCAATGTGTGAGGATGCTTGTATCTGAGGAGGGAATGTCAGGGTACTTTAAAAAAATTCTCCAAGGTTAATTTGAATTTCCATGGCATGTTATCCTTTCCAGGAATTGCTGATGGTAAGTTATTAAACACTGAGGCCAGGTGTGGGTGACAGTTGAAATCTCAGTAGTGAAAAAAACTATCCAAAATCTAACTAGATTTTGAGGGGAGAAGAAAACCCACAAAACTATACACAGTTAAAATATATGACAAAAATATGGAATAAAAACACAAGACAAGAAACATACACAAAAGATTGAAGGAAGTGAAGAAATATGAATTCATAGGCACAGTCTAAGAGAAATAAAGTAAAATGATTCAGATAACTACGATGTATGTGAATGCAAATCTCTGGTGTTTTGACATGAACTGCAATACCATCCAGAAGTCAGAACAAACAAGTATTTACAACTAAAACTTCTCAGACTAGCCATCAAATAAATCAATATTAACCCTAGATGTCATGTTTTTAAATACTAAAGAGTTTTTTAGATGTTTAGGTAAATTACATTATCATGTCCCCAATAAACTCCAAAATTGCAATCTAAGTTCTAATGTTTGTAACCAGAATTTTGATCCATCATTTATTTTATTCATAACCACTGTGCCATTTATTGTCATTTAAAATTTATTTTTTGGCTCGTACACAGATTTTTTTTTTTTAATTCTGGTGCAATTTTCCATAAGAGGATTTAATGTATATACCCAGGTCTACTTAGTAGACATTCCCAGCGTTTAAGAACTTCTATTTTAGGATATCTGCAAGAGCAAAACCCTGATGGAGTATAAATCCCCCACACCATTCCTTCCCGTCAAAGCTTATTAGAATGTCTTTGGCATTTCAAGGACAAGGCACAGCATTGCAAGTGATTCAGTAGGTAAATCTTTACTTATTTCTATCATCCTCCTCCTCTTCTTTCCTGGAATGTACTCTTTATTTTATATTCCAGTTTGAGTAATGATCACTTTTTAATTCTTCATCTCCCACTGAACAGCCCAAGTGCCTTAACCTCAGTTGTGCTGACTGGCTTTCGTCCTGCAGTGATGAAGAGTTCCCAGAGGTAACAGTGTGTGCGGGTGCATGAATAATCTCCTTGCTTCTCAATTTAAAGCTTGTGCAGCTCCTCAGTCTGGCAATAACACCCACAACTTGAGTAGCGAGGGGCTAGCTGTGAACTCTGAAATAGCGTATGTATGACCTTCTGTTGAAAAAATAAAAATAGAAAAATTAATATTAATATCATAATTTTTTCCCCAAGGAAAAGAAAATACTGAAACATTTTCCTCTTCTGCTCTGACTTTTCCTTGGTGACAGAGTACTATGCTTAACAATCAACCTGGTCAATTCCTCGCAAATTTAGAACCTAAATCTAATAAAAGTAAAGACATTACCATTGTTAAAAAAAAAAAAAAGTAAAAACTAGAGGAACTTGCCACAAAAGGAAGGTGTTTTTGATCCTAACCAACCGGGGCTGGCTATAACGAAAACTTCATCTCTGTAATCTGCTCTCACAGTTTTAGTGCAGTCATCAACCAGTCCCCACAGTGTTCTCTCTTTTGCCAAGTTTTTCACTTTCCAACCCTGCTCCATGTTGCTGAGTTATCATCCTACTTCACGAAACCAATCACATCATAGTGAGGTTCATAGATGACTTCCCATTCCCTACGGAAGAAAGTGTATGCTTCTTAGCCTGGCAAGAGAGTGTCTCCTTTATTGTGTGCTAGCCTGATTGTCCAGGATTATTTCCCAAAATACTCATCCCTCTACAAGTCTCCCACCCAATCTTGCTCTTGCAGCCTTCACTCTATGATTTAGATACATGTGATAATTTGCCACCCTCATTTTCATCGATCTAGGCTTATGCTGTTCCTCTTACCTTAAGTGATCTCTCTCCTCTCTCAATCAGCATAAATGTGTAGTCACTCGACAAGGCCTAACACAGCTGAAGCCTCCTCTTACTTTCTCAGGGCAATCAATGAACTTTATTTCTCAGAATATGACACTATGTGTATCAAATATAGTATTAGGGTTATTTCTGTTTTTTTTTTCAATAGATTTTGAGGTCCCAAGAAAGCAAAGACTGTATTGTATTCCCTTATGATTTCTCTTCTATCTTCTTAATTTGGCTTATGAATAGGATTGATATCCAATTTTTTCCCCCTATCCAGTAGCTTGAGCCTCTACAGGTGATAAGGAAAATTCTGTTGTGTATTAACAGCATGAGGGTTAACACAATTAAATAAAGTTGGCGTCCATTCACAAAGGTACACAGCACCACTAATTCTTTAATCTTAGGTTTTCTCTAGAAATGCTCGCATTAAAATTAGAACCTATTGGTATGTTGATGACTGAATTAAATTATTATTTTTATGATCAGGACGTCAGGCACAGTAGAAAGAGTACAAGCTCTGCAATCAGAAAGGTCTCAGTTCAGGGGCGCTTGGGGAGCTCTGTCGGTTAAGCGTCTGCCTTCGGCTCACATCATGATCTCGGGATCCTGGGATCGAGCTCCCATGTTGGGTTCCCTGCTCAGCGGGGAGCCTGCTTCTCCCTCTCCCTTTGTTCCTCCCCCCTGCTTGTGCTCTCTCTCTCTCAAATAAATAAAATCTTTTATTTTTTTTTAAGATTTTATTTATTTATTTGAGACAGAGAGAATGAGAGAGAGCACATGAGAGGGGGGAGGGTCAGAGGGAGAAGCAGGCTCCCTGCCGAGCAGGGAGCCCGATGCGGGACTCGATCCCGGGACTCCAGGCTCGTGACCTGAGCCGAAGGCAGTCGCTTAACCGACTGAGCCACCCAGGCGCCCTCAAATAAATAAAATCTTTAAACAAAAAAAGATAAAGGTTTCAGTTCAAATTTTATTTTACCACATACTAGATACTACACCAAGGAAAGTTATTTAACTGTTTAGATGTCCCATATGCAAATGAGAATTAAAATATTTACCGCTTAAGGATGTTTTGAATGAAATTGGGTTGAATGATAAAAAATTGCCGATATTCTACCATCTTTACCTCCAGACACAGAGTAGTTTTGCTGTGGAAGGCAGTATACATGGTTCTCTATGGGCTAGAAGATCGGTCAATGGTCAGTCTTCAGTAGATGATGCATTATGATGTAATTGTTATAATATTCCTATGCTTATCATGTGATGATGATGACTAGGACACACATTGCTCTGCCCATCATTTCTCATCCAGCCTTGTTATAGCCAAGGCACATACTTTAACTTGGCTTAGTTATGCATGAGAAATACAATAAAACTACCTGGGCTGGTCACACTTGAGCACATGGAAGTAATCGATTGAGCCGTTAACCTGTTACGGGTATGAGAACTAATGGCTGCAAAGCATTAAATTCAATCACTATTAACTGAACCTCTTCTCTGAGCTGATATTTTTGGTGCAGGAATAAAAAGACAAGCGAGATGCAGCCCCTGCCTTTAAAATGCTTCAGTTAGACTAGACAGTGATAGGCTTGAAAAGAGATTTAAGAGAAAGACCACAGAATGCAGGGAGAGAGAGGAAGTTTTGCTTTACTCTTGGGATCTACATACCTCTCTAGTCTTTGGGAAGTCTCTGGTGTTTCTATATATGTCTTAATATTGAGGACTTTTAAATTTAATTCAAACCATTCATTTTAATGGGATTCTGAATAGTTTATGAGCATGGTATAACAAGGATTCATTGCTGGTTTCTTCTCCCCCTATATCTCTATCCCTTCAGGGCTCAAGTTGCTATCCCTTCTCTCTCTCTGTGTGTCATATACATACATACATATATATATATATTTGAATACTATATGTATTTATGAATATATATAGTATACATAGTATATGTATATGAACTGCCAGACTCCATTCCAAATCAGGGAAGATAGGCAGATCGTCAATAATATGTTGGCTTCTGGAAAGTTCTTCAAACCCAATAAGGAAAGGAAGCAAATATTTCACCTCTGTGTTGTGACTGGTGGTTTTCAAGATCCTTTGGATATTTAGGGAATTAGAAAACTATATGAGGTACTGAAGAGCAGTTCCACATAAATAACATTATTCCTTAGTGACATGGTTTTTAATATTTACTGTTTAACCCTAAACAACATTATTTCTTGATGACATAGTTTAGAAATTGTTCAAGGTAAATTGTTATTTTACTTATAGAAATTGCCCATAAATATTGAACAAAAAAATCCAGTTTTGTATAGAATTATAAAGATGTATTCTACAGAGATCAATGAGACTATATTTCTATAAACCATCTAAAAAAAAAAACGCAGGAAAATAACTTTAACATTCACATCTTCAGTTATTTTTACCTAAGTTTTTCCTTCCTTTTCATTTTACTTAGTACAAAATGCACTGAAGAGAAAATTGGTTATTTTTAAAATTTGTCTTGAATCTTTATTTACATATATCTACCTGAGAGGCAGACAGACCTACAGGAGTTACGTGCTATCAGAATATTCTATTTTAAATCTGACAAAGCACAGCTATAATAAAATATTCAATTATAAATACAGATACACTGAAGGAAAACAGTTCTTAAGAAATGTGTCTGTATTCTTCCCTTTGCTCTTTATGTTCAAATTCCAGCCACTCAAATTGCAAATGAGTCTCATATGAACACGATGTTAACAATGAGCTCCACGGAGTTTTATTACATTTTCCAGGCACAACCCTGTAAGTCTTATGGTGAAGTGTCTTTTTGTTTTGATGACAACACACTTAATCTTTTATTTACAAATATATGTCTTTCCCCTACAGTGATACAATGGGTCTCCTTTAAAACTAGCATTTTCAGAACTGACTTCACTTTAATAAATATTTTTCTTCGGATTTCCCCTTAAACAGAAATTCTCTCAGTACAGAGTTTAAAAGCAAAAGAAGTTTTGCATAGTAAGGGGAGTTGTTATTTTGAAATCTGTCTATAATACACTATTCCTCAAATTTCAATTCTAATTATTTTTCAAAAGAGACATAACTTCTCCTAGAGCTTGAGAGAATAAGGTGGCACTAATATTGTGTCTTAAGTAAAGAGAATCCAAAAGTGAAATAAATATCCACAGAGAGTATGAATGCCTGGTGCAAGCTGAGGACATGGGAAAAAAGACCCAGCTAAACTCTGAGCATGAGTATCCAGCCAAATTAACAAATGTTTCAATGCTTTTTACTTCTCTTATTTGAACAATTGCTTTATCGGGGCACTTTATATTTCAGCATTTCTCCCTTTAAAATAGCAAATTAAGAGGGAATGCAAATGTTGAATCATGAAAGTGTATTTTGATTTTATAAGGGCTTCCACTGTTGAGAGGAAATGTTTCTTTAAAAAAAAAATAAAAAATCCCTTCAAGAAGATTCCTATTTCTATTGGTATCACACTATGTCTACAGGAAAAATCTTAATGCTTCTAATGAAAGACAACATGCATGTATTCCTCTCAAATTTGGGGGTAGGTTATGGAAATGTCCTTACTTCTCTGAACTTCTGTTTAAACTCTCTAAGTATGTACAGATAGAATATTTTTTTAGAATGGTTGTAAATATAATAAGCTTATCTTATTTCAACAACATGATATAAAGCAAAAGCAAAAAGATAAATACCAGTACAGTCAAAAAAGAAAAAAAGGAAAGATTAATACATATAAGACATTCTTAATCATGCTTTCTGTGTGAATTTTGACCTTAAATGGAAAGTGAGTGGTAAACATGAAACTTTAAAATGCACCTTATTTTGTTTCAAGTGACTAAAAGCATTCAGACCCACTATTGGTTTCATATCCACTTTCAGTTTGTAGAAGATCCTTTACCCAGAGTAAGAAATCACACTCCGCAGTTTTGCTTTGGGTCAATGCTCCCTACTAAAAATTCAGTTTATAGTGAAATAATCACCTTCCCTTACTATTTCAAAATGCCAAAACAAATCTGAGGTATCATTATATTTGAAAGAAAAATTCTCTCATTTTAAACTACAGATGGAGACATGTGGCTCTAATAGCAAATGGTTTGCTTCTAGAAGAGCGTAACTGTGTGTATGAGTGTGTGTGTCTCTGTATGTGTATATATAACATGCACATCACAGCATGCAACACACAGGAAACATTGGTTAAGGTTCCAAATTGGGCAATATTATGAAGAGTTAATTCCCATTGGCTAGAAGCTATAAACTATCACAGCCAAACTGGAAGCTTGAGTCTAACAGTTTATTTTTCTTATTTCAAAATTAGCTGAAGTAGCAGACAGACAAGCATATATTAGACCTTGAACAAGGATAATAGGCAAATATGTGTGTGTAGAATCTAAAGATGGAGAGGAAGTTTAGGGTTTATGCTTTCAGTTGCTTCAAACCAAACAATGTACATTTCAAAGTTCCAACGGCATATTTGCAGAGACATCCTAATTATTAGTTCACTTTATCTCTCCTGGCTCAACGTGGTTCTCAGCTTTTTAATCACTTCTCTACTGGCACAGCTAATGTGCCTACAAGGTGTCTAGAATTTTAATATTGCTAAATTTAGTGACACAAGTTGTGATTAAATTGTGAAAACTTGTTTAATGCAAACCCCGATTGAAAAGAATACACGCTTATTTAAGGAAAATGTACAACTTTGCAAAAATTATATAGCGCTATATATAGTTCCACATTTAACAGCTTTACCAACCTGCAAAAAAGTTGGTTCTTGTAGAAAACTGCCAGGCTATGTAGTCTGAAATCTGGAGTCATAATACCAGAGAGCTGTCAGTCAGCCATCCATCCATCTAATTGGCTTCTTACCATCTTTCCATCATGTTTTTTTTATAACTGGTCGCCTCTGGCTAAAATGCAAATCATGAGGAAGAGCCGTCTAGAAAAAGCTGCTGCTTTCTTAATTATCTGTCAGAGTATGGACCAGTGGACCCAGGGCCGCACTGTAGAGTTATGCTAAGCAGCAAGGCATCATGGGAATTGGAGTGACAGCTCATTTTCCTCCTGTGCTTTCTGTGTTCGAATGACAATGCAGAAATATGGGTTTTCCCACACTTTCTCTGAACACCTGGGCTATTGCTCAGGGGAGCACAAAGCCAAAACTGTCACATTTCCAGACATGGTCTTATTGCTGTCACTATGACAGGATTGTTGACAAATGCCAGCAGTCATCTCGGCATCTTGGGAAATGTCTGCCATGATTGTGTCAACAGCCTGACAGAAATTGTTAATGTTTAAACTTCTTCCACTGACAGAATCCTGTCTTGCTGACAATATTTGTCATATGAAACTCAATCTTTGTCAAACTTGCTTAAAAATTAACACTTTCTCGATTTCTTTTTTTCTAGTTTACTGCCTAGCAGGGCAAAATTCTAGCAATAAGATTTCAACAAGGTAATGTAACACAGTAATTTAGGTCCACATTCCATCCAAATCCTCCAACCCATTACTAACTTATGACCACCTTGTCCTTTTGACCTTTGCTACCAGGATAATTAGGCTATTCTCTCTCTCTCTCTCTCTCTCTCTCTATATATATATATATGGGGGTATGTGGGTGGGTATGTGGTTTTATATATGTCCATGTATACCTTGGGAATCAAACTTAGGAATTATTCAGCATGTACCATATACTATTTCTCAGTATAAAATGTGGAAAATCAATTAAACCTTACAGAATTTTAACATATGAATATCAGTTGCAAATTTGTAGATATTCATTAACTAATTTCTTAACTTTAAGTTTTAACAATTTTATTTCATTATTTTAAACTTTGATTTAAAAAATAAATCTGGCAGGTTAAGAATTATCTTTTGCAGTAACACAGCAAGGAGTTGCTCCTGTTTTTTTGAACATGTGATTTTGTCAAATCTGGACGATAGGAATAGTTTGAATTCCCTAATTCTAATAAATTTGTCAGGAAATATTTCTGTGGGGAGTATAAAAGACATTAGCTTTTAAAAAGACATCCTTTTTAATATCCACAGGTGGCTGATTTTTTAAAATATTTTTGATGAGACACAATGCTCAGATTACTAGAAGGCAGTTAAATCATATGTGGCTGTACTCGAAATACCCAGTCATCCACAGGATGCTACATTTCTGAGACACAGTGCAGAAAAGAGCAATTGGTTAGCTGAATATAGTGTCCATCTGTCCCTGACAGAGCAATCGTTGTCAACTAAGAGTGACAACTTGTTCATAATGACATAACCATTATTAGTTGTATTATTATTAGATTGTGTGTCATAACACACAAATATGGAATACACTTACACCAGTAGGGACATATTAAAATAATGTATTATGAGAATGGCAATCTCCTAGAAAAACAGAATGTGTCTAGAAGCACTATTTACCTGAATTGCTGCCAAATATGATTTCTAGCTACTCTATAGACAGAGAATGAACCAGGTACGGAAATAAGTAGACTTCTTAATTTGCTTTTTGGTTTCAATTTTTTTGTTGTTGTTGTCAGAGCTTTGTATACATATTTTTAACAAATCAGCTTTATTTTTTCAAGAAGTTTTGGGTTCATGACAAAAGTATGAACAGAAAGTACAGAGTGTTCTTACGTACCCTCTGTCCCCACGGAAGCACAACCTCTCCTGCTGTCAATATCCCACACCTGTCAATACATTTGTTACAACTGATGAACCTACACTGACACATTATTATATTATTTTTCTGTATCTTTTTAATTCAAATATTACCATAAGTATCCCTAATAGTATAATGAGATCTTTTAGACCAAGAGCTGGCAAACTTGTGATGCAATAAAACAAATAGTCAATATTTTAAGCTTTTGTCTCTATCATAATTATTCAACTCTCCTATTGCAAAAGTGGTAAGTAATACACTCTAAAATATGGTCATGGCACTATTCCAATAAAACTTTATTTATAAAAGCAAGCAGTTGCCTGGATTTGACCTACAAGTTGTAGTTTGCTGACCATGGGCTAAGTTTCAGAACATGGGCTAAGTAATTAAATAAACACTGATTTCAAATTTCAGTTCTACTGTATACCAGGGGTATGGTGCTGAGCATTTTTTTTCAGTGTATCACTTTGTTATCTCATTAATTCCTCAAAATAACTCTTTAAGAATTTACTAATTTCCTGATACTACATGTAAGGGTTGGTAGCTCATAAAGATCAAACCATGGCCCCAGAGTTCCCAGGTAATGAGAAGCAGATCTGGAATTCTAATATAGGTCTGTCTGAATTCTTAGCTCTCTGCTTTTCTCAATTATGATATATTGTCTGTAATTCTCAGTTACTTCTGAAATAAAATTCTAGGTCAAGCTTGGAGACTTAGAGGTCAATGAAAGAAAAAAAAGATGGGTAGGGTGAAAGTATCAATGATTTAAAGAAAAATGTGCTTCTTTACCATCAGAATTGTTTCCCATGTTGACAGCACAGGGTTCTCTACTTTCATTTCCACCAACATTAATCACCTTTTACAACTCGCCTGGGAAATCAGGGACAGGATACAAAAAAGGAAGAGGAAATACACATCCTAAATAACTGGTAAACATGTATGAGTGGTTGGTTCCTTCAAAAACTCAACAACAGCATGTACAGAAGTTAATTTTATATGTCAGTGTCACTGGACTGCAAGGTGTCCAGACATTAGGTTATACATTATTTCTGGGTGCATCTGTGAGAGTGTCTCTGGATGAGATTAACATTTAAATCAGTAAACTAAGTAAAGCAGAATGCCCTCACCAATATGGGTGGGCATCATCTAATCTGTTAAGGGCCTGAATAGGACAAAAAAGAGGAAAGACAAATCTGCTTTCTTTCTGCCTGATTGTGTTTGAGTTGGGACATAGGTCTTCTGAACTTGGACCAGAATTTACAGCATCAGTTTTCCTGGTTCTCAGGCCTTTAAATTTGGACTGGAACTACACCACCAGCTGTCCTTGGCCTCTGGTTTACGGATGATACATTGTGGTACTTACTTCTCGGCTTCCATAATCACATGAGCCAAGTCCTTATAATAAATCTATCATCTATCTATCTATCTATCTATCTATCTATCTATCTATCTATCATCTGCATATATAAAATCTTCTATTGTTTCTGTTCCTCTGGAGAAATTGACTAATACAACTGTATCATATTCCTTTCTTTGTACATTATGACTAAAGGTTCCTCCAGGCTGGGCCAAGTGGACTGACTTAATCTCATACAACTGTATACCTAGCGTTCCTCTCTGGCTCAGTTGGAAGGTGCAGCATCATTCCCTTCTGAACACAGACTCAGCCAGACTCTATAAGAAGTGTTGCATCAAGAGCCTACAGCCGAGGGATATATCTGCAGAAGTGCAGGAGGCATCCCCAGAAAATGCCCTGCTGTTCTACCTTTTTCCTCTTTGACAATTCAGTATAATGAAAAGCAATTCATGAACAGAACTTTTATTTTGTTTTAGGTTAAGTGTCATAGAGGATTCAAAGAAACATAAATCTGATTGCTGACTGCTGGGAGACCATGATAACACTTTTGAAATAACCCAAGAATAATATGATACAGTATTTAAAAATCAAGTAAGTAAACATTTGGTTTAGCATTAAATAGGCATGTTTTTAGTATTTATGAAATACCATGAATTCTCCAGATATATTTATGAGTTAGGTGATGTGGAGTGAAATATCTCTGTCTCTTTCTCTCAAACTCAAACTTCCCTGGGGCCAGGAAGGACTTTTAACAGGTTTGGGGTTAGTTTTGAAGACATTGCTTTAGTACATTGGAGCAGTTATGGGTTGAATTGTGTCCTCTAAAGAGATATGTTCAAGTCCTAACCCCTAGTACCTCAGAAATGTGACCTATTTGGATGTAGTATCATTGCAGTTATAATTAGTTAAGACGAAGTCATCTTGGAGTAAAGTGGACCCTTAATCCAGTATGACTGGTGTCCTAATAAAAAAAAGACACAGGGGGAAACAGCTATGTAACAATGGAAGCAGAGACCGGAAGTGATGCTTCTGAAAACCAAGGAAGTCCAAGGATTGCTGACAAAATCCAGAAGCTGAAGAAGCAAGGAAAGATTCTTCCCTATGGCTTTCAAAGAAAGCATGACCTAGCCAACACCTTGCTTTCAGCCTTTTAGCTTGGACAACTGTAAAACAATAATTTCTTGTTGTTTCAAGCTACAATTTTTTTTAGCACTTTGTTATGGCAGCCCTCGGAAACTAATAAGGAGGCAGTAAAGTATAGGCATAATAGGTCTAATTTTAGAGCCCCGTAAATCTGGATTAAAACCTCAACTCCATCATGTACTTTTATAAGGTTTAATTCCTCATCTGTGTAATCAGAATTCCTCCCAAAGAGAACCTTCCTCATACTTACACTGGAAGATACTACCTACAAATAGCCAATGCTAATATGCTTACCATCTGTCCTACTGTCTTGACTAACCTAGGTCAGCAGCCAAGGCTACTGTGAGAATTTAACCGAATTCCGGCATCCTTCAGTGTCAGTGAGTGTCAAAAAGCACAGTGGCCAAAGAGGAGGTTATGAGCATTTTTTCAACTTGCCCATGATTTCCCAAGACAATGGGATACAAATTTTTTTCTGTCTAGAAAACTTTCCTTTAAGGACTGGACGTTTGGAATCACTTATATTGTGACTAAATTGTTTCCCAAATCCAAACCAAGCACATGTTTGTAAACTATAAGTGAACTTATGGAGACAATTGGGCTGGATATCTAAAATCAGGATGGCTAAGTACTTTGGGAGTGCGTGGCACTGCATAAATGAACCTGTGACCTGGTCGTCAATAGATCACCCAGACACTCAGAAAAACAATTGTTCTCTGTAAAGACTGTAAATGTTGGAACACTGAAATAGCCCACTTTGGACAGGCTAAGAAGGCTTTTATTTTATTTTATTTTTTTAAAGATTTTATTTATTTATTTGACAGAGAGAGAGATAGCGAGAGCAGGAACACAAGCAGGGGGAGTGGGAGAGGGAGAAGCAGGCTTCCCGCCGAGCAGGGAGCCCGATGCGGGGCTCGATCCCAGGACCCTGGGATCAGGACCTGAGCCGAAGGCAGACGCTTAACGACTGAGCCACCCAGGCGCCCCAGAAGGCTTTTATTCCAAGGAGATCAATGAGGTTATGTTTTCACATTCTAGCTTTTCAATTACTATATAATGCACTAACTGGCAAACCACTTATTTTCAAAATGTGCCTCAACTAGTCATTATTTTAATATGTCTACCTGAGCACAGAGCTCTAATAGGTCTTATTTACCAGTTATTTAGGAGGCGTATTTCCTCTTCCCTTTTGGTATCCGGTCCCTGATTTCCCAGGCCAGTTGTAAAAGGTGATCAAAAAACTGCTCCAATGTACTAATGTAGGGAGAATTAAGCACTTTTTTTTTTTAATAACAGCCTCTGAAAAGAAGATGTTCTGTAAACACAGAATACTGTTGTAGGTAGGCAAAGCCAAATTGTGAGGGGAAAAGGCAGAAATGAGGCCAAGAGGGTTCCATACAAAGTAGACCCTGAACTTTCTCCCAAACCTCATAGAAAAGTCACTTGAATCTCTACAGTAATCTGATATTAGTGCAAAGCAAAGAGGAGGAAAAAAAAAATCTACTCCCTCCGAGAGGCCAAAAAGAGGACAGAAAAAAAAAATTATGTTTAAAGGCTCTGCAGAAGTCAAAATTGGATTTAGATTCCACCTAAAGTAATGGACATTGATAGATGCTTTTACAGACTGTAATTATTTATAATCAAAAGTATTGCTCAGTGCAAGATAACTGTATGATGCAGGGTTTAGAAGAAAGAATGGAAGGACTGAGTTAATAAGGTGACAAGTGAAGGTTAATAAATTATTATTCCAGGTTTTAGATAATTGGCATCATTTGGGAGTAGGAAAAAAAAAAAAGAATGAACCTGGAGAAAGATGAACTAGAGTAGCAGAACGTTTTAACAAATGATCTATTTAATACCAATTATCATGCTATTTTGCCATTTCTCCTAGGTTTTGTTAAATATCTTGATATCCTTTGGGAAAATGTGTCATAAAATGACAAATGAGATTAATTATAATAAATTCAAAACAAAACACTTTGAAGCCAAGCCTCATATACTAGGACTTATTTTAAATAAAACTAGAAATTTGTGGTTTATGGTTAGATAAACTTTGGCAAAGCATCACATATCTGTAAAAGTCCTACTTCCTTTTTGCTTTTCTAATGTATACTTGATTGACAATTTAGATGTTTAATTATTTTTAGTATGCCACCTTCCTTATTCCATAAAGGATTTTATTTGGCTTTTTAGAATGCTGCTGTAGGTAATCCCTTTAACCAAGAGTAGTGATAATATGAACTGTATTCTAATATTTTGCTAATAGCTACATATATATTTAAGTGCATATGAAAATCCTAAGTCTTGAGTAATCTCCTTTCCACCCCAAACAGGAGAATTTAAACATTTTAAAATACAGGACATCATTGTTGACTCTTTCCTTATTATTCCTCTTACTTTTTGACCAAATGAAGCTAAATTTTCCAGTGAATTGAACCTTAGCTTTCCATCCTGGTAGAGAAGGCCAACAGAGAAGTTTGTGACATGGTTTTATTCACATAAAGGCTATGGGGATTAGGCATAGGACAACAATCTATTTCTGTATCTCATTTCAAGTAAGAGTGAAGGAAGCAAATAAACATTATTGTTTTAGCATAATACTGGAAGTTACGAGTAGTTTTTAACCCTCGAACACAACTGCTTGTAAGACTTGGAGGAGATGTTTTGTTTGTTTGTTTGTTTTTGTTTTTGTTTTTATTTTATTATGTTACGTTAATCATCATACATTACATCATTAGTTTTTTTTAAATTTTATTTTATTATGTTATGTTAGTTACCATACATTACATCATTAGTTTTTGATGTAGTGTTCCACGATTCATTGTTTGTGCATAATACCCAGTGCTCCATAGAGAACGTGCCCTCTTTAATACCCATCACCAGGCTAACCCATCCTCCCACCCCCCTCCCCTCTAGAACCCTCAGTTTGTTTCTCAGAGTCCATAGTCTCTCATGGTTCATCTCCCCCTCCAATTTCCCCCCCTTCATTTTTCCCATCCTACTATCTTCTTTTTTTCCTTTTTTTTTTAACATATAATGTATTATTTGTTTCAGAGGTACAGGTCTGTGATTCATCAGTCAGGGTTGCTGGAGTGGTGGGAGGGTGGGAGGGATGGGGTGACATTGGGGAGGAGATGTTTTTGAAGAGATGTCAAAAAAGAAAACAAGAAATCCCATCAACTGAAGAGGTTTATAAAAATGTATTGCATTCAATCCCTACACCTACTATATTCTAAAATCTTATAGAATGGGGGTATCTGCTGAGATTAAGGAGGAAGTTATTATTCCAGGTAACTATTCTTGGGACTCTGGACTTCCTGGAAAAAGAGAAACCTTGTCAGTCCCTATAGACTACTTCTCCACCCCACTCACTGTATAAATATCCTGGAGCAGCCTTTTCACTAAAATGTGAAGTTATGTTAATTTTCATTTCATTTGATGAGCTTAGCCTCCCCAAGGCTCTGAGTGACTTGCAGGAAAGTGTATTGTCAGAAGGTGGGAAGGGCTGGAACTCCGCTCAGAGTCTGGCATATAATAGATATTCAATAAATATATTGGAATTATGGAGAAAATGAAAGACCCAAAAAAGAAAATCTTCAAAGTCCATTACAACGGATTGCTAGAGAAGCTTCCCTCTTCCATACAGATGTTTTCTGTTTCAATGCTCATTAGGCAGCTTTTGTTGTTGTTGGTATTAATTTGTTTGAACTAATTTCCTCCTTTCAGTTAGGATTAGGAATTCTTTAAGAACAGAAATTAATATGTATATTTCTATGTGATCCACCGATTTAGAACAGTGGTCATATATAGAAGTATCGAAATAAAACTTAGAGGAGGAGAATGGCTGTGGTCTGAATGTTTGTGTTTGCCAAAATTAATATGCCAAAATCCTAATTCCCAATGTGATGTTATTATGAAGTGGGGCCTTTGGGAGGAGCTTAGGTCATGAGGATGGAGCCCTCATGAATGGGATTAGTGTTCTTATAAGAGAGACCCCAGGGAGCTCCCTAGCCCCTTCTGCCTTCTGAGGATACAATGAGAAGTTTGTGAGCCTGAAGAGAGTCCTCCTCACCTGACCGTGCTGGCCAAGTCCTGATACTGGACATCCATCTTCCAAAACTGTGAGATTTAAATTTCTGTTTCTTTTTTTTTTTAAAGATTTTTATTTATTTATTTATTATTTGAGACAGAGAGAACGAGAGAGAGAGCACATGAGAGGAGGGAGGGACAGAGGCAGAAGCAAGCTCCCTGCCGAGCAGGGAGCCCGATGCAGGACTCGATCCAGGGACTCCAGGATCATGACCTGAGCCGAAGGCAGTCGCTTAACCAACTGAGCCACCCAGGTGCCCGTAAATTTCTGTTTCTTATAAGCTACCCAGTCTATGGTATTTTGTCAGCCTGAATGGACTAAGATAATGATCCCAAGAAATAATGTTTTAGTGCTTTCTGTTTGCCAGGATGACACTGAGGAGGATGGTAATGGCAAGGGTGACAGAGGCTGGGACAAATTAAGTAAGTAACTCTGATAAAAATTCATTATTTTACCATAGATGTACTAGCCATTCAAGCTATGAGAAGCATTATCGCTAAGATGAGAATAATTTGAGTGGAAGATGGATGTCCCCCACCCCACCCAGTACAATGTCAATTAACTACTAACTAAATGATAGTGGATTTTTTTTTCCTTTTTAGGAGGAGATAGGTAAATTCAGAAAGTCTCACTATGTTCTTCAAACATTTAGATTTCCTCCTTTCAAGCTCTCTGTATTGTTATGTCTCAACAATTTCCTAGTGATAATAGAGAATCATTTATTTTATCAATGTAGATCTCTTGATATCTAGAAATTTTATAAAGAAAACATGGTTGATTGAAAAGTTTCAAGAAGAAATAAAAACTAAAAAAAAAAGAGAAAAGCTAATTAAAATGATGCATATTTGTAGCCAAGGGCAATGTCCCTTTAAAAGAATGCCTTGCAATTAAGTTGATCAAAACTAGCTTCTCCACTTTGACATGAAGGTTTTGGTATAATACATGTCAGTCTGGCCACTCCATTCCAGGAATGACTTTCAAATGTGCAGCAGATGGTAATCAAAATTGACTGGAGGCTTTTGAAGATATATGTTGTGATTAACCAGACATGGACTGCACAACTCAGAAATCAAGGAATGTCGGGGACTCTTGAAGAGGAATCTGATGATAATCTGGAGTGTTAAGATCAGGTGGCAACATAAGCTAGTTCCAGAACAGCATGGAATGTGACAAGATGTGTGGTGGGGTGATGGAAGTTGTTACCAAAGTCATGTATGAATGGCACTTCCTGACTTCTCACGTTAACCCTGTGACATATTAACATAAATCTAAAATATTATAACATCTGAATATGTACTTGTGACAGCTCCCAAGCATTCACATACAGGGCATTTACAGCTTCTGAGAGTGTGTGCATGTACGGTGAAAAAGGAGCATACATGAACTGCACCCACCCTCCATATGACTACCAAAATGTCCTCATTGTGATCAGGATATGAATTAATGACAGGTGTCAATCACTTAATTCTTACAGAACTTTGAGAACAATGGGTTTGTTGGTAGTTTTGTATATAATCATTATTCCTACAATGAATGTCCTGCAGCATTTGGAAGAGTAAACAGGGTAAGACACTAGGAAAATGAAAATAAATGAAACATCTTCATTAGCTCAAGTCTTGCCTCTAACTTCTGAAATTTTAATTAGGAACTTATGAAACAAAAGTATATTTGGTATTATTATTATTATTATTATTATTATTATACTCACTCTCCCTGAAAATGAAGGAGAAAATTTTTGGCAATATGCTCCCATGATATTATTTGTAATGTCAGAAATTTCTCAGTTCTTATCCCTCCATTAGTTCATTCATTTCTTTTCTCCCAGTTAGATTGCTATGAAAACGTATCTGGGGTCCCACCTGAGGTCTCATGAATAAACATTAGAATAATAATCGCTGATGTTTATTGGCGATGTACTAAGGGTCATGCACTGTTTAAGTGCTTTGCAGTTGCTAAGTCATTTGATCCTCACACTAATCCTATGAATTAAGTGTCAGTGTTTTTACTCCCATTGTACAGATAAGGAAACCAAGGCACAAAGAGGCCTGAGACCAGGTAGCTGCTGGACTCAGCTGGATTTAATTTCATTTAACTGCAGAGCTGGATTTAACCAGGTCAGAATGTCTCCTAGACTGAAGTCTTTTAACTGCCATGCTTTCCTGCAATGCCCTCACCATATTGTATTAGCCTGCACTTGCCCCAAGAAGAGTACAGGCTGTAAAATCCCTGAAATCAATATTCTTTACTGTTGTGCCAGGATTTATTGAACTCACAAGTGGCTATCAAGGACATTTGTAGAATTGCATTTGAGAATAAAGGGGGAGAGGGCACAACATTCATGTACAGGAAGTAAAGGTATATGCTGAACTAGGCCTGCTCCCCAGTCATCCCCCTGCTACTGTGGAGATGTGAACAAACTATTTCTTTTGCCTGGACTCCAATTATTTTTTAGCTATAAAGTAAAAGAGTTGACTAGATCATTTCTGTGGTCACCTATAACTCTAATATTCATATAACCATAATATTTTTAAAGCAGCGTTAATTATAATATCCTCAATCATTATCTGGACCTCGGCTACCATGGGATTTCATCGGAGATGCCATCTGCAACACTTTATGTAAAGGTATCATCCCCTTCCTTTCAATTTCTACACCAGTACCTTCTTGTTTTCATTATACCGGTCTTTGCTGATGGCAGACAGGTACTTATTTCTTTGTTTTATCATCTATCTCACCCAGTAGATGGCATGGTCCAAGAGGATGGAGACTTGGACTGTTTTATTTACCATTTTAGACTTGATATTAAATACACAACTTTGCATATGCTTGACATGAACAAATTATTTACCTCATTTATTTAGTAATGCCATGGAAGGAATTATTGGGTTTTTAAAGATGATAACATTACCAGCCTGTTGTTAGTGAAAACTATATTACTTATAAAGAATCGTTGCACTCATTAGCTTCATAAAGTGATAGCAATAGCTAAGCTAGTCTTTAAACCTCAAAATTATCTGCTATTTTTTTGAAATATGTATAAATAGCTTCATATACAAATTTTCTTCTTTTTTTTTTCCAGTCTGATACCATTTGGGATTTCTATGATTTTACTATTATTTATGTGGTATATTGAAAATGATGGCCTCCACAACACTTGGAAGCTATTCCAAAAGACATAGAATCTGTTTCTTCAGTCCTTAAATCTAAGGAGGCTTCAATATTTGTTTTCATCGACAGAAACTAACAGTAGTCAGATTTTTTTTTTTTAAAGATTTTATTTATTTATTTGAGAGAGAGAGAATGAGAGACAGAGAGCATGAGAAGGAGGAAGGTCAGAGGGAGAAGCAGACTCCCTGCTGAGCAGGGAGCCCGATACGGGACTCGATCCCGGGACTCCAGGATCATGACCTGAGCTGAAGGCAGTCGCTTAACCAACTGAGCCACCCAGGCGCCCCAGTAGTCAGATTTTACCAGTCAAAACCCAAACCATAAGAGGCTTTGCAGCTTGTTTTCTTACTGTTATTGGGGAAAAAATGCCACCATTTGAGTAACTAGGCTCACCTCCTAGATGATAAAAGACATGAAGCCCAGTCGTGCTTGTTGCCCCAGCTAAGGGCCAGCCAACCACCCCATATGTGAGCGAGGCCTCCTGGGACTAGCCAGCCCTGGAGCACATACCAGCTGCCTCCAGAAGCATGAACTAACCCAGTCAAGGTCAGAGAAGCTTGACCAGGCCTAGGGGACTGCCCAGCAGAACTGTGAGCTAAGTAAGTGGTAGTTATTTTAAGCCACTGGATTTTGGAGTGGTTTGTTATACAGCAAAAGCTAACAGATAAATTCTAGCATAATGATATTCTGTCATTTATCTTAATTGAAAAGGGGCAAGAACCTTACACTATTTTTAATTTTTGAAACTATGTTCTGTAGATTTTCTTTTCTTTGTCAGTATCAGAGTTGATGAGAGCCTAGTGGGCCCTCTCCAGAAGTCAAATCTTTCCCACATTTCTAAATTACACTTTTAATATGTAACATAACCCAGATTTTTTACAATTATGTATATAGTACATAATTTATAATATGTATATATGTATATAATTATGTATTATGTGTATATATATTTTATATAAAAAGATAAAAAATATCTTTTAAGAGTTTTTGAAAAAAATTGCTTATAATTAAGTTTGATTTTTAAATAGATAGCCCTTGCGGCATCCTTTTTGTATGATCGCAATTGTTTGTTTGCTTGTATTTGCTTTCTTCCAGGCTTTTTTCTATTTAGTATACTTGAGGTTACATGAAAAATGACATCTAGGTACCTGAATTATTGCCTTAATTAGTGTCAGATTCTCTGTACCCAGATTTCATCAGACTGTTCCCATTTATATCATTCACTTCCACCTTCCATAGATAAAAGTATGGCACAAACTGAATGTTGTTCACCCTTTGGACAAAAAGCCTTAGTAAATTATTTTCTTCTAGCCTGGGAAGAATACTTTACAAAGCATTAACTCTGAGACTTTAGTAGATAAGAGAGGGAGATAAACAGGCCTAGAGAAACAGTAACCAAAATAAAGAAAAATGAATGAATGAATGAATGAATGAATGGTTCTTCAAGGAGAGTTAATATTAACTCTGATGTCTTTCTTCTCCAGTGCCTGACGCTTCTTCTAAAGTGGGCATTCGGTCCACATTACAGCCTGACTCAGGTGCTAAGATGTACAGTAATGCAATCCGCATTACATAACATTTTAAATGCAGGTCTCAGCAGGCTCGTAGCTCTTCAGATTCTCTGACAGATACTTAGGTTGACATTAGACTGCCTGATGAACCCAAGAAAGTGACAGGATCTCTATTAATATCTGGATACAGAATTCATAAAGGAACACAGTAGGTCAGGAAGGGATTCCTAAAGCAAGACATTTTGTCTAAGAATAGACTCCATCAATTTGATTTGGTAAAAACTGAAGGAAGAGTTTTAAAGAAGTGAAAGGGTTGGAGAGGAAAGACTAGCACAGACATTTTTGAGAAGTTAACTGAAGAAGGAATAAATGAAAATAAAGAGAGAGTCTATTTGTAAGTCTCAAGAGAAGAAGGTCATTAAGGCAATAGAGAGGGGGAGATGGATGAAGCCCAGAGGAAATGAGATCATGGGTGAGCATCAGCATGCAGAGAAGTGAATAATTGTTGGCTGAATATGATTTGGCCAGAACTGTGTTTAGAACCTGAAAGTTTTTCACTCCCTGCTAATGATATACAATATTTATTTATTTTTCCTCTCAATTTGCACGTGTTTGTTTGCAATTACCAGAGTGGATAACTTCCTTATATCATAAGGCTGTCATGGCATAAGGTAATAAATATAATTGAATATGGAAACTATAAACTGCTAAAGGAATTTTGTAATAGTCATGGCAAAAATAAGTGTGTATATGGGTACTCTGACTGAAAAATCAAGAGCCAGAACAGATAGCTTCCACCTAATTGAGGGGGAAGCAAACAAATAATGCAGTGAGACACCCCCACATTGACCACTCTGTCCAAGGGACCCACTGCCATATCCTGAGCAGTATTCTATGCTCTCAGTGAGGAAGGCCCTGCAGGCATGATGGGTGATGTGTTCGCTTCCTGGATGCTACATTTTTATGTTGCTGGATTCTGAGGTCTTCTCTCAAACCGTCCGTCACAAACAGACACTAGAGAGATGGATGCTTTTTAAAAAAGAATTAAAATCTGTTTATTGCTCTAGGCATCTTTTACTTTGTTGTTTTGCCTCTCTCATTTTGGTGGTTCATAGTTACTGGTTTCTCAGTCAAGGCTGTGACTAAAAATAATGATGAACCTGGAAAAAGAAAACACTCTCCTGCTATGCCTGCAGTTCATGTTTTTGATGCTATACTTGATGACAACTTTTATTCTAAACTCCTGGGAATGGAGACGCACTCAGTGGGGCTTGGTGATAACTCTTGTATTCATTAGTGTCTTTGACATTGCTTTGAAGTTTATTGTATTATTTCAGTTTTAAAGGAAAGCATATCAGCCATAGACAGACCTAGTGAAGGCCACACAATAGGTTAGTGGAGATGTGTGATCCTCTTTAATTTCAACATTGTGTCTAGGCTCTAAGTTGTTAGATGGGAAGTCGACGTTGTCTTGGAGTTCATGAGTATGCAGTCAGTAAGTGGTGATATGGCAGATTTTAGGTTGGAGTGCCGCTAGTTTCTTAAGGGTTTCTCCCCAGGTCTAGAGATTTCCCACATTGAAAATTAATTCATTGTTGGCCCTGAAGTTTAATGGTGAGCTTTATGGAAGAACCAATAATAATCTAAAAATTGAATACAGGTATAATCTCATATCCGGATGCACAAGCTATTTACATATACATATATATGATATCATTATATAAAGTAGAAAGACAATCATCGTGTTCTTTATATGGTACAGAACCAGGTACACATGCCACTTTTGGTAACCTTCATGCCTTTAAATGTAGGGGTCTGTTTTTCTGCAAATTTTATAAAAGCTTCAAATCACTTATCCTTTCCAATACTCTCCACTATTCTTATAGCATGTGTTTCTAATCAATCTGTATCATCATAGGTATTTTTTTTCCTTCAAAATATATACAGACTATTTTAGATTCCACATATAAGTAAGATCAAGCAATATTTGTCTTTCTGTATATGGCTTCATAGAACCAGAGAATAGAACAGAGAATAGTAGTTACCAGGGGTTGAGGGGTGGGGAAAAGGGGAGATATCGGTCAAAGGGTACAAACTTTTAGTTATAAGATGAGTAAGTTTTAGGGATCTAAAACACAGCATGCTGATTATTGTTAATAATACTGTTATTGTTAATAATATTTAAAAATTGTTAAGTGAGTAAATCTTAAGTCTTCTCAGCACATACACACAATGGTAATTCTGTAAGGTGTATTAATTAGCTTGATTGTAGAAATCTATACATATATTAAATCATCGCATACACTTTCAAAAAAATCAGATTGTACAACCTAAATATATATACATTTTGTCAATCATTCCTCAATAAAGCAGGAAAATTTTTTTTAAAAATCCAAAATAGATACAGAATTTCATTTCTTAAAGGAAAACCTCAACATTTTCCACCTCTCTATAGTCTTATTATGTGCTCTGTACATCTATGGTTTCTACAAACCCGTCATCTATTTACATGTGTTGTTATACGTGTTTCATGCACGACAGACTAGCAAAATTGCAGTGTTCTATGCGTTTTCTATGTTCCTTTCCAATACCTCCCTTCCCTCTCTATTCCCTCTCATTTCTTCTAGGTTTCTCAAAATAGTAAAGAAACTAGTCAATTCAGCAAATCTTATTAAAGGTCATGTATTCAAATAAATCACAAACACTTCCAGATCAATTAATCTAATTCCTTGCTTCCCACAGGATAGGAACTTAAAAAGACAGTGAAATGACTCTGTGATCCAGAATTTCACATTAAGAAACAAAACAAAACAAAACAAAACCCAGCCACTTCTGTTCAGATACTCTTCTTAACTTCACAAGACTGTCATTCTTAAACATCTCATGTGCCATCCCCAGAGCTCCCAGGGTTTTCTCATCCCAGATACCCTACCTCTCATTCTTACTTGTCAAAAGCCCAATAAAACTTGATTTACAAAAGCAGGTGACCAGCCCATGGGCCATAGTTTGTCAAGTTGTTTTTTTTTTTTTTAATATCTCATTAAAGCATTTTTTATCTAGATTACTAAATAATTTAGCACTACCTTAAATTTTGTTCTCAAGGATAATGTCTCAATCATTCCCCCCAGGCCTGGACCTCCTATTTATTCTTCAAAATCACCTATATTAAAACTTACCTAATATCTCAGAATTAATTTTGCTTTCTCCTGAAATTTCAAACATTTGGTCATACCTTTTTAAGCTGTTTATCGCATTATAGAATGATTATATGAGTATTTTCTACATTCCCTGCTATACACAAAGAAAAACAATTCTTACATATTTCTGTATTCCCAAATATAGCACATTCTTTAGACCATAGTTTGAGCTTACTATATTTGCTGAATGAATGGGTGAATGAATGATCAAATCAAAGTGGAAGAAACTGTGTTTTTCCTGGTGCCCTTAACATAGAGTTATAGTAACTCCTTAATTTACTTTTTGGTAAAGTTATTCGGAGAGACTTTCACCCACAAATTAAGATATTTTAAGCAATTTTACGGTAAGATCATTTATATAATTACTTGTTTTGTTTTGTTCTTTTTTTTTTTTTTTTTCCTCTCAACGTACACAAAAGAAACTTTGGGGTTTGGACTAAGCATAAAGTTGTGAGACAGTGACACCTAATGGGGCCGAGATCGACCATTTTGAATCCCAATTATTTCAGGAAATTTGGTAGTGATATATGTAAAACAGGCATTTTAATAAATATAATTATTCCTTTTAAATGTAAGGGAATTTAAATCCTCCTGTTGCTATATTTTAAAAATAGTCAAAAAACAGTATGCAGGTATCTTACTGAGCATTTTTGAAGGGACTTTCACATTTAAAAGGAAAGCATAGAATACTATATTCCAGCATCTCATTTCCTCAAATCATGTGTGCAGATCCCACAAGAAGCAACAGAGCTGGTGCACGGCATGAATCCATATCACAAAGATGTTCAGAGGATAACATACAGTCCTTTCCCATAAGGGTGTTTCTGAAACCTCAGGAAACATGATACTCCAAAGTATTGGTGTGTATCCTAGCACGTTATTGTGGTTGTTAACTATCATACATAGCTTCAAACACAGTTTTAAGAATGTATTTATGTATGTTAATGCTTACTATCAGATACCTTGCCTAGAAAGCTTTGTTAAAAATTGATTTATCATCATTTGCAATTGAAAGTCTCACAAATGTACTAAAGTCCTAAATTAAAAGACTACCTTTTAGGTGTTAGTGAAAAGTGTCTGAAACTAGGGAATGCAACTATTATTTTAGTTTATATTGTCATTGCCAAATTGGGTAGACCAGTCTAACAGCAACCCTCATGGAAGGTAGCCCTGGCTTACTGTTGCTTAACTTTTCATTTGCAGACTCTCAACAGGTGTGGGATGAACTGATGGGAGGTGCATACCCACTACGAATTGATCCTGCACATGTGTGTTAATATTTACTTTGTAGTTTTGAGGATTTGAGAGTGAGATAATGAGGTTGAGGAATCTGTTAGGAATGGAAAGAGTGACAGAAAGTAGAAATGTGTTGCAGTAAGAGTGATGGAAAGGATCCTAAATATAAACTTTACCTAATTCACAGTGTTTCCTAGGCCACATAGTATCATTAACTGGCTGTTGTGAAGCAGAAGCTTTTTGGTAATTTCTTGAGCCACTCATCGTGTATGCATTCTAGTGTCTATATCAGCTCTAACCTGATCGTGTGTGGGAGGTAAACTACATTCTACCTGGGAGCGAATTTCAACTGTTATGTTGGTAGGAGTTGTACCACAGAGAATACAAAATTTTCTTCTAATACTGACCGCAAAATATGGGTTAGAGGTATTTTCAGTTCTTGAGTGGTTTGATTAAACTAAGGTAAAGTTTATTTCCCCTCAAGGCTTTTATGACTTACTGTATACCCTCAAATTTGTCTTTTATTATCTTTCTTTCACAATCTGGCCTAACCAGTCATTTCTACTTTAATACGAAATTCCTTTATCTCTTTTTTAATCTTAAAAGTCAATTTTCCTTCCTTTTTGCTTCTCAGACAATTTTGAATTTTTTCTTTGAAGGAGCTAGTGTTCTATAGTAGTAATATATATATATATATATATATATATAGTGATATCTATAAAAATCTATAAACATAAGAAAGCTATATTATTGTCCATCCTCAACTACATAAAATTTTTTCTAGGAAGATGAGAGGAAGGACGGGGGATTCTTGGGTGCTAATGTCTCCCTTGGAGCAAAACTATTGGATAGATTCTTCATAGTATCTTTTTAAATTTTGCCAATATAGGGTATTGGTTCTCTTAATGGTCCTTTTACTTGCGATATCTATACATTTTCTTATCTCTGGACTCCTAACTTGTAGAGACCAGATGCCCTTTTGGTTGTTTTATTTAAAGAACCATAAATTGTATTAATTTCTAGCCTATTTATGTTCTAAGACTATTTGGAAATGTCTAACCACACACTTGAGTATTTTTTAAATTGGCAATTTCACATTTAATTTTTTTCTAGTTAAATGAGCTTGAACTCATTTATAAAAATAAAGCATGACATTCTCCTTTTTTTTTTAGCTGTTGAGTCTACCTCAGAATCCTATCTGAATGTTTCCTGTAGTGTATGTTTCATGTTAATTTAATTTACAATTTGAAACTGTATTTAATATTCTCTTAAAGAAAGGCTTTTGAAATTGCCTTATGTAGTGTACTTTCTATTTAAAATTTTTTTTCGTAGCTGTACTATTTAAATTTTCTTTTTCCTACTCTGTTGCTTTTAAATATTTCCCCCCATCAATAGGCTAATGATTAGTTGAGCTATTTGGTGTAGATTTATAGTCCAGGATAATAGGTATTTCATAAAATCCTGAATACTGTAGCATTTTTTTTTGGTGTTTATCTTCCCAAAGTTTAGCCCCTCAATTATAGCCCTTAACTTGCCTCTAAACAAGTGTTTTAATTTAATTTCTCTAAGTTTGACTTTTTTCCTAATGGTTTCACAAGGTAACTTTTTTTGAGAAAACCTTGAAGAAAGAGTAGCTCATTTAGAAGATCAGGTAGAAAGCTGAATGGAAAGACCCAAAATGAACAACTTATTGCTGCACCCACATATATGGCAGAATCTCACAAACATGATGTTGGCAGAAAGATACTGAACTCCCGAGTTTATAAATTGTTGGATTTTTCTGATATAAAATTCAAAATCCACAGAATGGATCTATGGAAAGTGAAGTCAAATAATGGTTACCTTTTTAAAAGGAGGGATGGGTAATGGCTGGGATGCTGACAGTTTTCTATTTTTGATCTGGGTGCTAGTTCCATGGGCGCATTCATCAGGGTGTACACTTAGGACTTTTGAACTTGTCTGTATTTCGTACTTCAAAAAAGATTAATGATAACAACAACAAAACGTACATATTCAACTCTAGTGAATTAACTGTAAAATAAAATAGCTCTTTCAAATACCTCCTACATGCATATCTTCCTTTGAGCCCTCTACTTCTTATATTTTACTTTATTTAGACAAGGACAAGCTCATCTCTTATTTCTCACATGAGACAATTGTTTCTTACAACAAATTTGTCCTAATACTATTACAAATATATGGGTCTGAATGCCTTCCTTCCAATCATTCTCTCTCACCTCTCTCTCTCTGTCTCTCTCTTTCTGTCCCTGCCCCCCTGACAAACACACAAACTGAATATAACATTGTAACAGTCTTAAATATTCAAATTTTAAAAGAGGAAAAGAAAATGATTTTAATGCCCCCAATTAATTTTTAAACATTACATACACATCATGAAATACTCGATACATCATTTCTGAAGAATTAAAATTCATAACCAATTTCAGGATAATATTTTTGCAGATATAATAAAATAATTTTCATGTCAAGCCAAGATACCCTTTCTTAACTTACTTTCTTTTTTTTAAATTTTTTTAATTTTTTTTTAAAGATTTTATTTATTTATTTGAGAGAGAGAATGACATAGAGATAGCATGAGAGGGGGGAGGGTCAGAGGGAGAAGCAGACTCCCTGCTGAGCAGGGAGCCTGATGTGAGACTCGATCCCGGGACTCCAGGATCATGACCTGAGCCGAAGGCAGTCGCTTAACCAACTGAGCCACCCAGGCGCCCTCTTTTTTTTTTTTTTTAAAGATTTTATTTATTTATTTGACAGAGAGACACAGCGAGAGAGGGAACACAAGCAGCGGGAGTGGGAGAGGGAGAAGCAGGCTTCCCGCCCAACAGGGAGCCTGATGTGGGGCTCAATCCCAGGACCCTGGGATCATGACCTGAGCCGAAGGCAGACGCTTAACGACTGAGCCACCCAGGCGCCCCTTAACTTACCCTTTCTTAACCAGAGGGGCAAAAATGAGCACTATGTTAAAAATATGGTAGCAGGAAGGGAATCAGAGAAAGGGTAGGAAGCGGGTTTAGAACTGACAGAACATTTTGTGCCTCCAAAATTATTGTAATGCCATTCAATTTTAATTCAGGGTGAAGATTCAGGTCAGTTGCTCAGTAATCCAATCTGGCTCTCCCTTTTAGGCTACTATTATTAACTCTTTTATTCAGATGTTATTCAAATGAGTTTCTCTATTAAAAAAAGCAAACTGATGCAGACAAAACATATTGTTAGTAAATCTCCCCCAGTTTGGCAACACATTAATGATAGATCTGGCATTCTCAGTGTCAAAAACTCTATCGGCATCTGTTACAACAGAATCAAGATAAAATGAGCTAAATGAAAACAAATGGAGACAGGGAGGGGAAAGTGCTATAAAATATTTGAAATGCTCTACAGATTCTTTGTCCCTGAAGACTCTCTCACTTTTCATCAAACTGATCGAGAGTTTGGTACCACATCATGTAGGTAACTTTCCCGCTGAGATACAAATGGGTAAACATGTAGTGGTTTGGAAAAATTGGCGGCAGGCAGGTGCTATCAATATAAAGTGTCAGAAAAGTGTCTTTGATGGACTCCTATTTCTTTTGTGACCGTCTTGCCTCCCTTTACATCCCTTTCACTAGGCGTGTGTTGTCCTCTCCCATACCTAGATACCCAAGAGATCAAGTGCAGTGCCTGTCCCAGGCATTAAACAGAACTGTACTTTTACTTCTCCCTATAAAATTTCATCTTCCCTGAATCCCATTCTGGAAAAATCTCATTCTACAAACTATTGCATTTATCAGACAATCTGGTCTGACTAAAGTAATTTTTCATTAACAACTCATCTCACTAAAGTAGTTAATAGTCATGTAGGTTACTGGTAATGGACATAGACTCTGGAGCTAGGATTCAAATACAGCCACTAGCTGTGGGACCTCGAGCAAGTTTCTTGACTTCTCTTTCCTCAGTTTCTCATTTATAGAACAAGTGACAAAAATAGTCCCCATCTAAAGGGCTTGAAAGGGAATGAATGGATTAAAATATGCAAAATTTTTGTAATGGTATCTGGCACGTAGTAAGCACTGTTTGATTATTAACTGCTTATTATTTATTAACATCCCAGGGGAATTCTCTTCTCAATAGGAATTCTTTGAGATGCCAACAGTCTAAATTAAAAGAAAGACTTTCTAATCAGGAAAATGCCAGACAGCTTATGAGGCACTTAGAAAAAAAATGTGGACAAATATTTTAAGAACTCTCAAAATATGACCTCCCCCTAATGTATGACAACTGCTAGGGTCCAGATAATCAACGCCCAGTGAAGTTAAATGGCCTAAGGGCATGGAGTTAATAAAAAGTGGTGCTAGAGTTTATGGTGGTGGACACTCGAGGTGCAGCATGAAGGATCTGGAACACAGAACTTCTAATGAGAGGACGCAGCCCAAAGAGCTTCAACTAGCCAAACATGTCTGTTCTCAGATTCTCAAATCTACGTATCTCTCTAGCTGTGACTTCAGCCTCTGGGTAATATATTCAGGTGCCTCCAAGACATCCCTGTTTCTATATCCCAATGGAAAATCACATAACGTCTGACTAAAATGATCTTCTCTCCTGAATGTCTTGCCCTGGCCCCCACTCAGTTATCTAAGTCAACATACTGGCAACACCAGAATTCCTTTCTCCCCACCTGTGTTTTCTTTAACCCCAGATCCACTACCTTGGATTCAGAGTACGATTTTCTCTTACTGAAATGACAGCATTCACATAACTGATCCCCTCAATATCATTCCCATGACCTATTCTTACAAGGTGGTCAGAATTATCTCTAGAAAGTGCAAATGATCATGCTAATCCCACTCTTGAAACTCTTCCGTGGCTCCCAATTGCCCACTAGTTCAAGATCAAATTTCAAAACACAGCTCCCAGGTTTCTGCATGATTTTGCATAGGGCCTAACACTTCCGTATCCACTCCCTTGCATTTCCTGATGCAGCCACTATGCTTGATGCAGCCCTTTATCGTTTGCATCTATTGCAAACCCCTCTTATTCCATGCACTTGACACTCTACTGCTTTCTATTCCCATTTAATATCTGTCTCTCTTCCTGCTTTATCTCTCTGCCTAACTAACTTTTGGCTTATTTCTACTACAGCTAACTCCTACTAATCCTTCATATCACTACCACTTCTTATGAAATTTTTCAGTAGGCTAGACTCCTTGAATTATACTAAATTAAATGCCTGATGTTATAAACTCCCATTGTCCCAGTATATGCTATATTTATGTTACAGATCATCTTACCTCTTCTTTTTTTTTTTAAAATAAACTCTACCCCCACCGTAGGGCTCGAACTCATGACCCCAAGGTCAAGAGTCCCATGCTCTACCGACTGACCCAGCCAAGATGGGGACCTTGCTCCTTTTTTAGTGATCAGTTTGCTAGTGTAAATATTTCATTGCACTATAAGCTCTAGGAAGGCAAGGATTACACATTGTTTCAGGAATAGTCAATTACTAAATAGTTGTTAAGCAAATGAATTTCCTCTCTACTGTCAAAAAGTAGCCCAAATCCTAGCAAGTGTGGACAGATTTGCTAGTTTTACTAGTATCAGGATCTATCTTTTAAATTCTGTGTTTCAGAAAAGTCCACCAAAGTTCTGTTATGTCCACCTTTCGTGACTGGGCCATCCAACATGAGGATAGATCATCATGAGTAAATACTAAACAACATCCATGTGTCTGTGCCTGAGGCCCAGCCCAGGATAATGCGGATAGAACAAGGGGGTGAAGGTAGGGGACCCGTGCTAACAAAAACCATTTGATTGTGTTTCCTAATCAGTCAGTCACATGTTCCCTTCTTTTATCATTTGTTGAAAAATGGTTCACATTAAAAGCTTCAGGTAAATTCTCTTCTCCTTCAGAAAATCTTTCGACTTCTTCTCAACATTTCTTGTCCCTCTTGAGTATCCTCAAAATATTATTTGCCCACTTTCTATGAAAGCGTTTATCATATTTTATTAGAATCTTTAGATTTTTTTTCAGTTTCTTCCACCGAATCATAATCTCTTTAAGAATATAGATACATGGATTTATTTTTAATTTATGCTTGAATTCCAGTCATCAAATTTAGTACCTATCCATAACATATATTGAATATATGCCTGTTGAATTTTAAATAGCAGAATTGAGGACCATCCACTTATAGTGTTAATTGAGGTGTCACAGAGGTGAACCCAGGTGGGCTGGTATACTTCTCTCTCCCTCATCAAGGCACACCCCTGGAATAGTTTTCTTAAGGCAACACCTTTCTCAATATTTCTTCTTTCATTTGCTTAATTGTCTTCCTCCATGCATCCCTATCTCATAGCAGGTAACTAGGTGGAATTTGGTCTCTGAGGACTTGAGTCCTAAGGAGATAATCTTTGCCAAGTGAGAGACAAATAGCCTCCCAGAAGGAATTTACCATTTTCTAGATAATATCCCTATTTATTGTGCCCCCTCCCTACATCTATGATCCATCTTCTTGACTCAGAGAAGACACTATATTTCCAGTTCTCTAGCCTAGCCTATAGAATGACAACCTCCCTAAATTATAGCCTCTCTTATTTTCTTTCTAACAAAACAGTCTCATATAGAGTTCAATTTGAAGTTTTGACCTCAGAATGTACTCCTTGGATAAATAGATTACTAGAAAATTTCACATTCCTTCAGAAATTTACAGAGAATTATTCTGCCCCCTCTCAAGCCATAAAATACTCCTTTCAGAAAATTTAACATACCTTGGAGCTCAATTTCCCGTGAGATCCTTTCTACTCTCTGAGTGTGAGAAGGCCCAGAAACTTGAGATGCCATTGAGGAATAGACAAACTGTTGGTTTTCTGTACATATTGGAGGTTATGAGTTATCTGGGTCTACATTTTCCATCTCCCAGCAAAGAAAATGCATACTTGCTCACAGCCTGGTTGTCCTGGATAGGATTCTATGTCTGCTAAAGGCACATTGTAATGGGGTGGGCTTCTTAAATGTTTCATTATCCAATATGCAATCTCTAGGAAAGCTCAGGTAGACATTTATCATCTTAGTTGAGCATGAGAATCCAAGACATGTGAAAAACAGTGGTTATAACAGTAATGCTTACCATCTATTGCACATTCCAATTACTACACTACTGGACATACTATATGGGAATTCCTCCCATGATGTAAATAAGGAAGTTGAGGCATGGAAATATTGAGAAGCTTTCCAAAGTTCATACAGAAACCAGATTGAAACCCACATAACTGTACTCCAGAGCTCAGTTTTTACTCCTCTGCCTCTAAAGTGCCCAACATTTCTACCAGTTGAATGTAAATTTCTAAATAGGAAAGACCATATCCTTGCTTCTGCATCCCCATGTAGTGCTCAGGCCAGGACCTCATGATTCTTAATTACATTTTATTATATCACAAGTGAAAGAATTAATTACAGGTGTGTTGAAGGTAAGAACTGCCACATATTCTAACCTCACAGAGTGCAAATAACACTGAACTTTGTTTTTTCAATTTTAGATTGATTTAAGCTTATTAAGACAAAGTACATAAAGAAAAATGCTTTTAAAAAAGATACTCTTCATTAATGACAATTTTGGAAAGAATATTGTGCTCAGAATGGGACAGCAGAAGGAGCAACATAATGATAGCTAACATTTTTCTAATAACTTAATATGAGCGAAGTTCGTCATGGATTATCCCATGTAATTATTATAATAACCCTCAAATTGCAGTTGCTACAATTATCCTTAATTTCATAGGTGAGAAATTGGGTCTCAGAGTTACTAGGTATCTTGCTAGTTTACAAAGTTTGCAAGTAGTAGAGCCAGGATGGAACCTAAGGTGTCTGTTGTCATAGCTTGTTTTTTTTCATTAATTGCCATAATACAACACTGAGAAATGCCTTCCCTCTTTTATATTGAATAATTTGGATTTATAAAGACCTCAGATTGGTCTTATATACTCTATAAACTATGCAAAGTAAACTCCCACATATCTGTCTCATCAAGACAGGATTCTGGCCTTTCCTTGGCACTCCGTGTGCATATTCTCTGTCGATCACTAGAGGGCAACCGTCATGTTTTTAGGGGGGATTAATTCCAACTAAGAAATGCTGACTCGTTCCAAACCATTGTTCTTCTGACCTTCACAGGGACTTAATGTACAACTGATAGAAATTGACCCTTTTCAGCACCTTGGTGTTTGTAGGTGATTGATCGTTACTCTTTCCATCTGTCTAGATATCCTTGGTGTATTTTTATTGTTGTTTGCAGAGTTAAAACCTAAGATGGCTGAATGGATCAAACATGAGTGGGTGTGTTTTTAAATTTCATTAAAAAACCCCCAACAACTCAGTTCTATGCCTCAGCCCTTGTTTGCCAAGTTTCAACAAGGAGAGAATTTTTATGGTCAAATTATAAAACCCTGAAAATAGGACTTTATAATGGAAATGCTGATACAACCGTAACTATAGTATTGCAATTGCATCACTATAAGAAAATTGGTTTAGATAATATACCCTTCTGGAATGAATGCCATTCTAAATGATTGTGCATCTCCATAAATCTAAGCTAACTCAGTAATTCAAAATTACTAAGATTTAAGTTTAGTACCAATAAGCAATAAACTTATGGCTACTGCTATAATAACGGTTGGTCGCTACACCCTTATTTCACAGCAGGTGGTCTGCTCCATGCTGGTTGCAGGCTGAATGAAAGCAGGCAACATTTTGAAACTAATTCCTGAAGTTGATGGAAGACTCCAGAGCCATTTCAACTGGTGAAATAGTGTTGTGTTTCGTGCATTTTTTTCTTTTTAAATTAAATGCTCTGAGACACTTGACCTTTCTGACAACTGAAGGGCAAACACAGGTTTACTTTCATTTCATGTCACAATTATAAGTCTCCAGATATTTAAAATTATCTTGAACAGATTGTTTTTAGCTCATAAGCCATTATTTCCCTACTATAAAGGAAAAATAACTTATTTGTCATTGAATGGATTTCTTTGAGTCAAAAAAAAACTGAAAAGAGACTTCACTTAATCCATCCATATTTGACTCTGGACAAGCAATCCAAAATATCTTGTTCCCTTATTCCTAATTTCTTCATTAAACTGTCACATACTTTGTTTAAAATATATGTTCAGGTCTAACAACTTAAAATGTCCACTTTTAAATGGTAAGGGAGACATCTGGAAACTTCCTTTCTGGTTTTATAAACATGGGAAATAAGAAATAGTTCCATGAAAGGGAAGAATGAAGGGGGGGAAATCAGAGGGGGAGACGAACCGTGAGAGACTATGGACTCTGAGAAACAAACTGAGGGTTCTAGAGGGGAGGAGGATGGGGGAATGGGTTAGCCTGGTGATGGGTATTAAAGAGGGCACATACTTCATGGAGCACTGGGTGTTATATGCAAACAATGAATCATGGAACACTACATCAAAAACTAATGATGTAATGTATGGTGATTAACATAACATAATAATAAAAAAAAAGAAATAGTTCCATGAAATCATTGATGAGATTCAGTCCTCATTCAAAAGGCCTTCAGGCTTTTTCTTTTTTTGAATTTTGATGAAGTGTTGTTCTGAATTATTATACAGTTTACTAAGAAATCTTTGTTAACAGGGGCACCTGTGTGACTCAGTCATTTAAGCATCTGATTCTTGGTTTCAGCTAGGTCATGATCTCAGGGTCGTCAGATCATGCCCCACATTGGGCTCCACGCTCAGTGGGAAGTCTGCTTGAGATTCTTTCCCTCCGCCTTCCCCTTGCTGGCATGTGCTCTCTCTCTTTCACACACAAATAAATAAATCCTTTTTTAAAAAAAGAAATCTTTGTTAACAGCAATTAAGTGAGTTAGAGCTTGGCCTAGTTTTGTATAATTTGAAGCTCAAAGTTTTACCATTTTCCTTTTTTTTTTAATACTTCTTTACATAGAACAGAACCTTACACAGAATAGTCAATAAATCCTTTTCTCTTTATTTTGAAGAAAGTGGGGTACACTTAAAGGAGAAAGTGGCATTAAAGAGAAAAGAGAGAGGTAATTGATGTAGTCAAAATCTGATGGCAATTATTGAAAATAATAAAGAATATAAGTTAAAACACTAACTGAACAATAATATTGAATAAGAAATAATAAGAAATGATTTAGAAATAATAAGAAAAGCATCATGGATTCCATGAAACAATAATTACAGTGTGAAATAGTTTTATAGAAACCTCAGCTGAAAATAATGTTCTCTTTAACTAGGGTTTTTCACTTCAAATACAAACTATTAAACATTTTAATCACTTAATATTTGAATATAAAAATATCAAATAATTACACAATGCCTATATTCTTGAACAGGAAAGCATATTTTTATTTTTTGAAATTTGTTATCAGTGCTTTGATTACAATAATCATAGTGGGTTCTAACATGTGGAACCTTGTAGACTTTTGGAGAGCATGTGATTACAAAACACTTTTCAGAAAGTTCCACACCGCTGAGCTTTGACAGTTTATTGACTTGCTTGTTATTGTCTTATGAAGTCTTAGGCATCCCATTCCCTATCAATCCATTTGGGGAACTCAGTCCCAGACAGTAATTTAGAATGTCTCTCTAAGAAAATATTTAGTCTTTCAAGTGGCATTCAAATCCCCTGTTCAACTCTAAGACTGCATCTGAATATATGGAGGAAGGGGTTTCATGTGACCATAGAAGAGCAAAATGATGGTGTTGGGATTCACGCATCTATCCTCTGGTCTCCTTAGTAATGTCCTATGCCCACCTGGTCTGTTTGCCCTCCCAAAATTTGTGTCATAATTTTACTGTTGTTGAACTTGTGATTTATTCTTTCCTGACTCAGTTGGGGCCCAGAGGTCCTCCCCAGTTATTATGACCAACCTTGGTTCTTACTGGCATTGTAGACCCTCTGATACACAACTTTTAATTTCAGGCTCTGGCCATCCTTGAATCCAAGATCAATTTGCTCCTACAAGTGCCAACTTTTCTGGCAACATCACAGTCAGACTCTGAGCTAACTTTTGTGGGTCCCTCTCCACATTTCCAAGTGCATTCTGAATCTCATCCCAGCTGAGATTGGCATGGCAGCTGAGATGTTTGGAGAAAATTGTATCAAGTTCCTCCTTTGCCTAACCAGTCTATGTGGACAGTTTTTTGTTTTCGTTTTCGTTTTGCTCTGATTATGGTTGCCCCCAAGTTGGTACAAAAATAGCCTTAGTGGAATTTCTTCTTTAAGCATTAAAGTGGGGTAAAACCATCTCATCAACCCATCTTGTCCATGTTTTCTCTGCCCATGTGAGAAGCTCTGAAGGGAAATTTGTTCTACAAGCTTCTCTCTCCTAACTGCCCTTCTTTTGTTTAACTTCTTTTCACATTTTTCTGAAGCTTGAGGGAATTAGCTTGTTTCTTTTACTTCTTACCTGAATGGGATACAACTGCAAATTATGTTCTCCTCCTTCCTTAGGTGAAAAATGACTGTACCCATTCCCTGGTGTTAGAATGATAAATCGATCTCAAGGAAGGAGAATATGACTTACTGTTAAGGGAAGAGAATGAAAGGAATTTCCTTTCCCTCAATATTTTCAGGCTCTCACCTGTAACTTTTTACAGTATCAAAGTGCCTAGTACTTCTGTTCCACTGGTACACATGGATATGATCATAGTAGTTGTTAAAATATTGAAATTCTTTTATACTTTTTGGTAAATGGCCACTGTTCTAGTTCTTCACTGTCACCCAGGCTACTATCCTGGGACATCTACAGTTTCCCAGGAATTATTAGTAAAAGGGCAATGCCTAGCATATCAGGGAAATTTCAGAACTCTGCTCCAACATCATGGTTGACATCCTTTCTGACTGATCATTTGCCTTTGCCATTCATGTTGTAAAATATGGTGCATATCAGCCTTGAAACTTCTTATACACAATTGTTCCACTGCTTAAGGTCTACTGTGAGCTTAAGTGTCAAACAATCAGTTTAACCTATAAGTTCACTAGAATCCCTTTGTCCCACAGTGATCTGGTTAAATTCAGTCTGAACCCTACTTTCATGGTCTGGTGAGAGTGAGAACTCTTCTCACGATATATGAGGTTTTCCACAGTTGGCATCTCATGCTTCTCTTTGCCTTTGTACTCCCTCATCTGCACCTCTGCATTTAATTGAGCTTCAAAATGAACTCACTTCTCTGGTTACTCCAAAATCTCCACTTGCATTTAAATGGTATTTCAAATTTAATGAAAATTTAGGAGTCTTGGGGAAGGTTCACACTGTGGCATGCAGAGCCTGCTACCCAGTATTCTGGTTCTTTATAACTCAGCTCCCTGGAGCAACAAATTCTTTCTGCTTATGCAGACACCTCTATTCTTATTCCTGCTTAGAGAATCAGTTTCTACCCAAAGTAAACATTTCAAAGAAGACGCCCATGGAAGCAGGGTGTTTTTTCTAGCGAGTTCTTATACTGGCTGTTAATATAATACAAAGTATCCATATTGTTATACAAATGTGTTAGACTTGTATGCAAATCATGTATATTAGATTTCTGTAATTTATCTGTATTTTTGGATGTAGGTGGAATTAATTCACTTTCATTATTAGTTAGCTATTTTGAATATGCCACAATTTCTTCATTCTCACCCATGAAATTTATTTCCATGATATGCTACTACAAATTATACTATTATGATTATTCTTATACCTATCTTCTATAGGATAACTTCTATTTTCATATGTCACATCCAGACCTGAGAGAAAAGACTGCGTAGGACTAGAAGATCTTGCTCTAGATGGAGGCTTTGTTGGAATTAGATTTCGAGATGTCTCCTTTGGAGAGGTAGGGAATTTGTTCTACATGTGGGACAGGGACTTACAGGAATATTTGGTGACCAGAAAACTCAGTTGTGCCTGAGACTGGCTAGCTGTTCAAAAACTTATTTTCTCTTCCTTCTGAGACCATAACAACTCCATTTATCTTAGAGTTGAGTGGGCATTTGATTGGATTCTGGTAAAAGGAAGTTGTAGATATCATTTTTAGGACTGGTCCATAAAATACTCCCATGTGAGATTCACTTTCTCTTCCTTTCTCAGTAAACTTAAAACCCATATGTTGAAGGTGCCAGAATCCTAAAATGGAACAAGACCTATATCCCTGAACAAATGTTTGGAAGAGAGACTCCTTCAGGTGTTACCTATTTTGACGTTACATGGGCAAGAAATAAACTTCTGTTATATTTAAGACATTATACAAGTTTGAGTTGCTTTGCTATCACATTTCACATTTCCTGAATAATATACCTTCTTTCAATCTAAGGTTCCCACTCTTCATTTTAAGTTGTTAATTTAATTCCTGTTAGTTCACATACACTGTTATATTAGGTTCAGGTATACAATTTAGTGATTCACACTTGTATACAACACCCGGTGCTCATCACAACTAGTGCACTCCTTCATCCCTATCACCTATTTCACCCGAACCCCCATTTACCTTCCCCCCGGTAACCATCAGTTTGTTCTCTATAGTTAAGAGTCTGTTTCTTAATTTCTCTCTCTCTCCTTTCTTCCCTTTTGCTCATTTGTTTTGTTTTTTAAATTCCACATATGAGTGAAATCTTATGGTATTTGTCTTTCTCTGACAGATTTTGCTTAGCATTATACTCTCTAGCTCCATTCATTCATTTCAAATGGCGAGATTTCATTCTTTTTTATGGTTGAATAATAATTCCATTGTGTGTATATATCACCTCTTCTTTATCTATTCATCAATCGATGGACACTTAGGCTAATTCCATATTTTGGCTATTGTAAATAATGCTACAGTAAACATAGGAGTGCATGTATCCCTTTGAATTAGTATTTTTGTATTCTTTGGGTAAATTACCCAGTAGTACAATTGCTGGATCACAGGATAGTTCTTTTTTTAACTTTCTGAGGAATAAGGTTTCCATTCTTTAAAATAGTGATAGCAAAAACCATTCAGCAAGGTTATTATGAGAAACAGGCCAAATGAAAAGTGTCTTATACAATACTCAGCATAGTGATGTCCAATAAATGCTTGTCCTTTTTATTTTAAGAAGTCTTTGAGCATGGAAGAGGCATTAGACTTCTCCCAAGCTAATTCCTCCACTTTCAAGGAGAATGTTGAGATGTAAATAGGATTATTATATATATTATATATATTATTAAATAAAAAATATTATTAAATATATAAAATATTATATATATATTTTAACATTTTGTATTCTGAGGACGATAGCTTTCCAATAGGATTGTGAACATAAAATTGTGGTATAACTAAAAGGAAAGCAGTCTATATTAAGTGAATAAAGAAAAGGCTTTGATACGTCTCTTCCTTTTACAAGTATGGAGAAGCCACTTCTTAACCTGGAGCAGCGTTAAGGGAAAGAGAAAAGAAGGTGATCATGTTATAACTCTTCTGCTTCCCCCTGAACATTCTGGAGCCCTTACACTGGTGTAAATTAGCTCACTTCCCTAGGCTTTGTGACCATGAGTGAAGACGGCAGCAATGGCCACAGGGGATTCTTAGATAAATATTAGCTACTTACAAAAAAGTTCCAACCTTGCTTATTTTTATTTGGCTGCTTATTTGCAGCCAAATGCCTTTCACTTCTACCATACATATTAATGCAATCTTTAAGTCAGGAAATGTTTAATGACCAAAAATTTCAAGTCAGTTCTCAAATTTTGGTTCCTCTTTGCCTTTGTTACGTTTGCTTTGATTTCTTTTTTGTCTCACACAAAGATGACTTTCATTATTTCCACCATGTGATAAATTCTATCACTAATATAATGACTACCACTGCTTAGAATATTAGTGGGGCATAGATTTGGATCAAAGGGAATGCAAAGTTTTAATCGACAATTTATTCGGAAATAGCCGTGTGTTTGGGTTGAAATGTTACAGGCTGTTCAGTTAGAACTTTCCATCTTTAATTAATTTTGTTATCTGTGCTTGATATTACAGAGTGTTCTCAGCCTTAGAGGTTTCACCTTATACTCAGCATGAGCATATTTCCATTTCAGAGATCACAGGAAAGCATTATCACTTCAAGATCACCTAAATTATACCTTGTTCTCCTACATTAATTCTGGGCAATATTTCCTTCACCTTGAACTTATTTCTCATTTGATTACTTTGTCCATAACTTACCTTGCTATTGAGAACCTCCCTTTCTTTTCTTCAAATGATGCAATGTAATAGCTGCCCTAGCCTTTATCCAAGCAGAGTTCTTTCTGCCCCACTTGCAGATTCTGTAATGTTATATAGAAATCATGAGTATCTTCTTATCATTTGAAATTTGTTCTTGCAATTGCTCAATACACACATCATATTCTTTACAATCTGCTTCCTTGAAAACACTCTCATCTGCATCAAAATCTCAGAATCAGGGACATATTTATTTTTCCACTTTTTTCTACCATTGACATAAGAGGCTACTAAAACCTGGCTACCATCTATTCCTTGAGAAAATAATCAAAAAAGACATTCTTGGGTTGTAAATCTTATGAGACTGGGAGATTATTTACATCTCACAGGAGCAGAGAAATAATTTCTAATTGCAAATTTTCCTAAGTAAATGCTTTAGGAAAATGAGGGTCAGGGGCCTATTGTCAGAAAGAAACCTGTCTAAATTTAGCCAAGGTGAGGGGAACAGTAAAGCCATATTGGTCAAGAATCTGTACAGATAGAAATTGCCTCTCTGTTTGCTAGGCCAAAGGTCATTCTGATATATGCTTTTTTGTCTCTTGGATAGTCTAAATAATGTCCTCAGAGAAGAAATGTTTATAGTCTTTGAAATGTTGGCTGAGTTACCAGAATATAAAGGACACTTGAACCATAGTTTCTTCTCAGCAGCCCAATGATGCTCATTTATGAAATGTTCACTATGATGTCCTTTGCCAGATTCATAAATTTCTTTGGTAAAAATAGAGTTTGAAAAGGAAATGTATGTTTGTGAAAAGGATTTGTATGGGTCCCCAAATGCTTGTAGTCTAGTAGTTTTCAAAATGGGTTTTCTATAGGAGCCAAGATTGTTGTGAAATTATTTTAGACCACCACGAAGATGGGAAGATGTAGAGACCTATTTCTTCTTCTCCTGCTGCAGCTTGATTTTTATAAATCAAGGTTATACATACAATTTCATTTCAAAAATCTATAATTTACAAAGTTTGAAAATTGTCCAAAAGTTTCAATTCTGTATCTCACAGAGGAGGAAAGAGATGCAAAGAAATGATGACTTGACCAAAGTTTGGTGGTTATGACTACATATTTTGGATAAAACATACCAGAGTAAGGATTCTAGTCCTTAGACTTATTATTTAATTTTGGGAAAGTTATTTACCTTCTCTTAATCTAGAAAATGTAGAGAATAATATCTACCTTATAGGTTCTTGTGGATACTGGATGAGTTAACATCTTCTAAAGCACAGCACTGACTTATAAGCTTTCAAGAAATGGTAGTGATTATGAAAATTTTGACAATAATCACCTTTTATGTGACAAAACCCAAATTAGACATTATGCTTGCCATCTTAATGGGAAAAAAGACTAAGTATGGCAGAGTTAAAAATCATAAGCTCAAATTTATTTCCAGGGCTAGCCTTATATGTACAATAAGGTTAGAAAACAATTTCCATGTTTTCATGGATTTAAGACTAACTCATAAAAACATCCTGGTGAATCAGTATTAACATTTTCTTTTTGCTATTTTCCCCTTCCAATTTGGAAAACATAGGTTCAAAAATAAATATTCTAATGGGCTGCAGCCCTTGAGTAAAGGAATAATCTCATATTTGTTATCTCTTTGGAAAGGAATAGTAGAAAAAAAAATGAAATGTTCTTTATTCTTCTTGTCCGTGATCCAGGAGTTCTGGTAGCAAAAGGATGTTCTAATTGATTTGTTCATGGGTTTGGTGGCTCACATTAATAATCATTCTTATTCATAACAAAATTAAATTCTGTTGTTTATTGTAGGCTTTGAGCAGGACCAGATACATGAATTTTACTTAGAAGCGGCTAAAATGTGACCTTCATGTCAATTGAGGGGAAATTCTCAATCTTTTACTTCTCTGCAAGAACATGTGTCATAATCAAGTTTCAAGTACTAAATTTGAGTAGTTGGAATGTTGATTCCTATATTGTATGGGGAAAGACTGATTGAGGAGGGGATCAATCTCTGGGTAATCCACTTCATCTCAGTGAATCTGTCCAGAATGTTTAGGCATCCTGAAATTATTTACTGAATTATTCCTGAATTATTATTCTATGACACTGTGACCAATAATTGTGTTGCTTTTTGAAGACAGCCCTGCTTACCACTTTACCACCAATGCAATAATTGTCTTGCTTCTGAAGAACAAACATGAGTAAAGATTATTGACACTCCTGTGATTGATCCTATTCATTCCCACAGTCCAGGCATTTTTGGGGTATTGTGGAAAGAAGTAATTGATCTCTGTTTTCAGTACCAGTTTCTGAGGACTAGAGATAAATCTTTATATAATAGCCTGTAGAAATTTTATGGGGTAGATTAGATAATTCTGATTTATTTAGGAAAAAGTTAGAGTCATAGAATTTGGTTTCAAAAAATGAAATGTTTATTATTTGTCATAAGATCTACTTTCAGAATGTTTATCAAAATAGTCTAAGTTTGGCTAGAGAGACAAAACCATTGGTGAATCTCCACTTTTAATAAGTTATAAAGAATATATGTTATAATACATCACCTAACCTCTTTGGTTTTTAGTGTCTTCAGCTATGATATTAAGTGTTTTTTTTTTTTTTTACAATACCTCAAACTCAAATTGTTATGATTCAGATGTCTCTGCACATTAAGACTCAACATTCTGATATTAAGAGTATAAAATACATTTTCAGAGACCAATTAAATTGTTGTAGTATAATTTTAAAACTTGATGTCTTAAGAATTTGAACATACATACTTTGTAATTATAAAGTTTGTACCCAAAATGATCTCCTTGAGGTTATAGTAAACAGATGGGTATATTTTCTGAGAAAATGCAAATTTTCTTATCTGACCATCTCTCTTTGAATGTGGCATTATTCAACTAAGCATAATGAAAACTTCTTAGGAGATTCTATGAATGAAAGAGTTTTCTATTTCTATTTAAGCAAGATCTGAATTGAGAGATCATATCAATGGATTCCTTACCTTCAAGAAATCATTTATAGTGAAAATTCTCTTTTTCTTTATTTCTCTGTTCTTTATTTCTCTATAATTACATCAGGCAGTATGGAATTTTTTAGTGGACTTATTTAGAATACTGGAGTAAGGATCATGAATTTTATATCTAAACTGTAATATAATCACTGATATTATAGGACTGAGTTATTAAGATAATCATTATTATCAGGCAACATTTATTCAGAATTCAGTATCATAGGTCTCTGCACCTTGATTAAGAAAACATATGGATATTTTCTTTCACCCTCTGCACTGACCGTATGTTTGACTTAATACTGACCTTCTCCTTCTCCTTCATGTTATTGCCAGTAAACTATTTCAGATTTGTAGGACACTTGAGCCAACTCTACTATATGGGAATTGGAGACAGAGCATTTCTACTAAGGGTCTGTAAATTTTACTTGTCATTACTGTTCTCAAAACATGAGATTGTTTTTGAATGCAAATACATTATCCCAAAGTATATTTTTAGTTTGAGTTTTCTTTCCTAAGGAAGTATCAAATCCTATGTCTCAAAAAGTCCTAAGATTAGATATGTTATTCCTTAAGGACAGTATTTATAAATAAATGCCTTTGCAGTGACAAGGGCTGTGTATATTCATTATTATAACATCAAATTAGAAAATGGGGTAACAGAATTGCAGTCACTCAATGAAATACAAATCTACATAATAATCAATTTATATGTAATATGTATTTGAGGATTAATAGTCTGGATATAGAAAAATGTATTTAATATGTAGGTAAGAATTAATATTCTGAATATAGCAAAGTGTATTTAATATGTAGATGAAAATTAATAGTCTAAATATAGAAAAAATGTATTTAATACATAGGCAAGAATTAATAATATGTATGTAGAAAAACATGTTTGAGGCTGGATAGAACTTGCAAATCTCTATGTCAGGCTCTTCATCTTTTACATGAGATAGAAAAGACAAGTTAGGTAAAGTGACGTCCTTAAAACCACATAAATTATTATGTTAGAACGGAAACGAGATCCTCAACTGATATTTTCTTTACTGTTTTGTCTGGGACACACACACACACACACACACACACACACAAGCCTACTGAAATCATAAAACTTTAGAATAAAGTAAATCAAAAGTTGATTATTCTTACTTTGACTAATAGGTAAATCACTTTTAGCTGATAATTTATCACTAAATTACTTTGGAATGTGTAAACCAAGCTATAGCATTTATGTTAAACAGGAGAATAATTTTCTTTTTATTTTCTTCAGAAATCTCAATACTCAATAGTTAGTCATTAAGATTCTTTCTAGCTATATGGGATGCCTGGGTGGCTCAGTCGTTAAGCATCTGCCTTTGGCTCAGGTCATGATCCTAGGGTCTTGGGATTGAGCCCCGTGTCTGGCACCCTGCTCAGCAGAGAGCTTGCTTCTCCCTCCCCCCTTCACCCTCCCCCCTGCCATGCTCTCACTCTCTATCTCTCTCTCTTAAATGAATAAATAAAATCTCAAAAAACCCCGATTCTTTCTAGCTATAAAAATCCAAAAAAGATATTATTAACAATCAGATCTATAATAGTGATAAAGTAACTAACATGTATTGAGTACTCTGCTAAAGATTTTCTATATATTAGTTTACTATTTCTTCACTAGCCATTTGTCTATTTGTAAACAAATCATTCAGGCATTTATTTATTCATTCAACATACTTTCATTTTTTTAAAGATTTTATTTATTCATTTGAGAGAGAGACACACACACACACAGAGCACAAGCAGGAGGAGAAGCAGAAGGAGAGGGAGAAGCAGACTCCCTGCTGAGCTGGGAGCCTGACATGGGGCTGGATCCCGAGACCTGAAATTCATGATCTGACCTAAAGGCAGATGCTTAATCATCTGAGCCACCCAGGTGGGTCTCAACATACTTTCAAAGAAATGTGTACTGTAGGCTTTTTATATTTAAGTGAGGAGCATAGAGATATTAACTAAAGATGAAGACATAGTGTCATTACTTCTGCAAGCACCTTTTCTTATACTTTCAAATAAATTCATTTCCTTTACAGTGGACTCACACCAAACTTTTAGAAAACTGTTGCCATTCTCTTGACAAGAAGAGAAAATTCTTGACAACAAAAAGTAGATTGAAGTAGAATAAGTAAAATTAAGAGATATATATTTCTTCTAAAACGTTTCTTCATGTGTAATATAACAAAAATATACAAAGATTGAAATTGTTAGGATGTTTTGCTCATTGTAATATATCAACAGTTTGTTGCTGTTCAACTCAATCAAAGATAAATATATTAAGTATGTATTTTATGCTTCGCTTTCTGTCTCCTCACTTCTCTGATTATATAATATGAAATCTCCTATGGAATGAGTAATTGTGAATCTCTTTCCGAAGTCACATGATAAGTTTATGATGAAATCATGTCTAGTTTTCTAACCATAATTTTTTTTTCCAGAAGAACAACTTCCTGGCCATTATTCTTATGGTTCTTTCTCTCGGTACATTCAATGCCAATATGGTGAGGGGTGAGGTGCTCTTTTACCCCTACCCCTTCATGTTTGGATGACAAAATACCTTGTTACCAGTCAACATTTTTATAACCTTGGTATATCTTTTGGGTAGTCTAAAGAATACAGATATGTTGAAAGCATTGTCAGGATGTTTTTTCTAATGCTGAGGATGGGGTAAGAATGATAGCTCGAAAGAATAAAATACAGGTGAGTGACAAAAATCTAGATTTCTGGTGGACTTTGGGAAGACTTTTTCCTTATTCTGGCCCTCATCTGAATCAGGATTAGAATATCATTTAGGAGAAGTCCCTCTCAAGTTGTAGTGCTGTAAGTTATGTATGAATGGTGCAGAGTAAATAACATGGGAGAACAAAGGAGGTGACCATCATTTTCATGAGAGTTCTCAGACAAGGTTATCAGAAGATTTGACTGAGTAAGTTCCATGATGGCAAGACCTGGGTTCTGGCCACTATGGTTCCATAAACCTGATCAATGTTTGGTATATAGTAGAATACATACAGCAAGAAATAAAGATTTCTAAGACGGTAGGATAGGATTTTACCATTGGTATATTGCTTTCTGGTGGTTCTTGGCCTATTTTATTTTGGAGCTGTGCTTGTCATAGTTGGATTTTAATTCTAGCTATTCTTTCCTTATTTTAGCCAAAAGTAAAGAGGACCTGTACCCCTGAAACAAATAATACATTATATGTTAATAAAAATAATAATAATAAAAATTCCACTTAAAAAAAAGTAAAGAGTGCCATTACTGTGGCTTGGACTTCTGGAAGGCATGCAAGAAAAAATTATGGACAATGCAATGATCACTGGAGCAAATAATACGTTAGAATTGTTTACTGCTTAAAACCTTCATCTCAGGCTGTATATTAGCTGATGTGAAGTTAAGATGATGAAAAACTAAGAATGACAGAAAAAAATAGAGACCCATGCATCCAGAATTTAGTATCTTTCTTAAAGCTTTCTTAAAACTTCCATTAAGGACTACTACTCTGTTCATTAATTTCTATAATGACCAAAGGATGAGAAAATGGAATATATATGCTTGAGACATTCAGGAGTAGCAGTCATTTATATATAAACATGAAATCTTTGTAGTTCAGTTCTCCTTTTCAAGACATAAAAAATAAGAAAGACAGAATCGATTACATTGAAGGTATTTCAGAAACACATTTTCTATTTGCTTGGAATTAGCTATAGAAAGTAGTATTGCCCGATAGATGGACCAAAGTATGGAAGAAAGTCTAATTTGAAAGGCAAATCTTACTAGTTTCTCTGTCATTTTGTCTTAAGAAAGTTACATCATAAAACAATTTAGATCCACCAGACTAGGGGCACTCGATGTGGATGTTCAGACATTTCTCATGAATGGGACACAGCTGATTAGGAGAATGATTGGTATATGGAGAGAAGAAAAAACACTACCCGTTTGGAATTTTATTTTATTTATAATTTGTCAAGCCCGAAGTGAGACAGGGAGCAAAAAAAGGGAGTAAGAAGTGAGGAAACAAAATGGGAAAGAGGACACTTGATATAACTACCTTTTCCCAAAGAGTCAGGGACTTTGAACAACTTCCTTTAAGATTAAAGTACTTAAGATGTTTCTGCTTGAGATGAGTTTAAGAGGGAGGTATGGTGAGTGCTGTGAATTGTGTAAGACTGATGAATCACAGACCTGTACCCCTGAAACAAATAATTCATTATATAAATAAAAAAAAAGAAGGAGGGAGGAGTGACTTTTGCCCTGTAGCTCACTCTTCCCCAGTTGCCCTCACCACCACTGTGAGGGTCCATAGTATTCTTCCCCAAACTGTCCGACCAAGTTATCTGTTCCTTACAATTTCCAATCAAAAATGTCAATTTGATTCTTCTTATATGTTTAGAAGTTAATTTGAATCATGTTTTATTCAAAATGCTTAGAAATAACAGCAAAATAATAAAATTAAGGCAAAGCAAGTGAACTCCCCAATATTCTTGAGTAAGGAATGAGGGTGTTAAAAATGTTTATGTAGTAGACGATGTTGAGCAATTGAACAATACTTATTTTAGATAACTTACATTGTATTTTTTTCAAAATTCAAGTCTTGCAAATAAAGAACAAAAGTACAACTCTTAGAGGTCAATTAGAAATATGTTTGCTGAATATCTATTAAATAGTAGGACTGAGCTAGACCCACTTAAGTATGAGGATGAATACAATTTCTACAAGAACTTGAAGAACTCAATATCTAATCAAGAGGGAGAAGGAGAGAAAAAGAGATAATTTAAAGGAGAGTAGAACCTAATCCAGGGTAGTCATGATGATTGCTGATAAAAACACGACACCTACGTTGAAAAGAAGGAAATAATTGGAATTAGCTAATGGAATAAGGGTTGGCAGGGCATTCATGCTGAAGAAACTATGTGGAAAAATTAATTAGCCCATGAATAAAAGTCTGAACAGATATAAACCTTCAGATAAGATATCTTGTTTTAATTGTAGTGACCATTTTTTGTGAGCTCCCCAATGTGACATTTACAATTAGATTAATAGACATGTGAGAATAATCCAACTGCCACTGACTGGAAAATTAAGCACTTATAGTTTCAAGTAACTATTAAGTTTAGGGGGTTACCTCCTCAGGACTAAGAGCTAGAAAAAGATGTCAGAAGGAGGGTTCAGAGAAAAGGGAGCAGCTCTGAGCTCAAACATAGAAGCATGGTAGAAAAGATTTGCTGATTGCCATTTTAGAGAAAATTGAGAAAAAATTGCTAGGGTAGGTCTGGCAAATAGATTGCATATATATGCCTATGTGAGTAATACTTATTTCAATTTTAAGAGATAGCCAATGACAGTGTAGCAAGATTTTTGGTATGGAGCAAAGAGCACATTTCTAACAATGAATTAAAGTAATTAAATGTTTGGGATTTTTCTAATTTTTATAGACTAAGTTATAAGGTTACTTCTCGTGTACAGGTATGCTTCCATTCTTTCTTTTCTTTCCCTTCTAATCTACTCATTTTCTCCATGAAAGAGTCTCTCACTGCCAACCCCTTCAGGATTACACTCCTTAAAAGACTTGCAAAGCTGCTTGCTTTAAATACTAGAATTTGCATTGCTTTTCTTTTAGAAGTTTTACCAATAATAACAGAAAATAATAACATGTGAAAGTTACAAAGATTTTATGATCCTATGTATTTCATATTATTAATTTGGAGACAATAAATATGTGATAATTCTTTAGCAACTCTCCTTGCCTGGAATGTTTGATATACATCACCATTTAGTTACAACACTCTTTCCCACTGAACATGGAATTGGCCTTAGAATTCTTTTCAGCTCAACAGTCTAGATAGCCATTGCCAATTGATTGAATTGACAAAATACACACCTTTTGTACATTTTTACTATTAAGATGGTGTGGTTTTTGATAATCGTGAATGTTGCAGATCCTGGGCCACTAATTAGAGTGATAAATTGCTTCTCTATAATTTAATAAGGAAAATTAGGAAATGAAGAGAAAATGAAACAGGATAAAATACTTTCTTCAATGGACTCAATGCAATAGTTTTTGCTTTAATTTTCACAATTTAGATTTTTCTGATTAGATCCATAAAATCCCTAATCCAGAAACACTGTAATATGCAATCTTCCATGTTGAACTTTGTGATATTGGAGGGGAAAAACTACACTCAGAACACATATAAAAATTATTTTCATACAACTTTTATAACATTTACCCTATTGCTTTGTCATATATTTCTTTGCATGTCTTTTCTTTTTTTAAATTAATTTTATTTTATTATGTTAGTCACCATACATCATCAGTTTCTGATGTAGTGTTCCATGATTCAATGTTTGTGTATAACATCCAGTGCTCCATTTGCATGTCTTTTCAAAAATAATTTGAGCTCCTCAAGGCAGTGACAAGGTCTTTTTTTAGGTTTCCTAAATATCTGGAATGACTACAAAGTGATCACAGATTGGTGATCAATGAATCCAAACCTTCCTAAATTATCCAGTTGTCTATGATTTAAAATTCTTTGTATTTGTAAAACAAAAACTATTTAAATGATATGTACTGTCATATTCAAATACTAAGTGTTGAAAAAATAGTCTAGTTCTGCTTCATGAGGTAGATTCTGTGTTTAATGTGTTGGGCATCCAGTGTAAAAGACTGAGATGGTGCTTACCTGCTCAAAAAAGGGAGGATTTCCACGTTCTCCATGGGATTAGACCAGAGTCACAAATTATCCTAAGTGAGTCAGCAGTAATATTTTCATTTTGTTGTTTTTTCCCTTGAGATTTAATAAATGAAATATCCAACATAAATTTCTAATTGGTTACAGTCTCTGGAGGTAACAATATTGCACCTTTGTCCTACCTTTGGAAAGGAATAGAATAGAAAATCAGAGAGACCTTTCCTCTTTGCTCTTTTCTTAGGGTTTATTCACTGGAGTTTTGATAACAAAGAAGCTACCCAATAATTTATTTTTAATAGAATTTGAAATTTAGTTGTAGTGACTCAACTAATACTTATTCTCATCCACAACAATCAAATACACTATCTTCTTCACAGTAACTTCTTCACAGCAACTAGAGCATTAATAGGCACATTAATAGGTATTAGATTAATTTCTGATGAATTCATCTTATGTAGAGACAGTCTTAAATGGTCTTCCTCTATGTCAGATGATGACAAAATTCTCAATCATGTGCTTCCCACCAAGTTCTTAACTTCCAATCCCTCATTTTAAATTCAGATTTTACAAAGTGAAGAAATTGGTTATAGAAGGAAACAATTCTTGGACATATCTCTATTACTTTGTTCATAAAATTTTGCTAGGATTATAAATATGCATGTTTTGATAGCAAACACCTCTGTTGATGTAGAATAAGGATAGCTAATGTTGACTGGGACCCTTTATCCCCAGATTCTTAGTGCCTTCTTTGGGTGTAGTAAGAGAGAATCAATGGACTATTGCTCCTAATGTCTGTTTATGGGATCTCAGGAACAATTTCACCTGCACTTCTCCAATATCTGCTATAATAAACCATGGAAAACTTATGAATGATCTCAGAAATAACTTCATGCTACATAGGAAAAAAAATAGAAATGCACTTTGACTTTTTAACATAGGATGCTTATGCACTGACATTCATAAAACTTACTTGAGGGGATAGACCTTTCTTCAGGGTACAACTGATCTAGATAAGATAATTTTCAAACAAGTCAGTATGCTGTCATTGTTTATGTTAATATATATTTTAAATAAAAATGTTAATGGATTATGAAATCACTTGACCACACTAGATCTCATACTTCTTTGTGTAAAATTAAATATCCTCAATGGTAATATCAGTCTAAAATTCTGTTTTGGATTTCTCATTACACTGAGATTCTTATATTGGGGACATTAAAATGATAAATGTGGTTATATAAAACACATACTTCTGCAATATCATGTGAATTACTGCAGGGTTATTCTCAACCTTTATTTATTTATTTATTTATTATTTATACCCATAATCTTGTAGAGAAACTAGCCTCAAGATAAATCAACAGATGGCATTTTTGTATGGCAATGCACCGACTTTGTCTAGCCAGTATCTTTTTGAACATTCAACCAAGCATAGAAATGTTCTTCCTCTTAACAAGCTTCAGTAATCAAGACTGTGCAGAAGAGTTCTATAAGTGAAAGGATTTTTTTTCTTTCTTATTTCAACAATACATAAGTTAAGACAGAAGATCTGTGAGCTGTTTTCTCCTAAGGAATAATTTACAATGAAGATCCTTCTTTCTTTTTTTATTTTGTCCTTTGGTGTCTTCATTCCACCAGGTAATATGAATGCTATTGCCACAAGGATCAGCACTAAGTGGGGTGGGGTCAGGATTTTTTTAAGTAAATATCATTAACATTATAAAATCATTACGTTAACACTATCAGCAAGACAATATTATATTTATTTACAGCCCCTAGATGGAGAAAATAGTTGAATAATTTTTCAGGGACAATTCACTAATAAAGTCTGCAATTCACTTTGATTACATGAGATTTTACATATATATAATTATTTATACATATATGTACATATATATATAAGTTATTGAAAAAAGTAGTACTACCATGATTTAATCAATCCATGAAATGTGTCTTTATTTAATATTCAAATTCTACTAAATTTAATATATTAGTAGATTTGATAAAAATTGAGAATGGAATGAATTTATGCTTGCAAATTATTCATCTTGCATTTATAGTAGCAGAGGTTAAGTGAGGTTAAATGCCTAGCCAAAAGACCAAAGACTAGCTATACATATACTCACTTCCATTTAAATTCTTCTTTATTTTGCTACTTTCTCTGGGTCACCAAGATATCTGTCATTATTGAGATGGGAGGAGATCACCATAAAATAAATCTATAATTACTCATTCTCTTACTGCTACTCTGTTCTGACACTCAAACACAAGTAACTTTTTAGCTGACAATTTCTCACCAAAAGAGAATTGAGTTTCAACTGATAATGTAACTCAAGGACATGGAGTTAATTTAAGTAAGAATAATTGTTTTCCTTCATCATCTTTATAAAAGTTTATTAAAACCTTCATTAAAATTCTCCATATTTGTAGAATTTTTCTGAGATACTATGTAGAATTACATAGATTTAAATATGCACTGATGCTTTTTTTTCCTTAATAGTAATGATGTTAATAGCTAGCATCTGTTCTGCCTCTTGTCCTTATTAATTTATTACTCCTTACAATAGTCATGTGAGGTAAGCTTATTAATAGCCAAGCCATTCATTTATTTAGTCAACCTAATTTTGAAGAGATATATTTTTACAAGCTCATCATTTTTTAAAACCTCTTATAGTATATAGAACCATGAAATAAAGGCAAATACAGTATTGTCTTTATTTTGGAAAATACCCTTTTCTTATGCTTTTAAAGTAATGTTTTTCTCTTTTGCAGTGGGTTGTGACCAACCTATTACCAATTCTATGCCACTATTGATGACCATATGTAGAAAAAGATTTGAGAAACTATACTCAGAGATGCATAATTATTCCACAATATTTGGAAAAGCAAAATATGGTACAAAGGAAAACAATCCAGGTAAAATAAAACAAGTAGAATTATATCTTGCAATTTTAATCACTATCTATCAAAAGAAATGGAGGAAATATCCTATGTTCTCCATCCCACTCCCATTTATTTAACTCTTCTTGTCTTTCAATGTCTAGTTTTATGGAGGTTGGATTTCATGTTCAGAATGAGAAAGAAGTCTCATTTTAAAGTCATAGGGTCTTATTTTTTATGAAACTCTATCTATACAGGTGTTCTTACTATTTCCAAAATGGAACATTCTCCAATCATTGCTTCTAGCATCCTTAATATTTTAAAAAATGTTGTTAGTGTCATTATGCTTAGAAGTCAGACTGGGACTTCTAAGTTGTCTTAGTTTCCCTCTTATGTGACAGCTGACAAAATTTCTTTTAGTCAATCACCACTGCCCCTTGTCCATAAGCCTGATATCTTTGGATACATAAAATATAATTGTTACATAGAAAGGCTAATTAAGGTGTTCTTATTACTTCCAAAGATGCTGTAATTAAGATAACTTAAAAAGGCAATTGAGCAAGAAGAGTCTAGACTAGGTGTTGGGGATTTATTTCAAAAAGAATTCTTCTCTGCTTTAGTCTTTATCTCAATTATGATTTAGAATATCATTTAGCAAGGTGTCTTCTCAAGTTAGAATGTTACAAACACCATGTGAGTGATACAAATAAATTTCTATGGGAAGGTAAAGAAAGAGGTTGTCTTTGTGACAGTGTTCAGAAAAAGACGTAGGGACGAGGTCATTGGCCAAGTTAATTTATACAGGGGCCAAGTTTTTTGTGTTTTGTTTATCATTGCTGAAGACTACCACAGTGCGTGATATATATAGAGGTGCTCAATTAAGATTTATTTAATGAATCAATGAATAAATGGACAGATGCATGGATAAAGGGAGAGGAAAACCAAAAAATAGTCTTCAGGAATGCACATATTTAGAGGGCAGAAAAGGAAAAAAAAAAAGGCAGAAAACAAGGATATTTTTAAAACAAGAAAAAGGACAGAGGCATGTAAGAAATTGTTGATTTGTTGGATCATAATGCCAAATTTGAGGATTATTCTTGAAGATGTGGTAACATTAGCTAAGTCAGACTGTACTCAGATTTATGATATAATACTTAAAAACATAGAAAAATAATTTGTTCTTTGGTTATTCTATTTGCTTAAGTTTTGTTGTATATCACATCAGTTCAATTATGGTATGAAGAAAGTAAGTTTAAAGAAGAGTCATCCTTTATTGCAGTTATGTATATTCATTAACAGCTGTTGTTTTGAGACATTAACAAAATAAATACCATTTTTTGGCTATCAGATATTGTTGGCAATGTGTATAAGTGGAAAAGCCTGCATTTATGACATAAAAACTTAAAAACTGGCATTTACTCACTATGACTGGATATGCATTAGATTAAATCTTCCCTTAGTCTGTAATCTGCAATTCTGGAATTCTTACTCTTCAAAGTCAAAATTACCTTGTTTATAATATACATTGATTTATCTATGTATCTCTATCTCTAAATGTCTATTTTTGTTTATGTATCTATCAATATTTCTCTACATATACCTGCATTTATATGAACTTAGAGAATTATGTTATTCTTTTTTAATTTCAAAATAATTTAATTTATATTAATTACAGAGTTACATTAATATACAGAGAAAGTGTACATTATCTCTGGTCACCTTCATCTCAAACCTAGGCTTTAGTACTCACAACCTTCTAAGATTCTTCCTTCTTGGCCATAGCACCACTTGATCAACACCTCACATGAAAAATTCCCTCAGTTCTTATATAGCAGCTGGGCCAAGCCATAGAATGAAATATTAAAATTACAAAATATATAGCTGGTGAAAAGCTTGTATCTAAAATACATAAAGAATTCTAATAAATCAAAAGAAACAGAAAATTCAGTAGAAATATGGGATAAAGACTTAGGTAATTTGTCAAAGTGGATACACAAACCTATTTAAAGTGTTTATCCTCATTAACAATCAGGAAAATGCAAATTTAAACCATGATAAGATACTACCACACATTCAAAAGCATATTTAAAATTTTTATAGTTTGATAATGCAAAGTATGATAATGCAAATGAAATAGTAAGAATTTTCAGTGCACTGCTGAAGAGAGTGAAACTGGTAGCACCAATTTGGAAAACAATTTGTCACAATCTATTATAGCTGAGGACATGTATAGTCTATGATCTAGGATTTCCATTGTGAATATGTCTACCCAACAGAAGACTGGTACATGTGGTTGAGGAATGAGTACAGGAATATTAATAGTAACAATATTTGCCATATAGCAAATAACCTATATGGTCATCAAAATTGCAATAGATGAATAAAGAGAATATCATGTGAATAGTATTTCTACTTTATTTAAAATATGTATACAAAAAAACCCTCTGTAAAATATTTTACTGGAAAAAGATGGACAAGGGTTTGGTTAATTATAGAATTAAAAGGTCTCTGGGATGAAAGCTTGCCTACAGACATCAGTGACAATGGCTTACCCATTCTGGCTGACCTTCTAAAATATGTCCAGTAGGGCCTGATTATATTTATCTAGGATGATGGATGTGTATTTACTAATACAAGATATTTCATGATCTTTATAAAAGCATTAAATGTTAAAAAGGCATTTATTATATTGAGCTAAAACCTGGTTCTGTGTTAATCTGCACCTCATTTATTTATAGTTTCATTTTTGAAGATACAGGGAATAAATGAAAACCATTTCAGAACTTCTGTTCTGAAGAAACAGCAGATCCTTACCTCATTCCTCATGATTGTTGAAGTTACAAAATCAAAGGAACTACACTGCAAAGTGAACGAGTGAAAAATTTTAAAGTTTCTATAGGTTCAGAAACTCTAGTGTAAGAGAAAAGGGAAAGTAGTACTGAAAAATTAACAGCCTTGCTGAAACGTTTGCTATGTTTATCTTTTCTGTTAATTTCCTATTCATTATGTTAACCTCCCAAAGTATCTGTTTTTAAGTGAACATTTCCTGGGGGTTAAAGTGGGGTACAGATCCAAGAAGAGTTGAGATATTGAATAAAATAAAAAAAAAAACAGTATTTTTTAGTATTTTAAAACACTAAAGTCAGGTTTCGATGAACAATGAAATCTTGTGGAGGAGGAAAGGTTCACAATAGAACAGAACTATGCATTTATAATAAATGAGAGAGAAGATGGAGATTGGCACACTCATATTCATTAGGGATGAGCAAGAGAGGTAGAAAAAGGTATTACGATGTTGCAAGCTCTCCAGATATCCCTTATTGAGTCATGACTTGATCAGTTGAAATGTGTAGGAGTGGGAGATCTAGCTTAGGAATAGGATGCTTGCTGATTTCCTTGGTTTGCTCTGATGTACACAGAGACAGAAAGATTCCAATGAAAAAACCGGTGAATCCCTTTCCTTTTTCTTCCCTCTGTGGTCTGTGCTTCTTTGTGTGTCTTCTTTTAAATCTTGGCATTTCTTACCTGAATTTTTAATTCCATTCATTCTTGCCTTCTTTCAGCTAGAAGTAAAGAGCACTATGCTGTCTTTAATTGGTGGGGAGCATGCAAAAAGCTTAGTGGTCAATGTAAAAATCAGTGTGGTGAAAAAGAATTTAAGGTGGCATACTGTGCAAGACCTACAACTCTCTGCTGCATGAGACAATGTGACCACATTGAGTAATTGAAGAGACCCATTCACAAAAAGGACAAACATTAACTAAATCTTCTCTTTAGTTCATTACCTCTAGTACTTCATTCATGACCTAGTATTTCTGTCTGTATATGTCTGTAATGAATAAAGAGCTAAATAAAATATATTTCAGCCTGAATCATTCATGAACATTGTGTTGGCTTGGAAAAAAAGAGTAGAATACAGAATGGGACTTTGAATTCAAGAATAGAAACAGTGGAAAAGAAAAGTCCATGGTGAGACTGTGTTAAATGTGATTCTGGGGCCAATTCTATGTTGGTTGTGAAAAGCTTTTGTAAATGATTGGTGATGTGTATCAAGCATTCTTTGAGGAGAGTCAGGAGTGGGGAGAGAGTTGAAGGAAGATGGAAGGTATGCATTATCCCTGAATTATTATGGAGTCCTTGTAACTTTCTCATATTAGCTGTCCTTTCCTGTTTATTGATAGAATAATTTTTCCAATTTTAGCTATTCTTCTGCGTGTGTAAATGTATATCTTGCTGGTTTTTCATTTACTTGTTTCTCTCAAATGATGTTGATAAACTTTTTTACATACTCTTTAGCCATTAGATATGCTATTTTGTGAATTTCTATTTGGATCTTGGGTCCATGTTTTTATTGATTGTGCCTCTTTTCCTACTGATTGGTAGGAGTTATTCAACATTAGTTCATGATAAAATGTCATATAGTTGGAATCAAACAGTATGCAGCCTTTTCAAATTGGGTTCTTTCATTTGGTAATATGCATTTAAGATTCCTCCATGTCTTTTCATGGCTTGACAGTTTATTTCTTTTTATCTCTGAATAATATATCATTGTCTAAATGTACCACAGTTTATTCATTCACTTCCTTGAAGACATTTTGATTGCTTCCAAGTTTTTGCAATTATGAAAAAACCTGCGTGTGTGAGTTTTGCTGTAAATGTGTTTTCAACTCCTTTGGATAAATACCAAGTAGCACAATTGCTGGATTGTATGATATGAGTATGTTAACTTTTGTAAGAAACTGCCAAACTATCTTTAAAGTGGCTGCAAAAGTCAAATATGAAAGTATACATTGACCAATGAATGTATAAGGAAGATATACACACATATATGATGGCTATCAAACAGAACGAAATCTTGTCATTTGCAACAACATGGATGAAGCTAGAGTGTATTATGGTAAGTGAAATAAGTCAGTCAGAGAAAGACAAATACCATATGATTTCACTCACATGTGGAAACTCATATTAGGAAACAAAACAAATGAGCAAAAGGAAAAAAAGAGAGAGACATACCAAGAAATAAACTCTTAACTATAGAGAACAAACTGGTGGTTACCAGAGGGGAGGAGGTGGGGGGATGAATTAAATAGGTGATGGGGATTAAGGAATGCACTTGTTGTGATGAGCACTGGATGGTGTATGGAAGTGTGGAATTACTATATTGTACACCTGAAACTAATATTATACTGTATGTTATCTAACTGGAATTTAAATAAAAACTTTAAAAGAAGTGGCTGTACTATTTTCCATTCCCACCAGCAATGAGTGACAGTTCCTGTTGATCCAATCCTCATCAACATTTTGTGTTGTCAATGTTCAGATTTTGGCCATTTTAATAAGTGTGGAGTGGTATCTCATTTTAATGGGCATTTCCCTGAAGCCATTAGAACATCTCTATATGCTCATTTGCCATTTGCATATCTTCTTTGGTAAAGTGTCTGTTAAGGTCTTTGACCCATTATTTAATCAAGTTGTTTGCTTATTGTTGAGTTTCAGGAGTTTCAGGAGTTCTTTGTATATTTTGAATATTAAATTCAACTTAAATTCCTTTATTAAATGTATATTTTGCAAATATGTTCTCCCAGTCTCTAATCTGTCTTCTTATTCTCTTAACATTGTCTTTCACAGTGTAGAATTTTTTTTAAGTTTAATGAAGTCTAATTTATTATTTCTTTCATGGATCATGTCTTTGTTGTTGTATCTAAATAGTCATCACTATACTCAAGATCATCTAGGTTTTTTCTTATGTTATTTTCTAGGATTTTTTATAGTTCTGTGCTTTACATTTAGGTCTGTGATCCATTTTGAGTTATTTTTGTGAAAGTTGTCTAGACTCATTTTGGGGTTTTTTTTGGGGGGGTTGTTTTTTGTTGTTGTTGTTGTTGGCATGTGGATGTCCAGTTGTTCAAGTAGCATTTGTTGAAAAGGCTATCCTTGTTCTATTGTATTGCCTTTACTCTTGTGTCAAAAATCAGTTGCCTATATTTGTGTGTGTCTATTAATGGGTTCTTTATTCATTGATTTATTTGTTTATTTTTTCACCAACATCCCACTGTCTTGTTTACTATAGTTTTATAGCAAGTATTGAATTCAGGTTGTGTCATTTCTCCAACTTTGTTCTTCAGTATTGTTCTGGCTATTCTGGGTTTTTGCCTCTCCCTATGAACTTTAGAATCAGCTTGTGGATATCCACAAAGTAACTTCCTGGGATTTTGATGGGAATGGAATTGAGTCTATAGAGCAACTGACATCTAGATGATATTGTCTTCCTATCCACAAACATGGAATTTCTATTTATTTAGTTCTTTGATTTCATTCATCAGGGTCTTGTAGTTTCCTGATACAGATCTTTCACATATTTTGTTAGATTTGTACATAAGTATTTCATGTTTGGAGTGCTAATGTAAATGATATTCTGTTTTATTTCAAATTCCACATGTTAATTTTGGTATATAGAAAAGTGATTGACATTTGTATATTAATCTTGTATTCTGCAACCTTGATATAATTGCTTATGAATTTCAGGAAGGTTTTTTTTTTCTTTCAGATTTTCTTCATAGACAATTGTGTCATTTACAAAGAAAGTTTTAGGGGCCCCTGGGTGGCTCAGTTGGTTAAGCATCTGCCTTTGGCTCAAGTCATGATCCCAGGGTCCTGGGATTGAGTCCCGAGTCAGGCTCCCTGTTCAGGGGGGAAGTCAGCTTCTCCTCTCTGCCCACACCCCCTCTCCCCCCCGGTTCATGGCTTGTGCTCTCTCTCTCACACTCTCTCTCTCTAAAATAAATAAATTAAATCTTTTAAAAAAAGAAAGATTTATTTCTTCCTTCCCAATCTGTATACTTTTTATTTCCTTTTCTTGTCCTTTGCATTAGCTACCGTTTTTAGCATGGTGTTGAAAAGGAGTAGTAAAGGGAATCTGCCTTCTATTTGATCTTAGTAGGAAAACTTTGAATTTCTTACCATTAAGAATGATGTTAGCTATAGCATTTTGTAGGTATTCTTTATCAAGTTGAGAAATTTCTCCTCTATTCATAGTTTACTGAGAGTTTTTTTTATCATGAATGGATGTTAGATTTTGTCAAATGCTTTTTTTGTCTCTACTGATATGATCAAATGATTTTTTTTTAGTTTGTTGATGTGATATATCATATTAATTGATTCTTTAATGATAAGCCAGGCTTGCATATATGGGATAAAACTCACTTGGTCATAGTGTATAATATTTTTTCTCTTATTTATTTAAATTCAATTAGCCAATGTATAATACATCATTAGTTTTTGATATCATGTTCAGTGATTCATTTGTTGCATATAACACCCAGTGCTCATCACATCGTGTGCCCTCCTTATTGCCCACCACCGAATTACCCCATCCCCCTGCACCCTCAGTTTGTTTCCCGAAGTCAGGAGTCTCATATGGTTTGTCTCCCTCTCTTATTTCTTCCCCTTCAGTTTTCCCTCCCTTCCCCTATTGTCCTCTGCACTATAGTGTATAATATTTTATACAGTGTTGGATTTGATTTGCAGATATGTTGTTGAGGATTTTTGCATCTGTGTTCCTGGAAGATATTGGTGTGTAGCTTTCCTTTCTTGTAATATCTTTGTTTGGTTTTGGTATCGAGGGAATATTTTTAAACTGATAATGTTTTGCTGTATTAAAACCTACATCAAACTTCATATTTTATAGTGAAATACTGAACACTTTCATCCAAGTTCAGAAACAAATTAAGAATGTCAGTTTAATAACACTTTCATACAACACTACACTGGAGCACTTCACCAGTGCTATAAGCTAAGAAGAAGGACAAATAGTATAAGGAGTGAAAAGAAAGAAATAAGGTTGTCATTATTCACACACAGCATGATTATATATCTAGAAAATTCAGAAAAATCTATAGACTACTAGAATTAATATGTCAATTTAACAAGATTACTAAACAAAGTCAATACAAAAAAAGTAAATTATATTTCTGTATACCAGAAATAAACTAAAAACAAAATTGAAAAATATATAACATTTAGAGAGGCATTAAATATCTAGGAATACCTCTAATGAAAAATGCTTCTCATACATAATAAAATCTTATTTTTGAAATGATATAGGTAGAAATCTAAAAAATAAATGCATAGAAATTTTAAAGATAATTGAAAGGATATAACCTGTTCATGTAATGAGAGAATTGGATTGTAAATATTTTTACTGTCTCCAAATTCATCTATAGACTCAAAGAAATTACCATCAAAACTCCAGAAAACTTCTGCCCACCCTGTAAGTTGACAATTCAATTCAAAATGTGTATGGAAATGCAAAGAGCCAAGAAAAGACAAAGTAATCTTGAAAAGAACAAAGTTAGAAACTATTTTATCAAACACTAAGGCCTAATATATAGCAATAGTAATTAAATGTGTATGGTATAAGTGCAAGGATTTACTATAGAACAAAATAGAAGTCTAGAAGGAGACTTAGAGTCACTTGATTTTTAACATAGGTAAGACTGCAGAGAAGTAGGGAAAATGAATTTTTCATAAAATGATACTTGAATATCACGTGGGAAAACATTTTATCTTGATCTCTAAATCACAACATAGATTCAAGAATGTAGTTCCAGGTGGATTACTTATATAAAGTGAATGATAAAACAATAAGCATATAGCATCTTCATGGCCTGGAGTAAGGAGTATATTATAAATAACCCTCAAAATTTGCTAATTAAAATTAATAAATTGCCCTCTATTCAATTCAAGAAATTCTGTTCGTTGAAATATATTTAGGAAGGGAAAATGCAAACCATACAGTGGGAAAAGATTTTAAACATCCATTTGTCCAAAAGGAATCATCCAAAATATGTAGAAAAACATATAAATAAATTTTTATGACATAAAATCTGACTTTCAATGGATAAAGAGTTGCACAGACACCTCAGAAAGAGGATATATATATAAGGCTAAATTAGATAAGATGAGATATAATCAAGTATATCCCATATACTGGTGAGTATATAGTGGTGAGGATGTGGAGCTTTTGGAAACCCTTAAACATTGCTGGATGAAGTAAAAATGTTACCCCACTTCTTCATCATCATCATCAAAAGGCATAAACTAAAATCTCATAACGACATTTTTATTAATTTCTAATTAGAACAATGCAAATTGCCAGTGGGATGGAAAACTACAATGTGCTATTCACATAATGGAAGACCATATGAAAATGAGAATGAATGAGACACACAGTATGGAGGAATCCCACAAACATAATCTCGAGCAAAAATGAAAAACAAAAAGAATACATGCAAGAACATAACTCCATTCAAAAGTAAAATTATCATATCATCATCATCAAATTCATCTATGTTGTTAGATGTCAAGATTTTGGTTACCCTTGGAGTGAGGTTATAGTGATTGGAAGATATATTGAGGAAAACCCCAAGGTACTTGGTAATGTTTTTCTTTTTGATCTGGAGGCCAGTTACATACTGGGGTTAATTTGTGGGTATTTAATGAACTGTATACTTACACATGCACTGTTCTGTACATATATTGTACTTCAATAAAGACTTTAGAGATAAAAAAAACTACTGTGCATTAATTACCTGTTTTCTTTCTAATCAATTTTCTTCCTTCTTTGGATAAACAATATTTTCTGAGAACCTTTGCTGCCTCTCTTCTGAGTGGTTTAGACAATTGAAAGCACCCAAGGAAGAATGCCTAAGGGATAGGTAAAGCCCGACTAATTTTTCCCTTCTCCTCTGTTTCAAGGTATTATTTCCTGGTACTGGCTAATTCTCCTTTTGGTTATAGGTCCTCACTGAACATGGTCCCACTTTCCTTCAGGTAACACCCAACATAGTTCTAGATCCTACTGAATAGCCATAGTTTTTACATTCTGGACATACAACTTCTCTCTCTATTCCCTAGCTCTTAGACACAGTACCAGTCACTAATTCCCAGATGGATTGTTCAGAATAGCTTTGTTTTCCTATTGGAAATAGAGAAATTAAACTAAAAATAACTTTAAATAAAAATAAAATTTAAAAAGTAAATTAAATAAAACTACATAAATGCATAGAGGAAAACATTAGTCTCTAATTTGGGAAGCTCATATTTCAGTGTAGGCAGCCAACATGAAAATTATAAATATGATGTAGAGTACTATTGTATATGGTAATAAAAAAATTTGACTAACCCAGTAAATTGAGGATTTTAGCTGTTTTACCAAATTTATTTTGAAAAAGGTAGAACTTAAGGCAAAGTTGTAGACTGATTTACTAATGAATACCTGTATACCTTTCATCTAGATTCATCTAACCAGTTGTTAACAGGTTGCTATTTTGGTACAGGTTGTGTGTGTGTGTGTTTGTGTGTGTCTGTATCTGTGTGTCTGTGTGTGTATGTGTGTGTGGTGCTCTTTTCCACTTTCTTAAAATTATTTCAAAGTAAATTTTAGGGGAGGAGCAAGATGGCAGAGGAGTAGGAGACCTAAATTTTGTCTGGTCCCAGGAATTCAGCTAGATAGGGATCAAACCATTCTGAACAGCTATGAACTCAACAGGAGATCTAAGAAAAGAATAGCAACAACTCTCTGAACAGAAAAGTGACCGCTTTCTGGAAGGTAGGACATGCAGAGAAGTGAATCTGAGGCGTTATTTGGGAAGATAGATGGCAGGGGAGGGAGCCTACCTCAGCCGCTACTGGCAAATGATAGAGCAGCAGAGCACAAAATTGGAACTTTTAGAAGTCTGCTCCGCTGAGGGACGTCGCTCCAGTGGCTAAGCGAGAGGTGGAACCCTCAATGGGACAGTGTGGTCTCAGGACCCTCAAGGTCACAGAAAGACTGGGGGGTGCCTGAGTGCAGCAGAGCTCCCAGGTATTGGAGTAGGGAAGCCGGCTACAGAGACAGAGCCAAGGAGTGGGCTTTCAACTCAGGGTTGCCATAAACCGTGATCCGCGGCACAGTCAGGCCACTGCACCTCCAGCAGGAACCCAACAAGCGGCAGATCCGGGGAAACTCCCGTTCCTCCCCAGGAGGAGCAGCGCAGGAGGACACTGCAGGGATCTGCTGGGTTTGGAGACTCCACACGGGGTCGTGTGTCAGAGATAGAAATGCTCGGTCACAGGCCGGGTGAGCATGGAGTGCAGCTGGAGACCGGGGAGATGGGAGTGACTGACTGCTTTTCTCTGGGGGCTCACTGAGGAGTGGGGCCCTGAGTTCTTGGCTCCTCTGGGGCAGAGATTGGGAGGCCACCATTTTCACTCTTGTCCTCCAAACTGTACAGAAAGCTTGCAGGGAACGAAAGCTCCCAAGAGCAAACCCAAGCAGATTACTTAGCCTGGACCTGGAAAGGGTGGGGCAATTCTGCCTCTGGCAAAGACATTTGGGAACCACGGCAACAGGCCCCTTCCCCAGAAGATCAGCAAGAACAGCCAGCCAAGACCAAGTTTACTGATCAACGAGAACGGCAGAACTCCAGTGTTAGGGGAACACTGCACATAGAATTCATGGCTTATTTACCATGATTCTTTAGTCTTTCAAAGTTAATTTTTTTTAACTGTCTTTTCTTTTTTTTTTTTTTGAATTTTTCTTTTTCCCTTTTTCAACCAACATCTTATCAATCCCTTTTTTAAAAATCTTTTTTATTTTTCATTTTTAGAGTCATATTCTATCCCTTCATAGTAGTTAGCCTTATTTTTGGTATTTTTATAAGTTGTTCTCTCTTTAAAATTTTGGGATACAGTTTATTCTAACAGACCAAAAAACACCGTAAATCTCTAGTGTATGGTTTTGTTCTAGTCTCCTGCCTAATCAAATTCTCTCCCTTTTTTTTAAATTCCACTTCTTTCTTTTTTCAAACAACTTCTTATCTTATCAATTCCTCTTATAAAATCCTCTAACAGACCAAAATATGCCCAAAATCTAGTGTGTGGCACTGATCTATGCACCAGCCTGATCATATTTGATCATATTCTTTTTTTTTTAATCTTTTTCTTTTTCTTTCTTTTTTCTTTCTTTCCCTTTCTTTTCCCCCAGTTTTAGGTCTCCTCTGATTTGTTTATTGTATATTTTTCTAGGGTCATTGTTACCCTGTTAGCATTTTGTTCTCTCATTCATCTATTCTCCTCTGGACAAAATGACAAGACAGAAAAAATCACCTCAAAAAAAAAAAGAACAAGAGGCAGTACCAACTGCCAGGGACCTAATCAATACAGACATTAGTAAGATGTCAGAACTAGAGTTCAGAATGATCATTATAAAGATATTAGCTGGGCTTGAAAAAAGCATGGAAGATATTAGAGAAACTCTTTCTGGAGAAATAAAAGAACCAAAATCTAATCAAGTTGAAATCAAAAAGGCTATTAATGAGGTGCAATAAAAAATGGAGGCTCTAACTGCTAGGATAAATAGGCAGAAGAGAGAATTAGTGATATAGAACACCAAATGATGGAAAACAAAGAAGCTGAGAAAAAGAGATAAACAACTACTGGATCATGAGGGCAGAATTCGAGAGATAAGTGATACCATAAGATGAAACAATATTAGAATAATTGGGATCCCAGAAGAAGAAGAAGAAAGAGAGAGGGGGGCAGAAGGTATATGGAGCAAATTATAGCAAAGAAATTCCCTAATTTGGGGAAGGAAACAGGCATCAAAATCCAGGAGGCACAGAGAACTCCCCTCAAAATCAATAAAAATAAGTCAACACCCCAACATCTAATAGTAAAACTTACGAGTCTCAGAGACAAAGAAAAATCCTGAAAGCAGCTTGGGAGAAGAGATCTATAACCTACAATGGTAGAAACATTAGATTGGCAACAGACCTATCCACAGAGACCTGGCAGGCCAGAAAGGACTGGCAGGATATATTCAGAGCACTAAATGAGAAAAATATGCAGCCAAGAATACTATATCCAGCTGGGCTGTCATTGAAAATAGAAGAAGAGATAAAAAGCTTCCAGGACAAAGACTAAAGGAAGTTGCAAACACGAAACCAGCCCTACAAGAAATCTTGAAAGGGGTCCTCTAAGCAAAGAGAGAGCCTAAAAGTAACATAGAATAGAAAGGAACACAGACAATATACAGTAACAGTCACCTTGCAGGCAATACAATGGCACTGAATTCATATCTTTCAATAGTTACCCTGAATATATATGGGCTAAATGCCTCATTCAAAAGACACAGGGTATCAGATTGGATAAAAAAACAAGACCCAGTGATATGCTGTCTGCCAGAGACTCATTTTAGACCCAAAGGTAGCCCAGATTGAAAGTGAGGGGGTGGAAAACCATTTACCATGCTAATGGACACCAAAAGAAAGCTGGGGTGGCAATCCTTATATCAGACAAATTAGATTTTAAACCAAAGATTATAATAAGAGATGAGGAAGGACACTATATCCTACTTAAAGGGTCTATCCAACAAGAAGATCTAACAATTGTAAATACCTATGTCGCTAACATGGGAGCAGACAATTATATAAGCCAATTAATAACAAAATCAAAGAAACACATTGACAACAATACAATAATAGTAGGGGACTTTAACACCCCCCTCACTGAAATGGACAAATCATCTAAACAAAAGATCAACAAGGAAATAGAGACTTTAAATGACACACTGAACCAAATGGACTTCATAGATATATTTAGAACATTCCATCCCAAAGCAACAGAATACACATTCTTCTCTAGTGCCCATGGATTTCTCCAGAATAGATCACATCCTAGGTCACAAATCAGGTCTCAACTGGTACCAAAAGATTGGGACCATTCCCTGCGTATTTTTAGACCACAATGCTTTGAAACTAGAACTCAATCACAAGAGGAAAGTCGGAAAG